>NC_030678.2:122621103-123291936 GCF_000004195.4 Xenopus tropicalis | reverse complement strand
CATCTGTACTGTGCCAGCAGCAGCCAGTCCCTCATATTGCCCCCCATCTGTACTGTGCCAGCAGCAGCCAATCCCTCATATTGCCCCCATCTGTACTGTGCCAGCAGCAGCCTATCCCTTATATTGCCCCCTCTGTACTGTCAGCAGCAGCCTATCCCTTATATTGCCCCCTCTGTACTGTACCTGCAGCAGCCAATCCCTTATATTGCCCCCCATCTGTACTGTGCCAGCAGCAGCCAATCCCTCATATTGCCCCCCCATCTGTACTGTCAGCAGCAGCAGCCTATCCCTTATATTGCCCCCCCATCTGTACTGTACCTGCAGCAGCCTATCCCTTATATTGCCCCCCATCTATACTGTACCTGCAGCAGCCAATCCCTTATATTGCCCCCCATCTGTACTGTGCCAGCAGCAGCCTATCCCTTATATTGCCCCCCATCTATACTGTGCCAGCAGCAGCCAGTCCCTTATATTGCCCCCCATCTGTATTGTACCTGCAGCAGCCAGTCCCTCATATTGCCCCCATCTGTACTGTTCCAGCAGCAGCCAATCCCTCATATTGCCCCCCCCCCCATCTGTACTGTACCTGCAGCAGCCTATCCCTTATATTGCCCTCCCATCTGTACTGTACCTGCAGCAGCCTATCCCTTATATTGCCCCCCATCTTTACTGTGCCAGCAGCAGCCAGTCCCTTATATTGCCCCCCCATCTTTACTGTGCCAGCAGCAGCCAGTCCCTTATATTGCCCCCCTATCTGTACTGTGCCAGCAGCAGCCAATCCCTCATATTGCCCCCTCTGTACTGTGCCAGCAGCAGCCTATCCCTTATATTGCCCCCTCTGTACTGTGCCAGCAGCAGCCAGTCCCTTATATTTCCCCCCCCATCTACTGTACCTGCAGCAGCCTATCCCTTATATTGCCCCCCATCTTTACTGTGCCAGCAGCAGCCAATCCCTTATATTGCCCCCCCATCTGTACTGTACCTGCAGCAGCCAGTCCCTTATATTGCCCCCCCATCTGTACTGTACCTGCAGCAGCCAGTCCCTTATATTGCCCCCCCATCTGTACTGTACCTGCAGCAGCCAGTCCCTTATACTGCCCCCCATCTGTACTGTACCTGCAGCAGCCAGTCCCTTATATTGCCCCCCCATCTGTACTGTACCTGCAGCAGCCAGTCCCTTATACTGCCCCCCATCTGTACTGTACCTGCAGCAGCCAGTCCCTTATATTGCCCCCATCTGTACTGTACCTGCAGCAGCCAGTCCCTTATATTACCCCCTCATCTCTACTGTACCTGCAGCAGCCAGTCCCTTATATTGCCCCCCCATCTGTACTGTACCTGCAGCAGCCAGTCCCTTATATTGCCCCCCCATCTGTACTGTACCTGCAGGAGCCAGTCCCTTATATTGCCCCCCCATCTGTACTGTACCTGCAGCAGCCAGTCCCTTATATTGCCCCTCCATTTGTACTGTGCCAGCAGCAGCAGCTAGTCCCTTATATTGCCCCCACATTTGTACTGTGCCAGCAGCAGCTAGTCCCTTATATTGCCCAATATGTCCCCAACCTGCACATAAAAATATATTCTGCCCCCAAACCATATGTACCTGTGCCATCAGCAGCCAAGAATTGCCCCTATCTGTTCCTTCCTGTTCCAGAAGCCAGCATGCATCAGAGCTCAGCCGTTTCTCCTGCTCAGGTATCTCTGCAACGCACCAGCTCTTTTTGAATGACGTGTGCGCAAGTGTATGGAGAGACGCCTATGTGCGCGCCTACGCATGCGTCACAGCAGGTATAGCGCCGGCAAAGGGAGTGGTGGGGAGTGCTCCCGGGTCCCAGGCTGGCTACCGATTAAGCAATACACAAGGTACACACATGCCAGAGGCGGGTTGGAGTGGGCCGTGGGCGGTTTATTAAAGGCCAAGGCTGCCAAGTAAACTAGTCTTAAAAAAAATAAATAAAAAAAAATAAAACTCTCCCTTAAAGTGCGCCCCCCAGTGATTGCACCCTAGGCAGGCGCCTACTCTGCCTACCCCTAGTTCCGGCCCTGGTTTTAAATGAGTATTCTGACTGAGAGGTAAATGTATCTAATTCAAACTTTAATCAGTATCTTTAATTTGAACTTTTTTTATTTACTAATCGAATAACTGATTTAATAAATGTGTATATTAATGTTGACCCATGATTCCTTACATTTTGCAAATTGGGTGCTTGGGTTGCTTGGTTTGCTGCCTGTACTCACCAGTCTAGAAATTGTGAATTTTGTGAATTTTTATCAGAAACATGTTGTTATAACATCTTAAGCATGTTATGTGCTTATTTTATCATTTCAATATCTTGCCGTTCTCCAAAGCCCCTGTGTTTGGTGTGTCAGACTCCAACACACCTCTGTCTTTGGCTGCAGCAGCTGTCACATTGGCCTTAGAGCAATTCAAAGACCCAATAGGCTTGAGCATCAATGTAAAATCTATCTCCAGCCTGTGGGGGGTTTTCACCAACCGGCCTTGTATAATCTCTGCAGCCAGAGAAGAAAGAGATTGAGAAACAGGCAGGTATAGGCTGGCTGGGAGGCAGGCGAGCCATTAGAATTTTTAAAAAGGACACCACGGGGAATGTTTTTCAAGTTAAACTGACACTTTACTGTAAAAAAAACAGAAACCTGCCAGGGATGTGTCAGAAAATATCTCTTTAATCTAAGAAATCAATTTCACAGTGCTTAGAAAAAACAGTTACAAATAGGTATATAATAAACTGTGTAAAACAATATAAAATGAAACGGAAGCACATTCTACTTCCATATGATAACGTGTCCCTGAGAAACTGAGATACGAGAGATGGACAAAGCTGCCAGCGATGATCAGTCATGTCAAGCGGTTGCCGAACTTATATAATATGAATGATTCCTGCACAACTGGCATGTGTGGATACAGAAAATAAGACAGGCCATAAATCATCTCGAGAAATGTAAGTATCTTTATTTGTCCCTGCTATTTAACAACCTTGTGTTTAAAAACATTGCATTTGCAACAATTTTCCCCCCATAGGCACCATTTACGTATTATACAACTTATTTCTGAAAAAATGCAAAAGCAATGGAAAAATGAAATTATTTTTAAAAATTAGAATAATTTGATGAATTAAGTTAACGGGTTTTCGGGTAAAGAGATCCCATACCTGTATTTAATTTTATGTATTGGTGGCAGGTTCATTGCATTCTCTCTTTTTTTTTCTTTTGACTCATTGTAGCAGAACAATGTCAGAATATTGCAGTTCTGTTTGGCACTGTTTGCCTCAGTACAGCTTCATGCCCAGCAAGGCTACTGTTGCGTTTATTGTGCTCATGACCCAGAGAGAAGAGCCGTTGGCAAGGAAAGATGTGTAGCGGTTTATACATTTACTGTTGCCAACCTTCCATATCATTTATTTTGCAGTATTTTTCTGGTTTATTGCCATGTGTTTGCTTGAAGTGTTCACCTGGAAGTCTAAAAGTTAAGTGATTTGTCCGACAATGGTTCTTACACTAGAGACCATGGATTGCATCCCTGCGGCAACTACTTGTGAACCTGGACAAGTGCACTGGTTACCCTGATTTCTATAAAATACTGTTAAGAGCTGTCAAAATGTTTCAATTTAGCTTTATTCATTTCTTAATATATATTTAAATATTATCATTTATCCACTTGCATATAGACAAGGACAGCTCTTTATACTTATGTTATGCAACCAGATCTCTTCAGAAATGTACACAGTGCTGTGTTTTTATAGCTTTTGTTAAATGAGGGAAGCCTTGGATGCATGGCCATTCCTATTAGATTCATTTACATGCCTAACTGAAGCTCCATTCATTAAATAAATAAACATTTTGCCAGATAACTGCACCTAATGTTGTTTGCATATATTTTATATATACATTATGCATTTTTGAATGTCTTAATCAGATTTTAATGCCTATTACTTTTGAAGATTAAGAGTTTATTTCCAAACATGCTGTTGGTTCTAAAATATTTGCTATCTTTACTTTTGTGGCAGCCGTAATAAACTGATAAGTTTGGGACGTTTTTCAGCATTCATTAACTATGACTTTGCTATAAATAATTAATAGAGGTGACTGAAAACAAAAATATGCATACTGCATTAATATGCAAAAGTTTAGAGATGAATGCAGACTCACGGCACTGGTTGCCATGACATTTTTATAGTGTCCTACTAATGAAGAAGCATTTCTATCTGACCCTGAAATATACAGTTATATAGAGATTACTAACACTATTATATACTATATTATATACAGTATTATATATTTAAAAAGGAATGGCTTTTTTACTGTGCTAGGCACCCCCCTCTGGGAATTGATTGATTGTTTTATTTCTCTTGAGAATAAAATGCACCAACATGGAGAGCTTTCTATGTAAGCACCATACCACCATCTTACTTGTATTCACTAAGGATCACATGGATAGGTTTGGCATGTGCATGCAAAGTATACTACAGTAGGAAAATGTTACTGTATTGCACATGTGCAAGCCCAAGCCCACACAAGGGATCCATGGGAAATCCAAAGAGGATGAGGTGCATATAGAAAGGTTCCTGTCCCAATTAAAAAAAACTTTACTGGGATTTGCTGGGAATTCAATGTATCTTTAAAGGAGAAGGAAAGATAAAAACTAAGTAAGCTTTATCAAAAGAAACACAGAATTTATTGTCTTTTTTTGTAAACATGTTCTTTGGGGTATCTGACTTCCTCTCTCAGAAAAATCCTTTATTCCTGGGGCCAGAGTCTGTGCAGTTCTCTCCTCTCTCCTGCTTCCCCCTCCCATAAGAATTCATAAAACATCCCCCACCCTTAGGAATGTGTAATCTATGCTATAATGGCTAGATTGCAAGCAGGAAGCTATGAAGACCAAGCCAAGACATACAGAAAAAGCTTCTCAGGTATGGTAATGGTTTCTGCAGAATAAATATAGTGTTCTAGGTGGCACTAATGTGGCTAATCTATTGGCAGTTAAATGCCAAAATTACTTTCCCTCTCCTTTAAGCACTTTATTTAAGAGCTGAAAGTAATGCCACTCCAATCACCCATCTGAGGATGGAGACTTTAGGAATCAGAACGTTCTTGTGCTGTTAGTATTCTTTATTGGATTCAAAAAGTTAAAGGAACAGTAACACTAAAAAATAAAAATGTTTTAAAATAATTAAAATATAATGTACTGTTGTCCTGCACTGGTAAAAGTTGTGTGTTTGCTTCAGAAAGCCTACTATAGTTAATAGAAATAGCTGTTGTGTAGCCATGGGGGCAGCCATTTAAATTGAAAAAAGGAGAAAAGGCACAGGTTACATAAGAAGATAACAGATAACTGAAGAATACAATGGGAATCTATGCTACTTATCTGTTATCTGCTTAGTAACCTGTGCCTTTTCTCCTTTTTTCAATTTAAATGGCTGCCCCCATGGCTACACAGCAGGGTATTTATATAAACTGCAGTAGTGTTTATGAAGCAAACACACAACTTTTACCAGTGCAGGGCAATAGTACATAATATATTAATTATTTTTATACACTTTCATTTTTTGGTGTTACTGTTCCTTTAAGTGTGATATTCTCTCCAAGTTGACTGGCCTGCTTTACATCTAATTATTTGTAAAGACATATTTCTTAATGCCACCTCTTCAAGACGATGCTGGAAAAAATTCAGCTTCAAAATGCATTGAGGTTGTAAGGTGGCATCAATCCTGCCTTTGTCACCAATCAAAAATAGTTGTGTGTAGTTTCTTGCAGCCTTGCAACAAACTAATATATATAACTCCTTCAAATCCTTTTTGTATTTTTACATCATCTAGCACTGTTTTTCATAATATCTTCAATATTTGAAACCAGGCCTATTCCCTTTTATTAAACAGGTTAAAGCTATGGTTAATGGGGCCTTCAACCTTTTGAAGGTGTTCACAAAATCTACAACTGCTCTTTAAGAAAAAGATACATACATTTAAATCTCAGATATATTTTTCTGGTTGCTTCTATTCAGAAGCCACCTATTCAGAAGTCTTGTTTAATATGAAAGTTGCAGATTTCTCATAAGCAGCAATGTTCATTTGTTCATTTTTTTCTTTTTTGTTCCCCTCGCAGACAATTGGTTGTCCAAAAATATGGATATGGATACTTGTTCTGCTGTATTGGTGAAGTATGGAGGTTTGCAATTAATTTTAATTGTAAGAAAGTGACATCATTTCTGATGCAGTCTTTAAATGTGCAGCTATGTGCTGTTGTTTTTATGCCTATGACTGCATGTGTATACAAACAAAACGCGTCAGGATCTTTTCATGAATAAAGCCTTTTGAATTTTCAACCGTTGTCCTGGTATCCGATAAGTGCGTGTCCAATCGTTCTTGGATTTGAGTCTTCCTTAAAAAAAATTTCTGAAAAAAAACCCTTTTCACTGCCACCAGATCCTTTCCTATGCAATCTGGTCTCAGGTAGGGGAGACCTGTGTGGTGCCGCAGGCAGGTCTCCCCTAGCATGCTGGGTCCATTGCTATGAAGAATAAACAGGAGACACTGTTTCTAGTTCAGTATTTGGCTTGACACTGTCGGGAGGAAAACTAACAAACTATATACTAAATTGAGTAAAAAAAATCTTTTAAAAAATTAATTTAGAAGTGTCATGTTATGGTTATGTAAAACACAAGGGGATTGCTTCCTTCTCGCTCCAGTACAATTAAAACAACTCCGAACGGCATGTAGGCATAAAATATATATGTCTTAGATGTAACATGCATAATTTTCTTAGGCTTTCTTTGTCTCATCTTTAGTTTTTTTTCATCATACTAAAACAGGAATGTGTACCTGACGTTAACTAAGCTAGACTAAACCTATATTCATGGCTAAACAATACGATTTTATATATATATATATATATATATATATATATATACATATATAATATGTACAAATGGGCCAATTTGCTCAGAACTTATGAAAAAATAAAATAATTTATTAAAAGTACAACAAAAGCTGATTTTGGAGGACTGCACCCAGGCATCGGATGACTTATCGTGAGCGCCTACCATTTGAACTGTGTTTTTATATATATATATTTGGCGCCAAATTCGTTTTTTTCAGTGCACCATTGTTTGTTTCACATTGTCTTTGAGAAAGGCTGTGGATGCAGCTGAAACGTTAGATGTTGATTTGAATAAACACCTCTACATATTCTGTAAGACCTGTGAGTGCGGACTCTCTCTACAGCTATATATATATATATATATATATATATATATATATAACTCGTAAATATAAAAGATTAAACTGTTTTAAATGCATTTATATATGGATATAATGTACTGTAAAGCTGGACATACACGGTAAGATCTGATCACTTTGAGAAGTCGCCAAGCGTGCGGATCTTTTCCCAGTATGCCCACCTATGGGTGGGCAATAACGGGCTAATTCGGTGGGTATAGGTGACGTGGGTTCAGGGGCTGCATCAACGAGCCGATATGGCTCCCGATCTGACAAAAAAATAAAATCTGCCCAATTGGGGAGGCCCTTCATTCATGCCCTTACATGGGTAGATAAGCTGTCAAATCGGTCAAAAGGACCAATATTGGCAGCTAAAATCGGCCTGAGTATGGCCACCTTTACCCTTCACTGGTAAAGAAAACACTGTGTGCTTGCTCTTGATTAGGTACCAAAGCTGACATATTTAAAAATAAGCTGCACACAGATAGCAGATTACATATAACATATCTATACTACACTGGTTTTAGTTTTTACTCAGGAAGAGAAACTATGATCACATCCCATTCATTGTATTGGGTTCCAAATTACAGAATGGTACCTTGGGCAGAAAAATCCAGTTCCCAAGCATTCCTGATAATAGATACCATGTAAAAGATGTGCCCTTACTGCTGATTCTAAAACTGCATTTTTCTTTTATATGGTCACAGCATTACATTTGAAATATATTGGGAATATTTTTAAGTGGCTAATGATGTTGTTAATCAATCAGACTGGTTCTTTAAGTTCCTTCCTTTTATGGCATAAACGCTAATGAGACTTCATGTAATCAATGCTTGTCATTCTTCAGAGTCAGGGCTGTCAGACTAATTGTAAATGATTTATATAAGTGTTCTGCATGAACATAGGGGTGATGCATTTCATCACATTTATGGTGCAAGATTTAAGTTCATTTCCAAATGTAGAGTATGAAAATGAAAGCAAATCAGGATTTTTTATGCCCAGCCACTGCTGCCAACTTTCCAATACACCCTGCTCCCCTTTGTGTGCGCATTTCCATTGTTGGGCATGAAGCACTGGGAAACGGTGTGCAGGGGAATTAAAACCATCAGGTCTCCTGCATTTTTCCAGTGCTTCGAACCCAATTTAGGTGCAGTAGCTGGGCAGCATGCCACAGCTTAAGTCCTGCTGTCCTAGGCCAGGTAATTTGGAGCTTTCTGTACAAGGGATCACGTGCGTGTAAAATTTAAATGTGGTGAAAAGGTAAAAAAACCTTTATCCAGTGGTGTAACTTTGCCAGTCCAGTACCCCACGCGCCTGTAGGTGGTCTGCTTCCTCTATTGCTTAGCAACTGCCTTTATGGTCTACGGGCTAAGCATGATTGAATTAAATGTCACAAAAACCAGTTCTAGTAATTCATACCAAGCAGCAGGTAGCATTTGCTAGTTGCCTTGCAGGGTGTTGCTGACCCTGGTGCAATCACTGAAACTTGTATTAACCTCTTGGAATTAAAACTGCTGTCTGGTTGCTAGAGTTTAATTATCCAAACAACAAGTAAGAAAGTAAAACTAAGAATGGATGATGAATTGGAGATGTCCTAAATGAAAAAAAAAATCAAGAAAATTATAGTTGTGATTACTTTACATCTACACAGATGTAATACAGCAGCCACACACTAGAGGGGTCACCCTTCACCCCAGGGGGGGGTGCAAGTGCAAGAGTACTAAGCAACAAAAGTGCATGTCTCTTGCTCATTCTGGGAGCACTTGCGCCTCTTTCTATTTACTATTAACGTACAAATATTTATTCTTCCCCTACCGAATAAAAATGCAATTTTACATATTGCTTTAGAGATCAGCTTTAGGGAAAACAACTTTATACATGCTGTTATTTAAGGCAGAAGTGAAGATGTCATTCAGTGTTCCAGGCCCAAATTAATCATCCAAATGGTTTTCTTTGAGAGCATATCTTACACATCCAGCAGCAGCAGACAGTGCATTAAGTGAATACAGTGACAACGCATTAATCAGGTTTGCTATTAGAATGATTTGCATAATTAAATCATTTCTGCACCATGCAAAGTACAAAACAAGCGAGAAACTGAGCTCTCTCTTTCTCTGTTTCCACGATTCAAGTTGTTTGAAGCAAAATCCACAACAAAAATTTGACAAACTGGCATTTTTTAAGTGCAAATAGCTCATAAATGTGAATGAAAAGTCAGCGTCTGAGCGATACAAGTCAATGGGAGAATGTATTTTATAAATTCCAGTTATTTTTCAATTTGAGTTTCAAGATACATTTTAAAATTTAGCAGTCATTAAAAGTGAAGGGGATCGAGTTGTGTTTAAGCAATCAAGTTTTTGATTTTCAAGTGTTCTTATCAATAAGTGCACATTCAAGAGATTTTGAGATTTTTCATAACATTGTGTATGACGTGAAGCTTAAATAAAGTAAAGCACTTGGGACAAGAGATGTGTTCAGTGCTCCATCTGCTTGGATACAATTATCTTACAAACTGCACTACATGTTGGCCGGACAGATTTTATCAGAATAATTTTGTCATATAAATACATACAGCTGAAGCAGTTTAGCAGCCTGGAGTCTTATAAATCTTATATGACCCAGAGAAAACTCTTGCCTAAATGGCTGGAGCTTTCCAAAGCAATTTCTTTATCAAGGTGATGAATGACCAGAAACATGTAGGTTGGTAGATTAAACATGTAAGCTTATCTCTGGTACCACACATCTGTTAGTTGGCAGAAAGAAACAAAGATGCAGGAGATTCCGAGTTGTATTTTCCTAAAAGTTTAATGAAGGCAAGGTAATGGCTATTAATGCTTTATTTTGTATACTGAACTGCGCACTAGCCTAGAGGTTCAGCCAGGGCCGCTATCAGAAATCACGGGGCCCCTCACAACAAAATTTTCTGGGCCCCCCTTCTTCCACACCCCCAATGGCCCCTCCCATCAATACAAAGGACATACAGACATTGGTAGCCAGGGCGCCCTAAAACTTTGGTAGCCAGGGCCCCCCTAAAACATTGGTGGCCAGGGGTTATGTTTTGCATTGGTGCCAGGGCAGGTACCCCCTAAAACATTGCTTGCCAGCCCAGGGCCCTCTAAAACATTGGTGGTCCTCTCCCAAATTACTCTATGGCCTGCTCCCTGCTGCTTCCTTCCTCATCCTTAGGCTCCCCCCCAACATCCTCCGCCCCACCCCCGGCATCCTCCGCCCCACCCCCGGCATCCTCCTGTTTCCTTCCGGGCCACCCAAGCATCCTCCGGCTCCCCCCCAGCATCCTCCTGCTTCCTCCCAGGTCCCCCAAGCATCCTCCAGCTCCCCCCAGGCCCCCCCAAGTATCCTCCTGCTCCCCCCCAGGATCCTGCTGCTTCCTCCAGGGCCCCCCCCCCAGCATCCTGCTGCTTCCCCCAGGGCACCCTGGCATCCTCCAGCTATCCCCCAGCATCCTCCTGCTTCCACCAGGCCCCCCCAAGTGTCCTTCAGCTTTCTCCAGGGCCCCCAAGCATCCTCCAATTCCCCCCTTCCCTCCCCCCGGTGGCCTCCTGCTTCTTCCGGCTCGTCCTGCTTCTTCCGGTGGTGTCCTCCGCTATGTCCCGCTGCTCCCCGCTACTTCTGCGCTTTTATATGGTTGCGTCCCTTTTAAAAGTGCAGATGTAGGGGGGAGGCATGGCACATAGCGGAGGACACAACTAATGACAGGGCCCGGACTTGATTAAAGGGGGCCCGACCTAAGGAAACTCTAGCACGGCCGGTCCCCCTTTAAAGTTAAAAACACCCGGGCCTGGGACGATTGTCCCCCCTGACGGCGGCCCTGGGTTCAGCATTTCTATAAATATTATGATCTAGGTCTTTAAAGTTGTGTACAGGTGCTCCCCATCTTGGATTATGTAAGGCCATCTTGTAAGTGTCTATGACACACACATGCTCAGTGTGCTTTGTGCTGCTATGTGTAGCTAAGTTTAGGGGTCTTTGTAGATTATCAAGCAAAAAATAAGGGTTCATCTGAAGTTGATGAAACAGGGATCATTATTAAATTATGCAAATTGTGTTGGTTTTTTAGCTGCCATGTTATATGAATGGAAATTAATTTCTAATTAGCCATTCTTGAGACTTTTATATTCTGTACATTCCATATGTTGTGGGTCAGCCCATAAGCTCAGTAAGTGACAGCAGCACAGAGTGACAGCAGCACAGAGCATGTGCAGTGGATCAGCAGAAAAAAAGATGGGGGGCCACTGGGGCATATTCAGAAGCACAGAGCTTCCCTCTAGAGGCCATGGGCTGGTACAGAAACCCAAAACACAATGTGCAGCATTTCTACCCTACTTCTCCTTTAGGTTTAAAGATCCAGTTAGGATTCAGGTGACTGTATGCTGAGTATAATATAACAGTTTATTCAGATTGTAGATTTTTTTTTAATTTACTAGAACAAGGAACATAAGGTCTTAATTGCCCAGAGTTTAAGAATTTGCTGAAGTTGTGAAAATTTGAAGCATTCAAGAGTGTAATTAGTGAGTAGGCAAGGGTCAAATTCAAATGTAAAAGCAATTGAATCAAGTGAAAGAAATCCAGAGGAAATTGTTCATATTTGTTAAAGGGAAAGTAAATTCTTCACGAGATTATAAAAAAAAAATCTTCTAAAACAGCTTTTAGCAAAGAAATTTTTAAACAATTTTTTAGGGTGAATCATCTCTTCTACCTGTGCTATAAATGGCTCAGATCCTGTAAACAGACATAAAAATGGGTATATGCGGAAGTTAAAATTTCTAGATATATAGATATTCCTGCTCTACAGATAAACTAGTCTCTGGTAGTAACTATATAAATGGGTTGTAAACCCAATCATAACACTGTTCTACTGTGCTCCCTAGTTTTGCTATAGAAGTTGTCAAAAAACATAATTATAAATGCAAGAAAATTTATCACTGAGCATTCTACTGACTAAAAATCTCATTATAAGTGCAAGAGAAGTGACCAATGAGAATGCTTATTCCCAGCACTATGTCAGGCATCTTCCTGTTATTTTACATATAGAGATAATTATTTTGTTTTTTTCTTCATTACATAATGCTCGAATCAGACGTGGGAATAAAGGACTTGTTCAGTGCTGGGAAACTGTGCTTATTGCTTCCAACTCCAATTGGAGGAACAAAGTACATTGAGCCAGATTTACAAAGATCAGCTGGGATTCTCATTGGAGGATTTTAATGCAGCCACTGGCCCTGAAGAGTTGGGGAAAGTTTTGGAAAAGTTTTATTGTGCAATATTGCTTTAAGAATACAACCCTGATGTTGCTGGACTACAGCTCCCAGCATGCCTCAACCTTCATTATATGTTAAATTATTCTGTGATTTGTAGTCCAGCAACAGCTGAGTAAAGTTTGCTTGAGCATTGCAGTGCAGCAGGGTTTACTACCCCTGTAACTGAAAAATCTGGTAGATTTGTGGACACATTTTTGTCACTGTTTTCCAGGGTCAGACTGGGGGGTGAAGGGCCCACCAGGGCTCCCGCCCCAGGGACCCTGAAGGTGTCTCCTAACCCCCCCACAGGGTCCCCCCTAACCCCCCTCGCAGGGCACCCCCACCCGGCGTCCTACCCCGAGTGCGTAAATTTAATGTGTCAGGAGAGTACCGGTCGGGCAGGGGGAGCTCCGCAAGAGTCGGGTCTGGGCCACCGGGGCCCACCGGGAATTTTTCCCGGTGTCCCGGCGGCCCAGTCCGACCCTGCTGCTTTCCATTACACATATTAAAGGAGAATGCAAGTCAAAATTTAAAAAGCATACTGCCCAATAGTCCTCCTATTGTTTAGTAAAAACGCCACACTTTTGGCTCACCTAATCAAATATTTACTCAGTCACACTTACTTCACATTTTCTAGAACAGGCAGCCATCTCTAAAAAGGTATTCTCCCTTCCTTTCCCTCCTTGCTTCATACTGCACATGTGTTTCATTCCCTCCCCCCCTCCCCTCTGCCAGATCCGCTTCTGATTGGCTGGTGGGCATGTGTAGCTCAGAACAGGAGACAGGATCAAGTGACGCACATGCTCAGAGAATAGGAAGGCTGCCGCTGGCAGCCTACAGGAAGGACAGAGAGATTTCAGTGATGTCACTGTAGTCTTCACACTGCTGTAGGCTGCCAGCACCATATCTCAGAGAAGCAAGCAGGGATCTGGGAATTTAGAAATGCAGTAAGTACTTAAAAAGAATGCCTTTAGACTTACTTTTAATTTATATTAACATTTCATTGTCCTTTAAAGACACTAAAGATGTACTTGGAAAATTATGATAGAAGATTGAGCTGCTAGCTGTGCGATTTCCTTGCACACAATTACTTTGAATAGCAAGTATTACCACAAGATTAGGGGCACTTTCATGGGAAGTGTCTGGGCCCGAGCAACAGTATACAGGTATCGGACCCCTTATCCGGAAACCCGTTATCCAGAAAGCTCCGAATTACGGAATGCCCGTCTCCCATAGACTCCATTTTAATCAAATAATTCAGAATTTTAAAACTGATTTCCTTTTTCTATGTAGAAATAAAACAGAACCTTGTAATTGATCCCAACTAAGATATAATTAATCCTTATTGGATGAAAAACAATCCTATTGGGTTTAATTAATGTTTTATTGATTTTTTAGTAGACTTAACGTATTGAGATCCAAATTACGGAAAGACCCCTTATCCGGAATACCCTTGGTCCCGAGCATTCTGGATAATGGGTCCCATACCTGTACTAATTGTATGAAATTGTGAAGAATCATTCTGCATTAATGACTTTCAAGATAAAGCGAAAGGTCTCCAGAATAGGTTTCTGCAAAAGGGCTACCCACTAAAATGTCTCAATAAAAAGCACTTGGTGAAAGGAGGATCTGTCAAGAGACAGAAAACATTCTGAATTGGAAAATTAAATTAGGTGTGTAGACATATCCAATAACCAGCTTCTGAACAAACATTGGGGCATATTGAGAGGAGACTCAGATTTAGAACAAAAGTCTAGCTACTGGATGTGTATAGCACTGCAGGGTTATGGGAGTTATCTTTGCAGCAATTTGTAATTGTCCTAAGATATGAATGGGCAAAACCAAGGGCTTTTTTAAAGGCCTTGATGGCCCCAAGGCAAAAATCCAGCAGGAAGGCCACCAGTATCCTGCCCGTCGTCAGCATGGCAAAAATCTTTGGACTGTGCCCACTTTGGTCATACCCCTAACCACCACACTCGTTTTATCAAAACATAACCAAGATGTGCCAGTACAGAAAATGAAAAATCGCCATATTAAACCCTGACATGCCAGTATAATTACTATAGAAAATAGATAATCAGCATATTAACCCCAGCTGTGCCAGTATAATCACTGTAAAAATGGCCAATCAGCACTCCATTAATCCAAGACAAGCAAGTAAGATCATTGAAAAATGGCCAATGAACAGTCCAGGTGACCATTTTCTCCAAAGAACAGAGGAGTCAATGCACAATGGCATTGTGGCACAGTGGGGCCCCCCAAATCAGTGCACCCTTGTCAGGTGCCCCATTTGGCCGTTTATTAAAGTGGCTCTAGCAAAAACAAGTACTTCTGGAACATGTGAGCTGTATTGTTCATCGAAAATAAATACACCGAATAGAAGTTCACAATTCAAATGTAATAAGATAAAGGATCTCTTGGTAACAGAAAAGGGGAATAGATGAACCTTTGCTAAGAAAAAAATGCAAATAGATTTATATACTCAAATCATGAGCTCCAGCAGTTTTAAATGAAGGTTTTACTTTCACACTCTTTATTCAGAAACATTGAAACCCCCTCTGTGTGTAAATGAATTGTGTTTTGAATTGTGAAATTCATTACGTCTCCAGAGAGCAGGAACTAAATTTGCCTTAATTTGGAGATGGTTGGATTATACAAATCTGTTGTGCTACCTGTAATATAAAGTTGCATTTTATTAATTGAGAGATACAATGTAATGATAAGTGATAACGTTTTGTGATCTAAGTACACAGTGCTTCTATACTAGGTTTCTTAAATATTTAGTATCTTTAATAAATACCACTCAGCAAGGTGATATTTAATGTATATTTAATGTGTGGAAATAAGTTATAAAAATGACATACAAATTATACAAATTACCTGTTATTTAGCCAGCCAAAAACATTGACAGCTTATGTATGTGCCACCATAAAACAACTTTTAACCCATATATGCCTGGTGCTTAATTAATTTTCAGTTCATAATTACTTGCATGGTTCATTTAAAAGTTCTGCTGGATAATAAAGTTGTTTGAGAATAGCATCTGCTTGTTTCTCCAATACTAAAGTCATTTCAGAGGAGCTCAATTAGTAGCCATGAATGGTTACGGGGGAAGCCAAGCAATGAGAGGAAAGACCTACAGTGGAGTCACACACCACTATACTGGGCCTAGAAAAAACACTTTTAGGTTCCTTATCTTGGCCAAAATGTTTTTATTACAACACAAGTAGCACTATTAAAATTGAATGCTGAGTGCCTAGGATATTGATTAGTGGTGAGATACAGTATATTGGTTACTACTTTGATCAGACCTGAAGTTGCGAACGGAATATGGGAACTGCAGCGGGTTTGGGGGGTTTAGCAAACTGTAGGGCAGTGAATTGGGATTAATAATCATTTGCAATCTGATTACATTAACGAAAAAAAAGACTGATCTAACTTGGCTGTGTAGTGGCATGTGTATTGATGCAGCAGTGTGTTCGATTCTGCATGATTAAAGGGGGTGCACAGTGTTCTGGGCATAGACTGTTGAACCCTGCTTGAATTCTTATTTGCTTTTTCGGTTCACATGTGTCTTATTTGCTGGCTGCAAATATTTTAACTACATTAAAAGTTGAGTTTTAAGTGCACTAAAGCAGTTTCTGACAATTGATTAGTTGTATGGGGTCAAGTCCAAATGCACTTTTGTGACAGTAGTTAAGATGGTACATTTGGGGTGTTATATTTAGAATGCTGTCATGCTACTTTCACAAAAAAGAGTTATGACTGTTTGAGAAGTATTGGTAACCATCTTGGAATACAGATGTGTAACTATAGAGAATGCAGACTTTACCACTGCTGGGTGCCCAATGAGGCATTAACCAATAAGTATTATTCTCAAAGTTTAGGGGAGCACAAAAATATTGTAATATCCCTTATATGTTGGAATACTATTTGCAAGTATGCATAAAATAAAAATCAGGTCTTGAGTATGATGTTACCAGTTCTTTTTGCTATTGTTATGATTGTTATGATTTTGCTATTGTTTTTCATGTAGACCTGTGAACTCCCCCCAGATCTCCTGGGAGGTACCCCACACTCCGAATATTACATACTGTCAGGTGCAACCACAGGTGGGTGGCTGGCAGGTAGGAGCCTATGTGCAGATAACCCAGAACTCCCTTAAAGGGCCAGACAGCCAAGTTAGATGAATGAAAGAGCTTTAATGAAAAACAAAACAGAATGGAAATAAAAGTACTGTACCAGCCTGTAATAAGATAGAGTTCGGTAACAGGCGAATCCGGAGGCAGGCAGGAGTCAGTCCAGGCAGAGTTCTAGCAAGTCCGAGAATCAGGCAGGGGTCAATCCAGGCAGAGTTCTAGCAGATCCGTTAGTCAGGCAGGGGTCAGTCCAGGCAGAGTTCAAGCAATCCAGAAAGTCAGGCAGAAGTCAATATTGCGAAAACCAAACAGGAACAAGGCAGGGAACACAGGAATCAGGAATCAGAGGTGGCAAGACCAAGCTCAACGGGAACAATGATCGAGCACTGGGTGTAGTCTGGAGAGGGTTTAGGCTGATGCCACACCAGGCGTAGGGCTGATTTTTTCGGCAAGCGGAAAAACGCTTGCCGAAAATTCAGCCCTACGCCTGCTACTTGTGCCTGCACCCGAATGAATGGGATACGCTCGGGTGAAGGCACAAGTAGCCGATATACGCATGAAAACGCGAGACTTTGCATTCTCTCGCGTTTTCATGCGTATATCGGCTACTTGTGCCTTCACCCGAGCGTATCCCATTCATTCGGGTGCAGGCACAAGTAGCAGGCGTAGGGCTGAATTTTCGGCAAGCGTTTTTCCGCTTGCCGAAAAAATCAGCCCTACGCCTGGTGTGGCATCAGCCTTATATTGTCCGGTAATTACTAAAGCAGCCACACATGTGATGACCAATAAAGATAGGGAAACTGGTAGAAAGGCAGAAGGGACACAAGGGCAACCGATCCCATATAGCTCAAAGAGCCCCATGTGGCTCAGCAAGCATGTGCACCTAGAGTTCCGCATACAGTCCAGGGTTCGGATCCCTATAGTTCCTGATATTACCCCCCCCTTAAAGATCGCCCTCCGGGCGATGGCCCAGTCAGACAACAAAATTTTAAACAAATAACATTTATGCATTGAAATAAAGTCATTAAAGGTGTTGCAAGGACAAGGATATGCAAGTGAGAATACTCTAAGGCTCAAAACCATCAGCAGGGAGTGAGCCATTAGAAACAAGACCATCAGCAGGGAGTGAGCCACCAGGGTCTGGAACCAGAGCCAGAGAGTCGTCAGGGTCATAAGCCGAAACAGGATTGCTGCCAAAGTCAGGAGCCGAACCCAGGACAGGAAAACCGCCAGAGTCAGGAGCCAGGACAGGAGTGCCGCCAGAGTCAGGAGCCAAAGCCAGGACAGGAGTGCCGCCAAAGTCAGGAGCCGAAGCCAGGACAGGAGTACTGCCAGAGTCAGGAGCCAGGACAGGAAAGCCGCCAGAGTCAGGAGCCAAAGCCAGGACAGGAGTGCCGCCAGAGTCAGAAGCAGATGCCAGAGAGTCACTAGGATCTTTAACACAAGGTAGGCCACCAGGATCAGTATTTAGAACAGAGAAGTTGCCAGAATCGGGAGCCACAGCGGATGAGACGCCAGGGTCAGCAGTCACAGCGGATGAGACGCCAGGGTCAGCAGTCACAGCGGATGAGACGCCAGGGTCAGGAGTCACAGCGGATGAGACGCCAGGGTCAGGAGTCACAGCGGATGAGACGCCAGGGTCAGGAGTCACAGCGGATGAAACGCCAGGGTCAGGAGCCTCAGCGGATGAGACACCAGGGTCAGGAGCCACAGTGGATGAATTACCACACAAAACACCCATTACAGGTGGAGGACCAACATAGACACCCATTACAGGTGGAGCACCATCATACATACCCACTAAAGGTGGAAGGGAGATGCCCAGGGAAGCAACAAGACCACCACTCATTGCAACTGGACCGGCAGAGTCTGCGACAACAGAACTACCAGACCTAGTAGCAGGGAAGGTAGGCCCGGAAGCAATTTTATCCTCAGAGGCTGGTGGTAGAAGCATTGGCACTGAAGCGAGAGCAGGCACAACCGCTGGCATTGAGGCATGAGCAGGCACAATTGCTGGCACAGGAGCTAACAGGACCACTGGCATGGGAAGGATTGCTGGCACGGGAGCCGTCACAGGCAGAACCGCTGGCACGGAGGCAGGAACTGATGGCTGGAGAACTGGCACAGAGGCAGGAACTGATGGCTGGAGAACTGGCACAGAGGCAGGAACTGATGGCTGGAGAACTGGCACAGAGGCAGGAACTGATGGCTGGAGAACTGGCACAGAGGCAGGAACTGATGGCTGGAGAACTGGCACAGAGGCAGGAACTGATGGCTGGAGAACTGGCACAGAGGCAGGAACTGATGGCTGGAGAACTGGCACAGAGGCAGGAACTGATGGCTGGAGAACTGGCACAGAGGCAGGCACAGGAACCGGAGACTGGACTGCGGGTACAGGAACCGGAGACTGGACTGCGGGTACAGGAACCGGTAGGCTAATAGCAGGTGCTAGAGCAGGCAGCAGCAGCTTTCAGAGAGCCGGCACAGGAGCTGAGGGTTGCGGTTTAGGCACAGAAGCTGGGGGTTGCGGTTCAGGCACAGAAGCAGGACAAGGCCGCTGTCTGGGTGCTGGAACTGGACAAGGCCGCTGTTGCTGGGGCACTGGCACAGGCTGGAGCAGGTGACTGAAGCACTGGCACAGGAGCCGATGAAGGTTCAGAGCTGGACTGCCTGAGGACTGGTAGGGGCCCAATCCGTGGGAAAGCTGGCAAAGGACCAAGAAGCCGCCTGAGCGCAGGTACCAGAAAAATAGGCAAATGAGCAGGAACGGAATCAGGTGACTGATCTGTGGGTACAGATATATAAGGCTGAACTGCAGGTACAGTGGACAACTGGGAGATTGACCGGCCCTTGAACTTGGTAGTATATGCCATTGGTATTTCATCCTCAGAATCCATATCTTCCCATTCATCCTCAGAAATATCTATACAGTCAGTCTCATCCTCCCAACGGAATTGCTCTTCTACATTCGGAATACCTGATGGAACAGCAGGCTGGGAGGTGCTTAGGGGCCCCACACATTGAGAATCACTTATAACTGGAGGGGTACATAGAGAGTCTGTAGCGGGTTTAACTGCCGGAGAGGAAAAAATGTCCGGAGGGATTGGCCATAAATCCCCTGTGAAGGTTGCTTTCAGAATATAAAGAAAGGTACAAGGATCCTCCAAAAAGTAAGCCTCTCCATCAATGCAACCTTCTGCCCATTTTTGAGCTTTGCCTCCCAACAGAAACAAAATGATGAGCCGACTCTTCATATAATCAGGGGCTTGCTTGACAAAGGGAACTGTAGCAAACTTTTTACAGGTGGGCAAAAAGTCAGAAAAAGTCCCTTCTTCCCCTTCATATTTTATAACAGAAGAAAGCCACTGAGCAGAGAGTTGTAGTTCATTCTGTTTATGTGCTAATGAGGGGTTACCAGCAGGCTCGTTATTGTATGGCTCGATCATACTGTCAGGTGCAACCACAGGTGAGTGGCTGGCAGGAAGGAGCCTATGTGCAGATAACCCAGAACTCCCTTAAAGGGCCAGACAGCCAAGTTAGATGAATGAAAGAGCTTTAATGAAAAACAAAACAGAATGGAAATAAAAGTACTGTACCAGCCTGTAACAGGTGAATCCGGAGGCAGGCAGGGGTCAGTCCAGGCAGAGTTCTAGCAAGTCCGAGAATCAGGCAGGGGTCAGTCCAGGCAGAGTTCTAGCAGATCCGTTAGTCAGGCAGGGGTCAGTCCAGGCAGAGTTCAAGCAATCCAGAAAGTCAGGCAGAAGTCAATATCGCGAAAACCAAACAGGAACAAGGCAGGGAACTCAGGAATCAGAGGTGGCAAGACCAAGCTCAGCGGGAACAATGATCGAGCACTGGGTGTAGTCTGGAGAGGGTTTATATAGTCCAGTAATTACTAAAGCAGCCACACATGTGATGACCAATAAAGATAGGGAAACTGGTAGAAAGGCAGAAGGGACACAAGGGCAACCGATCCCATATAGCTCAAAGAGCCCCCTGTGGCTCAGCAAGCATGTGCACCTAGAGTTCCGCATACAGTCCAGGGTTCGGATCCCTATAGTTCCTGATACATACATTACATGGAAGCTGAGACAACACTATATCTGAGAAATTCTAGATATTCAGATTTATCAAAATGTGAGTTTAGAGCTTAATATATAAAAAATCACCCATTTCCTATTCATTCCTATGGGATTTTTAGAAGCGTATTTATGGCGAACAGTAACATTCACATGTTGCTAAATAGGCTTCTAAATATCCCATAGGAATGAATAGGACATGGGTGAGTTTTTATGTACTAAGCTCTAAATTCACATTTTGACAAATTTGTCCCATTTTGTATTTAACCTTTAAAACTTGGTGATGAGGTCCCATTTTTTGCTCGGGGCTTGTTCTTGTTTTTGGTTCCATGGTTTATTGTTGTGTTTTATTGTTCTTAATTTGCCTTCATGTGTAAAGAGGATGTTTTTATCCAGACAACTAAATGATGATTAAAAGGTATTGTTTTAAAAGACTTCTCATTCACAGTTAATTTGGTGTTTTCATTTCAAGCTGTACTTTTCTTATTGCTTGCTTTGTAAATAGGCAAAGAAATGTCAGTACTTAAAGATAGTGTGCCCTGCAAAACTCTTATAGCGCAACATTAAATGCAGAAATGAGCACAGTAAATTCTCAGATTAGGTGTACCACTTATATAGACAAACAAGAAATAAAATTCATTTGCTCACCAGAATAGTGGGGTTATTTACAAAAATAGCTTTCAAGCGTGGACAGGTTTTTTTATTCATAAGGTCTCATGCTCCCATATAGAATCAGATGTGAGCACTGACAGACTTGCAATTGTGCACAGTTGCTGAAGCAAAGATTAAAATCTCACTTTTAGGAACCGCTGTTCTCCCTGGAAGCACTTCGGTTGTCAGAAAGCCCATGTGTAATAGAGCTTACTAATTTCAGATACAGATAGTGGCTTCTCCCAACCCATCGTTGCTACTGTGTCCCTGTCAAATTAGATTCCTGTTCTTTAAAAAAGAAAATCATATATTTGACTGAGATTATTATTAAATATTTGATTGCCTTCTCACCGGTAAGCAAATCCCCTGGGGCCTCTCACTGTCTGCCCTATTTAGTTTGCTAACATCCACTTCTACTATATTACTATCGCCAACTTCTATATCCCCTCCTCTTCATGTGTAAGGTACCTGCTCGTCGTGGTCGTCCACCTGGTCGCAAGGGGGCGTGCGTCTTGCGCTTAAAAAGACACCAGAGGCCTAGGATCACTGCGAAGTGATCATTTTCCCTGTGAAAGACGCCAAGCATTATTCCTGATTGATATTTGTTATTTTGACCCGGCCTGACTCCCGACTCTGAATCCTGCTGCCTGTACCGACCTATTGCCTGCCTGACCATCCGATTGCCTTCTGATTTTGCCTTAGACGCCTGGTTCGGCACTCCTGCCACTCCTTCACTTGGCTCCAGTCCTGTTCCATCCCCAGCGGCTGTGTTCCTTAGTGGGAGGTGTAGGAGAGGTCCTTCCTCAACGACTTCTTCCAGTGACGTTCCCTGCTTAGTCTTGACATCATGCTGCCACAGTCAATCATTCCTCAGCTAATCAGTACTGATAGGCACTCCATTGTCCATTTTGTGCACTGATCATACTGGTATGCTTGATGCTTAAGATTAATGAAATACCCATAGTACATTTTTCTCTAGTGATCATACCAGCATATATTGTTAATTATGGTAGAAGGAGTGACCAAAAATATTCAGCAGCACAGTATGTGCAGTACATACACCTTACAGCCAATTTATTTTATGATGTCCAGGTTATCTGTCTACGTAGTGAGGGATGGGGGGGGGTACAGTGAGTGTGTTTTGTAGGCCCCCAGGGTGAGGTACTCGGGTACCCCAGTCTAACATTGACCGTAAGTTTACCAAAACTATTCAAAACTACTGTGAGTGTATTGAATTAATTTCTCATTAAATAAATAGTATATCTATGGACTGGTCATTTGATTAACTGCCGCCTTCTCTTTCTACATTTGTTCACATGAACCAGAGAAGTTGGCAAGTAAAACTGCTTTAAATCTAAGCATTTTCTTTGTACAATAAATAATCAAACACATAGATATTAAAAGTCTTCAATAATGTATTCACCATAAGCCTGTATTCATTGATATTTTTACTCAAGAGGGCATACTGCCCCTTTAATATTAATTCAGGTCAAAGTGATGTAAATAAGATTCAAAATGATGGGATTATAAATGCAAGTTATACAGTAAAAGCATCCCTGACACTTTAGAAACAATTTAAAAAAAAAAAAAAAAAACAGCTTTTTTTTTGGATATAATGGTATGCTTGAAATCAGAGATTGTTAGTTATAATAGCATGGAGAAACCTGCTGTATATTTATAGCACTGAAATAATAAACAATCCATGCAGTTATAGCCATTGTTGCTTCTAATCGTGTTTTTTTGCAGCATGTTTCCATCTAAATCAATAATTCATTTTTCTGACACATGATACATTCCAGGAAGGAATCATTTCTAAGACTTCATATGTTACATGGGAATTCTCATACTTTATTGCTATAGCAGGTATTAACAGTTACCAATCTGGGGGGCTGATCCCCAAAGGTGTTCAAGCACAGGCAACTTTGCACGACTTCAGCAGACCAAAGTAGAAAGACATTTTGAGATTAGTTGCCCGTGGTAGCAGAGATCTATCGTGGGCAACTAAATCTCTCCTTGGCAAATCAGCTTTAGGGAAGCCTGAAGGTTTAATAGGGGAAGATTTTCTGAGAATGCATATAAGGAACTTAAGTAGCAGAATAACTTTTTTTTTTGTTTTATGCATATGTAACCTTGTACTGAAAGAGGCTGTGACCTAGTTTTGGATCACAGTATGAACTTGAAGCAAAAGAACCTAAACACAACTGATCAAAAGACTCAAAAATGTCATTAATGTAATGTAAATAGTGATGTCATAGTTGTACTGGTCGTTGTAAATACTATTGTAAAATAGTGTAAATAACTTAACATATGTTTCCTGTCTTCAATAATATGTTGAGTGACACAGGTTATAGATTACAAAAAAGCCATGAAAATGAAAGCTTTGCTTTGCTAGAGAAATTGGTGACCCACCAGTGATGTCAACATGCTTCGATCTTCATTGGATCATTGTCAGGATGCCCATTGGAAGTCATTATTTAGTTTTAAGTATTCTAAATCGTCATTCAGTGAAATTCTTACTCATGAAAACAAGTAATGATCATGTTGATATTTTAAAAATTTGGCAGTGTATACAAAGTGAATCTGGGTGAGTCCCAATCTTACCTGGGCGTTGTCTGCAACAAGATGACATGTTCACCTTGTACTTGTGTGAGCTTCTGTAGGGTACTCCAATTTCCCCCACTCCAGAATCACTGGTGGGTTAACTTACTCCTGATCAAATTGACCTTTGTGTGTTGTGTGAATAGTATATACTGTAAGCTTCACTGGGAAAGGAACTGATTTTAATGTTAAACAAGCTCTGTACAGCTGTACGTGTATGTGGAGGCCAGAACATCATACACCTAAGCATGTCTTATGCATCTCTGCTGCAAAACATTAGACAGTAATTGTTTTTTTTTTTTTACATGTTCCTATTATATTATGCCAAGGCCAAGTATTAAGTCCTACTCCTTAATATGCTAGCTTTTGCTTTTTTCCCTTTCAATTCTGCCTCTTTCCAGCTTTCATATGAGGGTCACTGACTACTGACTCCAGCAGTCATCATGGGTTATAAGGGTATTGTAGTACTCCTGTTTGGCCTTTGACAAGGCAAACTTAAGGCATGACAATAGGGATTCAAAATGGATAAAGTCTGCTTGTTTACAGGATTTCCTCCACATAAGTTCTGCAGACCTTGCACAGAAGTGTAAGAATCTCGTTTGTGAATTCAGCCAGGGGCTTGGGTTTTGAGCCCGAATACGGTTTGGCTGAAGGGGTGCAAATGAATCAATGGTGGAGGCTAGTATGTGGTTGTACTCGCTAACCAGGGTATCAGATCAGACATCTCATTAAAGGAAGAGAGACTGGACCTGAAAGAGTGAGCTAAGGCCTGAAGATCTATGTCATGTGTATTCTGAATTAGTACAGTGGGGGAAGGAGCAGGTTGGGAAGGAGACTGTGAAACCAGATGATGGTCAGAAAAGAGGAGAGGGAAAGATTTTTTTAGTAAGGACTAAATCCAGAAAGTGGCCATCCTTATGAGTTGGAGCTTTTGTCCACTGTGGGAGTTCAAAGGAGGAGGTTAGGAGGATTGTAAGGGATCATCAATATGGGATTTCAAATCCCCAAGGATAATTGCAGGGCTATCACTACAGAGGAAAAAAGATAGTCAGGTTTCAATGTCAGAGAGGAAGGTAGCAGAGGAGGAGCCTGACAGAGATCTGTAAATGACAGCCACCCGTATAGAGAGAGGATGCAAGATTTGAAGGACATGCACCTCAAAAGAGTTAAATAAAAAAGCTGGAGGAATAGAAATAGGTGCGAACCAACAGCTGGAGGAGAAAATAATTCCAACTCCCCCACTGCATCAAGTGGTCCAGGGGGTGTGAGAGGGTTTCTAATGACAGGGGCACTAGGTAAGTGATTACAATCACTGGGGGTGTCTAACATTTCCTTCTCCTGTTCTGGTAACACTCTAGCAGCCAGAGGCCCAAGATCCAGGAACTAGGCAATAAAGGCTCTGTGTTGCAGAAGAATAGGATCAGATTGCTTCTAAGGAGTTGTGAAACTGAGCATCCTTAAAAGGTCAATGCACATGCACCAATCGCCGTGAAGTGAGGTTGTGATGTAGCAAAACTGTGCGGGAGGACTACTGCCACCATGACGGAAAATAGCTGTGAAACACCAGTTTTTGGGGTCATTGTCCTGCTGTAACAAGATTGTTTTCTGAGTAAACCAGATGTCCAGCCCCACAGCATAATATATTGCGATCATATAATACTTTGGTTGAGAAATAATCATAGGTCTGAATAACGTTGCAAGGTACTGTATATCTGAATGTGACTTTGACTATCAAATATAAATGATACTTTAGTAGTCAAACCTGTAAGTTAATCGTTTTTTGGCTAGAGTAGTATATTTTCTTCTCTTCTGATATTGTATTAACATAAGCTTTGCAGCCTTCCCCTGGCACCAAGCTAGCCGAAAATGCCCTGGCACACAAAAAAAAAATCAGTCACTCAGCACACATTTATATTGACTATCGGTACTAAAATAACTGGGCATCATGGGACATTATTGCATTAATGCATTGTAACAATGAATCACAAGAAGCAGTTAAAGGAACAGTAACACCAAAAAATGAAAGAGCTTTAAAGTAATAAAAATATAATGCACTGTTGCCCTGCACTGGTAAAACCGGTGTGTTTGCTACAGTAACACTACTATAATTTATATAATAAGCTGCTGTGTAGCCACGGGGGCAGCCATTCAAGCTGGAAAAAAGGAGAAAAGGCACAGGTTACATAGCAGATAACAGATAAGTTCTGTAGAATACAATAGTGTTTTATCTGTTATCTGCTATGTGCCTGTGCCTTTTCTCCTTTGAATGGCTGCCCCCATGGCTACACAGCAGCTTATTTATATAAATTATAGTAGACTTTCTGAAGTAAACAAACAACTTTTACCAGTGCAGGGCAGCAGCACATTATATTTTAGTTACTTTTATACACTTTCATTTTTTGGTGTTACTGTTCCTTTAAAGATCTAATGCAAGGACTTATGGTTTAGTTGGGGGATGGAAGGAACAGTAACTTTGTAAAGGGCCAGTAAAGCCAGAAAATGGAAGTGCCCTAAAACATTTACATAGTCAGACCTTCTAAAAATTTGATACCATGTCAGTTCTGATGAATATTTTTTTTTTTTTAATTTCTTTGGGTTGCCTACCCTTTAAAGGTAATAAAGGGGTTAGATAACAAAATTATGGTGTATTGTGAAAGTTTGCATTTCTCCAGCAGGCAGGTTTGCTTTATGTGTTTATTTTTATGTTAATATCGGTAGTCTTATCTGTAGATTGAACTGGCTGTTTCCAAATCGTTCATTTTTAATTAATCTGAAATGTATTTTACAATGTTTGAAAACTCTCTTCTAGTACTGAATTTAATCTTTAAAGCAAACATGAATAATATGTATGAGAGTTGTGCGGTGCAAGTAATAGAAAAAAATCCAATTGCGCTAATTAAATTGAAGATTACTGTGTAAAATATGGAGCAATAGAAAGCAAATGAAACTCACACATTCTGTGAAATAGCTGAGGCAGGGCTCACATTACAGATACACTGTGCATGTCTGGGAGTTTTATTGACTGCATGCAAAAACTGTTATTGTGTAAGACATTTACATTTTACAGAATAAATGGGGGTAATCTTTAGTTATAAATGCCTCCCATGCAAACATTAATGAGGATTATATTAGGCCTGGTTAGAAAGCAGCCAGCCCTACATAATTTTTATGCATGCAAATGGTGCAAGATGATAAAAATGCTAAGAATGTATTCATGTACAGGGTGAAAATAACAATGCAGCAGTAGCGCTGCTAGCATCCTAAAGCATTAAAGGATTTATATATTTGCATAGCCCCCAACTGTCCCAATTTTCCCGGGACAGTCCCTCTTTTGACAGCTCAACCCACAGTCCCAGATTCTAACTGGAAAGTCCCTTATTTCCCTTTGATCTCCTGCACTGAAGCTAAAAAAGATACAAATTTAATTAAAAGTAGCTTTTGGCAGAGAGCCCAAAAAGTTAACAAGTTATACCTGCACTTACATTGTTTCTTACATTTAATTAAAAAGTAGCTTTTGGCAGAAAGCCCAGAAAGTTAAAAAGTCACACCTGCACTTAGATACAATTGTAACTAATAAGCTAAACAACTTTAGTAAAGTAAATCTAAGCACCTGCCCCTACGAGTTTACTTCTATAAGTCGCTCATTTTTATGTTAACCAACAATACTAAAAACTAATAATGTCTTACACTTGTATTTATATCAAAGTAGCCATCATTACATTTTTGTGAGTTTTTTTTAAATTAAATTTGGATTATGAATTTTTTTTTCAAAAGAGGATTTTTTTATGTGAATGTTATTCCCAATATTTGCCCCCCTGTTTTGTTCTTTTTCTTTGCATCCATTGTGCTCCATTTGAAAGTCTACTCCAGACATACTGTGCATTTTGAGTAGAGCTTCTTATATGAGCATAAGTATGTATATATTACATACTGCTATTATTATTGTTGTCAGGCCCGGATTTGTGGAGAGGCCACAAAGGCCCGGGTCTAGGGCGGCAGAAATGTAAGGGGCGGCATGCCGCCCCGCCGCAACGGAAGTTTTTTTCAATACGGAGCAGTGGGAACTTCTCCCCACTTCTCTGTATGGGGCTTTAAATGTATGCGCATGTGCGCATGTTCGCTCGTTCACGCATGCGCATTGGGGGGCGGGGCTGGGCCGATCAATGGGGGTGGCCAAGGTCGGCGCCCAGAAAACAAATCCGGCCCTGATTGTTATCAATATGATTAGTGACAAGCGAAGCTGTCCTATTTCACTTTGGTGTAAACTTGGTGAAAATTTGTGAAATGCTCTACCGCATGACTTTGACATGCGGTTTAATTTTTAGATGCGACTACATTTTTTTTTTAACATGACCACTACTTCTTCCTCCTGAATTTTTGTTGTGGGGAATTTTTACTGCAGTTTTGAGAAAAAAATCACCAAAATTCGCTGCAAATCCATGCCTACCCTAAAATTTGCTCATCACTAATTATCATCCATTCTAATAATCATATTGTAATTATTAACACAATTATATTAATATTATTGCCATTATTTTTATTGTTATTATTATTATTACTAAATTATGGTGTGTGATCCTAGATACGTTTTAAATAGGTCAGCTAAGGTTGCCATGCTGAGAAATATTTTGCAATCCAGGCCAGAATGGTTAGCAGAATGTCCCATGGGAATTGTAAAATTCATCTCCTTGCTAATGGTTTCTCTGTTACTTAATAGAGATTAAGAACTGCATGACTAATGATGGCTTTTAGTCTTATATGGCAAAACCTTTATCTTAACAAATTAACTTTAATGTCAGCACTTAGTGGTCAGACTATGCAGGCGGATGTACTGTACTTAGATGTATTAAGTTTTTTTAATAATATGAATACTGGGAGCATCTACTGTTTGTAAATATATATGGCTAAAGGTGGCCATACACGCACCGATATTATCGTATGAAACCTCGTTTCGTACGATAATCGGTGCGTGTATGGCATGTCAGCGAGCCGACCGATATCGCAGGAAGCTGCTGAAATCGGTCGGCTCGCCGATCGGCCAAGTTAGAAAATTTTGATCGGGCGCCATAGAAGGCGCCTGACCAAAATTCTCCCTTCAGAGCTGAATCGGCAGAAGGAGGTAGAAATCCTATTGTTTCTACCTCCTTACCTGCCGATTCAGCCCTGAATGGTGTGTGGCGGATCTGACGATGTTTCGTGCGACCGACGGTCGTACGAAACATCGTGAGATCGCCACGTGTATGGCCAGCTTAAGTGTGGTTCTGGTTCAAATGTAACCATTAAAAAAAAAATAATAATATATTCTGTTTTTGCTTCATGGTAAGGCATTGCCTAACCTCATTTTCATTTTCATTTTCAACTTGGGGTTAGAATAGGATATGGGATACCCACTTCAAAAAGAAAAGTTTGCTAGGGGATGGATGAGACATATAGGAAGGAATATTGACTAGCTAGAAGCTCTGTCCAGGAGATTGAGGGTTAGAGTCCTGGGTATGCCACCATTAGGAAAGGGATGCAAGTGAACAGACTTAGGGACTTCTGTAGCTTGCCTATGATACTGAGAATGGGACACTTCCGAGTTGAACAACTCTACTGTTCAATTATTGATTTGTATGGTGAGGAGAGAGTTTTCTGGAGCACATAACACCTCCATTTCATTGGCTTGCAGATACATTTGGCCATTTGCAGCAGCGTAACTTCATTGTGCCAGGCCCCCTTGTAGAAAATTCTTTTGAGAGGGCCTGGTGCAACCAGTCCGACTTCCCCCACCCCCTTTCCCAGACCTGACTGAGCCACACCTCCCGGCCTTGGCCCTGCTGATATATTTAAGGTGCCCAATAACCTACAAATGGTTTCAAACAAAGTTGTTACCGATATAAAATTGCAGGTTTTAAATACTTTTATTTCATAATTTATGTTAGAGTAAAAAACAAAACAAAAAGCTGGATTTCCACTAACATTTCCAAACTCAATGTCCAGTGAAATTAGCATATTAGTATAGCAAAACAACTGCTGTTTATAATAGTTTTTTTTTGCTCATTAGTGCACTGTCTGTCAGACTTCTGAAGGCAGGAAAATTTGCTAAACAGGAAATTAATTGGTTGAGAAATTTATAGCAGTAACATAACATTTACTGTATGAACATATATTAGTTTTTATGTAAGCTCTCTAGATGATGTTAGTTTCCGCAGATAGCTTTGTAGCTGTGAGCAAAGAAGCATGTATTTGTATCAGAGACCAAACCAATCCATCAATAAAAATTAATGTCTTCTGTGTTTTGTGCATCTTTTCATCTTTAGAGAAATAGCTTGAAAATGGAATGATATTGTAAACGATTTTCTCCTGAGAAATATCAATAGTATAATAATGTTGTGAGAGATGAGCTTATATTGAGCTTATATTGGACAGACTTGTATTGGGCAGGATTGCATTGTAATTTTCTTTATGTTGTTTACATTCCATTTAGCAGGGAGAAAGCAATCAGCTGAAATACTATACTTTATATACTATTGGTTTTTAAGCATATTCAATTAATTATAGAAATACAAAAAGAAATCCAGTTAATGTAAAGGGACCTTTGCCCTATTCATCAGTCCTAACCCGGAGTTACCTAGATTTTAGAGAGAGCAACATTTTTTTTAATGTTTGATTCTTTAGAGCTACTTTCATTGGCATAACCAGTACTTAACCTGGAGTAAAAAAGTGGAGGCTTGCTATGTGCACTGCTCATATCATGGTGTGCTGAAATAAGCCCCTCCCACCATTATCAGCTGCACCAACAATTCCTGGTTTTACCCACTATAAAGCAAAGCAGGGTTTCCATACAGCAGAGCCTAGTCCCCAGCGCCCCACATTTGTGAAGTCTGCTGTATAGTACAGGTATGGGATCTGTTATCCAGAATGCTTGGGACCTGGGGTCTTCCGGGTAAGGGATCTTTCCATAGTTTCGATCGCCACGCTTTAATTTTACTAAAAAATAATTTAAACATGAAGTAAACTCAATAGGATTGTTTTCCATCCAATAAGGATTAATTATACCTTAGTTGGGATCAAGTACAAGGCACTGTTTCAATACTACAGAGAAAAAGGAAATCATTTCTAAAAATTAGAATCATTTCTTTAAAATAAAGTCTATGGGAGATGGCCTTTCTGTAATTCAGAACTTTCTGGATAACGGGTTTCCGGATAAGGGATCCTATACCTGTAGTTACAACACTGGCTTTATTTAAAAAAAAAAAAAAAAATCACTTTAAATAATAGTAATATGAAGGCTTGTCTTAGCCATTTCAGCATTATAAAGTCAATTTAAAATCTGGACAGGTATTCTTAATGGTCAATTGCTGTTTGCTTAGGATAAAACGAGATTTGAAGGAGAACTAAACCCTGCGACCAAAAATGCTGTATTTTAAACATTAAACATTGTAAGTGACGATCCAGGCATTCAAAGTTTTGTACAGGTGACAAGTACTCTAAAAAAACAAGTTAGCTGCCCAATCCGGTTTAATACCTCACAGTTTCAAGGGGATTAAGCCGGATTGCTGCAAGTAATGTAAATCTGTGCTACCACAAGTGTTCTTGTGTGCCTAAGAGCAATATCAACAACAAAGACTGTGGATATAAACACCAAAGCATTTTATTTACAGGTAGTTGCGAGTTATTTTTCTAGTAAATGAAACTGAATAGTCTGTGTTTGGGCACCTATCACAATCTGTAGGACTGTGGTGCATGCAGCAGGGCCGGAACTAGGGGTAGGCTAAAGAGGCACCTGCCTAGCGCGCAACGGTGAGCCCCTAGTCTGGGATCTCCTACCCCCACGGCTGATTCCCTGGCGCTCCCCACCTGACGAACCCGCGTATGGGGGGGGGCGGGTTATCGGTGAGGACGAGGTGGCCGGCCAGGTCGCCTAGGGTGCCCAGCTGGTTTGGCCCGCCTCTGGCATGCAATGTTTTCATCATGTGTAAACTGGTTTGATATGCCTTTGCTTAAAAAACCCATTTAAATTAAACCGTCTTTTATTTTCTTCTCACTATTGTAAAGCCGGTGGCACATACAGGCCAATTTGTTCCCCTCTACCCCCTCTTATGTGTTCAGACACAGCACTGACACATCAGTGCATACAAGGGGGATTTTTAATTTGAAAATGCATAGTTTTGCTTTTTTACACCGAAATCCACCCCTGTTCGCGTGCTGGAACCCCTATGTGTGGCACTGGCCTTACTGGTGCATCATTTGTAAGGTTACTTTATCTAATTCCTATTCTGTTTGGGCCATGGCATCTCTTAATATGTCATTTGTTCCCCTCTGTTTTATGCCATGCCAAGGATTATTTATCAGTCTGCCCTTTCAATTAAACAAATGTTGTATTGGAACCACATCAGCTTTTCTTACTTTGAGCCATTATTTACCATTTTGCTAATCATGTCTCCATACCTCAACTCTGCTTCAAATCATTTAAACATGAAATAAACCCAATAGGATTGTTTTGCCCCCAGTAAGGATTATTTATATCTTAGTTGGGATCAAGTACAAGGTACTGTTTTATTATTACAGAGATAAAGGAAATCAGTTAAAAAAAAAATAGAATTCTTTGCTTAAAATGGAGTTTGTGGGAGAAGGGCTTCCTGTAATTCGGAGCTTTCTGGATAACCGGTTTCCAGATAAGGGGTCCCATACCTATATATCATTTAAGGTAAAGACGTTTTTTTATTTTAATGACGGTATGCCTTTAAGTGTTTTCTAGCAGCATCTTTCCCCCTTGCCATACAGCATAGATATCTGAAATAATTTGAAGCTTTCATCGAGTGTCCCAGTAATACAAAGCCAGATTAGCAGCGTAGATAGAGATATATTGACTCATGCATGTAAATTACAAACAAAACAACTGAACTTTACAACTCGTTTGTTCTAAATCTCAGAATTGTAGTCATTAGCAGTATTTCGTCTCGCTTCCCCATGATCCTAGGTGTTAAACCTTCATTTTGCCATTCTCAGAGATAAACATTTCACTTATGCATTCTAGAATGCTTACTAAAAAACACCTTGTTAATTGTAAAATGCATTAAGCACTGTGGCACACAATCTAAGGGCAATGCCTGACAGGACTGTTTAGGTAATTTAATTCTTGTGTTTTTTAGTAGCAAAACAGTCTGAATTAAAGGAGACATATACCATAATTTTTCAGTTTATCTTAAATTGCAGCTAACACTCTAAAATTGAATAAAATAAAGTGTATTTTATACCTACTGTTGAAGAAGGCTGTGTAATCCCTTCACAAATGCTAAAGCCCCTCCCTTTCACAGGGCTTCCGGCTGGAAATAGTCTGTCTTTAGCTAGGGCCGCCGGCCCTGGCTTCTTTCCTATACAGACGCTGCAGCCACTGAGAGAGGAGTGGGCGTGAGACGTGGGCGGCGCCTTTGATGACGTCATTTCCCCGCCCACGTCAGTCACGCTGGGGTCCTTCTCAGTGCTGCTCCCGGCCCGCCCTGCTCTCCTGACTAGCAGCTCAGTTGAAGGAAGATTCGCTGCGTCTGTGACATGCTGGAATGTAAGGCACCTTGATTCTCTTTCTTAAAAAAAAATTATTTACCAAATAAAAAAAAAACGTTATTTACAATGAAGGAGTCAGATCTGTTTATTCATTAGACTGTACCTAATGATAAATGATGTGTGTTATTTGCTTGCAACTCCCTGCATCCATGTTAGGTTCCAATTATATATAGTTACAACTCCCTGCACCCAATCCTGCAGTGTCCCTGCCCATCAGTATTACGTTCTGCAATCGCTATGAGAGGTTTTTTTTTTACATGCAACTCCCTGCAACTTGTACTTTGACACCTAAACTGGCTGTTTTTTGGTATTTTCCCCTGCAACAACTCCCTGCAACTTGTACTTTGACACCTAAACTGGCTGTTTTTTGGTATTTTCTCCTGCAACAACTCCCTGCAACTTGTACTTTGACACCTAAACTGGGTTTTTTTTGTATTTTCTCCTGCAACAACTCCCTGCAACTTGTACTTTGACACCTAAACTGGCTGTTTTTTGGTATTTTCTCCTGCAACAACTCCCTGCAACTTGTACTTTGATACCTAAACTGGCCGTTTTTTGGTATTTTCTCCTGCAACAACTCCCTGTAACTTGTACTTTGACACCTAAACTGGGTTTTTTTTGGTATTTTCTCCTGCAACAACTCCCTGCAACTTGTACTTTGACACCTAAACTGGCTGTTTTTTGGTATTTTCCCCTGCAACAACTCTCTGCAACTTGTACTTTGACACCTAAACTGGCTGTTTTTTGGTATTTTCCCCTGCAACAACTCCCTGCAACTTGTACTTTGACACCTAAACTGGCTGTTTTTTGGTATTTTCTCCTGCAACAACTCCCTGCAACTTGTAAAGCTCAGGCAGCAGCACAGGACAGCTATGTGTAGACTGGTAACAGATACACAGGCAGGGGAGTGGGAGGGGTTTCCCTGCTACAGCAGAGTTCAGCCTGTCAGTCAGTGCTGTGACCATTTCCTGTGGGAGAATGAAGAGACACTCCCATCTCTCATTTCAGTTTAGCTTCAGAAGAGTGAAGATCTCTCTGCAGCTCTGATATAAAAACGATTTTAGCAGGTAAAATGCATTCAAATCGTTTTTTTTCTGCAAGATTACATAGATTGAAGAAAGATGAATCATATTAACTGAATATGAAGGTAATATGAAATGTCTCCTTTAAAGTGCCCAAACAGCCACAAAAGACTAATATTACATTTTCAGACAACTGTCACCTGGCGTGATGGTTTTAATGTTACTGGGAGGGCTCAAGCATTTTACATTTTTGGGCTACTGACAAATGCCTGAATCAGCCTCCACTGACTTTGCACTGAGTTCCCATTCCATGGATAACAAACTCATGCCAGGAGCCACTGTATTAATGTCATCCTTACAGGGGAACAATCATGAAAAATGTTTTTATAAGATTGAAAATATAAACAGAAAGGCTAATAAAGATTTTATCTCAAGCTGCAGGCATACCTTCAGTTCTCTCAATAGTGCCGTTAAGTCTCCCCATATTTCACCTGTTCAGATGATCAGAAGCCTCGCAGGGAAAAAAGAACTCTGGGCTGCACCAAGACCCAGACCAGTGTACATGCTCAGTTAGTAACGCTATGGGGCACATTTACTAACCCACGAACGGGCCGAATGCGTCCGATTGCGTTTTTTTCGTAATGATCGGTATTTTGCGTTTTTTTCGGAAAATTGACGCGACTTTTTCGTTATTAATACGATTTGTGCGAAAAAACGCGAGTTTTTCGTAGCCATTCCGAAAGTTGAGCAAAATCTGGCGATTTTTCGTAGCGTTAAAACTTGCGCAAAAAGTTGCGATTTTTTCGTAGCGTTAAAACTTGCGCGAAACGTCGCACCTTTTAAGTTTTAACGCTACGAAAAAGGCGCAACTTTTCGCGCAAGTTTTAACGCTACGCGACAATTTCCGAAAAGTCGTAAAGACGCCGAAAAAAATCGCAAAAAATACGAAAAAGTCGCAAAATGTTCGTTTTCAAATCGGAATTTTTCCAATTCGGTTCAGATTCGTGTCTTAGTAAATGTGCCCCTATGAGTCAGCTTTTTTGCTGATTGGCTCAGATCCAAATTCCTAAGGGGGGGGGAGTGAGTTCTTAGCATTCTTGAGGGAGAGAGGAGAGAGCTGCATGTCTCTGGCACAGGGAAACAAAGACAAAGCTTTTGACAGAGGACTCAGTGCAGCATTTCTGTGAGTGCTTATGGCTGTATTTACATAGACCTTTCTGATAAAACTTACTTAGTTTTTACATTTCCTTCTCCTTTAACAATTTTGCACTGTTAGAAAGTTATGGCCAATTACTGAAACAGCCTCCCATCCCCCACCCTCCAAAATTTGTGAGTGACAGAGCAAGGGAAAGTAAAGGAATGGAACTGTGCTGGAGGCTGATAAAGCTGCATTTGTACATATAATAATAAAGTAGCTTATTTCTTATATCCTTTATATCCACTTATACACAGCACTTCAGGCTCTTTTGCATTAGGGTTGTGTGCTGCCCTCCAGCAGTATTGGATCAGCTGCCATTCACCGTCCTGCAATTTACACAAGCAGATACAAATCCTACTTCAATAGCCAGACACAGGTGGAACAAAAGAATGTATAAAAGAGACTTTCTCCATACCAGTGACAGTTGCACATCAATTGCAGCAATATTACAGACCTCTTCACAGGCAACTGTGTGTGTACAGGCACATAGATTCCTGTGTGTTGGATTCACAGACCCCTCCCTATGTCCCTCAGTCAGAGCTCTCCTGTAAACTGACCAGCCAGGCTCTCAGGCGTCTTGATTGGCCAGCTGAGTCTAATCAGGCCCACCTGGTCAGTCTGTAGCATTTACTCTGCTATAGTCAGTCCATGTATTTTTAAAAATTAACAATATATTCTGTTATCGATTTAGCTTGCATACAAATAAAGCGTGACTACAATGTTATTGCACAGTGGTACAAGTTACTGTTCCTACAACATTTATTTATTAAGTTATAGAAAAGGCAAATTGTAGTTTTATGGGAATGTGCAAATGGATGCCCTAAAGTTATTGTTTAACTACAACTCCCAGCATCACCTGTCAGCTCATGTGACTTCTTTCATGTTTTTCTTACAAATAACCATTAAATAGTTCTAGGTGTATGTTAGTGAGTGAAACAGGTGTCAGACAATGTAAGGGTGAATTAGGTTTAATTTTTAGACTTTCTTCAAAGTCTAAAGGAAGGAAGATGGGCAGGTGGAGGTTGATCTTAAGATGTCAGTCAAGAATGGTTGGACAATTCCCACTTCTCTCTGATCAGAACAAAATCTTCCTGTCAGAACAGAGCCAAGTTAAGCAGATTTCCATTCATGATAGTTCCCCTTTAAAAACTTGGCTTTAATCAAAGGTTTTTCTCAACAACTCCAAACAACTTAAGCCCTTTAACCTTTAGCTTTTCATACTAATGCAAAAGGAAATGAAGTCCAAATACCTGCATCTATAATCTTGAATGTAGGTGGTGAGAACAACGAAGCAGACCCACGTTTGACACAGAGTGTGTAGGTTAGCATTGATCCAGCTGATTGTACATTTTCGAGGGTTTTTCTAACTATCACAAATGTACAAACAAAACCAGGCCTACTGCAGTCTATTTAATAAAACAAATCAAAAATGGAAAACAGAAGGCCAGTAGTAGTGAAATTAATAATGCCAAAATAAGATCCACATGTTGTATGTAGGCAGATGGCCCAATGTAGAGATCTGCGTGATAGATGTTTATAGATAAACCCTCAATGGCTTGCCCAATGTGTTTTGTTGACCACCTTGGTATTGTTTTTTTTGCAGCTGTGTACATATGCAGTATGGGTTTTCACTCCTGTTTGGTGTTCTGTTTTCGCTTTGTTTTTGGTTGTTAAACAAGTTGGGGTACCTCTAGATATTTGTATTCTGGATCTAGAGTTTGTATTCTGGGTCTTTATAGGAAATAGCAGTGTGTTATCTATTTGTTTATGTGCCTTGTATCCATTACCTATATTTTTACTAATCTTCCTAAAAATATATTTGGATGAAATTTATTGGACTCTACTGGCAACGATCATTCAGATTAGAGAAAGAGAACTTGTCCTTTAATGAAAATGCATTGGGTTTCACTCTCGCTTGGTCTCCTGTTTTGTAAAGTGGAAAGTCATGCTTTCCCTAAGTGCCACTGTTTATTTACTCAGTTCAGGAGAATAACCTTTCCTTTCTAATTGGTAACTGTTCACACAGGCATCATTTCCAACTCTTCAGTAGTCAACCCAGGGTGGATCGTTACAGAACTGGCAACATTCTCATTTTGGCAGCTGCTCATTTCTCTAAATGTGTTGTACAATAAATCCATTCATTTGTTTCATATTCTCGGATTACAGCAAGTTTCTATACTTGTATTTTTCAGGGAAAATTTGTATTCAATCCTGAACCACTTTCTAAAAATGAATGTCAATCCATCACATATGCTTTGTGAAAACAACCTATATACTTTCAGTTAATCAGACTGGTCAATGCATATTCCTTGGTCCCCTACTAATAATTATTTGCAAATGTCCACATTTTCCGAAACAAGGCTTATGAGCAGAAATTTGCGACACTGACGCACCACGAGAACCGCTATAATCTAGTACTAATTAGTCATTTCTTTAGTAACTTTAATGCTAATAAAATGAGTCTGAACTGTATCTTTTCTGTTTGCATATATTTAAGATAACTCCAATCTTATAAATATTAAATTCACATAAATGGTACCAAGGTATCAATTCCACTTAATCAGACATTTTGAGAAGGCACTTATGTGCCAAGCTCTGTGAAGTAAGATACATGTAATGGCCAGACATTATTGCTGTATGATTGATACAAGAGAATAATTTGGGAGAAAAGTAGGTAATTAATGTTCTACAGAGTAATGCTGTAAGAGATAAACAAAGTCAAAATAAATGTAAAAAATTAAATGTAATTATTCCATATGTATTTTAATTTTGAGTTTCCTTAAGAGCTTATTTTATGTGAATGTTTATAGTTAGTGACCTATGCTATCATGTCAAGTGATATCTGTAAATGGTTTTTATTGTTGACAAAACAAAAAAACAGTGCGACTCTCAGCCATCCCAGCTTATTTCTGTCCTGAGTCTGGCCATATATCAATGGAGCTGGATAGTAAAACTGGTTTTGGTGACTACATAAGCCTGTGAATGTGCGCAGACCTCTCTATGTGGCCACATTTCGACCTGGGTGTAAAATAATCAAATCAGTTTGATTTGGTCCACCACATTTTAGGCTAATTTAGACTTTGCATTCACTCCCATTTTTATGCCGATATTGGCTACATGTGCCTGCACCGGAGCGTATTCCATTCATTCGGGTACAAGCACAGGTAGGAGGCGTATGGTGGTATTTTCGCAAGCGTTTTTCAGCTTACCCAAAATATGCACCATACACCTGGTCTGACATTAGCCTTATGACAAAAGTCACTTAATACTGTTGAGGGAGTGTTAAAATAAACAAAAGTAATGTTATGCCAGTGTTGTAACCCATACCAGCCAATCAGAAGTTAGCTCTGTTTGGCCAGCTGCAGCAAGACCTAATGAAAGCAACATTCTGATTGGTGCAGTGGGGAATGCAGACCTTCCAGAGCCCAGCACAGTGAACTTACAGCAAAGAGGGTGGAGGGCCTCCCCTTAAAGGATGTCTCTCATTAGAGGTCCACTGCATAAGTAATTAAGTTGCAAATGTGCTTAAAGGAAACAGGTTCTGCTTATTTATTTAACTTATTTACTTTCCTATAGATCTGTTTTTACAAATGAAACAAGCAAAAATGAAATCTTTCATCGGGCATAATTATTGTAGGAGGGTAAAAGTTTGGCAAAAGGAGTAAGGAGTCGGGCTTCCCCTTAGGTTATTACAAGGGAAGCTCACATGTGCTTGGCCTCTTTTGGTCTGCAGACTTGCTGAAGGAAGCACAATGAAGTGCTGGGAGCCTGGAACAGAGGTAGGTTTCAGTAGTTGAAGTGCCAGGAAAGATTTATAATAACTCACTTTTAGAGTGAGAGTCAGGATTAGGTAAGTACCCTGCAATGTTAATGCTGCCAGTATAAGGACTCAAGGATAGATTCCTGGAGTAATACACCTCTGTGAGCTTTGCTTCTGAACACTACAGCTGCAACTGTGTGAGTAACAACTAATTGAAAAGTTATTGAAGCATTTACTAATTAGATCTTGTAACATCATAGTTAGTACCCACCAATTCCAAAGTGTCTTAACATCTGTTCAATAAAAAGTTTGTCTTGGTTTTAATGAACCACTGGTGCCCAAGTTTATTTGAGCAATCTGTTTTGTGGTGGGTACACAGTGTGGTTAACCCTTCATCCAACAGTAAGCAAGAGCCTGCCTTCTTGTGAGTCTTGAGTAACACATGTCCTACTGGAAGTTGCAAAGGAGTTTAGGCCAATTAAAGCAGGCCTAAGATATACCAACAGAGGTGACATCAGTCATTTTGGGGTACCCCCACCCCATATACCTGTAACATTATCATTGTGCAATCTCCTCTGAAACATTTTTACCATCCTAAGCATATTTCCTTTTAGTCAGTAATCAATTAAAAATGGCTTTTTGTTATAAAAGATTGAAATTTTTTCCAGTATTCTGAATGCCATTTTCATATTAGGTGCTTCATATTCATTTGTCAATTGGTAGCACTTGTTGACAATTCCAACATGTGAACCAACTGCTATTGTCCAACCATGGAGGATCCTCTGACTTTTTTGTTAATATAGGCACAATACACCTCTACTGTGAATTACAGGGATAGCACGGATCATTGTCAGATACTTTAAATGCAAAATAGTTTGTTGGTTGATGTAATTTTTTGGGGACAACCCTTTATTATTTATGACCTTACAAGCAAAATACTAGACATGCTGCTCTCATTTTCAGAAATAAGTATGTGATAGAAGCACATCATAGGCTGATGCCACACGCGGCGTAGGGCTGATTTTCCGCTTGCCGAAAAATCAGCCCTACTCCTGCTACTTGTGCCTGCACCCGAATGAATGGGATACGCTCGGGTGCAGGCACATGTAGCCGATATACGCATGAAAACGCGAGAGAATGCAAAGTCTCGCGTTTTCATGCGTATATCAGCTACATGTGCCTGCACCTGAGCGTATCCCATTCATTCGGGTGCAGGCACAAGTAGGAGGCGTAGGGCTGAATTTTCGGCAAGCGTTTATCCGCTTGCCGAAAATTTCAGCTATACGCCTCGTGTGGCATTAGCCATAGGTGTATACATAGACCTGAGCCTGTAATCAGTCTTTGTTCCTACAGTTGATGGGCATATGCCAATATACCTGGCATTTTGCACAACCATTCGTTGAATCCTGCAAACATTTTCCGTGACTTATGAATTTGAGAATGGATGACAAACAAAGTCAGTACAGTAATGCAGTAATGGCCAGGTACACTGAAAGATTTGTTTCATTATTTAGTAAAGGTAAATAAATGTAAGCAGGGCTCTAAATGTTTAATGACATTAAATGATTTGTTGTTGTTGGCACATTTGCTTGCGTGGGAGAATCCATTTCCATGTGACTATTTCTATTTCCTTTCAAGCAAACAACAGGAAAAGTATTTAGACATACTTTCATAACTTTCATAAGCAATGCCAACGTCCCGCAGGACAAAGTGGGATCAATTACCTTTTATTTGAAACACTTATTAATATTTAATACGCTGTTGCTTGAAATGTCTTTTGCTAATTTAACAATGATATGAAGGTTTAGTTAAATGAAAGAAAGCAGACTCCTAGAAATGATCATCTATAAAGCTATATGAAAACTGAACATATAATATGACCATAAATATCAGAACAATATCACTATTTAAGGTGATAATTATGTGATAACTATTTATTTTAAGATGCAATGCAGCAGGTTTTACCAACCCTGACATAAATAAAAACAGTTTGATTCTGTTTTTCCATCACTCCCAGTGTGCCATTCTCCTTTTTTCTGCATGTTTTTTTGCCTTTTCCTCATCTTTTCTCTCATTAGTGCTCCATTTACCCTGAAAACAAGACCTTGCTGCTCACTTTTTGTTGACAAGGTACATGTTACATGGTGTCCCTTTCCAAGTCTTACATCTGTTATTCTATAATTCTTCTACCCCACACTCTGTAATATTCTGTAATTGGTTCCCCCTCTGCCATTGTGCCATTAACTCTTCTATTTCCACATTGTGCCATGATCTTCTCCTTTCTGTGTGTACAATCATTATACTCTCCTCTTTTTTGTGACATTATTTCTGTATTTCCCATAAAAATATATTTGCCACTGTTAAAGACCCTTAGGGTGTTGTAAAAATATTATTTTAGTTATAATGTTTCATTTGCATTTTCATGTTTCTGCTATACTCGCTAGGGGAATTGAAATATGTATTACTAAAGGATTAGAAGATGCACCTTTTTTTTTGTTTGTTTTTTTTTAAATATAATTTGACAGACTATAAAGTCTGTTTTTGTTTTATTCACTGATCATTACATGGTGGCTGAGGTGAAAGGATTTTACACTGGTATTGTTGCTAGAAAAAGTGAAGGCGTGTATAGAGCTGACATCTGCAGGCCCTGAAGCTGACAGAGGAGCAGAAAGCTGCTCATTTATTGATCTGCATTGAAGATAAAAGCAAAGATATATGCAGAGCATAGACAGCAATTGGAGTTCAATCTGCTGCAGGTAAGATGACTGTAAAGTACTTTTTGATGAATTTGGTTTTCACCTGCCAAGCAGATGCTTTAAATCAAGACAGAATACCACAAAGTAAACTGAAAATAATCATGCTTCTGGCAAAAAAGTAGAGTCTATCAGCCACACAGTCTATAAAGTACTTAACTATCATGGCTTATCTGCTTTGATACTGCTTTGGCTCCTCTCCCCACAGTCTTATAGAGCATAGGTGCCCAGTTTTGGTCTTAGCCATCTGCCACCAGGCTTGGTTTCTAGGTCAAATAAAATATTTTAACTGCAGTCTGTATCAGATTAATTAATAATTCTAAATTGATTCTGGCACCTTCAGCAATACTCAAGTTATTCCCAAGTTATTTCTGTGCAGAAAGTCAGCAGGGTTAGCTCTTCCTCAGTGAAGCAAGACCCACCCAAAAGAGAATCCCATGTAACACATGCTTTACCAGGAGCTTTAGGGAGTTGTGATTTGCCTATGAAAGACTGTGGTTCAACATCTGAATGTTTTATATAGTAATAGTACCCCATCAGTCTAAGTAGTAATATACTAAGAAGATTACAATGGTTTTAGTTATATGTAAATGTAATTGCAATTGAAAGCAGTGTCAGACTTTAGATCTCCTCCATATCTTGCAATCAAATGTTTCAGGAGTTTAATGAATGGAACAAACCGACAAATACTACTATCAGTAGCAATTGCATTTAGGGCTCTGGCACATGGGGAGATTAGTCGCCCGCGACAAATCTCCCTGTTCGCGGGCGACTAATCTTCCCGAAATGCCATCCCACCGGCAAAAATGGAAATTGCCGGTGGGATGGCATCCGCGGCGGAGCGATTTTCGCCCGCGAACAGGGAGATTTGTCGTGGGCAACTAATCTCCCTGTGTGCCAGAGCCCTTACACCTAACTTAATGTTAACACAATGTGCTTGGATGTCATAAAGGTCAGCTACTACACTGGGAGACAAACGGTGAACAGGGTTATCTGCTGCCAAGTGTCTTGCCCCATAGCAACTAAAAAGTTGTTTGCTGTTAAACAGGTGACCCGTAAATGCTACTTGTTAACTAATTATTGTAGCTTACTGCATCTGGACAAACCTAGAAGCAAAGTGGAATTGTACTGAATGAATATTAGACAATATAGATGTCCAGCATCTAATAGTATAGTTCATTGAACAGAATAGGTTAATCTTTATAAATGTATTAGACATATACACTGCCCTGCACTGATCCACTGAATGTAGGTGAGATGCAACAAGCCAGTGCTCTGTGTCCAACAGTTCAGTCCAGTGCAGTGGATATTGTCACTATAGGATAGAAAATTATTTATTAATATTGATGAACCCTGTGTCTAAGAGTCCTTATGCTTTTTTAACTAATGTAAATATGTACTTAATACTAATGTATGTCAATAAATAGCAGGGTTTTGATTGTATATCCATTATTTAATAGATATAATGTGAATAAAATGTCAGTTGTAGCCATTCTGGTGGCAGTTAATTGGGCTCTTTGAAGGACATATCTTTATGTTTTGCATTAAAACATTAGAATATGCTTTTCAACACAAAGGAGAATGATCAAAAGCATTGTGCCAATATAGATGTCAGGGATGACCTTTGCAGAAGCCTGTGGTGCAACTGTGAGTCATGTTATGGTTCCCTGTTGTTAGGCTGACATGACATTGATGACCTGCAACACAAGTTTAATTCTTACACCATCACACTAAGGGATGGCGGAATCAGCCCTGTGCATTTCCCTGACTGGCTGCCACTGTTTTGGCAACAAATAAAGAAATCATGAATAATAGTCCTGAAATCGTATTCTGGAAATAATTTAAAAATGCTAAATGCCTTTTTAAACCTACAGAGGCTAAGGCAGCTGATATGATAATGGTTCGTTTATTTCCTTCATTCCAATTATAGATTCTGCTTGTTAACTTTTTTTAATGATGGTGAAAAGGGTGATAACATATTACTCTGATAGCAAGTTTAGAAAGTAGAACTTGACATGTTAGATAATTAGAGATTGTTGCCTGCAGTCTTTTGATACATATGCGATTTAAGCAAATGTTAAATGATGCCCTCTTAAATTACCTGAAGAATGGACAATTTCCTCATTCTGGCTACAAAAAAAGTCTTCCGAAGATGGGTTTGCTGCATGAATTCCTTTAATATTTGCCATAGTGTTTAATATGCCCTTTGAGGCTTTAGTGATAGTAAAATGGGATTTAATTAGATCTTAAAACCAATTTGACAGAACTGTTATATAACTACATATGAAGAGATTTTTTTTTTCTTCAAGTCTGCCCGGGCTATTGAATTCATTCAGCGTAATCCTTGCGACACCTAATTATCTGAAATGATGAGTTTCGAATTTATATTCTGTCTTTGCAATAGCAAATATAATGTATCATTTAAAACTAATGTGCTCCGTTTGCTCTAAATGTAGAAAATCCTACTTCAAACAAACGTTATTGGTTTAACTTTTTACCAACATTTCTTAAATCTGGCATCATTTTACTCACAAGAAAAAAGAAGTCTGTAAATTTGGATTGTTTTAAAAACTGAACACTTTGCCTATCCATGGGCAGTTCGGATGCTGGCATTTGGGTAGTTTACAGAGGCGCTGTAAGAAAAATGTAAAACTGAAATGTAAAACTGCTCATAATGAGCTTTTTTTTCTTTGTTTAATGCTACAGTTGTCCACAGGGGGAAAATTGATTTAACTGAGTGCTCACACTACAATAAAGCACTTTAAAAATCAGACTCTAGCCATATAAACAACATTAAATGTGTCACATGATATCAATCAATGAAAGCAAAATACACCAAGAAGTAGGGAACACAATATAATTACTTGCTTTATTCAAGCTTTGCTAATTGTAACTACACGCTAGAAGAACCTGCAGTAAATAAACTTTGCCTATAAATGTGTGAAGAGATCCTGCCACCCCCCTTCCCTTGCCCTGCACAGTGCTGTAAATAATTGTGAGGGGACAGCAGGGCCATAGGGAAGTTCAAGTTATTTATGTAAGAAAGGGACTCTATCAGTTTTGTTTTATTTCTGTAAAACCCCACTTCCGATGAAGTGCTAGAGTTGAAGCTATAGAAATTAATAACATTCACATGCTTAATTCCAAGCCGTAATTTACTAGCCAGTTTTGGGGTTTGTACTCATGTTATTCCTTTACACAGCTGATCTGTTTAAGGATGAACTTTGTCCAATTTTTATTTGCTTCGTGCAGAACTGAATCCAAACCCTGAAAACCACATGCCTTTTGGTCAAGTGAACAAGAATATCTCAAAATTTGTAATCCTTCTTGCTCTAATTTGTATATACAAAGTAGGTCTCCTGTTCGTTTGGGATTCTTTCATGAAAGATTAGGGATTAGGTGCATCTCTTTTCTACCAAATGATTAGGACCCCTCTATTAGTCCATCTCATTAGTCCTTTAAAACACTGTGTTGGTCAGAGATTATAAAAGGCTCTTTCACCGCCAGAACCACAACTGAAATCCTCTGATCTTTTCCACCAAGAATGGGCTTTGTGCAGTATGTGTGAAAGTGCTGCCATTGCAACTTTTCAGATTCAAAAAGTACCTGTATTAGACTTGGGTGGTCAAATGGAAACAAAATGCAGTTTGGCATTTGATGAGCCCCATTTAGACCAGGATAAAAATACCAGTGTTTTATTTGTGCACTAAATATTAATGAGTAAGCTGTGCCTTACACTGATGCTTTTCAGAATAGCACACACTTAAGGGGTGAATTGATTTCTGCTGCATTATACATTGGAGTGTATAGTTAATATTATAATCTTACCTTAACATTCTGCCCTGCTTACAGGTACGTTTGTCCATTAAATAGAAAGTGATGTAAATCATGTATAATGCATATGGTTTGTGCTAGAATGCTGATAGAATTTTAATCCCAGTCTAAAAAAAAAATACATTTTACTGCTTTTATTTTAGGAGGCTCATATAATCTGGAAAATAAATAGTAATTAAAATAAAGTTATTTACCTAGAAGGATATCTATAAATCTACTGGTGGATGGACAGTCTGTTTGTATATTAAATTGAAGCAAGTTTAGATTCTTCGGTGGATGTGTGCGCATTGCAGCTGTATATATGATTATGAAACTTTCCCAGGCACAAATGTTACAAGCCACCCACTCTTCTTGCTTATCTCATTTACCTCCTGTTACAGATAAATTGTAGGCATGGTAATAAAGGCTAAATAAATCATGAACATGTGATAGACATACGTACCTAATGAATTCGGCAGCATTAAGGGATATCAAGACATAAATCTGATTTCACAATCTGAAAGCAGTGCAATTAAATGTAGTTTTGCACAGAGCTGCCATAAAAATAATTTGCCAAAGCCCTGGAGAAAAATCAGCCTTACTGTTGACAGCATTTCTTCCCAATAATTTTTGCTTGCATGCCATGTTTAGAAAGTCATTCAGGCTTTAGCTATACATAAAACCCTGTGCTATATTCCTAATTGGCGCTTTAGTCCTTCCCTTAAATAACATGGAATGCTAAAAACCAGTGTCTCTTTGTAGATATTAAAAACATAAACTTTTTTTTATTTTACTGTGTGCTATAACTAGGATCATACATCCCACATCTTATGAGTTGCAGACAGCAGAAATAGAGTGTATTTGCAGATGTGTTTATATAAATAATGACAGCACTAGATTACATTTCATATTGTTAAAACAATTTTGAAGAGCTTAGAGAAAGATGTATATTTGTATCATTCAGCCTTTATAAAAAGCATGTCGTTCAGTTCACATATCAAAGTGTTGCAAATGAGGGCAGGCCAGCCAAGTATTGTTTGAAAAGCAATAATAATCCTGTGAACCAAATGGCAGTGTACAATTACAGATCCCATTTAGGCAGCCACCATTTTCTTATTTTAAATGAATACTGTCATCCCATAATGGCCCACTTTTTATAGACCCTATTCAGTCTTGTCAAAATACATATCTTTACTTGTACATGAAAATAACTCTAATATTGTTCTAGAAGCATTCACTTCTCTTATGAAAGTAATTTTTGTACCTGTGTATTGTAGTGTATTGCCTAGTGCTCCTGTGACTAAAACTGCACTTCTCTTTGAAAGGCTAATATTAATGAGCTAGTTCCTGGCAGGTCACAATGCACAGGACCTGAACAACTGCCTTGGAATACAGCCAGAACTGGAGCTCTCCAAAAGTGAGGGTCTTTTTGTTAACCAAAAATTTCAGTCCAGAGGGTGCAATTGTCCTCTTTGTGCAAGCGACATAGAGAGCCCAAGAGTCACCCTGCCAAAGGTATTCATATGCTCTTGTGCACCACTCTTGTTTCACCACTTTAGATCTACACTGCTGTGCTTTAGTACCACCTTTTTAACCAAAACAAACCTATTTGCTCTGTTTTTTTAAATCCTCTATGCTGTTGATTTTTTTTCAGATCCTCCATCTACTGTACTTCTTTTACTGCCCCACCCACGATATTGCTAAGCACAATTATCATTTTAACAAATTACATTGCCTCCCTCAGACCCCCCATGTTTACCTTCAAAGCACAGAGAAAGAGAGGGGCAAATTGCTATTGCAGAACATGTTCTCTGCACTAGTAAAGCATAGAGAACTAAATGGATTGATGGCTCTTAACATTACAATATTGAAACAGCCCTGCTCCAATGTCTCTTTTGTCTATTTATGACTTAAGAAGATGAAAAAGTGATTTCTTCCAGTCTTATTCCCTTAGACCGATTCGGCAGCTAATCGGCCCGTGTATGGGCAGAACAGAGCGGTCTGACCGACCGATATCGGGCCTGAAATTGGCCAGAACCGACTGCCCCATAACCACAGATGTAATCCGATCGTTTGGCCCCAGGGCCAAGCGATCTGATTATTTTTTTTTTTAGTTACTTGCTACCCGATATCGCCCACCAGTAGGTGGGGATATCGGGTGAAGATCCGCTCACTTGGCGACATCGCCAAGCGAGCGGATCTTATAGTGTATGGGCACCTTTACAGTCTGGTTTTCATCATTTTACAGAAACTGCTGTAAAAGGGCTGACTTAATTCCCCAATAGGCAAAAATACCATAGGATAAGGAACACATCAGAGCATTAATGTGGTTCTCATCAAGCTTGGCCACAATAGGCTCCAATGTGTCATTCAGTCATTAGGCCCAGGGCCAATGATCACATCCGCCCAGTTTGGCCCTTCATGGTGGTGGGTGGCCAAATTGGGTTCAGATCTGCAAAACAAGTGGATCTGGCAATTTATGGGCACCTTTATTTTTTGATTAATCCCCCAGTTGGCACTGTCACCAAGCTACTCCCTATTATTCTTGGATAGGCATTGCAATGCTATGTACATTTTGTTTTCAGACCAGTATGCCCAGGTTTGCTGGAGTATGTGGCAGGTAGATTTATTACCCACTTCTCTGATCTTCAGTATTATCTTATCAGAGGAATGCATCAAGTAATGCCTTCAAGTGATGGGGTCTTAGGGCTGATTCCAGAAAAGGCACTGTCTGCAAATTGTCCCACTGCCTAGAAACAAGCAGGATATTTTTCCTGACATAACTGGCCTCAGTATATGTAAATGTGATAGGGATTTTAGATTGTGATATAATGTATAATAAACCGTATGAGCTGAAAAAAAATCTGCAGTGCAAACAATTGTGCATAGTTAAGATATGTTGTGCAAACATATGGCAATGGAACTGCCAAAGAAAAAAAAGATTGTGAAAAATGAAGTGTATGTTACAATAATCACTGTTATTTTGCCCTAAAGAAATGATACCACCTTCACAGGGCGTGAAAAGTTGCAATGCACAATTGAAATTCACAGTGTAATAAACCTTGAACATCATTGCAAGATGTGTGTTCCATTAGCACCATTAATTACGAATTGTCCTATATTTGAATAAGATATGTGTGGTTTGCATTCTGCATTTTGGGTTAACCCCTGAAGTTCAATAGATGTTGGAGGATGTTAGAGTAGTGTTTGTAAAAACCAGCACTCCACACTGAGCCATCTGAGAACAATGGCTCTCATTCCAGGATCACTCAAGATAAAATATGAGCCTGCTTTTAAGAAGAGCTTTGTTTGAATCAAACCATTTGTGAATTGTTTGGATGGATGCCATGAACAAAGCAGCATGAGCACTTGGAAAATGTAAAAAGAATTTTTGCTTGACAAAGTGTTCATTTCTAGTCAAAGTGAATATAACGATGAGTATCTAGATGAGAATGTTTGGTATTGTGTTTATTTTTCTCAGAAGATGCACCACCTCAAAAGGCAAATCATTATATTTTGTTTATATGTGCTGCTGTTCTATTTTTTGTAAAAATAATATCATCTGAGATTATTTCTATTGCATTATGTCTCCATGGATCTCTGTGTGTTGTGGCTTGTGGTTTTACTTTCAATTGATAAGAAGAGAAGACAGTAAAACAGAAGTAAACCCCCCCCTCCTTGACATAACTCTGAATTAGTAATTCTCTTTTTATCTTCTACAACCCACTAAAAGCCTTTTGGAGCATGTAATTTCACTTTATCATCAACTGGTGTACATTTTTAAATATGTGTGGCAATGTGAAATTTTTAACATTTTTCTCATTGGTAGGAAGTGACATAGAGGGGTCTGTTCCCTGTAGGAAGGAGGTATTCTCCCATTGGTTTAAGGATATTTTGGGATATCTTGTTCTCTAATTGATAAAAAGATGGATTTCCCTGTTCTTCTTCTCCTTGTGATTAGTAGGTGGGCGTGCTGTGGGTACAGAGGCTGAAATAGGCCTCACTTCTGAATTAATCCAGGGGATCAGGACCCCATGAATGCAGATTTAGAGAGTGATAGTGTAGACCCTGCCATAGTACACCCCAATGATGTAAGGTAGATCAGGGTCAGTAAGTAAGGGCAGCTCTAAGTTCCATATATATTTGCAAATTTTCTTCCACTGTCGTAAGTGGTCGCTAAACAGTTTTCATGTTCATAAAGCCCACATTAAATTAGCTCAAAGGCAAATTTGTTCACACAGAGGCATATATTTTCGCATTGCAAATAATTTTTCCATTGTCTACTTTTATTACATTTTATTACATTCTCCCCTAAAAGTTTACTCAAAGAACCTCTTTAAGAAGGCTCACTGCCAGAGCAGAACAATACAAATTATTGCTATAAGTAGTAGCTTCTCTTTTATGAGGTATACATGCAGTATCAGTTTAGCGAAAGTAGAGTTGGATGGAGGTGCGCTTGTGATGATGTGTTTTGGGGGGGGGGGGTTGGGGACAATATTCCCTTTAATCTGTATGCATACACAAATTCTGAAAGCAACACACGCTATTAATTGGGGTGCACATAAAGGATTTTGTGTGAACACATATTTCCTGCCCATACCTCCCAGGGTCGGACTAAGGGGTGCAGAGATGTCTGGGGAAACTGCCTCAGGCCCCCACTGCGGGCTTCACACCCCCCAGAGGCCCCCACCACACCCCTCCCCCGAGTGTGCATAAATTAAACTTGCTTTCAGTGCACGGGGGAGGGAGACCAGCGGCTCAGGGGAACGCCCTGTGGGGATTGGGTCTGGGCAGCTGGGGCCCACTGGGTTTTTTCAAGGTGCCCCAGTGGCCCAGTATGAGGGTGGAGGGCCGAGGTGGCCAGCGAGGTTGCCTAGGAAGTCTGGCCGGCTTGGCTCACCTCTGACTGGATGATTCTCTTTTGGGTATGTAGGGGATCAGAGAACCCTGTCCCCTGTTTCTCAGTCTGTGATCTCATCCAGCCTAGCTACAGCCTGGGGAGGGATCCGGTTGGCTGGCTGCCCCAGTGCACGTCTGGGAGAGGTGTGCCTAAGCTTTGGAGCCAAAAATCTAGGGGCGGGCCCAGCAGCTTATAAAGGGAGCCCCTGCTGTTGTTTGCCAGAGTTGAAAGAGATACAGTGTGAGCAGCCATATTGTGTGTTAGACTTGAAAGGAAAAAGTCTGCTGGGCTGCCAGTCCTCTGTGATATCTCTTGTGTGTGTCCCCTGCTGTGAACAGGTATTGCTCGTTTGCCTGCTACGTGGGAGCAGCCGCCTTTATACAGGGAAGGTACTCTGGGGCAGGTAGCGCTACCTGGGGGGACTAAAGAGCTCTTGGGGAAGGGACTGAACTAACCTAAGGGTTGTGGTTTATCCGGATCCAAGTGGGGATTGGGCATCTATAGAGACTGTCTGTGCCAGCTGTGGATAAACTACATGGGTTCCTCAGAGCAGGAAAATCAGTTATACATAAAGTGTTAACTTCCAACTCCAACAGTTATATAAAGTTTAACATTTCTGCAAAAGCTGTGTGTGATTATTTCCTAGTGGAAAAACCCTAGAGGTGTGTTCCTCAGTGTCCACTAGGTGGAGGCACTGTGCTGTTCCTAGTTCCCAGTATCAATATTCTTTGAAGAACACACATCTCCTGAAAATACAGCCCATATATAAGTGAATGTGCCATGAAAGGGTTACAGGTATGTAATTTCTGCAGTTAAAATCAGTTCATTTAACTTGTAATTGTTCACTGGTATTAGCACTGAAATGTGTTTTTGTCTGCATAGGGGCGGGGGGGGGGGTAAATGATAATTTTGTTCATAGGATACAGAGTTATTAGAGGAAAAGGGATTACCCACACTCCAAAAACATAGAAGAAGGTAATTGTCTGATTCATTAAAACAAGAGTTCGAATCCTGAATGGGAAAAATTCGGATTGGATATGATCATTTCTGAAGATTGCAAATATCACAAAATGCTTACGAAAAAATCGTGTTACTCACAATAATATCGTATTGGCAATCCGAAAGTCACGAAATTTTCATACGGAACGATTGTAAACAGCAGCAGAACGTTTCTGAATTGTTCACGCAAGCATACGAAAAAGTTGCGTGGGTGTACGAAAAAGTCGCACAAGCGCGAAAAAATCGGCAAAAATACGCTCGGAGCGTTTGTGTCTTAATAAATCTCCCCCATAATGTGTGTGTGTGTGAAAGAGAAAGGGACCTGAGGGTAATTAAAATTAAAGGGGCAGCTGGGCAATATAAAAGATCTGGACCCCTAGAACAGAAATATATGAATATTTCTAACCAGGCATACTTTACCTCTATCTAATAGTTAATAGCTGAGACAGGTAAAATAAAGTATTATTTTATAGTCAGCAAGTAAAGTGTGTCTGTGTTATAAATGATATAGTAATTAGTACCCAGATATTACGCAGACACTTGTAATTAATATAAATTTGCTGACTAGTGCCAAATGAATACTAATGTTTCAGTGCAGGTATAGTTAATTAACATAATAAATTTAACATATACCTTTGTAAAACATTCAGCCCAAGGGTCTACAATGCTTGTGTTTCATTAAGTAACAGCAGAAAATAATTAAGCACAAGATATCTTGAGGTCAGCTTATGTAAGGAAAGAGGCACGTTTATATAATATACATATAAGGAGATCATTTTGAACAAATTACTTTATAAAAGGTATAGTGGGAAACAAATATTGTTTCTGTACTATGCCTGTATTAACAGCATTTATTTGAATTTATTTATGTAGAATATGCTGATTATGATTAATGTTTGCATTCCTTTTAGATAATAATAGTGGGACACATAAATATACCCTATTTGTAGGGTACAGGTTTTTTTCATTGAAGAGGAACGGTCAGACATAAAAAGCTGTATAATAAAATTATTTTCAAATTAAACATGAAACCCATTATGCCTCAGGCATAGAGGCACTCCTCACGTTCCCCCTCCCTCCTCAACATCTAATTGTGTAGCCATTGCGTGGGCATAGCTCTAGGTCATCCATTCTGGCGCATACACTATATTTTGGCGTATATTATATTATAGTATATTATATATTAATGATGCAAAGCTTGTCTTAAAACAGTGTCCACAAAATGTCATCTTCCTGTTTGCTGTGATCATGAATTCCAAGTCTTAGGAAAACAAGATTTATGTAATTTATATAGTATAAGCAATTTATAGTTTATTTTCCTTGACTAGCAGAATAGAAAAAAATGTGGAATTATTTACTAGGGTGACAGCCTGTTTCCTTTAAGGGGTATATTTACCTGACAGTTTAAATAAATTATGGCTACCGTATACACTCGAGTATAAGCCGAGTTGTCCAGCACTCAAAATGTGCTAAAAAAGGAACCCTCGGCTTATACTCGAGGCAAGTAGATAAGGCAGGCCCCGTTGCGCGCACGGAGGTGATGCGCTTGCGTGTGCGACGTGTGCCGGTTGCATCTCGCTGTCAGTAGGGTTGTAGGTTGCGTCGGGCACACCGGCAGTTAAGAAGTCAGGCAGCGCGCATTAGTATAATAGCAAGGATCGGATCGCAGACAGTGATGGATTCGAGGATCCTGTATGTATATGCCCACAACAGTCTCCAGTGCAACTATAACTCACGCACGTCAATTCTGGAACACACTTAAGCAGGAACTGAGTGTGTTTTCCTACTAGTAGCATAATTCAGTCACAATTGCAGGGTATTATTGGTGGATAATAAAGACCCACATGTTGAACCCAAGTAAGTGTTCATGTGTATATAAGTGTACCGAACCAGCTATAGTGATAGGGAATAATGGCATCATAGGCACCCACTCCTATCAGACCCTTGTATTTGCAGATTCTCGCCCATACGTACATGCTCACAACTTTCATGTGCAGGTGTGTTAAAATAAATGGATGCCTAGGCTTATACACGAGTCAATAAGTTTTTCCAGTTTTCTTAGGTAAAATTAGGTACCTCGGCTTATATTCGGATCGGCTTATATTCGAGTATATACGGTACGTTATTTCCTTCATATTAAATGGATATGAATTCTGGTGGCTTCCATGCAAGGGGATGGGTGCATAACCATTGCTAATTTTGATGGCTACTACTGCAGTACTTAGGGGGCAGCCTGGGACTATACCTGAAACAATAAAGGAAGTCTTATTTGAACTATTTGCCTTCCTATATTGACCTAAGTACTATTGTATTATTATTCTCTAACTCTGCAAACACATGCCTATACTTTATTTAAATATACAGCTGATCACAAGACAGTAGCAAAAATACACTGCAATCACCTTGTAGCTTTTTTTTGTCGATTAATAAGTATAGTGCAGCTTGTACCCCCAGAATACTCAAAGGACTGCATAAGCCCTGTCCTTAATGCTAGGCTAGAATATGAACTAAGTGATGTATCTGTATGCTGTTATTTAATACACCTTGATAAGTTAACCCTTTAAATCTCAAGTGAGGGATGCAAGTTAGCAAGTTGTATACTAAAGATACCATGAAAATATAATTCTGCAGATAATTTCATTTAGAAAGGTAGAAAAAGGCAGCAATATAACTAAACAATCCAAAAATGTTTATCTTATGCGGTATGTATTTTGTAAGATAAGAATTATATCTGTAAGCCTCTGGGTTTTATCATCGAGATTGTTATATGTGATTTTCATGTGGTACATCACTTAATGCGCCATATTGAGCCATTGTAAATACAAGCTTTTAAGGTAGAAATAGCTTTGCTCTCATTTTCCAGACAATTTTGCTGTAGAAAATGCCATTTTCCAACAGAGCAAAGTAATGATTACATTTCTCTCGCAATAATTTTAGCTGCATCACATGCCCTTTCCTAGAATCCTAAGCAATGATTACATTAAGCTACCCGTCATACATTACATTTTTCTTTTCCTGTGTTACACGGACAACTCAAAAGTCAGTTTTAATGATCTATGGTATATTTGATTACAGCAAATACTCATAACACTTTCAAAATCTGTACTTAAATATTCCTGTTTTCACATTTATTTTAATCATCTATTGCTGTGAATGTGTTTGTCTGGGTTAGAAGCCAATTGAACCCTAAAATGCTTCTCCTGTGTTGTGATTATTATTAAAGGAAAATACCTGTACCATTTCATACCAAGTAGAATAAAAGCTATATTAACCCCAAATAGCACTAATAACACAGCACTTAACCAGCTCCACTTGAAAAATGTTCAAATATCTGTATATATAGGTTACAAACCTACACTACCTATCATTAAAACCAATCAGTTTTAAAAGCATCGGCGATTACATCACAAATCTCTTACAGTATTACTGATCCTCTTAGGGGCTCATTTACTAAACCATTGATTTTTAATTTTAAACTTGATTCAAATTTTTTTCGAAAAAGCCACAGAGAAAAAATGCTGTGACTTTTCTGAGATTTACTATGTGTCTAAACGGCTAAAAATTAGAATTTGACAATTCGCCAGAAAATTTTAAAAATTTAAAAAAAATGAGAAATTATGTAGTTTTAGTAAATCTGCCCCTTAGTATAATTAATGACCCATCCAGGACTATAAAATATAAATCCACATTATGGGGTTGCATAATAATAAAATAAATAATAATAATAATAATAATAATAATTAATAATAATAATTTCAGTTTCACAATTCAACAAAATGTAGAAACAAAAAACTTACAATGTAAATATTTCACAGCTACATGTCAAATCATACATAACAGGTTACATCAAAAGTAAAATTCATCCCTAAAGGTATAAGTGTCTATAAGACCTCACGTTTATATAGTTAGGGGTCTCCCCCACTCCTGACAATTTTTATTGTTATTTCTACATTCAGCAAAATGCCTAGTGACATTACTTTTATCAAAGTATTAACATTACTAATTTGATTAATATGATCCCTAATCCTATCTTTAAGGTCTCCCATAGTACAACCAATATACTGTTTGCTGCACTTTATTTTATAGCTGTTATTTGTAACTGTAGAACAAAATTCTTTTGAGAACTCGAGATCTTCGCATTGGTGGGACAGTTCCTTTGGGTAGAACTGTTCCACGGATGTGGAATACCTTAATTTAGGCAATTATATGATGAAGATAAAGGGGGGATACAAAGAAGATTAACATTAAGATTTCTAAAAACGCCTAAACAAATTGGCTGGTTTTGGCTCCAATATGAATTTATGCAGCTTAGTTACCATCGACTACAAGGTACTGTTTTATTATAAGAGAGAAATGCAATATGGTGGATGATATTGCTGTATTTCAGAGGTTTGAGGATAGTGAGAATTCAGAAACTGATTTTTTTGTAGAAAAATACAAAGGAAATAGTATTTTAAATAAATAAAAGGTGTGAAACAGGGTATTGGCTATTAGTACCCCAAGAGACTTCTTTAATAAAAGTGGTGGATTTAATTCAGTGAGAAAAAACTGTCCTTTTATTACCAGACTTCTCTATAGACGTAGGGGCAGATTTATCAAGGGAGAGTTCTAATTTTCACCCATTGAAAAATACGCTTCAAAAAATCCCATAGGAATGTATAGAACATACAAACATAATATGTATTAAGCTTTAATCTCACATTTTGATAAATTTGCCCCACAGTTATAGTTTTATAAGATAAGTTTTTACTAGATACATCAGTGCTTGCAATTCTAAAATCTTATTGAAATAGGTTAGAGTCTCTAATTGCGTTAAAATATACAGACCATAGTCATGTTATATTAGTACACATTTTTACGATTTGTGATTCTGAGAAGCTTTGTTTTCACAGTATTGCAATCTCTGTGCTTCTTACCTTTGATCTTACACTTGGAATTGGTTTAGAATTTGACCTCTTGGAGGTAATGTATTACTATAGGTCACTAGATTGGTAGAAACCTTGTAACTGGTATTAAATTGCCTATAAACATTCAAATTAGATACAGCATATTGCAGTCATTTATAATTATAGGAAAATGTATAATCATTGGAATGACACCTTTTCCAAGATCTTACTGATCAATACTAAAACAAGCAACAAAATGAATAAGGTGCCAGTACAATATACACACCGTTACAATAGTATACACTGAAATAAAAAAAAATAGTATATTGTATATAGTTGATGAGGTGCGCTGCTTTTATAAATTTAATGTGGATCAGAGGCTGGAGAAAAGGGCATAATGGTATAGTCATCAATAAAAGGAGGGGGGGGGGCATTTGGGTTTTAAAGGCAGTTGTGAAGCCTGGGATAAGAAAGCGAGAGTAATCCCGTGTGGACATAGAGAAGGGCCAAGATAGAAAGAAATAATGTATGGCATTAAAAGACAATAAAAGTAGAAAAAGAAAGAGGAGAGAAATGGCTATGAAGACAAGTACAAAGATCGCACAACAAAAGTAAAAGTGTGAAGCTGAAGAAGAGGAGAAGCAGAAGGATGTGAAAGGGACAAAATGGGGAGAAAAAAAAACAAAAAAAATGAAGACAAAAAGAAAAATAAGAAAATAGACATGGAGATTAGGGAAGAAGAGAGACACAATTAAATGAATAGAACATTGTTTAAGAGAAGATTTCAGAGCAATCCTTTACAGTACAGTTTCCTTTTTATTTAGTTATTGTAAACAATATTTTAGGTTTCCCTAACAATGTTGTTATTGGAAAGGCACTAAAGGGATCTCCGGGTGGAAAAAAAAAGCTTTAAAAACCTCTGGCTTAAAGGAACATTCTCTTCAGGATGTTGAACAAATCAGTATTGAGAAGGGAAAGATTCAACTGCAAACAATACTGTGTTATATATGTAAGTATATTATATGTAAGCTCACTGCTTAAGCAACCATATAGCCATCATAAATCTTATGTATATATAATGAGTAATCCTTGGTGCAACATTGTAAATGTGAAGCTGGCTAAGGATGAATTTCTTGTCTTATTGCAAGTGGTAAAATAAATGCATGTTCTCAGAGTGCACAGTATTGTATGTAGTATAAAATCAAGAAATGACCAGCTAAATGGTAAAAATCCTTTTTTTTTGCTAGATGCCTTCTTTAATATATTGTAGTTAACCAATTGGTTTATGATATATATCAAGAACTAGGTTTCTTCATAGCCACAAATGGCAAATATCCTTTTTGCTTTATAGTTCCATTTATTGTTGTATAATGCATACATCAGCTCATTTATAAGTAAGAAAACACAAGCACACAAGGACCCTTAATATCAGAGGGAGGTCAATTGGGTGATCACAGCAGGGAAAACGTGGAGATTCGGAATATAATAATATAACTATTGATGGATGAGTGACTTAGGAAATTCAAAAGAGACTAGAACATGTAAAGGTAAACAAGCTACTTATTATTTCAGGTTTTGTTTAGGTCTGACATAGGAGCACATTCATGAAAACACAAGTTCGAATCCCGAATGGGACAAATTCGGATTGGATACGATAATTTCTGAAGATCGCAAATATCACTAAAATGCCTAGGAAAAAATCGTATTAGTCACGATAATATTGTATTGGCAATCCGAAATTTTCGTACCGAACAATTGTAAACAGTGGGAAAACCTTTCCGACTTTGATCCTTCTCTGCATGATTTTGGAAGCCTCCCATAGGACTCAATGGCAGCTCCAACCTGGCCCAAGGAAAGTCACGATACCGAAGCTTGAATGAATCCAAAACTTTCGTACTTGGCGCGACAATACGATTTTGTCGCACAGATTTTGTTGCAAAGTACGAAAAAGTCACACAAGGTACGAAAAAGTCGCGCAAGCGATGGAAAAGTCACAGAAAATACGCACGGAGCGTTGGAATGAACGCTCAGAACGTTCGTGGATTAGTAAATGTCCCCTATAGTGTCAGAAGAATGCAAATTGCTAATGTGGTGACTCTTTTTAAAAAGGAATCTCGTTCTCAGCCTTAAAACTATAAGCCTTTTAGTTTGACATATGTCGTAGGAAAGCTCTGTGAATTTGCCTTTTAAACAAACAATTTCCATTTTGTCTTTTGCACAACATTTTAATAAAATTTTTCTGAATTTGTATTTATCTCTTCCTAAATATGTCAGTCTGATTTTTAGATGTACATGTGCCTTGAACACTAGAAGAGATTCTCTGCCTCTTTTAAAGGCCAGTGTGAGATAATGCATGCTTTACTTCCCCTTGAATAATAAAGATTTATATAATATATTCAATCAAAATGTTAATATTTCCTCATTCATTAAGACAAAACTAGCTAATGCAAATGTGATATAAAAATATACTTTGTTTATTACACTTTTTATAATTAGGCTTTTTACACATGGGGGCTGATTCACTAAAGGTCATTAACGCTTAACGCATAGTTTTTTTTTTTTTGCGTTAAAAAGTGTTTGATAATTAAGTACCGATTCATCAAAGTCATTTTGCACCCGTTACTACTCATATCGCATGTGCAAAAAAATGCATTATCGCAAAGCATTATTTGCATATGAAGCGTTAAAAGCATAAAATGTGGCGATAATTACTGTGAAACTTAACGCCTCCCAGGAGTAGGTATTACTAAACAACATTGCAGCTGGTGATTGTTTGTGGTGACAAGATGGAGTTTGCAGTCGGATATTTTCAAGTATGTGTTGGCCCTAGAGTGATGTATCCTCCAGTTTGCAGGGAAATGGTCATTTTCAGAACATAGCGTGCGCTAATATCGCGTGCTATGAAATAACGCATACATATATTGCATGCTTAAAAATATGTATCACTTCTTAATTCTGACAAGTGTCCTTTTAGTGAATTGATCGTTAATTCTCAAAATATAAGAAGTGATAATATTTTTAATGCATGCTATAAATATCACTTTTTTTTCAGACTTTAGGCCCCATAGTGTTATAATATGCTGATTAGACATAAAATGGGGCTTGTACCCTGACAATAGGCTAGTAATCCCTATTAATATGCTAGGAGTCCTCTATACTGCTATTAAAGCAGGGTGAATTAAGATCATAGGAAGCAACGGGGAAAAAATATGGTGAGCTTTACTCATTTTTTAACAATATTTTCCCCAACATTTGTAAACTTATGTTTTTCTTCCCTGATTTTATCCTTTTGACATTCACAAAAAAAAAGTCTGTAAACTGTCTTTTACAAAAAATAAAAAGCAGTTGAGTCGAAATTTTAGTGGATATCTGTTTGTCAATATGAAGATTGTATTTACACCACTTTTACTCAACAAAATGCTATCTCCAGTTTAATTTCCTTCTATTCATTTGTGCAAGCATGGTTTTATGTTCAATAATCTTACTGCCCTCTAAGAGGCACTGAGCAGAAACCTAGACTCTTTGATTTTAGTGGATGTGATATACTTGGATTTTACTAAAGTATTTGATATAGTACCAACAGAAGCTTACTGATTACATTTAAGGAACATTGAAGATAATATTTACATTTGAATAGAGAACTGGATGAAGGATTAGTTACAAAGATTAGTGGTAAACAGAACATTTTCTAACTGGGCCATTGCTTTCTCAAGATCTCAAGATCTACAGTGACTTTAGCAAAGGTATCTTAAAGGTCTGTTTATTCAACTCAAATTAATTATGTAACTATGTTATGACTTTTTATCTACATGTAATTTATTTGTAGAAACATTGAAGTCAGCATATTTTGATAGTGTTATAACCAGAGAAATATGTCTATAAAATTGACATTTCCTTGCAGTTCATGCTTATCAGGGTGCATTTTATTGTGAATTCTTCTCTCAGCATTTCTGTTAATGTGTCTGTACAGAGGTTGAATATAAAAAGTGACAGAGGACATCCTTGTCTTGTCCCTCTAGCTATTTAAAGCAGCCTGAATTGATCCCATTAACCTGACAAAGGACTGTGCATTGATGTATATTGTACCACAAAAACTGTAGAACTATCCGCATTTTTAAAATGACTTGTTCATAAAAAATTAAACTATTTTATTAAACAATTGCCCTTGGCCTGTGCTCATAATTATCTATTTTATTTTAACTGTACCAGCATTCTTATCATTTTGTTTTTAGGATGTTTATAATTAAAGCTATTATACTTAAACTGTATATTTTTGTCTTCTTAAAGGAGAAGGAAATGTAAAAACTGAATAAGCTTTATCAGAAAGGTCTATGTAAATACAGCCATAAGCACTCACAGAAAAGCTGCAGTCCTCTATCAAAAGAAACACAGGATTTCTTGTCTTTTGTGTAAACATGTTCTTCGGTATCAAACTTCCTCTCTTAAAAAAAAATCCTTCATTCCTGGGTCCCGAGTCTGCTCAGCTCTCTCCCCTCTCCTGCTCCCCCCTCCCATAAAAATTCATAAGAGTTCACTCCCCCCTCCCATCAGAATGTATGATCTGAGTTACCAGGAGCAAGAGCTGCAGCATGGAAGCTACTGAGACCAAGCTAAAATGGCAGCTTCTCCAACTGTATACTTGGGTATGGTAAAGCTTTCTGCTGAATAAATATTGCATTCTAGGTGGCACTAGTGTGGCAAATCTATTGGCAGTAAAATGCCAAAATGACTTTCCTTCTCCTTTAAGGAATACATGGATTTTTAATTTTAACTTTAGAGCAGTTACAAAACTTGCAATTCTATCCATGCCTTTATTCTGCTACCTCATAAAGAGTGCACATCTCAAAGTTAATATCTTAAAGCAGCTAGAATGACTTAGTGATTAAATAATTTTGCATCATCAAACTAGTACAAATATATGATCTGTTATCTAGAATGCTTGGGACCTGGGGTTTTCTTTCTGTAATTTGGATCACCATTCCTTAAGTCTGCTAAAAACATTTAAACATTAAATAAATTGGATTTTTTTGCAACCGGTATACAGTAGATTCATGCAGTGTAGAATTTAGCACAGCTTAATGTTTTATTATTTTATAGAAACCGATGATAAGAAAATACCATTTTTTTTTACAAGTTAGATAAAGAATCCCATACCTGTAGTGTTTTCCACATGTATCCCTGGGTTATGGTGGTCAGATATATGGTTTAGTGTCAAAACAGTAACAAAAAGTAATTCCTTGTTCCTCTCTAGATAACGCTACATATTACACTGTTACATGCCTCTACCTCTTGTATAGGTTATTGGCTGTTTTGTGTATGTAATATGTATGTTCAGTGTATATACCCTTTATAAATATTATATTATTTGATTAATACAGTATTATGACCATTGATGTTCATTTTGTAACTTTTGTTTTCTTTAAATGCATTTTTTGTGGATTTCCTGCCCTTGACTTTTAATCTACCTTATGTAACCTTATACGCAGGTACAATACCTGCAACTGTCCCATAAATGCACTTATAGAGCATATTAAGTTAAAGTTTCTGTGAAAGTGATAAAGCTAAAACAGTTAACTTTTTTTAATGGTATGAAACCAGACCAGCTTTCTGATTTCCCTTATATTTTATTTGCTGTTTCTTTTGCAATGTAAAAGCATTAATAGGGAATTTGTTCAGAGCTGCAAAATTACTGCTTTGCAAGTTACCACTTCTCAATCTGAAAACCTTTATAGTGCCATAAATGCTTAAGGGTATTAAAATGACAAAGCTAAATGAAATGTAAAAGTCTATGGTAATAACTGCGCAATAGTTTATAATATTACATCCATTCATTTTTCCATACTGCAGTCATCCCCAGTGCATTTCCCAAATATATTTATATATGAACAACAACAGCAACAAATATTTAAGGTATTCAATGTATTCCTCCTGGCTAATGGATTATATAAGTTCATTTTGAGCATAGGTAAAGTTAGACTGTCTACATGGTAATATTGTAAATTGTAACAAAAATGTTTAGTTCTTTTGTTTGAAAGATTTTCAAGGAAAAATGTAATCCATGCCATCTGTAGCTGTACTTAAAGGAGAAGGAAAGGTAAAAATCACTGGGGGTGCCAAATGTTAGCAAGATAAGCAATATAAGTCACTCAGGAGTGCCTAACATTTTGGCACCCCCAGTAGCTGCAAGCGAGCATTTCCTTTTCCTTCTTTCTGTCTTCTGAATCTCTGGGCCGGCACATGTGCAGTAGAGTGAAAAATCTGACTTTTTTGTTAAAGTTCGGCTTTTTACTCTAATGCGCAAGTGGCACAAAGAGGGAGGAGGAGACACTCACTTGCTTAACATTTTGGCACCCCCCAGTGGCATAGCCTTTCCTTCTTCTTTAAGGGTTCAACTTGCTTGTAGGGCATTTTTCTCCTTATAGTAAAGCTCTACCACCAGGTACTCAAAAGGGTTAATTGTGCCAGTCAATTGATCAAAGACAGTACTCCATCTTCCAGTTTTTTGCATAGCTTAGAAGTATGAGTTGTTGTCATGATGCATGTTGATATTTGCAACAGTCAAGTATCCCACAGGGGCTGGCATGACATTGTAAAGTATATATTTGTTTGTATTTTGTTTTGTATTTGTTTCTAGATATCTACAGTACAGGGGCAGTTAGAACAAGCAATAATAAATATAACAATACTGGTGGATGGTGATCTTACAGTTAATTGTCAGTGCTTGTGTTTGTTTAGTCAGAGGATGACTAGAGTGATTCAATATAAGGCAAAGGTAGATGAGAGTGTGCGGTACCCTTGAGAGTTTCTCATTATTTGCACATATGGGCATTACTGTATATATTAATGATTAATATATCGATCAAGGAAATCATTGTGCAAACATTGCCTTTTAAATAAGTGTCGAAAAGAGCTTTTGATACAGCTTTCTTTGGCTCCTGTAGCTGAATAATGCTGTGTAATAATGTACATTGAAAGGTTTAGCTTGATGAACAAGTGGTTATTATAAACTGTCATTGGTCACATTTTTCCAAACTAACACAGTACTTAAATTCAAGCTCTGCAGCAAGAGAGTTAAAAAGACAAAACATGCCATTACGGTATCAGTCTCCTGAATCAATAAATACTATTTGATGTTTATGCTTAAAGTTTTAATCATGTCTTTCGCCGCACAGCTGGCTGAGCATTTCAGGTCCTGCAAGGATATTATTCATTTTTTCCTAGGATATCACTGAGAGTATGGTTAGAACATATTTCATGTTAAGCCTTATACAGCAGTCCACCTACTGATGCCACAAGGGTAGATGGAGAATCTAGCCATCCCTCTGAAAATTCTGGCACCTGATGAATCGGACGAAATGTACTTTTAAACAAGCTTTGTAGGTAGAGGTTTGAGCGACTGAAATGTTTCATCTCCAGCCCACTATGTGTTTCCAAACCTCTTTGTGTTTCCAGCTTGTTATTGGTAATGAAAATTCTTACATGGAATGTGTATGCTGATATTGGTACTAATGTAACATTTTGGTGTGTCAGTAAAAAAAAATTGAGGATTACATGTGGTGTTGGGTAAGTTGGTAAGTTTATCAATGATTTGTATGTTACTTTACATTGCAAGTATCTGATTCCTTTAGTTTATTATTTGCTTTAATAAACCTAAGGAAGCTATAAAGGCTGCCATTGTACTTCGGCAATTCTACTCCGCAAATATTGTGAAGATATACTCACTGGTTATACAGGTTAGGTATCAGAGCTAAATTCTTGAAGATAATTGGAGCAGAGATGAAGAATTAACAAGTTCTGGGTATTTACAAAACCAACAGTGTATATTAAGTATTAATATTAAGTAAACAGAGAGAAGAAATGATAGAATTTGTATGCCTAATAAAAGTGTTAGAATTTTTTGAAGGGAATGGAAACATGGCTACACTAACATAGTTGTTTGTAATAGTTTTTCAATGGTTAGAATTGGACAAAACTGTGTAGTAAAGGAATAGGCAATTGTGGGTAAAAGAAAACATACAGTACATGTGCACTGTATGCACTTACCAGGATAGTTGTGACACTGTATTTCACACACACACAGATTAGTACTTACTCTTTGTATCTTGTTCAAATCAATTTCTCTTTATTTTTAGCCATCTAAGTAGCAGGCACCAATCTATCTGTGTGGAATTTATGTCCAGACCTAGTGCTGATTACTTTCAGGACAGAGTATAGTGGAAACATCTCACTGCATTTATCACATTGAGTATAAAGCATCAGGTGCTGTTACTGAAACACCAGCATTCATTTCAGAGGAGAGTTATGGGCCAATAATTGACTCACTTCATGGATGACATTCTTGCAGTCAGTCGGCATTCCAGGATACCAGAGTAGAGCTGTAATTGAGGAAAATCATATCAGATTATGTAACCTTTGTGTGCACTACACAATTCCCTAGAAAAACCATAGGTCTTCTACCATATGGAGATAAGTGACCCCATTTACTTGGAGTCAAAATGTAATACTTCACTCTAAGGGGCTGATTTACTAATCCACGAATCCGAATGGGAAAAATTCGGATTGGAAACGAACATTTTGCGACTTTTTCGTATTTCTTGCGATTTTTTCGTCACCGTTGCGACTTTTTCATACATTGTCGCGACTTTTTCGTAGCCGTTACGATTTGCTCGTATATTGTCGCGACTTTTTCGTATTGAAAAACTTTCAGACTTTGCATGATTTTGGAAACCTCCCATAGGACTCAATGGCACTCTGCAGCTCCAACCTGGCCCAAGGAAAGTCTCCCATAGGGCTCAATGGCACTCTGCAGCTCCAACCTGGCCCAAGGAAAGTCTCCCATAGGGCTCAATGGCACTCTGCAGCTCCAACCTGGCCCTAGGAAAGTCACGATACTGAAGCTTGAATGAATGCGAAACTTTCGTACTCGGCGCGACAGCTATGAAAAAGTCGCGACAATTCGCGCAAGTCGTAACGCTACGAAAAAGTCACGACTATTTACGAAAAAATCGCAAAATACCAATCATTACGAAAAAAACTCATTCGGACGCTTTTCAGATGTTCGTGGATTAGTAAATGTGACCCTAGGAATATTTGCCCATGGCTCACTTTGGCATTTTATTAATTTAACTTTTTAATGCTGGTTTTACAGATTATACAGGAATTTTACAGATTATGCAGCGCAAAGGCACTGAACAAGTATACAGAAGTAAATTTAGGGGTAGATTTATTAAAGTTTGAAATGAGAGTTTACCGCAGAAAAACTTAACAAGTCCAGTTGCTTTAAATTTATTTATACTAGATATACCATGACCTGGATGAATGAAAATCTTCATAGACAAGATTACCATGTTTCCAAAAATGGCAGCGGGTGGCACTGAGTGGGAGTCTGGATGCAGATGTGGTTTCCACATACCTATTATTGTGTGGGGCCCCCGGAGCAACTGTGCCCCACGGGTCAGACCTTTGTACCCCCAGTGGAGAAATGACATTGGAATAAAATATCTACTCAGGCCCGGATTTGTGGAGAGGCTACAAAAGCCCGGGCCTAGGGCGGCAGAAACTTGGGGGCAGCATGCCGCCCAGCCGCACAATAATCTCAAAATTTCTGCTCCCATACGGAGCAATGGGGAGTTCTCCCCACTGCTCCATATGCACTTTGGCCCATAACGCATGTGCGCTTGCTTGCCCCCCGCTGTTTGCGCATGCGCACCCCCCCCTCGCGTCTGCGCACTACCGCTGGTCAGGCACGACGCACGCATGCGCACGGGGGGGGGGGGGCGTGGGACCGGGGGCGGCCTGGGGGCGGTGAGTTTTGAAATCCGGCCCTGTATCTACTTTTTTTATATGGGATGGATCCCTTATCTGGAAACCATTATTTAGAAAGCTCTGAATTATGGGAAGGCCATCTCCAATAGAGTCCATTTTAAGCAAATCTAATTTTTAAAAATGATTTTCCTTTTTTCTATAATAAGTACATTGTACTTGATGGTTAATAAGCTGCATGAATCCATATTGGTGGCAAAACAATCCTATTGGGTTTATGTAATGTTTTAATGATCTTTAGGAGATTCAAGGTATGTTGATCCAAATCATAGAATGACCCCTGGTCCCAAGTATTCTCTAAAGTAGATTAATAGATCCTATACGTGCATATAATTAATAAGCTTACTTTATATACACCAAATGTTCCCATTGCATTCCTAACTAACATAGAAGAGGCTGATTACAACTTTGTCATCTATTCTTCAGCTTTCCACATTTCCGCATGTAAAAGCCTTTTTTTAATGTTTATCTTTTTCTTTTAATTATTTTATAAAATAGCATCTCTTAACCCCCAAGGCTGCTATATATCATTAATGCCATTATATTACTCTTAAGGTAAACTAAAAGGAAATCATTCCATTATGCAAACAATGCATTTGAAACCTGAAGGGGGGTGGGGTGACGAGATTTTAATGAAAGTTATACAAGTGCACTGAAATGATAAAGAGTGTTGAAAATTAAATGTGATCCATCTGATACTAGGAAAAGGTCAATCCAATATGGATTCAATGACAGATTCTGATTTATTGAGGCTGGTGGCGCATATAGCATGTCATTATCCTGCTTAAAAAAAGGTTCTGTGAGGAGTATGATCTCAAGGCAGTCTGAATGCTTTCTGTATAAATAATATAGGTTTTTGAAACAATTTCTCAAGTTAGAAAAATGCTTTACCATATAAAATGCTTTATTTTTTGGCTATAGTTTAAGTATCATACAGCCAAGTATGGCATAACTAAGGTGGATTTTACAAAAAATGTACTTAAAGGACATGTAAAGCCTACATTTTCCTACAATGTATATCAGTTGAGCATGTTTCCCCACCCAAATGGCATTATTTGTACAGCATACTGTATATCCCCTCCATTTGCCAGCACCATCACATTTTCCTAAACCAAATAGCAGCTTTCACCTGGTGGCCATTTTTCCTCTGATACATAATCAGATACATTTAAATCTGCAAACAGCCTACACACACACACACACACACACACACACACACACACACACACACAAGAATACAGGCTCACACAGGCACAACTGTCTCTGATAAAAGTTCTGCTTTGTTTGTGCTGAGCTCAGGAGAGGAGGTTGAGAGAAAAAAATCGAAGCAGACAGCTAGAGCCGAGTTTCTATGGGAACCAGCAATGCCACCTCTTTACTGGTTGCTAGACTGGGGGGTGTGTTTAGTAATCTGAGTTTAGAACAACTGAGCATGCCCACAAGCCAGAAGTCAAATCAAATTCCTGAGGGAGGGGGCCGAGTGGGTTACAGGAGGAGAAGCAAATCTAAGTGATTAAGATGATGTTGCAGCCTTACCATTAACCTCTGGACAATCAGTGTGGCAGGTATTGAAAGATTTCGAAGAGGCTGTTTACTGATTACATTTTTGTGTGTGAGGTTTACATGTCCTTTAAGTGTAAACTCTGCAAAAATTGTTTTCTCAAATACAAAAGCTCTGCTTAAGAAAGTAACAGACTTTTGGACCGTTCTTACCCAAGGGTGACAATTCCTGCTTGTGCTTGATTAAGTTTTAAAAGAGGGAGAATTATGCAGAATGGCTTCCAATGAATCTTCTTGTTTAACACTGCCGTTCAGCTTTTGTTTGGTGTATCCTGTTTCAGTTTGAGTCATGCTTTAGGAAGGACCTAGTCTCCATTTTTAATTTTCAATTACAGTTATTTTTTGCTGTCCTGACAAAGTGCAGATTGTGTCACTTGTTGTTAATAACTATGGGCTGTAGCATTCCTAAATACGATTAACATAAGCCAAACATTGTATTTAGTTATTTAATTTTTTAAAAATGTCTTTTAGGTTTAATTAAACCCTTTTCACAACCTTAATTAGTCCTTAGTACATCATACTAGTGTTTTCTTTAGCTTGACCATAAATATATACAGATGGTAAGGACCTTCCACAGATAAATCACAAGTGACTTTCCATGGTAACAAGTTTGCCTGCCTCTCTCCTAAATCAAGACGCTCTTTCACAAGGCAAGGTTCAGAAGTCATCCTTGCACTCGTAATGAAAGCTTGCTTCCTCCAAGAGCTGTGTCTCATAATGTTTCATGTCAATCCAAGGAACGGCTTCATCTAATCTGTGTACTATTGCCTCACATACAGTTTTCTGAAATATCTGAAAATAGAAGAAATCTGAGAATTATTAAGTACTTCAGCAACACAAGCATCATACAAACCTTGAGATTACTGATAGCTATATAGAGCAGTTAAACACAGGATTTTAAAATGTGCTTGAAATATCAGTGATATATTTTTATTTTGTCCCAAATTTAAGCAAGAACAATGTACTGTATTAGCACCGATGTCACATTGTACAGAAAACACTATATTACCAAAGCAGCAAGTCTTGAATACAACTGATTTTGGATGCCAGAGTGTCTTGAACAAATAAAATGTTTATTAAGCAAATACATCATGCAATACTTACGTGGCAATGGTGGTAAAATGGTAATAGCAGTAGTCGAGTGCAGATCATATCATACTGCCACTTTTTTGGAGACAGCCTTGGCAGGATTCCACTTTAACTCTGACCTTTAGTGAACCTGGATCACCTCCAGGGAAACCACTAACCTGAATCTCTTTCCAATATGATCCCTACACTAACCGGTAGTATCACCTTAGAGAGAGTAACTTCTACACTGGAGCTGCTCTTCAACGGGTCTCCATACCTCCAAACACTTGAAAAATGTAAAGAGAGACAAAAAGAAATGCTGCGCATATCACAGTGAACGTTTTGGCCACGCTCATGTTGTGACCACACCTCCTAAATACCACTCCCATTTCACAAAATTTGGCAGGTTATGTAAAGTTTAAAAAAGATTTCTGGGGGTTTTGTTTCATGTGTTATTACAGTTGTGCTAATGAAGGTGAAATTGCCCTTTAAGCTAATGCCCCATGGTGCACGTTTGTCGCTACCGCGGCTGACTAACCACTCCAAAATGCCTTTCCACCAGCAACAGTAGGAGTCACAGGTGAAAAGGCCTGAATTGCTGAAGTGATTTGTTGTGCCTATAAAAACAAAATCACAGGAAGTAATCATAACCATCCTGCACCAATAGGAAGCACTATACTAATCAGGTCAAAGGCACCAGGACTTCCTTTAAAAATTAGAGGGAGATAATACCAGTAAGGGATTTTCCTATCTAGTAGGGGATTTAACCCTATGGCACCCTATATACTCTCTGCTCATAGGATGCTTATTGTATGTATATAGAGTTAGTTGAGTTTGTCAACACTGGCCTCACCAGCCCCCCCACCAAAAAAAATAATATATAAAGTTATGTTCAAGAGCTGGGATTTTTCCTACTTGAAAATTATTTAAACATTAAATAAACCAAATGGGATTTTTTTTGCCAGCAATAAGGATTCTGTATATCTTTGTTGGAATCAAAACTTAGCATTATTTGATTAAAAATTATTCGGTGGGAGATGACCTTCCCCTAATTCTGAGCTTTCTGGTTAATGGATCCCACACCTGTATATATTTCCCTGAGGAAGATCATATTGTGATGGAAATGTTTGATTCAAATAAATCACTTTGATAGTTCCTGCTGAGTGTGGTGCTATGTTGCTGTAATATATATATGTCATTAATATTTATATATATTATATATGTCCTTGCATGGGCACAGGGGAAGGTGGCTAGTTAACTTTATCTTTTTATATACCAGCACTGCTAATACTACACTGAATAATTCCCCATGACATTGCCATGTTGTAGGAAATCATACATTGCGGCATTTAGAGGGCTGGGTAAGCCTATATTATAATCAGGCCAGGATTTGTCGCAAGGCCACAAAGGCCAAGGTGGCACAAATTTAGGGGTGGCATGCCGCCCAGCTGCACTGGAACTTCGCTCACATATGGAGCACTGGGGTCTAGGTGCACTCAAGATTTCTGCATGTCCTGTCCCCAGTGCTCTGTGTAAGGGATAAATGGATGCACATGATCCTGGGGGGTTGTTTCTGGGCGCCCAGTGGATAAATCCAGCACTGATTATATTAGTGGTTTTAAATGTATTTATCAAGGTATTTGGCATTAAATGCAATATTTGCCTGTCCCTTTACTACTGAATTTCTCTCTTGAAACTCTCTCTTGTACTGCATTGTTTCAAAAGTCCTCAAGGGCAGAAAATAAAAAATGTAAATAATACTACTATATTTATTACCAGCTAAAAATAACTTTTAAACCAATGACAATTTGTATTCAATGTATACTGTAACTTTGCTTAGAAAATTACAATTTCCTTTTAAAACAATAATGCACTCAGCTCAGATGTTCCCTTCCAAAAGTGATCAAGAACAAAAAGGTAAATGTCCTAAAAGCTCCAATGTCAATTCAGTTGAGAATCTATACCACTGTTTGTGTCCCTCAACTAACCTGAACTCCCTGGAGCAAATCTTCCGGTGTGAGTGGGCAAAATACATCCATAAACAGTAAAAAGATGGTATGTACTTAATCCAACTAGAATTTTCTATACATTTTCATGACGTGTATCGCTAAATAGTTGCTTTAGGCATTGATAAAATGGAGGTACAAATTCTTATTTTGGTGGCATTTTCCATAAGGATAAAAGGGTAACTATGTTCATCACAAGCACAAGTGCACTGGCTGTTGTTTCATTTCCAATACATATGTGGATGTGTTCAGAGCAAATCTTTTTGTTTTTGATGACAAAAGACCTAGCATAAATGGGAATTATTTCTAAACAGCTAAAGATTATCTAAAAGCTATAAAAGATTTGAATTTTCTATTCAAAGTTGTGACATATGGTCATAAACCACAAGAAGAGATTTAGTGATCTTTGTTTTATTGGATACAGAAAGCTCTCAAACAAACCCCAGATTGTAGTTGAAGAAAATCCTTTAGACCCAGCGTGCAGTAGGAATAAAATCAATTAAGATGATGTGTGCTGTTGGAAATGTCATAAGTTTTTGTTCTAGTTAATATTCTGCAAATCGTATTCCAGATTAGTTTCTTCAGTTTTAAAATGGATCTCCAATAAAAAAAACAAATTGTAGTTTGTCGTAAGTCTATGGTAAGAAAATAAGGAAATGCCAAATATACAGTATAATTTTTCAACTAAATAACTAAAGCTGTTTAGATGCTGAACTGTATCTAAAGTTTAAATGGCATTGGACACAAGTACAAGTGACAAAACTGCATCATCTGTGAACAAAAATTTATTCAGAACATTATAGCATAGTTATCCTCTGTGTGATGGAAACTTACTTTATCTTCACTATAAAAATTCATGCACAGTAGCACTAAGTATAAAAGATTTGGCTCTAGGAGGCTTGATTTGTGCTGCACTGATTCCAGGCCAGAAATGAAGATCTGCTAATCGTATGTTTGTTTTACCATGTTTTCTATCACCTACAAAACACCTTAAAGTACAAGGAAACTGCATTTCACTGGGGGGTGCCAATATTTTAGGCACTCCCCAGTGAATCTAATTTTTTTTATTGAGTGTTTTCTAGAAACATACATCATAGTAATGTAATTCTGAAAGGATGTTGAGCAATAAACAAATACAGAGAAAGGTAAAGAACAAAGAACAATAAATCAAATATGGCATGCCAAAATATAAAGGTATATTTGAGGTTGAAAAAGCTTCACATACACCAGGTTTCTAAGAATTTAGATTTTAGAATTTAGATTTGCATTTGGTGGCTATACTGTAGCTATTCTTGCTGCTGTTAGAATCTGATTGACCATGTTCTGTGTCTGTCTCTTTAACTTAGGAAGAATGGGAGGAGAAGAGGTTAGAACACCTTTCTGTTCTGGGCAAGTAGCTTACTCAGCATCCCAAAAGAATTAAATAAGCAGCCAGGTCCAGAAAATATAGAACATGTTACTCCCTTCTACACTTGAAGTGAATTGTTCATCTAACACAGCAGCACAGTTACCTTTTCAGACTGTTCAGATGTGAGTGGGCATTAACTAAACTGCAACCTTTTGAGGTTGGGCTTTATGTTGCTGGAAACCCGAAAAAGTTCCAGAAAAAAAGTTGTGACTTTTCCAAGATCTATTATGCAACAGAACTGCGACAATTCCTAATCCGAACATACTTCGTCTTTAACCGAGATCATTAGATCATTAGAAGTCAATGGCAGATGTCCCTTTTACAATTGGAAGATCTTTCTTTGCTTTGTGGTTTTAGAGGTTTTCAAGCTCTTTGACGCTTTTGTGTGAAAGAAGTCATGGTTATTGTGCAACAAGTCAAAAAAGTCACAGTTTCGTGGCCTTTCCGCAAATTTTTTTCATTTGTGCTTTTTCAGTTCAGATCTTTTGATAAATGCCATTTGTGGAAATGAGTTTTTTCATGGTTTCAAACAAATATTGTGGGGGTTCACTCGCTGGTAGGCTGCAAATGAGGCAACTTCACACACCAAGGGGCTGATTTACTTACCCACGAACGGGTCGAATGGAGTCCGATTGCGTTTTTTTCGTAATGATCGGTACTTTGCGATTTTTTCGTATGTTTTGCGATTTTTTCGGATTCTTTACGAATTTTTCGGATCCAATACGATTTTTGCGTAAAAACGCGAGTTTTCCTATCCATTACGAAAGTTGCGTAAAAAGTTGCGCATTTTGCGTAGCGTTAAAACTTACGCGAAAAGTTGCGCATTTTTCGTAGCGTTAAGTTTTAACGCTACGAAAAATGCGCAACTTTTCGCGTAAGTTTTAACGCTACGCAAAATGCGCAACTTTTTACGCAACTTTCGTAATGGATACGAAAAACTCGCGTTTTTACGCAAAAATCGTATTGGATCCGAAAAATTCGTACAGAATCCGAAAAAATCGCAAAACATACGAAAAAGTCGCAAAATATTCGTTTTCAAGTCGGAACTTTTCCAATTCGGGTCGGATTCGTGGGTTAGTAAATCAGCCCCCAAGACTGGTGTAAGGGCTTCCTGCCCGCGTTTATTTTTCAGCGGCTGCAGAAGTTTCCCCTCGCAGGGGGTATAAAACAACAGTTTGAACAGAAATATCAAGCCTCCTGGCTAACTAAAATAAATGCTTCTCTTTCTCCTGAAGCTGAGCAAATCCAGCAGCGTGTCTCTCTCTCACACACACAGGCTCATCAGCTCCCTGCACAGCTTCAGGTGTACTACAAATAGGCCTAGGGCCTCCTGAAAAACCTGGCCTATGGATTTGGGAATCCACCCACCCTGCTCTTGCGGATTCCCAGTAAGACCAGCCCCGGATCAACAATTTAAAAAACTGCAGAGAAACAAAGTGTTTCTATGCCCCAAACACTGCTGGTCTCACCTCAGTAAAAATGTCTGAGAATCCGTGGCCCAACATACCTGTTGTCAATCACTTTTCCCCAGGAAACCGGGGACCTTTTTGTCACCATACCACAATATAAATAAAGAAAACACAAGTTTTAGTAAATCTGCACCCTAGACTCACACATGCGCAGAGAATCTGTCCTAAGGACACCTGCGTATGGTAAGTAAAGGCATAACAGGTGCCAATGGTTTCCTTGTCCTTTAAAACAGAAGGTCCTTGCTATTCTGCTTTATCTGTATGTACAGTACAAGGTAAAAGGGAAGGTCTTTAGGGGCAAACTTATGTGGTTTAATTGTAGGGAGGGATGGCTGGCTAGGGATTCTACATTTCAGCTAAGCCTTTCATTCTCCTTTAATATTCTTTTCCACTGAGTGGTTGTAAAAACATTTTAGCCAATATAATTATTTTTATTATTAATAATAAAGACCATAAGCATTCGTTTAATGTCTCATTTTTCTGAAACTCTAAAAATTATGCATTTTTTCATAATAATTATGGATATGTAACGTCATCACACTGCACCAGTGTTACAAACAGCTTGTAATGATTTTGCATTTGTAAGCAAAGTTAATGTAGCCTGACAGAAATTAAACCAGCGCGGCAGAAAAAGCATCTTAAACTATAATACATTTATTTTGAAATTAAACTGTGCTCCGGTCATAAAAGCGTGTTTTGAATACAAAGTTTCTGCTAATTATCCCTTTATTTTAATCAGATAAAGTTGACATTCACTTTAGTTCTTGTGGATGTTTTAAAAATAGGACACAATATACAAAAAGCTTTGTCACCCCCCTGCTTAAATTATTTAAATATATAACTTTTATATTAAATTGTTATTGTATGCATTTCAATACTAGTAATTGCGCTTGAATAAATGATGACACTTGGCATTAAATTATTAGTGCCATAAAGGGGATAATTCATGCCACACTGGCAAAGTTAGTTGCTGATGTGTTTATGTTTATTGCCAATACGGAATGAATAAAAAAAACCACTTTTGTTTGCCTCAGTCTGCTGCCTAAAATAACATATTTTGTGTCTGACACTGTTTTGAGCAAACTGCTCAGCAAAGGAGATATTAATTCATTTTTAATGTTATGAAAACATAGTCATTAAACAGCTGATAATACAAAATGACAGAAATGCTTTTAACAGCGTAATAAGTGCACTTCATTCCCTAACAGCTTGTTACATTTGTAGACTTAGATTCACTAGGGTATAAATTATTCAAATATAGGGTGATTTTTGAAATGATCCGTTTCTTCCCAAATACTGGCACATTTCTGTTGCAGGATTGCTATAGAAATAATTTTAGAAATATCAAGGGAAAAAAAAACACTGTAACTATTGTTCAACAGTCTGTTCCAGTACATAGGGTAGTTGTACTGTTTCCAGTGTAGGATATTGCCTCTCTGATCTGCCGGTATGACACATGCACTTGGCTTCATATTCTTTTTAGAAGTGGTGTTTTACAATAAGATCATTATAACTAGTGCTTCCTACTTTAGAAAAGGATGACTATAAAGCCCTAATACAACCCCATACTCTGTAGGAAAGTATACTATTTTGAAGTATTACTGTGGTGATCAATATGCCTCCCACATCAATAGCTCCCGGTTCAGGCAACCATGTTGACGTGCATGCATGTAATGAGTGAATCTTTTGGCTTGCTCATTATGCACGTGTGTGTGACACCATATACAATGCACATAAGGCTAATGTCAGACCAGGCGTATGGCGTATATTTTCGGCAAGCTGAAAAACGCTTGTGGAAAATACCACCATACGCCTCCAACCTGTGCCTGCACCCAAATGAATGGAATACGCTTGGGTGAAGGCACATGTAGCTATGTAGATATCCGCATAAAAACGCAAAGAGAATTCAAAGTCTCGTTTTATGTGTATTTCGGCTACATGTGCCTGCACCCGAGCGTATTCCATTCATTCAGGTGCAGGCACAGGTAGGAGGCATATGGTGGTATTTTCCACAAGCGTTTTTCAGCTTGCTGAAAATATACGCCATACGCCTGGTCTGACAGCCTAAATGAGCAGACTGGGACTCAAATGCTTAGGGTTGCAACATGGTCAGCCAAATGGCTGGAGATGCCTCTCAGTGAGGAGAGTATAGCACTCACTTAGAGAATTTATTTAGGCAAAATAGTATTTTTTTTGTGGGTTCTATCAGCCTAAACCTCTGATGGGGGATGATAGATAGGTGTCCATTAATGTTGCAACCGAACTTATTGGTGGGATTTATTTCTTTGCAGAAAGATCAGTACCCCCTAAATCCATAAGTTTCTCATCATCAAAGGAAATATTAGAACACATAGAGAACTTGAGACACAATTCAAAGAGCTTGTTCACCTTTAAATTAACTCTTAGTATGATCCAGACATTAATATTCTGAGACAATTTGCAATTGTTTAGAATTTCAGTAGCTATCTGGTTGCTAGGGTCTTGTTTACCTTAGCAACCAGGCAGTGGTTTGAAGGAGAGGCTGGAATAGAAATAGGAGAGGGAATGAATAGAATGATAATATAATTGTAAGCTCACAAGGCAATTGTTTTTTAGAGCTGGAAAGATGTTGAAAATGAAGGCATATAATTCAAAAACGATAAAAATTAAATAATAAAGACCAAAGGCAAAGTTGCTAGGAATAGGACATTCTATGACACTAAAAGTTAAATCAAATGTGATCCACCCCTTTTAAGGGTATGTTTTGGACAGTACCATCCTTAATAAGCTTAGAATGAGTGTGCTATGCTTTTCAATTTCCTGCCAGGAGCCCATAGATAGAATTCAATAGAGTATTTATTAGCACCTTGCTGGCAGGCTCAGCAGAGGCAATGCTCTCACGTATCTTGTGTCAAAGAGGCATGACCTAAACATATCTCCAATAAAGGCAGTGCTTTGTCAGAAAATAACAGTCCAGCTGTATGTAATGTAAGTATCTTTATTAATACTAATCCTGTCCCATAAAAAGTGATCTGGGAATGTCCAGGAGGAAATCTTTCAAGAAAAGGAAGAGGACGAGTTTAAGAGATTATTATGGCTGTAGTTGTTGATGGTGAGGTTTGCTGATTAGTATTAACTTGGCTGAGATATTTCTTGCACTTCCAAACAAAGTTATATATTGGGACTGCTCAGCCTCCGTTGGCTCCTCATCAAGGAAAATTGGCTCAAAAGCCAAGGCTTTTTGCTCATAACAGCTTACTTTTGACTTCGGAGTTGACCTTCAGTTGTTTTGCACCAGGTCTCTCCCAAGAACGTTGAAATGTGCCAGCTTTGTGTGCTATAGCTGAGTGTGCTAGCTGTATACAGGGAATAAACAGTGAGGGGGCAGTTGCATTTGCACTGATGAGGCAGTGAGAATTCCAAAAGAAATCTATAGAATGAACAGGCAGTTTTTTTCATGCTGCAAGTGTAAGGGGAGATCCAGAGGACTGGGGCAGATATCACTTCAGGTGTCAACAAAAAAAACACCATTTTATTTAGATTCACTTTTGGTGAAAACAGCTGAATATTGGTAAATTGTTATAATTTATTTATATAGCACCAGCAAGTTATGCAGTGCTCTGTAGGGCATATTTACCTTGACAGTTTGCAAAGTGCAATTTTGAGCACAATTGCTATGTTTTTTCCCCAGTATTGCAACATTATTGTGGACACAAACAGGCAATTCTCTTGACACAATTGCACTGCTCCTACTGCTGTTGTGTACATTTGCTAGAATGGATGCCTGACATTATTTCTGGTGTTCAGTGTGAATGACACCTGAGCCTGATTCTTTAAGTGCAAGTGCGCTGTGCCTTTTGCTGCAGGGAGGCGAGGAAACCCTGGAGCTACTGCCTGGTCAGGAGGGGGTAGCTCCAGGGCTCCCCTGCATCATTAGGTTCATCAGCTCCTGATTAAGAACACAGTAAAGACTGAGCGGCACAAAGTTCAACTATACAAAGTTCAAAGTTCAGTGTAAAAAGTGCATTTTGATTCAAGTACCTTTAGTGAAAGCAGTTATAGACCCAACTGACTGTACAGACTGCAATTTACATACTGCGCTTGCGGATGTAAATGAGCCCTTATGGGAGAAGGAAAGGCTAATAAAGAGTTAATCTCAAGCTGCAGGCATGCCTTCAGTTCTCTCAATAGTGCCCTTAAGTCTCCCCACATTTCTCCCATTCAGATGATCAGAACCCTCACAGGAAGAAAAAAAAACGGCTGATCTTTGTAAAGAAAGTTCCCATAATGCTATGCTCCTGCACCGAGACCCAGACTGGTGTACATGCTCAGTTCGACTATGAGGAAGCTTCCTGCTGATTGGCTCAGATCCACATTCCTAAGGGGGGGAGTGAGTTCTTAGCATTCTTGAGGGAGGGGGGTGCAGGAGAGGGGAGAGAGAAGGGAGCTACGTGTCTCTGGCACAGGAAAAAGACAACAAATCTTTTGGCAGAGAAGTCAGTGCAGCATTTCTGTGAGTGCTTATGGCTGTATTTTACTTAGACTTTTCTGATAAAGCTTACTTAGTTTTTACCTTTTTTTCTCCTTTATGTGTGACATTGTGCATTGTTGCCACAGATATATATACGTATATAAGAAGAGAGAGAGTTTTATACTTTGGTGTGTTTTGATTAATACAAGTATATAGAGCATCCATAAAAGTCCTGCATGTTTGCTACTGGCATAATCAGGGATATGGGGTTTTCAAAATGTGTTGTGTTTTCATGCATATAAAACTATGTTTATAATTTATTTATATAGATATATTATTCATATTATTATTTTAGCTATTTAGAAGTGGAATTAGCCACAAATTCAGACTGATTTAGAAAGTTAATGTTATCCTTCATGAACTAAAAGTTTATTAACGTCTGCTAAAGACACAGAGTGCAAAATGTTAATAAATTGCCTGGCATTTAATGACATAGGGGAACTGACTGGCAGTAAAACAGTTAAATGTACTTTGTAAATTTAAAAATAAAGAATGCTGAGTGCCATAGTCAGGTTTCCAGGAGATATTTTTTTTTATTTTATTTTTATGTGATCTAGTGATTATTAAATGTCAAGCTTTATGGGAAAAACCCTAAATGAGAATAATTTAAGTAATGATGCAAATATACAATATGCAACTGCTTTGTTTATATATAAAAAGGCAGAGACTAGAGAAAAAAAACCCAACATGTTCTGTGAAATGCTTGAATCTGTTCATAACGTGACATTAAGTCAGATGTTAAAAGATGGATTCAGGTAATAAAGGCAGCAGAAACGGTTTTTGCCGCAAAGCCTAGCTAAAATTTGATCTTTGTTTATGAAAAAATACTGCATCCACTATGATTAACGTGTAAAAATATTCTTATTGTCAGCAAAAAGACTTCTGTATCAGTCACAAGGATTCATGAAGAGAAGAAAAGGTAAAGTATGTAGTTAATCTTTTTAAGACACTTGACTTTAGAATCTGCAGTTAACCAGTTAACATGATGTGTAAAGCTAACAATTTAGCCCAAACGAAAGCCTGGTTAAAACCCTAGACCCTAGACCCCCACCAGAGCCCCCTTTTCCTCAACTGCACTTGGGGGCTTAAATACTGGCAGGCTCTGTCTTGTGCCATTTGGATCCTTTTCCCAATATAGCCAACCCATCTCTGGCTTCAGCTGTGCATGCTATTGGTCAAATGTGTGAACCCGTTATTAAATTGTGAATTCAGGGACACTGTGTTACACAGTTACTTGCTGCCTTCTTAGTTATACTGGGATTCTAATATAACGTTATATTGTTGGTTGATTGCATGCATATTGTGAAAAAATACACTTGCTTTTTTGAACAATACGTGCCCTTTTTAGTGTTTTACCCTTATTTGTTTACAATTGTGTTAAGTCACACTGTAAATTTGCTATTATTGGTCTCAGGAAACTGTCCAAAATGAAGTTAGATAAAGTAGTTTGGATGACCTGTAACATGAGAGAAATATATAATGATTTATTATAACAAATGGAGAACTTCCTTCTTGTGTAGCAGAGAACTGCTAAGACTATTTGGCCAAAGCCTAATATACAATATACCATACAGTAATAAAACTTGAATTCAAACACACTGAACTATGTTTTACATTTAATTAAACTGCCAAATTGCCAAGCAGGTCCAGGACCTTAAGTTATAGCAGCTTCAAACAGTGGCGTAAAGAAAGATTTGTTTAAAGTGGAAAATGGAATCCCTGCCAGGCCCCATTCCATAATGTTTGCAATAGCTGTGAATGCCTGCTACTTTTGCAGCTTAGGCCTTTAGGTCCAGTGTCTTCTCTATCACAGCCTTAAACTAGTTTAAAGCTGAAATGATTACAAATTGTAATTACAGTATCCAGACCAACAGCTGTAACTACAACAGCTACAAATGAAACTTATAAAAAAATAAAATGTTTGCACATTTCTGAGTTTGATTTATTGAGAGGGCTAAATCAGATGTAACTCAAGCAATGTTTATTGCATTAAAGTATGGTCTATTTAGCAGGATATGATCCTGGTCCCGAGAGACTCAGGGATATTTGCAGTACTGCAGTCACTTGGGTACATCTGCATGATCTGTGTTTCTTGGTCATTAGATAGGCACGCTGGCGATGTGTTTTATTATTGTTCCTTTTATCAAGATATCACCGACATCTAAGAAAAACCTAGTAATGACTGGTTTATTAACTTATGATACATACAGTACAGGCATACCTTTTTATGTACTTGCTAGTGTAGTACTGGAATGATCCTTTATGGTATTAGTGTGTTTTGATTTGTTACTGCTTTTGTAAGGCATGCTTCTTTCATTTTATAGTACTGGTATAGGTTAATACAAAGATATCTATCTTTCTGTTGATAACTGTAGATTCATGCCTTTTTAGTGTTTGGGCAACTCTGTGCTAGGCCTTATATACAGTTCTGCTCTCATCATCCTCTGTGTCTAACGGAGTTAGTTTCATCCTGCAGTTCTCTCTAGCACTTTGGGTTGTATGCACTTCCACCATGATTCTCCCTTTCTCTCCTTTACACCTATTATCTCCTACCATAAGTGCCTCCAAAAACTGATTTAGTCATTTTTTATAGAAATAGCAACTCTACTATCTCTACTCTACTATCTACTTGCCTATGGTGTTTCTCCCAAAACAAATATAGTGCTGTAACACTGTTCTAGTTATAAGAACTGTAGCATTTTCGAAAATGTGCACACATGAGAGTTCATAAGTGTATAATACAGTAGTAGCAGTTAATGGACCCCAAATCCTGAGGAGGTTAATGTGGTGTTGTGATATAGGCCTGTAAGGGTTAATAAAGCAGGCCAAGGTATCCCAATAATCTTCCCTAATGTGCCAGAAACAGATATTTAACAGGCCTCTGGTCACTAGGGTCTGGAACCTGCCATGTGTAAAGGTCTCACAACCTGGGATGTCCATTTCTAATCCCTGGCTTATAAGAGCCATGCCATGTGGGGGAGTGAAAGCCCACATGGGGGTGAATTAGAGTTCACATTGGGACATTGGTGATGTGGAGGTCACACCATAACCCAAACTCACACACATTTATTGTCCCAGAACCCATACCATTTATACTAGAGGTACCAAAACCCGAGTATATATTTAATTTAATATGGCCTGTCATACGAGTCCAAACATGATTGCCTTTGGGCATTCTGCTTGTCAGATATGAATATCTGGGCAGGGGCAGGTCACACAGTAGTCATGTTTAATCTGTTTGGGACCGGTGGGATCATTGAGAACTGATGAATTTAATTTCATCTTTCTATTATGTTTCCACAAGGAGTTATGGTGACACCCCTTCCATTACTGAGGGGGGGGGGGGAGTGTCCAGTTACCTGATGCCCCTGCAAACTAGGATAAATAGTCAGCTCTTCTGACTACACTTGGATAAATGTTAATGTAATGTAATTTACTGGAAGGACCAGTTTTGATTGGAGGTTCATCCCATGGTTTCCCCTTGCTTCCAGGACTAGAAGGACTTTGCTTGGTACAGTATAGGACTTATATAGGACTATGTTTTTCCCTTTTATTTTACAAAACTGTTTGTACTTATTTTACTGTATGTCCTTTTTGTAACATCTTGTTTTATATATGCACTGTTATACCTTTTATAACATTAAATATAAAATTTAATACGTTTGTCGTTGATGCTCTAAAGCGTACCTAACCTCCGAGTGTGTAACTGTGTTGTGTGCCTTAGCCCTCTGCATGCTGTATGCTGATTAACCCTTTGACTGCTGGAAAGGAGAGTGTGTGCGTCAGTTCCTTACATAAACCCTTTCTCTACCAGTGTGCTTGGCATCTCTTATCGCCAGTGTAAGAAGTATGAGTGGTGACAGCAAGTTGTGTATGAGTTTGTGAGTGTTGGTTGGTCTTTGGGGTGCTGTGACGCTAGTCTGACCTGTATGCAAGGTGTGTGAGACTGAGCAGGTGACCCTCTAGACAGCCACACCAAGTCGCGTGCGTCTGAATTAGCTTAATCATGACATTATATAAAAAGGGTATATGCGTAGTTATATCTAAAAGGGCATCCCCCTTTTTACAAAAACCAGCAGTTGTCCTAGAGTCTGAAGACAGATTACCTACTTTTTGGAAAAGTTTCCACAGTTAAATAATGTCACAAGTGTGTGGTCACCAGCTGATCTCTAAAAACTAAAAAGTTTTCCCACTCCTGGAATGCACAACTGTCACAATCCTAACCTCCTGTGGATATATTGATTTTCAAGTGGAACATGTAACTGTTGAGGTATCCATAAAGAAGATATATTATTTGCTGAGAGTGTGTATTTTTATTACCACTTTAATGTTTATATATAAATGTAGTGAAAAAAATAATTTTCAAGCATCTGTGCATAGGCAGATGATGCATGATTCAGCTTTGACTCATCCAGCCTACATATCTATGTAATAACATATATAAAATAAATACACGCATCTATCTGTTTATCCATCTATCTATATACAGGCATGGATCTGTTATCTGAAAACCCATTATCCAGAAAGTTCTAAATTATGGAATGCTCATCTCCCATACAAACAAGTACCTTGTATTTGTTCCCAACTAAGATAGGATTGGGTTGCCTCCAATAAGGATTAGTTCTATTGAGTTTAGTTAATGTTTACATGATTTTTAGGAGAGTTACACCCATATGTAATAAAAGACACTAAGTTTGCCCAGGAGCAGTAACCCATGGCAAACAATATGTTTGCTTTTAAACAGGTGACCACTAAATGCTACCTGCTGATTGGTTGCTATAGGTTACTGCTCCTGGGCAAACTTAGTGCCTTTTATTGCATATGGGGGTTAGGTATGAAGATCCAAATTACTAAAAGATCTGTTATCTGGAAAACCCCAGGTCCTGAGCATTCTGGATAACAGGTCCCATATCTGTACCATATTACAGACTTTGATGTGGCAAAGTATTATTACACAGTACAATAAGTATCTGAAATTAAGCATTAACAATAATAATATGCCAAGATAAAGTACACATGATGTTCTGATGAAGGTTCTCTGATCCTTGAGCATTTTAACCCATTAACATACACATAATCTCACATAATCTATGGCAACCAAGCTGCAGGTGGCTTTGATTTACTTATAGTGTCCATGAACATGTAAACAAATGCAAAAACATTATCCAAAGCCAGCTGCAGCACAGAGAGGGTTAATTAAAGGGGATACTTGATTTAATAACATATATATTTTAGCTTTGCATTGCATATTATTCACCACATACCTAGCTTCAAACTAGATAAACGTTTTGAGGAAACCTCTAAATATTTGTACCACTATGGGTAAACAATATATGCATAGCGGCAAAAGGAAAGTTTCCATCTGCCTTGCTCGCATCCAGGTACACGAGAATTGCATTGCATGCATCTCTTTCACTTAAATATTTTAACAGTAATAAAATGTGAAAATGGCTGGATTTTATGCTTGGCAGTAAAGGTCAGATTCCATGAGGAAAAAGAAAATGTCTTACGCATTAAGTGTGAACGTAAAAGTACTAAGAGTCTTGACACCTTGCAGAATCCAAATGCATTCTCTGTAATGGCATAGTGCTACTGCAAAGGGAAACTAGGCCAAGACAAGTTTGTTTTTAGACTAAATCTTAGGGCGTAATGTAACTTTTTTCAAGTTATGCAATAAGCCTTTTCATGTAAAATTCATGCTCATACCCTGTACAGCATTGTAAAATGTTATAGCAACTTGCCACCTTTGATAAAATGCTGCAGAATTACTTTGCAAGGTGATCAGAAAAAGTTAAAATAACAAAGGTGTCATTACACATTCTAAAAAGCAGCTGCTTTCATTTTAATTGGATAAATATATAAACAGGTATGGGGCCTGTTATCCAGAATGCCCGATATGGGGTCGTTCTGTAATTTAGTTCTCCATAGTTTGTCTACAAAGTAAAAATTGTTTGCATATAAGAATACATTTTCGCTCTGCAAGTATTTTTCCATTAACATTACTCCCTTTGTATATTACTTGATAGATGTATCTCATAATTCGTTTTTTGTGTAGCCATATAATATAGGTTTTACTTTACAAAGTCTAATATATCATTGCCTCCTCAATAAAAAGAACATCTAATTGGCTTTCTTGACCACACTGCTTATTTCAGAACCCAGCTTTCTATCTATTTGTATTACTAATGCAGCTTTTGAACACTCCTTTGCACTTGATGACTTGTAGCGCACCTCAGTCATTTTTGGCAACCTTATTGCTATTGTCTGTTTCTATTTATGCAATGTTTACATTGCCACTGCTGTCACTATACCCTTTTGTGAGGCAGACTGTCAAAAATCTTTGACAGTATAATACCACCTGTCCTAGCCTTCCTGAACAAGTTATAGCTTTTAAGTTTCAACCTGTCATAATACTCAACTAATCATTTATTTGAATTGCTCACTATGCAAGTCTATTCATTTGCATATGCATTTTGATAATCCTCTCTTCATTCTTCCAAGACATCTTTCTATATTCTGGTACTTTCCACCATTCCAGTACAATAGCTCTTCTTTTCTTTTGCTTTCTATCTCACTTATAAGTACAGTCAAACCTCCAAATGTATGAACCCAGACTTTATGGTTTTCTCCATTTTTTCATGGTCCTGCTAATGTCAATGCATTCTTATGGAAATTTTCCCTTTTTTTTTTTTACATGCTCATAGACTTAAATGTATGGATGAATAAAATGTAATGTGAATAAAAGTTGCTGCGAAAAAATTGAGGAGAGATTTACTCATCACTATAGGGAGGGCTGACATAACGTTGATGATGCTCATATAACCTGAATGTCATCACAGTCACAAGGGGCAGTCTGTTAGCTCAGGCTTACTGAAGTCATTGCCTTTAAGGCTGATGCCACACGAGGCGTTTTTACGCTGCGTATTTTCTTGGCCTAAAAACGCCGCACAAGCCTAGTACTGGTGACGTAAGCAAATCCCGTTGCCATGGTGCTAATAGTGCGAAATAGCAAAAAACACTGCGTATTTCCGCTAGGTCTGGCAGCTGCCTTTGCGTATACATAGGAATAGATTGCTTTGCAAGTACTGGCGTATTTCGGGCCTACGCTTGAAAAATCCGTGCTAAGGCATTTTCCGCATTGTGTGGTTTGCTTTGCGTCTTTTCAAGCTATTTCTATGGATGATGATATCAGGCGTTTTTCAGCCGCCGAGAGAATTAAAAAATACGCAGCGTAAAAACGCCACGTGTGGCATCAGCCTAATAATAACTTGACATTCTGGAGACTAGATTATTTTTTTAAAATGCTCAACCTGATTTGAACAGCATACACATTATAAACATGCACACCCTCAATAATGATGAATAATCCCAGGTCCATAGAAAGCTGAACCATCAGCAAAGTAGCCATATCATGGTATGTAAATTACCATAAATTATAATGTAATGTAGAATATCCTTATGATCATTTTTATTAATTGCAAAAAAAGGGCTCATTTTCTTACAAAAGGGCCTGTAAAGCTATTGGAAAACAAAAAAAGGGAGCCAAGTGAACAATGATTTCAGTAGAGAATTCTCAGAATGAAGCTGGGAAGAGGTCTTTGCAGGAGGGGACCTGGGACAACACTAGCATTTCTAACAAGTAAAAAGCCATAAACAACACAATGTGCTGAAGAGTGGTAAACTAATAAAAATATATGAGCTGCTTTAACCATTAAACCTTAAACGATTTACACCTGCCGACAGGAGCACAATAATTTAGCTGATCAAGAAATTGTCAGGTATAAAACAAAGTAGTAATTTTGTTCTTAATGCAATAAATAAGGTAAATTATTAAGAGACGCTTGGAAAGATAATGGCTATAAAAACTGAATCCAAACACACAGTACTACATTATTTATGGAAATTTCACATTAGGTCAGGTATTCTTGATTGTGGCTTTATGCAGTTTAGAGTGGCACTTCCTGATCCCCTATAATAATATGAAATTTCTTGCTACAATAGAAAACAGTCATTGGTGTGAGTGAGGTGTATAACTGATTCTGAAATTCTATACCAATTTTTGGCTTTGTTACCTGTTTCACTGACTTAGCACTGCGTTTGACCATAAGGTCATAGCATAAAGCTATACTATGTTTCTTAGAGCCAGATGTCTGCTCCTATTTCCTAAACATAGTCTGTAGGACTGATTTGCTATTTTCAATGTTTGAAAAGAATCTTTTTAAAATTGTAATTATTCATTCATTATTTTCCCCTGATTATATTGGCTTTTCTCCTTTTATTTTAGGTTGATTTTGACTTGAGCAGTTATTCAGAATGGCATAGAAAGACATTTTCCAATAATTATTCAACTGCAATATGCAGTGGTTAGGTTGGTTATTTTGTTTATTAGGGATATTCTGATTACCTAATATTTTAGTTATTTTTTTTCTTTAAGCATAAGCAGCCAACATCTTGGGTTCTGTTGTGTTCACAGCTACTGAGCATTCCAGTAATAACACATGGGTCTGCCAGGATACCTTCGCAACATGAATCGGGTCAACTGGAAACACGATAACTTGATGCTAAATTACCTTTGTGTGCCCTGCCTTGAGTACTTGGTGGGAAATTAAGAAAAAGAGACAGGAAAGTGTTAATAAATAAAAAACCATAACACACTGTTAGGAGTTGTTCTTTATAATTGGTTATTATAGCACTAAATTATTCTGCAGCACTGAACAGAGATTATACATCAGGCTTATGAGTCCCTGCCCCAGTGCAGCTTGCAATCTAATAATAATAAGATTGTTTCTATCAATATAATGATCACTACAATCACTGGAAAAAAATATTTGAATTAAAAATCTGGGGACATTGGCATTGCTTTTTCTAATTTTAAAAGACTCTTTAGCAAATGGTAGGTAGGAATGCTTAAAATGTGAATGCAAACAGATGTTGTAGAAAGGAATCAGGATGAGTGCTGTGATAGTAAAACAGACCCTTATCTTTTCTCTCTTATGTTCCTGGGAGTTGATGGAGTGGAACAGAGTTGACTGCCAGGAGCATGAAGAAAAGGTAAAACTATCATTGGAAAGGCAAGATGTTTCTGAATCCAACTGAGCGCTCAGCATATAAACTGCACCTTTAGCTAAACGGAATATGGGAATTTTATTGAAAGAAGATAATGAAAATATTTACAAATTATTATCTTTGAGATGACTACTTAAGGAATGAACTGCTAGTAACAAAGTAATCTAAATCTCTACATGAAAAAATGAAAATAATTGTGTGTGTGGTGTGTGCGTGTGTATATATATATATATATATATATATATATATATTTTTTTTTTTTTTCCCCTAGCTGTTACCAGCTTCTATTCATATGGCACCCAGTAAATGGTATTGCTCACAAATTACAGAGTAATGTAATACAGTTCAGTAACCATTTCATGGCAAGAGGTGCTCGTCAGGCTCTGTGAATTGTAATGCATTTTTCATACTGCCAAGTGTGCTTCCACATACCTGGAAAAATACTTAGACTGTGTAACCTAGACATAAATGTTAGTTCTCTGCAAAGGCTGCTGACTGCTTTGCACTGACCCTCATTATATATAAGTGATAAACTTTTCACAATAAACCAGATTTCTCTGAGAGATAAGGGGACTTTGCATTTTTATGAGAATGTATAAAATGTTTTACACTGAAAGACAGTAGTAAACTAAACAGCTTATTTATAGAGCTCCATTGTTACCCATATGCGTGAATTACTTACATGCATTATAATCACAGAAAGAATCCATTACAAAGGAGCTAATTCATTGTATTTATAATGGTGTGTATTTTGTTCTTTACCCCAGACCAACAAAGAACTTTACACTAATATTTTACCTCACTCTGGTCTAGAGCTTGTGTAACTGATTGAAGCCAATGAAACAAATTCTGTGGTCAGTATATTTCTGGCATGAAAAGTGGCACAAAATGCTGTGTAAAGAGCAATGGCGCCCAGGTGTAGTTTGTCTTTTTTTTTTTTTTGCAAAATCTGAAATTAAGGAAACTCCTGTCCCTACAAGCAAAGTAAAAATAAATTTGCAGTCCACTGAGAAGCCTAATAAAATTGGCCACAGTCAGTGGATGTAAAAATGATAGGGACTGTTGTGAATGTTGTGAAATGCCAATCATCAGGTGGCAGTTCCTGGTTACATGTGGCCAATTTTATCAGGAGTTTGTACCAGGAAATAGAGATACAGAGCCAGGCCCGGATTTGTGTAGAGGCCACAAAGGCTTGGGCCTAGGGCGGCACAAATTTGGTGGGCGGCATGCCACCCCCCAACTTTGTCTTGCGCATGTGCGAGACCAACGGGGGTGGCCTCGGGGCACCCGGATTAGAAATCCAGCGCTGTACAGAGCAGTTAATTATACAGTTATATTTAAAATAAACCCCATGCATAACTGCAGAGCTCCAAGGTTCATAAAGGGCTTAATCCCCCCAATGTAATAAAACGTGCAGTGTCGCATAGAAACCAATAAGATGTTGCTTTATCATAGGTGACCAGTAATTGCTACCTGATGATTGGCAGCTGTAAATACTAGACTAGCCATTTAGCAAACTTTGCTTCTTTTGAGTACAGAGTAAGCTAAGATTTTTTAGAGACTGAATTGTATGAGACATAGGGAGGCCTTTAAATGTGATTTCTTTAGCATTTACTTGTGTATGGGGCATTCTGCACACAGATTTCAGCTAACTCTACAGTACTGTTGCCCAATACCAGTCCATGAAATGTAATAGCTTGCTAGGAGTTGCCATAGTAAAATGTATATATGTGTACACTTTCATTATTATTATTAGTGATGAGCACAACTCTCTTTTTTGCTATATTTATACAGGAGCAGTGGCCAGCTCCTTATTGTAGCTCCCATCATTCTTAATCACCCAAAATGAGTTCCAAATCGAATCTCTGCCCAAACGAGTCACAATGAGTTGTCTCCAAGCTCCCATCATTCCCAGCTACAGTCAGGTGATCCCAGTAGTGCCAAGTAAAGGGCAACCATTTGGGAGTTTTAACCTTGGAAAGCAAGTTGCTGGTAAAACTCAGTCCTCAGAATGTCTTAATGTCTTGTATATATTGATAATTGGTGATTGCAGAGGACCTCTTGTCTTTGTCTATTCACTATTATAGATATTACTTATTAAGTATATAGTAAGTAGTGTTGGAATCAATTATTTACTTAAAATGTACATTGGCATCTTAAATGCAATAGATTTTCTCTCAACAGTTTTGGTTCTAGCAAGTCTTAAAGGAGCACTTCAGTGTAAAAATGAAACTGGGTAAAATAGGCTGCACAAAATAAAAATGTTTTCAATATAGTTAGTTAGGCAAAAATGTAATATACAAAGACTGGAGTAATCAATCATTGATTTGAGGGGGCGGGGCACATGGGACATAACTGTTCAGTTAGTTTACATTTGAATCTGACCTGCTGCTCACAAGCTAACTGAACAGTTATGTCCCATGTGCCTCCCCCCTAAAGTCACTGACTAACTAAGAGAGCTGCAAAGGAGGAAGTAGTGTTCAGGCTATTATGTTAGACATCTGCTCACTCCAGCCTTTACAGATTACATTTTTGCAAATTGCAAATATTGCAAATATTTTTTATTTTGTGCAGTCTATTCATTTTACCCAGTTTTATTTTTACACTGAACAGCACAGATAGCTTTCTTTATAATGTCATAATTATATAACCATCATGATACAATTCTTTAGAAGCTGAAGCAGAATCTTCATCCCGTAAGCATGTTCCCTAATGTCTGTCACAGAGCAGCAACTAAAAGTTGCGTGAGTTGCTCGCATTTTCCTTTGCTGAAAAATGTGTCAGCAGTTCTATACCAGTTAGGGGCTGCTAAGGGGTAATTCTTAATCATGATAATATCAGCAGAAAGTTAGGTTACCTTCATCATAGAAGCTGGGGGCAGGCCAAGCCAACCGGGTGTCCTAGGCAACCCAGCTGCCCCCTTCACCGCACGTGCATGGATGTGCTCATAGTATCATGGTAGGGGGGGGGTGGAGAGCATGGTGACTAGTGATGAGCAAATCTGTCTCATTTCGCTTCGCCATAAAATTCACGAAACGGCAAAAAATTAGCGAAACGCATTTGTTGTGCATTTTTTTTTTCGCCCGCGGCTATTTTTATGTCACCTGCATCTATTTTTGTCGGCGTGGCTATTTTTTTGTCGCCCGCACTTTAACGCGATCGCGCCCATTTTTATGCAACCTCACCCATTTTGACACAGCCGCGTCCAATTTTTATGTGTCCTAATTTGACGTGAGACCAAGAAAACTCTGTGCGATGGATTTTCCCGCTGTGAATTTTCACAAAAGTTTCACGAAACAATTCGCCAATGGCGAAATGCAGGAATTTTCTGCGAATCCATGCCTGGCGAAAAAATTCGCTCATCACTAGTGGTGACTAGTGACAGCAGTGGGGACAACAGAGCCTAGGCTAGGGGTAGGCAGAAACAGATACCTTCCTAGCACCCGCTATTGCACATATACATATTTTTCTATGCTGCCACATAATGCTTATGTAAATTTCTTAGCTGTGTAACATACATTTTGTTTTGTTTATAAACAGTATATTGTCAGCCCCTAAGCTCAGTAAGTGACAGCAGCACAAAGCATGTGCAGGGAATCAGCAGAAAAGAAGATGGGGGGCTACTGGGGCATCTTTGGGGGTACAGATCTTCCCTGCTAAAGGGATGGGGTTGCCTTGTTAAGCTTTAGTTCTACATTAAAAATTTAGAAAATCAAAGTGAGAGGAAATAGAAAAGTGCAACTAATTCATGTTTGAAACTTAACTTTAAAGAAACAAATAAAAAAAACAAATATAATCTATAAAGCTGCCAGGAAAAGCTATTATTTTTTAATGAAGGAGGACTGCCCATAAAGTACTAATAAAAAAGAATGTTATAAATGAATGTAAATGGGTCCTTATGACAATATTTAATAAACAATATTTTAATGGAATAAACATTTGTAAAAATTTGATGTAAACATTAATGTTCATTAATAATATTTTTAAACACAATTGTGCATTTGGCATATTTCAGACCTGCTTAAAGGTAATGTCTTTTTTACACACAAAATAACTAAGATTTCACAATTTACTTTATATGCTGCTCACAAATGACAATATGGGTAATCTTTATTCCATTATTGGTTTTGTTTCAGTGGCTATACATAACATAACAAAGGTACATGTCCAGTACAATGCTGCCTGTTAGGAGTGAAGACACACGGAGCTACTTAGTAGCAGCTACTTGTCACGGCTACTAAACCCCAGAAAATTTCCTGCCATAGACAATACTGAGAATTGCCTCTGCTAAAACACAAGTAGAGACAGTTATCAGTAAATGATCGGCATTGTCTGTTTTAGTAGCCCTGACATGTATATGCTACTAGTAGCTCTGTGTGTATCTTCACCCTCTAAACTTTACAGATGACACAGTATAATCAGTGGTGATGACCCTTTATGTCCATTATCTTGATAAGTTCTGGCAGTTAATGAGGTAAAAAAACAGTACTAATTCTAGCCCACAATCTAAGAATTCCTCTTACAGGAACTGCAAATGCACTGCTCACCTCTGGGGCCATGCACCCCAGTGTTCCTGCCCGGCCACTGATAGTCCTGTCGCTGAACATGTTTGGAACTGCCAAACCAAAGTCAGATATTTTGACATGGCCGTCTTGGTCCAGCAAAATATTGTCTGGTTTGAGATTTCTGTAATATAAATAAAAGTATTTCTAGAGGTAGATAAGATTGGTCAAACAGATAAAGAAACATTTTAACAGCATCAAATTGAAAGTTGAAAGTAACGTATAAGTGATCAAAATATAGATAACCCAATATAAATATTAGGGTGGAAAGATCAGGGAGAAGCGAAGCTATACTGACCAATGAACAATGCCGCGGTTGTGCAGGAACTCCAGGCCGTACACGATTTCTGCTGAATGAAAGCTTATAAATAGAAATAAAATGTAAAAAAAAAAAAGCATAATGCAAATTCCAAGTTGCCAAAAATATATATTTTTCCTAAAATCCCCCCATATGACTTACATCACTCTATCCATCTCCAGGCTCCCGTATAAATCCAAGTGATGTGCAAGGCTGCCCCCACTGAGGTACTCCATCACAAGGAAAACATGATGTTAGTTATACAGACAAATAGAAAAGAGATTAAAACAATGGAAGCAATGGCACAAAACTGAATAAATATTGACCTAATTTAGTACTTTAGATTCAAAAGCCACATAACCTTGGCACAGGAATGAGCTTTGATCAGCCATCATGAGCACACTGGCCTCTATCTGCATGCTGTTGTAATTGCATTCAGGTCTCTTCTTTATGAACTTCATGGCCGCGTGATGCTTCTGGTTGGCAAATGTAGCCAACATAACCTGAGAATAACATAAATAGATGGGTATTACAGGTTTTCTTGTAGGTACAATACCAATCAGTCCTACTGATACACTTATTGGGTAGAAGGAGAAATATCTTAAGGAAAATATTTAAAAATCATATTAAAGATCACATAAAAATAGTATGGTGTCAGTTGCAGAATTTCTCTATAAAAAACACAAAGCATATAATTCCCTATATAATATAATAATCTGTGTTGGGAAACCAGTCACTCACTTTGCCGAATCCTCCTTGCCCAAGAATGGAATGGAAGTCGTAATTGTGGACATCCAGTGGACTAACTTGTGTTGGAAAAAAGATTTATGTCCTTCATAATCATAACCCAAATGTATATGAAACAGTGAATGTTACTTAACCTTTAACACAAGTAATATATAGCATCCATGTACAAAAAGTACGCCAACTGAATTGTACTGTATATGACTGAAGTATTTTTAAGGAAAGGACCCATGAACTGTTTATAAAAACTAGAAAAATATTTTTTTTGGAGCAGACACTAATAAACTCGCACTCTCTGAATTGTTAAATAACATTAACAAGGTTTATTTATTTTACAGTTTTTAAGTTCTGCTTCACCACAAAATAATAATTTTTGTAGTATGATGGGAAAGGGACTCTAACTTATGCTGTTGATCTTTTTGTTTTGTGTTATCTGATTGCTAGGGCCCAGTTACCATAGACACCAGGCAGTGGTCTGAATAACAGAATATAATGAAGAAGGCTGAACTGATTGATGCCAAGGGTGTAAGTGCGCCATGCTGGCCCCTAGGCAGCACAATGTAGGAGTTAGACTGACTCCCCATAGCAGCTTTACCCGCACATCCTTAGAAAGGCAAAAAAGAGGAAAAACACCTTTACAGAGGCTCTATTAATGCAGTATATTTAATTACCACTGCAAAACAATAGAAAGTACTACTCTCTGATGCAATTTGTGATGGACCCACAAATTGCATCAGTGACATAGGCTAATTAAGCAACATAGGTGTGGAATTGCACAAATGTAGTTGCCAATAGCAACCAATGAGATTTTTACTTTAATCTTATAGTAGATTGCTCAAAACTAGTTGCTGATTAGTTGTTATTTTGGCAACTGGACATGTGCAATGCATCACCTATGTTCATAAATAAGGCCTAATATATTATAGACCCATGGACAAATAAATAAAAACAAATCCCCCCAATCTCTATCTTTAACAAAATATACAAAATATATCTCAGTTGCAGAGACAAGTTAATGGTAAATAAATGTCCTAATTAAAGTATGATTTCCCAGATCCCCATTCCCTAAAGATAATGTAAACAGATGCACACTGGGTAGGGTATTCAATAGAAATCTTTATTTACTATATACTGTAACGTGCAGGTAACATGGATATCTTTGTGCCTAATAGATGAGGGAGATCCCTGCTAGAGAATAACATTTGGCTCCACATACACAATACTAACTAACCCACATCTCAGCAAGACAACAATCTAAATAAATATAAAAATCTCTGGATTTGGAAAGGTACAGATATTGCCAAAATCCAGCGCTCAGTATTTGCTTTGAAAGCAGAAAAACTTGCCAGACTCTCACCAACACTCCTCTCTTGCCAGCAGTCCCATCAAAAGACAGTTACAGTTACAGTGTAGAAACTGATACAAATGTACCTACAGTGCTTTCTGGTTGGGGCCATCTTGAGCAATTAATTGAGGTTTGGTAGTTTGAGTTAAGAGGCTGGTTTGTAAAGAGATTTTCATTAAGGTGGCATTCACTATTGTCCCATGATATTAAAATAGAATTAAAAAAAATTGTTTGATATGGGTGAGCTGAAATGTTGCCTTAGTGGTCCTTTGTTTGTGTTCAAGACTGAATTTGATTGATCATTGATTTTTACATGATGATAAAAACTGAATTATAAGTTTAAATGATTTTAAATTTCATTCAAATTTGCCTTCATGGAGGAGAAACTTAACATAAAAGCTCACATTAACTGGTTTAGTTATAGGAAACAAATAGATTAAGTTTTACCAATAGATAGGGTTTTAAAGATCAAATGCTATTTTCTTCTGTTTAAATGCACTGCATTAATGACTATTTTATTAATACAATAATAAGATCAGGTTTAGAGAAAAGAGAAAGAAAGTGGTCACATTGAGAAAATAGTAACTTTTGAATACCACAAAAATAAAAAATGAAATCAACTAAAAATTAAAAAGTCAAATTGTTATTCCTTAGCTAGACTCTTCGAAAAAGATTTTACCCAGTGAAACGTTCATGTTTCTAACAAGCGTGACCAAAGTGATTGATGGGTTGTCAAGGAGAAAACTAGAATAAAAAAGTGAAGCGCTTTAGACCATATTAGGCTAAGAGCAGTTGGAGTTTATCCAACAATGTACAAAATAATAGGCGAAAAAAAAAAGATTCCTTTGGAAGAGATACAGGTGGCACAAGTATATTTCTCTGTAAAAATGTAAGTTTAAAAAATATATAAGGCTGGGAGTATAATGCAATATATAATAGAAATATGTATACATACTGTACATATATATTTTTTGTTACTTTATTTGATTTACTTATATTTCTTTTTTTAGTAGCACTTCACATTTCTTAATACACATCCTCAGTACATATTGGCGAACATCAATGCCATTAAAGAATAAGTAAATCTTTTATTCTATATCTAAAATTACTGTAAATAGTTCCCAGAATAACATACCTTTCTCCCTGCATTCAGTCTCATGATGTATTTAAATTCCAAGCTGAAAACTGCAGCTCTTTCAGCTACTTCCAGTTGTGATATCTACACCCTTTTCTTTTTTAAACTCTCCCTCTGTCTTAGACCATGAAGAAGGTTAAAGAGGTGTTTACTGTGTGAGCCTGATTGATTTCTATTGGAACAGGAGCAAACAACCATGTGCAGTAGATTCCTCTTTACCTCTTATGGTCAAAGACAGAAGGAGATCTCAGAAAGGAAAATAAGAATTTGAAATACATTGCGTGTTACTTCCTGTTCTGCTGGTTTACAATGGGATGGGGAAGCAATGGGAGATGCAGTGATCTATATGTTCTATTATTGGTTTTGGGTAATGGTTTGTGTTTGCATATTTTTTGGGGGTTCATTGGGTTTGCTGTGTTCATATATTCATTTGGTTATGTGTGTATTTGTGGGTGTGTGGGATTGTGTGTGCATGGATTGGCAGCTGTAAATATGTACGTGAAGCGGTTGATCGGTATGTACCTATTGGTGTGGGTACAAGTACGTTTGCAAGTGTGCAGACGTGGGTAAAATGGCATATATATTTGAATAAGAAGTTTTGTACATATGTGGGCAAGGGTATGCATAGATTGGCACATATTAGTAACTGAAAGGGAAGGGAATAGAAAAGACATACAGTATAGTCTTTAAACAGCTATTGGTACAATTATTCATATTTATGTGATTTGAAAGTATTTTTACGACATTCAGTTTCTTTCTGCAAGTATTACTGATATGACAGGACTTTGGATTGTATTGTCATGGATCAAGAGAAAATGACACCTTACAAGTATTTACTGTAATGCACAAATAGCTTTATAGTGTGTCTGTTACCCAGGCACACTGAAACTATGGACTGAAAGTGTTGGTGATGCAGTACACCTTTGGTTTTAATACATTACCCTTTCTATACCATATTGCACTATTGGCCTTCTCTGTGCACTTCCCCTTTAATTACCAATCCTAAATGTATTATTGGATTTTTGTACACATGGGAGTTTTGAGGAGAACTTAATGGGATAGCTGCCAAAAAGTACCTTACACTGATCTGCACAGTTATTTTGTTCTGCTTCCATGATGGTTTATATTTCAAAGTCAATAACATCAAATTCAAAAAACCTCCTTTTGATAAGGGTTTACGGTGTCCCTTAACACAGAAGTGAAATTACTGTGTCTAGTGTTTACCACAACAATATGAATTCAACCTCTCAACCTTTCTGCACCAATCAAAAGCAAAAAAACACAATGGACACTTCAGTAGATTACTATTTCTGTTTTGACCATTACTATGATCCAGCCTGATCATTCATAACTCAACATAAGAAACACATCAAATTAAGTATGGGGAACTGGTTGACCCAGGAAGAGGTTGAAAACAGATTGAAAAATGTGAAAGTAAACAGAGTTCCACAACCTGATGTTTCTTCCTTAAACCAGGAATGATTTTCATTGTACTGCTACTGGACCTGAATTATCTGCCTTTTTTAGTAGCAAAGTAGTTTTGCATTCTTATATAGGCCAGTAGGCAGCCTGATTATGTAGGTGAATAGCTAAGAAGGCAGGCAGTCTTTGCCCTTGTATGGGATTCCTAAAGGACTCATAGGGGCCCATTTACTTACTCACGAACGGGCCGAATGCGTCCGATTGCGTTTTTTTCGTAATGATCGGTATTTTGCGATTTTTTCGGAAAATTATCGCGACTTTTTCGTTACCAATACGATTTTTGCAGAAAAACGCGAGTTTTTCGTAGCCATTCCGAAAGTTGCGATTTTTTTGTAGCGTTAAAACTTGCGCAAAAAGTTGCGATTTTTTCGTAGTGTTAAAACTTGCGCAAAACGTCGCGCCTTTTAAGTTTTAACGCTACGAAAAAAGCGCAACTTTTCGCGCAAGTTTTAACGCTACGAAAAAATCTCAACTTTCGGAATGGCTACGAAAAACTCGCGTTTTTTCGCGCAAATCGTATTGGTAACGAAAAAGTCGCGATCATTTCCGAAAAGTCGTAAAGGCGCCGAAAAAATCGCAAAAAATACGAAAAAGTCGCAAAATGTTCGTTTTCCAATCGGAATTTTTCCAATTCGGTCGGAATTCGTGTCTTAGTAAATCAGCCCCATAAGGTCTGTTAGGCACCTCCAGTGAAAGAGAGTGCTAAATTTTTCTCCAGGCTGGTGCTCCTGGTAGAGCTGCATCCCCAAAAACCTCTAAAACTATGAATTAAATAAAGATTGTTACAATTTGCACAGGACAACTCCCATTGGCTTTTACGTGACCTTGACAGCTTTTAGATTGTGTATTTTTTTTTTTGCACAAAAATCATGTTTTTAGTGCCAATAACATGAATCATGGGAAAAAATACCCTAAATGCGCCCCATAGAGTGTTTTGCAAATACACCATTTACTTTACACCATTTTTACACCTTTCTAAATGTCTTTTTATGTATCATTCTGTCATTTGTTATGTTACACTTGAGAAAGTCTTACAAAAGAATGTTTAAGAACTTACATTTAAACAGTGAAAGACATTAAATATTAGAATAATTTAAATAATACTGTAGCTCTCTTTGTGTTTGGTTTGGCTTTGGTGTATTTAAAGCTGACAGTTGAAAGACAAGCAGGTGATCATTGCTGAATAAAGATGTACCTTAAATATTCATCAGCTCCCGGACACTGCATCTTAATTTGTGTTTGGAAATTGCCTATTTTTATATTCACTCTTCGTTTGCATAACACTTACTGCAATGCAGATTGCCTTATGACAAAGAATAGGACACCAAAGCAGATAATTCATTTCAATAATAAATAGACCTCATTCAAAATTGTAGTCACTTTGCATATTATCTTATTTTTCTGCATATTTTAGTTTTCAAGAATTCTATGCATTTTTAGCAAAGTAATTGGCAATGAGAGTAGAACTTTTAAAAGATTGTATTCTACTTATTTCTTTCAAACTTTAACTTACTACCAACAGAGCTTCCATCCCTGGTTCATATTCTCATCATGGTTTTCATGACACTTAACCTCCTTACATTGTTAAAGCCCTTACATTCTCAATTATCCCTTCTTCCACCCACATAGACAATTAATGACTTTCTTCTAGCATCTTGCCCTATTGCTTTGATGCTTTAGCAAAACTATTCTCTGCTAAGTCTAGGTGAAAAGCTTCCATTCTGTTCCTTTACTGGAGGCTTTAATAACACAGACTTGTAGCTACTGTTTCACATTATTCATGCTCTTGAGATCCAGAAGATCAAGATTTAGATCAAGCTTTTACAATATAATTATTGGAAAACAAGAATATGCCACTGCATTATACTCCTAAATCTAATAGAAATGTGCTTTAAAAAAAGTAGTCTTTCAGGTTAATCAATTCAATTTTTTTTCCAAAAACCCTACTGGTCCCACCGATCTGTTCCACTTCCTGCTTCCTTCTTTTCCAGGCTGTGCTGGGGAACCGGCAGCACTTAGCACACTGCACTGTAGGAGAAGAACCAATCAGCAGCTAGGCTGACCTGTTAGGGAACTGAAGTCTGTCTTTGCTTGTGTGACTGCAGGTCTGTGATTGACTATCCCACTCTTACTATGCTTCTGGCAGGGGCAGGACATGGCCACCCCTCCTTTGAAATACAGACAGGGACCATAGCAGATCTATGGGGAGCTCCAATAAAGTAGAAATGTTTAAAGATTGTATTAGGGGAGTTATGTAATAATAGGCACTACATTTGCCCAGGATCAGTAACCCATAGCAACCAATCAGAAGGTTGAATATACTGGTCACCTGTTTAAAAGCAAACATATTATTGGTTGCTTTGGGTTACTGCATATGGGGACAAGTTTTAGCTCAGAATGAAACCAGCATCATATATTACTCATTATTTCCTGCAAGATTAGAGGGCATTGGAGATTTGGGGCATTTAGATGCTGCATTTTAAGCAAGTAAAGAATGTATTAGCCAGGACTGATCTTTATATGGTATGTCCCAAGTTTAGTTTTACTTCTTACTTTTCATAATATGGTTGGATTGCAGCAACTATGTAATTAACTGCAGCAAGGCAGTGGCCTTGACTGTTGAATAAATTATATATTGTTGATTTAGTGGACTTATTATTATTAGGGATTTGCTGCTGATACATAGTTAATCAAATCAGCAAGGCAACATTTTTTGCTGTGAATTGAAATTACGCAGCTTTTCAAGGTGAATCTCAATGAATGCATCATGTTTTATCTAGGAATGTGTGAATTAAAAATGATGTATTTTACATTTTGAATATTTTTTAAGAATTTTGTGTTGCTCATTAACAGTATTTTGCTCCAAGGGGATTTACATAGATATTCAATTATTAACACTTTTTCCATAACACTATACGGTAGAAGGTTGTGTATATCACATATACAAATCAGTTAAAAACACTGACCAATACCCATGGCAGAGAGGGTCCTGCTCACAAGATCTTTAAAGGAGAAGGAAAGGCTAGTAAAGAGTTAATCTCAAAATGCAGGCATACCTACAGTTGTCTCAATAGTGCCCTTAAGTCTCCCCATATTTCACCTGTTCAGAAGATCTGAAGCCAAACAGGCAGAAAAAACGCTGAGCTGGGTAAAGAGAATTCCCATAATGCATCGCTCCTGCATTGACTGTGTGACCGGGACACTGTAGTGCCGTGCGCTTTGCTGATTTTCATTCATTCAGAAGCAGGTGCGCTCCCTTCACTGACACAGGAACAGGCGAGCGGGTAGCGAGCGAGCAGGTGGGCGCGGGGGGGGATGGATGCGAGCACAGGTGTGTGGTGACCGGGGTGGGGATTGCGAGTGTTTGGTGCGCGGGGGGGGGGTGGGGTGCGAGCGCAGGTGTTTAGAAATCCAAGATGGCGGCCGTGATACTGGGAAGTTAAAAGGAAGTTAAAAGGAAATTTTGGGGAGAAGTTAGTATTATTTTAAAAAATAAAGTTGGCAATCTGCTACAGGAAAGGGGGCTCTACAACATATTAGGTGCTATAGTAGAAGCCTTTCCTTGGCAGGTTTCACTACACCTCCTGATATTGGTCAGTATTTATTTGTTTAATATAGAGAGGATGTTAGAGTTAACTTACCCTATAGTGTAATGACCCAGGGTGCTATGGGTATTGCCTAGTCTATATAAAAGAGGGAATCCTATATACAGTGGCTTGCAAAAGTATTCGGCCTCCTTGAACTTTTCCACATTTTGTCACATTACAGCCACACACATGAATCAATTTTATTGGAATTCCACGTGAAAGACCAATACAAAGTGGTGTACACGTGAGAAGTGGAACGAAAATCATACATGATTCCAAACATTTTTTACAAATAAATAACTGCAAAGTGGGGTGTGCGTAATTATTCAGCCCCCTTTGGTCTGAGTGCAGTTGCCAATAGACATTGCCTGATGAGTGCTAATGACTAAATAGAGTGCACCTGTGTGTAATCTAATGTCAGTACAAATACAGCTGCTCTGTGATGGCCTCAGAGGTTGTCTAAGAGAATATTGGGAGCAACAACACCATGAAGTCCAAAGAACACACCAGACAGGTCAGGGATAATGTTATTGAGAAATTTAAAGCAGACTTAGGCTACAAAAAGATTTCCAAAGCCTTGAACATCCCACGGAGCACTGTTCAAGCGATCATTCAGAAATGGAAGGAGTATGGCACAACTGTAACCCTACCAAAACAAGGCCGTCCACCTAAACTCACAGGCCGAACAAGGAGAGCGCTGATCAGAAATGCAGCCAAGAGGCCCATGGTGACTCTGGGGGAGCTGCAGAGATCTACAGCTCAGGTGGGGGAATCTGTCCATAGGACAACTATTAGTCGTGCACTGCACAAAGTTGGCCTTTATGGAAGAGTGGCAAGAAGAAAGCCATTGTTAACAAAAAACCATAAGAAGTCCCGTTTGCAGTTTGCCACAAGCCATGTGGGGGACACAGCAAACATGTGGAAGAAGGTGCTCTTGTCAGATGAGACCAAAATGGAACTTTTTAGCCAAAATGCAAAATGCTATGTGTGGCGGAAAACTAACACTGCACATCACTCTGAACACACCATCCCCACTGTCAAATATGGTGGTGGCAGCATCATGCTCTGGGGGTGCTTCTCTTCAGCAGGGACAGGGAAGCTGGTCAGAGTTGATGGGAAGATGGATGGAGCCAAATACAGGGCAATCTTGGAAGAAAACCTCTTGGAGTCTGCAAAAGACTTGAGACTGGGGCGGAGGTTCACCTTCCAGAAGGACAACGACCCTAAACATAAAGCCAGGGCAACAATGGAATGGTTTAAAACAAAACATATCCATGTGTTAGAATGGCCCAGTCAAAGTCCAGATCTAAATCCAATCAGAATCTGTGGCAAAATCTGAAAACTGCTGTTCACAAACGCTGTCCATCTAATCTGACTGAGCTGGAGCTGTTTTGCTAAGAAGAATGGGCAAAGATTTCAGTCTCTAGATGTGCAAAGCTGGTAGAGACATACCCTAAAAGACTGGCAGCTGTAATTGCAGCAAAAGGTGGTTCTACAAAGTATTGACTCAGGGGGCTGAATAAATACGCACACCCCACTTTGCAGTTATTTATTTGTAAAAAATGTTTGGAATCATGTATGATTTTCGTTCCACTTCTCACGTGTACACCACTTTGTATTGGTCTTTCACGTGGAATTCGAATAAAATTGATTCATGTTTGTGGCTGTAATGTGACAAAATGTGGAAAAGTTCAAGGGGGCCGAATACTTTTGCAAGCCACTGTATTTTTTTCTATGGACTCCTAATTCAAACTAAGTCAAATATTCCAGGGACCCATGGAATGAGGTCTTTAGTAAATGCCAGTCCTGCCATAGAACACATTAGCAGTTTGAATGATCACTGAAGTGAGTATATTGGGGCTCAAACACTCTGGTGAAACCAGGTTTGCCACCTTTTCTGGAGAAGATACCAGTTTTCCTATATCTTTGTCCCTTATTAAAAACATTGGCATCAAGCTCGGCCAGTAAAATACTCTCCAGGTGGCAACTCTAGGTGAAACTAGCCTGACAATAATCTACCTCCTTTTATAATTTGGTTGTGAGTAACTGATCTAATAGTTATAAATCTAAAGCAACTAGACTCTGTCAAGGCTGCTGCAGATGCATACGCCCTTCTTTTCTACAGCACTGTAAAATATGCTGCCATTTTATACATTATGACATAATGATCCCATTTTCAAGTAAAAATAATATTAAGTATAAATTAATTCAAATGTACTTTTGAACACTGCTAAAAAATGCTTCAGGATGAATTTTGCTGTACCTTGTGGAAGAGTCTGGTCACAGTGCTTCCTCTACCTTTAATATATTTTATAGTCAGGGTTAGCTTTGTTACAGGTACCAATAGGATTTTATTAAACAATGGTTAAACAAGCAATCTGAATTAAACTGTAGGGTGCCTTATATGTGTCTGTTTAGAGATTGGACTTTTTTAGGTCTACCTTTCCTTAGTAAAAGACATCTATCCCCCACATACACTGCCAGAATGGTAAGGGTCAGTTTTCCTTCTAGTTCCAGAATTAGTTTCACTCTCACTGGCTTTAATGGGGCTCATTTACTAACTATTGTTTTCTTATTTAAAACTCGATTTGAGTTTTTTTTTAAAAAAATAACCAAAAAGAAACACTTTTCTGAGATTTACTATGTGTCTAAATGTCTAAAAATACGAAATCAACAATTCGCCAGATTAAGCTTGCTGAGTTCATGTAGAAGTCAATGGCAAAAGTTCCTTTCCTTGAAGTCCTTTATTTTGTCTCAAAACTTTAGAGATTTTCCTGGGTTTTGCCTGAAAACTTAAACACACACAAAACAATTCAGAGGAATAAAAATAGAACAAGATATCACAATATAAATATCATGAAAAGCACTATAATAGGGATCCCCAACCAGTGAGCAAAATGTTGCTCTCCACCCCCTTTGATGCTGCTCCCAGTGTTCTTAATGCCCATTTTTAAATTTCTGGCTTGGAGGCAAGTTTCAGAAGCACAGAGACCGTTTTACTCCAAGCAGAGCCTTCTGCAGGGTAACAGTCCACATGGGGCTACCAAATAGCCAATCACAACCCTTATTTGACATGCCCAAAGAACTTTTTTCATGCTTGTGTGGCTCCCAAGTAAAAAAAAGATTGGGAATCCTTGCACTATAACATATAAGTATCAGGGGTTATAGTACATGATACCTGGTGTAAGAACCACTGTAAGAAACCCAGTAGATAAAAATATAAATCCAGTAGAGCTTCCCACCTTATCTTCATGGACAGCGTACAATTTAAGAAGTACAGTAGTTATATAACTACATCATGCAGACCTGTCTTGAATGACATATAGTTAATTACTGCTTAGCTACTGTAGCAAGTAAATTATTAACGCATCCTAAGTGAATTAAATAATGTAAAAGAGTAATTCATGTTTAAAAGGATTTATTGAATGTAGACTTTAATGTCAGTTTGAAGAAATGTAAGAATAAAGAATGTATATGTGAGACAAAATCCTACATGCAGCGAAATGCTAATGGATCATTATTTTCAGGCTTTAGAGGTGACAGTAAATTCATTACAAACCTTAAATGATTATGAGTGTTCTAGAAATGTATCTTGCTGTCACTTAAGCATCTCACACTAAAAGGAGCACTATGCATAGAAAGTAAGAAGATTAAAAGTAAATAGCAACAAAAACAGAAAACATTGAATGACTGGATATCATGACATTGTTTACAGCCTAGTCATATCCACAAGCTAAATTTGTTTCTGTTTTTGCATGCTGCTCCAACTGTATTATTTATTCCATCTCTGCTTTATAAACTGTTCACTTCTCCCTCTTGTTTTTTAAATACCGTCTTCTAAAAATGTAACCTTCTATGAGCTACAGACTGAAGTGAATAAAAAGCAGGCTGAGTGATCTACTGTGCCGCCGACATCCTCCTCACATATGTTTAATATACTGGTAAAGGAGGTACAAATAAAATATTCTGTTGATTATCTTTATTTTTTAGTCTGACCTATCCCACCAACACTAGGCCATAGTCAAATAACTGATTTAGGAAAAGTTTCTGCTATGTCTTGATTGTCAGAATAGTATTGAAGCAAGACTGGTTCCTGACAAAATAGAAAAAAAATAAAAAAATTCCTCTAAGCCGCCAGTCAGAGGGGCACATTTACTTATCCACAAGCGCTCTGAGCGTTCGTTCGATTGGTCCAATCGTATTTTCCGCGACTTTTTCGTACCTTTTCGCAACTTTTCCGAGGACTTTTTTATACTTTTAGCCCGCAAAAAAATGGATCATTTTGCCGCTGTTTACAATTGTTCAGTACGAAAATTTTGTGACTTTTGGATCGCCAATACGATATTATCGTGACTAATATGATTTTTTCGTAAGCATTTTCGTGATATTTGCGATCTTCAGAAATTTTTGTTTCCAATCCGAATTTTTCCCATTCAGGATTCGAACTTGTGTTTTGATAAATCTGCCCCAGAGAGTTAATGCCAAAATCCAGTGATGTAGCGTCTTCGAGTAGTTAGTTTAATGGAGAAAGTGAAGGTTATAGAGAATAATTTTAATGCAGCAGAGGGAGGTGTGTATTTTAGGGTTAAATATTAAAGTGGACAATTTTACTGGAATGAAGTTGCGTGAATCAGGAAACTCAGCAGTTACAGGTAATTATATTACAGGTATGGAGGACAGTACAGATAAATGACTGCATTATGTGAAAGGAGGTAAGACCCTTTGTGAATAGATTTCAAAAGACATGAAAGTAAATCTTAGAACTTATGGGTAAAAATGACTGAAATCTGCCTTGGAGACATTTCACTATCAGTTTGTGCTCTTTAAAAATATATGAAAGTAGGTCAAGGCGGCCAACAAACTGGAACAGTTATCACACTGAATTTGTCTATATTAACACATTGCAGACAGGAGAGTAATAACAGGGACAACATGGATTTGTTCGAGCGAAGTAAGCAAAATGTTGTTTTTTAAATTGAAGCATTAATGATTCCCATTATCACTCCCCTGGATGCCTCACAATGTCCTTAAAACATTTTTTTTAATCCAATTGGTGCATAATCAGGTTGTTTTTGCTTCCATAAGTAAAATGTCAGCTGCTTATTTTATCTCTCCAGTTGTATTCCAGACACTTAAAAATCCTCGCCAAGCAAAGCTGAAGCTATTCTAGTGGTACAGGGTAGCCTGACATGCTTAGGGCCCTATTAATGAAGCACTGAAGGGAAACGTTTCCACTGCACCTGTTTTTATTGAAACAGAAATTGCCTATTTATGTATCTTTAAAGGTGTCCATCAGAGTTGATGGGAAAGTTAAATTTTGGAGCAGAAATTTCATCTAATTAGTAAAATAAAATTCCAGTATTGTAATAGAATTTTTAATTACCTTGACAAAATCATTATTAGTTAAAAAAATGTCGATCATTTTTTCTCTCAAAGAATTTATTTAATTTTCCAAAGAAAATACTTTTTTTCTAATTTGCTAAATCATCAGTCACAAAAATTATTTGATTTCTCTCACTATATAGAGATTAATTTATTAATTCTACCAAAGACATAAATGAATTTCATCTGGCTGTAAGCTGAAAATAAATTGAAATTAAACAATTCAATTGAAACAGAAATTTTGCATGACAGCTTTGTAAAATGTAATATATGTACATACATAAAATGTAATACAGGTAAAGGATCCTTTATCCATAAATAGCGCTGAGCAAATTTTTTCGCCAGGCATGGATTCGCAGCGAATTTCCGCATTTCGCCACTGGCGAATTGTTTCGCGAAACTTCCGTAAAAATTCACAGGGGAAAAATTCATTACATGGAAATGTTTTTGTTGCACGCCAAATTGGGTGCGGTCGCATTTATTTATTTTTTCCAAAGAAAATTATTTTTTTTCTAATTTACTAAATCATCAGTCACAAAAATTATTTGATTTCTCTCACTATGTAGAGATTAATTCATTCATTCTACCAAAGACATAAATGTATTTCATCTGGCTGTAAGCTGAAAATAAATAGAAATTAAACAATTCAATTGAAACAGAAATCTTGCATGACAGCTTTGTAAAATGTAATATATGTACATAAATAAAATGTAATACAGGTATGGGATCCTTTATCCGTAAATAGGGATGAGCGAATTTCCAGGCATGGCTTCGCAGCGAATTTTCGCATTTTACCATTGGCGAATTGTTTTGCGAAACTTCCGTGAAAATTCACAGTGAAAAAATTTGTCACACGGAAATGTTTTTGTCGCACAGCAAATTGGGCGTGGTTGCATCAAATTTGGCGCGGTTGTGTAAAAAAAATGTGGGCGACAAAAAATAGATGTGGGCGACAAAAAATTACGCGACAAATGCGTTTAGCAACTTTTTCGCCGTTTCGTGAATTTCCTTGATGTTTTTCACAAATTTTATGGCAAAATGGGACAGATTTGCTCATCAGAAGGAAAGGTAAAATCACTGGTGGGTGCCAAAATTCAGAAACCTTATCCCCTTATCCAGAAAACCCCAGGTCCCAAGCATTCTGGATAACAGGTCCCAAACCTGTTAAATGTAATTAATATAAATTAAGTATATTTTTTAGTTTTGTAATCCAAGTCTAAAACCTTGTTGATTTTATTTTTGTTTTATAGTTGATCATAATTTACAAAGCATCATTCACTTTAATTATGCCTTTACAATGCTATTGTGCCACATAATATCTATGAGAAGATGTCCTTGTCATAACAGAAATATTAGTGAATAGTGGTTCCTAACTAAAGGGTTGTCCTTGTCTTTTATATATAAATCTGGTTTTTCATACCCCTAAAAACACACTTGTTCTGGAGAAAATTAACCTACAAGGTGAAAATTCCTTTTCCCATTCCCACTTCCCTGATATAGTTAAGATGTCCTTGTCCTATAAATATGTAATATACAGAGCTCTGACATATTGTTCAAAAAGGAAGAGCATGTGAAACAAACACCCCTGGCCGTATTGATTTCCATATCACATGCATCCGTTTAACTTTGTTTAGTATCCTGAAAATGTGTGGAAAAGTCATAGTCAAATGATAAAGTGGATTGTTAAGTAGAAACTACAAGAGGAGATTATCTACGCTTGACATTCTCAGCCAGGAGCTTGGAAACTAAAGGCAGATATAATAGTGTTTAAAATCCTCAAAGGGTTGACAAAGTGGAACAGACAGATTTATTTGATGTGGTGAGGTCTAACAGAACTTGGGGCTATGCAGTGAACCTTAGAGACAGTGTCGAAAAAAACACGAGGACACTGGTTTTCACTGAGGGATGTAAATCTTAACACCTTCACGATCCCTAAACAACTAGCCTATTCCTGTATCATAATTTTTCTCTTCCTAATCTGACTGCTTTCACAAAAGGCTATAAAAAATACAATAACCTTTTAGACTGGCTGAAATCTAGATAAAGCAGGTCCTTTTATTTTCAAGAGAGAAGTCTGCTAAGATTTTGGACTCTTGTATCATTTAAAACAATATTATAGAAGCATTTAAGAATATGCAGCACGCAGTGGATGAATTCATCTTTTCAGTAATGTAGCTGTAAAATTAATTATGTTGATGCAGCAGATGTAAGGAAAAATGCTGAATGACAGAAAAATCAACATATCCAGCAGCTTTACTTTGGTGAAAGACAATACAGACAATAATGCATTCATTTTCCCATCAATAGCTAAAGCTGGCAGCAATTTAGTAATGGTTAATATAATCTCAAACTAATCTTAAAGCAGTGTTCCTCGGCATGCTCGAGACATTATAAATAATTACTCTTCAAAAAAGATTTCCACTTATAACATGAGCAAACAGGAGACTAAAAACAAAACTTTAAATTAGCAATTGACTAAATGGAAAGCTTCAAGTGACCAGCCAAGAAACTTTTAAAAAGGGTGATTTATTGAACACCCCAATAAATGACTATACAGATTTTTATGCACAAGAATTGGAGATGTGCTAGGATCATTTAGACTTAATAAACTACAACCTGTCCTTTTTCATTTATTATCATTCAGTTTTACCATTTACCTTTGCTTTCTTCCATTTTGATTTGCTCATCTGACTAACATTCTTGTTTTTGCCAATGCTCACCTCATTACCCTCCCTTTGCAGCCCTTATCCCCCATTTTATAGTAATTTTTTCTTCCATTTCAGGTTTCTGAACACACAGGTTAGAATTTCTTTATGAATCTGAGGGGCATATTTGTTAAAGAATAGGTGTCCACTTTTACAAAATTTATCACAGGATATATCTAAAAACCCTATAAAAAAAAAGAAAAACTTCAAAGTTCTCCTTTGGCAAATTTTGGTGAATATATGGTTTACACCATGGTAAATAAATCCTTTTTATCCTAATTTATCAGCAAATGTATTTCCTTTTTGTTTGCCCATGTGATTGTACTTCTATCCTTCTGTAGCCAACTGAATATAGAGCATGCATATTTTCTCCTTTGACCTAAAATAGAATCTAGGGATTTAGTGAAAACCATCATTTTGGATCCAAAATGTAAAACCTAATGAAATAGGAGCTAATTTTTATTGTATCCACAAAATACCCCCCCCAAAAAAAAAAATCTTTAGCTGTCCAGTCACATGATATTAAGGGGCAGATTTACAAAGCTTCACCTGTGGTCCACTGTGATTGTCCTCGGCTAACACTGAGCATTTTTATTCTACTATTTGACTTCTGGATTCCTGACTACATCTTGTTCCTGGCTCCTCCTTGTGTTACTTCTTCAGGTTCTAAATATAGGGTTTTTGATCTTCTGATTCTGACCTCCTTTTACTGTCTCAAGTTGAGACTTCTGTCTGAACCCCTCTGCTGGTGCCTAGATTCCTGAATATTTACTGACTTGCGCTAAGGGATTTCTGGCACTCATGCTTTTTATTCAGCTGAGCTCGTACTGTTCTCACCCTCAGAGTTTATCCCCCAGTGGGAAGCTTATCACCTTCTCAGTCTCCAAGGTATGGGGCGCTGCCCCTAAAGTTTCAGACTAGGAGAAATCCTGAATCAAATCTTTAAATCAATTTGTTCAAAGTTTCATGACAGATGATAGAAAAAAGTTTCTTCCAGATCTGTCTGTCTAGAAAAAAACATTTTCCATTTACCAATAGCATTAGTTTTTTATGAGAAACTTGCAAAGGCTAGGTAAAGTGTCCTACTGACTAAAAGTACCTTCCTGTTTCCCTACTGAATAATTGTATACATGCATTCTAAAATGATTTGTTCTTTATTGCGTTTCCTGCCTCACTGAATTCTTTACTTTAAAAAAATTTTGCAATATTTTAAACCCTAAAAATATCCTGTGGTTACTTTATTTTGCAATAAACATAGCCTAGACATAAATGTGTTATAGCTATATGTGTTATTTTTATACATAAATATATTATTTCTTTGTAAACCAGGACATAAAGGTAATTACAAAAATAAAATGTAAGAGATAGAATTGCATTTAGTAATTGTGCAAAGCCCTCTAAGGCAGGGATCCCCAACTGCCGGTCCGCGGACAAGTGCCGGGCCATGGGCTACTTTCTAGTGGGTCGCCTCTGTTCCTGGCTGCGCTGAATATGTGCGTTTAAAAGCGCTCGCGCACACCGCCCACCCACCCCCCGGTCCGTGGAAAATTTTACCTGCTTGCCACCGGTCCTTGGCACAAAAAATGTTGGGGACCAGTGCTCTAAGGAATACAGTTACATAATAATCTTGATACTTCATTATTCAAATATAGATGGGAATAACATTAAGAGGCCCATTTATCAGCATTCTCATTTTAGTGGTTTTAAAAAGGTTTTTGAAACCACAAATAAACTCATTTCCTCTAAAATCACGAACGGAAAAATAAAAAACAGGAATGAATAAAAATGAGTAAAAAAAAAAACACAAAAACTGAAAAAACATTTTTGTTGCACAAATGAAAGTGCCAACCCCCACAGAAACTCTAAAACCAAAAAGCAAAGAAAAGTTGGGCAAATTGAAAAAAGACAGCTGCAATTGACTTCTACATGACCTCAACACCTTTTAGATGGCATATTTTTCTTTTGGATTTGTCACAGTTTCGACAAATGATAAATGGTTGTATTTTTGCACAAAAGAATACAAATCGTGAAAACAAACACAACCTTTACACGAGTAAATAGGCACCATAGTATATCCTTAATCTTTTGGCAGATGTAGATGGATGAAGAGAAACCAATTTTCCTTAGTGGTGTATGTGTTTTATACTGTATATTGTTGGGGGACCACTCCTAGGTAGTAACAGCAGCTCCTTTATACAGATTAGAGACTGGTACACAGGGATTCAGTCAGATCTTAGCTTGATTATTTATTTCACATAGAAGTTAGATGAAGTTAAAGTTCTGCACCTTTTTATTTACAGGTAAGGGTAATCAGACGTCACACCCGAGCAAAGTCTGATTTTCACAGCCCCCGTGCTCCTTCATAGAGGTTTCTGGGTGGGATATAATGTCTACGGTTGTCCCTGTAATCATGCTACATATGACTTGCAAAAAATATGGACTCCCATCCACTTCTGCAGTGATAAACACTGCATTTGCAAGGTCCTGAAGCCTAATTACCTACTTAGGCCTTAGTAGCTATAAGGATGAGTGAATTTTCACTTGGTATGAACTAGTGGGGAAATTTGCATTTTAGAGTTTTTTTGGCACAGGAAATCAAAATGTGATTTTTTTTTTATTGTCATTTTAGTGACTTTATTTGCATTGACAAAAACTGTGGCCTCTCATTTTCTTATTTATTTTGATGCAAAACATTCATTAAAATAAGTTTGTGGTGCTTATGTCCAGTTTTCTATATTATTGTCCAGTTTTCTATATCCCGCTCTTCTTTGGGTTTTCTCATCTTCCTTCAGGTTTTCTCGGCTCCTTCCATCACCGCTGTCTTTGGATCTTTAACGGTTTCTTCCTGCGCATTTGTCTTCGGCTCTTTTCAGCTCCTTCAGGCGCTTTGGGTCATATCGGTCCTTCGTCGGTTTCCGAATGTCTGCAAGTATCGCAAGATGTGAGTATGGCATAGCAAGCCATTTCAATTCAAATTTAGAATGAACAGAGTGGGTGCTGGTGCTGCTCAGGCTGTGGGCCACAAAAGTTACACTGGTGCTGCTGTGCCTTTATCTACTACTCTACAAGCTTTACTTACTGCTCCAGGGACTTACCAAGCTTGGTTTTTTTAAAAATGGAGCAGTAAGTAGAGTAGTAGAAAAAGGCACAGCAGCACCAGCATGAGCAGCACCAGAACCAACACCCATGACAAAAAGAACTAAGATGCCCCGAAGCGCCTGAAGGAGCTGGAAAGAGCCAAAGACAAACGTGCAGGAAGAAGCTGGGAAGATCCAAAGACAGTGGTGATGGAAGGAGCCGAGAAGACCCGAAGAAGAGCGGAACGCTTAAAGGCACCACGGGAGATTTTGGTAAGTATCCGGGACAGCAGGACGTCGTACAAAAATAGGACATCTGGGGGTGTGGCCACATAGTGGGCGTGGCTATTAAGCTGGCCATACACGCACCGATACTATCGTACGAAACCTCGTCGACAGATATCGCAGGAAGCTGCTGATATCGGACGACTCGCCGATCGGCCAGGTTAGAAAATTTTGATCGGGCGCCATAGTAGGGGCCTGACCAAAATCTGCCGTCAGGGCTGAATCGGCAGAAGGAGGTAGAAATCCTATTGTTTCTACCTCCTTATCTGCTGTTTCAGCCCTGACAGTGTGTGGCGGATCTGACGATGTTTCCTGCGACCATCAGATCGCCATGTGTATGGCCAGCTTTAGCAGCTACTTTTTCATGGCTATTAAAAGCACTGTCTGTTTTACCAGCCACAGCAAGTAGCTGCTACTAGTAGCTCCATGTGTCTTTACCCTTATAAGTCTCATTTTAATATTTTTATAGCACATCCTAATTCTGTTTTAGGGCTTCCAAGCAGGGTTTTAGCCTGTGTTTCACATTTACTATGTTTCCTTTTTTAATGGGTTGAATTGTTATTGTTAAGAGTTTGTTTCTTGCTGCAGCAACACACAGAAATATATAATTTGGAAATGCACACCATTAAGTAAGTAACATTAGCTTTTCAGACTGCATTTATTTCTGTTTGTTATAAAAATAAATATGTTTGAATTATGCAAATTGCATCCCCAGCTGGGTGATATTAAAAGAATGAGTGATAAAACACAGACGAGCCATTCTTTGCTTTGCCAAGGTTAGTTAACTCCCTGACATTAATGTATTTACAGAAATGTTTTTTTTATTGGTTCATTATCTTGCTATTTTGCATCTCTGGAACTGAATGTCCTGTACATATGTTTAAGAAAATAAATGAAAGTTTTTGGTTATACTTAAGATAATATATTACTAGTTCAACCTGAAAATATTTTAGAAATGTAAGAATTCCCAAGGCGGCCCTAGCCCTTTCTAATAGCTGCAGAAAGCTGTCGGATGTATGCCTTTTTATGGATCATGAAACTGCATTTTTGATATTCATTAGGTCATAAATTATCTCCTCAATTACACTTTTGGTGGTTTGGTGCTAAATTAACAATGAAATAATATTCAACATTATACCTGTTCCAGTAAGTGCCCAAATGTCACAAAGGAGCAGGTAGTAAGGAACCTTTTACATGTTTTTAGTTATGCACCTGGTTGCTTGCAATTTGGTGTTTAGGCTAGCAGAAAAGTGCCAATTGTAATTAAGATATGGGAAAATAAATACACTGCTAAAGTTCATTAATGTGAAAACTGAGAGCTTGCATAGTACTGATCTGATGACAGGAATTGTACTTGCATCCAAGTGACCACAAAAAAGGTCAAAGCCCAGCATCTCTTCAGCATCTAGAGGCAAAATGGCCTACTGGATCACCTTACCATTACACTATTTCAGATGTTTAGTATTTGCACCTGTGTTCTATGCTACTGTGGTTTCTATAAGGCTAATGCCACATGTAGTGTATGGAGTGTATTTTTGGCAAGAAAACACTCCATATGCTCAAAAACGCCCCTCCCTGTGAATGAATGCAATACGCTCGGGTGCAGGCACATGTAGCCAATATCTGCCGAAAATTGTGAAAAGTCTAGTGTTTTTTGGTGGGTGTCGGCTACATGTGCCAGCACCCAAGCGTATTACATACATTCGGGTGCAGGCACAAGGTAGGCTGAATTTACAGTAACAGGGCGTATTCTCACTTGCTGAGAATTCACCCGTGTGGCATTAGCCTAAGGGCTTTCTGCTTCCAGAACTAGACAGAGAGGTGCTAATGAACTGGCAATAGTGCTAACCTGTGGATAACAGAAAAGAAACTGTAAACTAAAATGTTGTTGCCTTCCTACAATTTTATATGTATTGTCCACCATGTGAATGTATGCATATGCAGAATTCTTTTTTACAGTAGATATTAAATAACACTAAAAATTCCTCTTAGGATACATAGTGCTGCAATATGTTCATGGCATGTGGCTATTCTTCACATCTAATTGTAGATGAATAAATGTTATTATTATACAATACTATTTCATATTTAAATTCATTAATTTTGTAAAGAAAAAAAAATAACTTAATAGAAGCAAAAAAATTCTTCTAATGTATAAGGCAAATAACCATGCAAACATTCTTAACTGAAACAGAGAGAAATACAAGTCTATTAAAATTATGGAAGAGTCTGTACATTACTGCAACAGAATAATGTTTTCACTGAAAAATCTCCAAGGACTCGCACTCCTTTCTGTTCAGCATTATTTTGAACAGGCTTAGTGTGGCCTCGGCCTCTATGACTTATTGAAGAGAATGATTCACAAGGACAACCCGGTCAGAGAAAGCTGAAAATGAATGGTCCCTTTGGGACGCCTAATGAAATAAAACTTAACCAATTACAGGTCTGTTGCAGGACATTCATTTCTTAATTGGACTCGGAACTGTCAACTATCTGCAATCTAAATATTTCAAGTAAATGGAATTCTTCGTTTTTGCCTTTGTATTCATTGTTTCTGTGAGTTAAGCTTGAGACAAAAACTGTACTGGAAACAATTGTTGTGCAAAACATTATTATCCTGATGCCTTATTTCCCTCTAGGCACAATGTCAAAGTGACTTACTACTGGTAACAATTCATACGCATTATGAAAATTATTTTTTTATCACCATCCAGTTTACTCACATATAATAATACTGTGCTATTAATTACATGAACTTAAACAATTTTAAAAAGTGCTGACCCATTGTTGGCACTGGTTATTTTCAATAATTTATTTTCAGTCTTCTCTATTGTGTTTCTTACAGTATAACTACATTATAGCAATATACTTTAGATAGATTTTGGATAGCACTTTAATTTATTGTTTTTGTTAGACATTTTATTAGGCATTTTGAATGAATTGCAAATGTATTTAAGCTACTTAGACATTAATAACAAGTTTTCATATTCAGCAGCACTTTCCAATAGAAGGATGTATACATCAAACATATAGACTACAAACAAATATTGAGCAATGCAGAAGGTAAAGAGGGTCCAGTTTATTAGAGATTACAGTCTACATTAATTGTAGTAAAGCCACTTTGAAAACTCTGACTAACTATAATAACATAACAGTGAAATGCTTGCTACAAAGCTAAAGAGCTTTGCCTTTTGAACACCTTTTAAAAGAAGCTAAAAACCATTAAACATGAGAAGCAAATTGCATGGTGTCATATAACCATTAGTAACTTTTGTAATACGTATTAAAGATACATGAGTCTTAGCTTTAAAGCAGCGTAGGAGTATGGTTTATAAAAATGACATCATTCACATCAGACTCTGCCCCAGTGTAGCGTACAGAGAAAGGTCTATGATCAATTTAATCATGAGCCAGTGTGTGGAAACAGAAATTTCCAAAGGAACAGGTGATTCTGGCCCTCATGTTGCCCTGAGGCAGCTTTCATGATGCCGGCCCCTCTCCCACATGTATCTCTTCAATTTAGTAGTGGGTCAAGGGGGGCTACATCACCAGTGCAGAGGGCACTAGTTTCCTCTATGCATTAGAAAGGACAAATGTCAGCTCTTGCAGTTTTCAAGATTGTCTTTGTCTGCCCCTGGTAACTTGCTTGGAACTACCATCTGAGCCAAGGTTCTCACCCTGCATCATGGCAGGAGCACCCCTGCAGAGGACACCCACACAAGCACAGCAGAACAAACAAACTCCTAGCAGATAGTGGCTGGAATTGAACTGAGGACCCTATTTCTGCAAGTCACCAATACCATTGTGCCTTATATGTATTCAGAAAAAATTAGCAAAACTGTGGAAAAATTAATGAAATGGTTCAAAACTCATGAAATGCGGGTACTGTGCATGTTTATTTGACATAATTGTGCCGGTTTTGATGGGACCATGCTTTTTTTTTACACAACCTTTTTTTGTGTGCCTGTGCCTTTTTTTACGTGACCGAGTCTTTTTTTCATGGCAAAATTTTGTGGAAATTAGCTCATCACTAGTAACGGATTTTTTTTTTATAATGGGGGGGATAATATTGCATAATTGATTTTTAGAAAACAGAAATTTTAATCCATTTTCTTTTGTTGGTTAGTTTTACTAAAGCATGAACATCTATACTGAATGTCACAGTCAGAGATGCCACTTGAAAATGCATGTGACTCAAGGTGTAACTAAAAGGGGTTACACACTCTGTCTTTCACCTGCCTTACACACAAGTTACGCTAAAGTAATGATGCTCCAAAGACACACCAACACCCACAAAACTCACTGCCACTATCTACCCTTAATAAAATTAACAATGTGGTAGAAACCTAGGATTATTAATTCTTTGCTCTCTATAACTGATAATACTTCACTGTTCACAAATGTATCAAACACTCTCTCACCCTAATCAGGATTTGTTCCTAGTAAGTCAACAAGCATTTCAGCAGCAAGAGTGTTAAATCAAATTCACACAATTTCTTTATGCAAGCAGTCAACTGGGTGATTGGCATGCAAATGGATAACTATTCCTTTCAGCACACAGAAAGACACACTGGCACACTCTTTCATACAGGCTTAGGGTTTTATAAAAGTAACAAGGAAAAAATGCATACATTTATGTTTAGTATTTAAAAAAATGTTAAAAAAGAAGACATAAATAAAATATATATAATTGTAAGATAATAAATACAATAAAAAGAAATAAAACACAAAGAAACCTTATACATACCAAGAATTTCCTTTTGTGTCCAAGGCAAATGTTTTGAAACTGGCCATACAATCCAATTTGGACTCTTACATTTTCACCTTTTCATTCCCTGCTGGGATATTGCCCCTTATGCATGAGGTAGGTGTGCCCAGGGTATCAGACCAGTTTCTGCAATATAAAATTGGTTGCTAGTACCAAATATCATATAGGTATGGGCATGCTGTGTTCTATAGGGGGGCGGTCAAACATGAAAGGTGTCCGAAGTTTCAATTCCCCAGAACCTAACTGGTGTGTATAGGGTTGTGTATAGGGTTGTGTATAGGGTTGCCCTGTTTAGTATAATTAGGAAACATGTGATACCCTCATAAGCAATATGCAATTTATGTGTGTGTGTGAATCTTGAAGTCGTAGGGTATATGAAGCCCATTCTAGAATCCATATACTTACTATAACTGACCCCCCCCCAGCTCTAAATTCACCAGCCCCTCCTTTGATTAGTAGTTCAAAAGAATCATTCTAATTTCACTTCCTGCCCAAATGCTGTGGCTCTGAAGTAGCTTTTGGCCCACCAAGTGTACAATTTTTAAAAAACACGGTACATAAAATTATAGTTATTTCAGAATTGTTTGAATGTCTCCAAAGATATAAGCTACCATGAGCATCTAGAAAAACTGCACTCTAAGTTGGCATATATTTTGTTGGAGGTATGCAACAGTACTTCCGCATCAAATATTTAGTTGGTGATTTGCTGAAAGTAATAGAAGCCTAACACAGATGATGCTCCAGAATATTTCTTTGGTTGTTTAAAAATAATAAAAAAAAAACACAAAAAAAAAAAATTTTTTGTTGTTGTTGTACCTTAAATTTCACATTTGTATTTGAGTTCTTTTAAGAATAAAATTATGGGATGGATTCTCACAAACCTTTCCCAAAACATGCAGAATACTAAAGGTTTGTTCCCTCAAAGATCATCAACAGTCAGAGGTTAGCCAAGCTGGCCAGATGCCCTAAGCAACCCTGCTGGCACTTTGCCCCCACATCTGCTTCCACCTTCCTTCCTCCCTGCCATTACACAGCGTGTAAAGCTCACAGACAGCGTGCAAATGGGGAGTAAGAGATCCTGGACTAGGGGTTGGCTAGGTGCCTTCCTAGCACCCCCACCCTGTTGCGCCCTAGGCAGGTGCCTCTTCTGCCTACCCCTAGTTCTGGCCCTGCCAACAGTTAAGTGTTCCTCTGTATCTTCACTTGGTAGTTGAAAAGGTGTGTGACATTCTAATGTTGCCTGTGGAAGTGGCAAGTTGCCATGAAACCTGACAAACATTTTCACTACTCAGTGTGATATGATCCCACATTTTTTTTGATGGGGGTGAATAAGCACTGCCTATTTCTATTCTTAGGTATCTATCTACATAGTAAGACCTTTTTGTCTCTTCCCTTGACTGGCAGATGGCAGGTTTATCTTCCCCAGTGCTTGCATCTTGCATTGTTAATTACATTTACGAGAATTATATTGACCACTTTGAGCAGTTGAATTCAATTTATTTTTGTTTTGAGTGTTAGAGTTCAGTGGCGGTGCTGAACTTTAAAACCTTGTTAATACAGAAAATCCCTAAAAATCCCTATAAAAAAGAATAAGCCTTGCACAAAGCTCAACTACTGGACTCTCTGGATTAGACAAATCATCTTCTGTGTTAAAGAGTAATGCTTAACAATTGTAACATGTATGAACTGCTCATTCTATTTGAATGGTCATCAAATGGAATAGTCTTCTGCGTGTATCCTGTACAGTAAGTTATCTCACATTATATCCATATACCTAAGACGCTAATATCTCTGTATTACCTAGATGAAGTAAATAGCTGGTCTTTACGCTCAACTGTTACTTCAGAAGTGTTATGTTAAGTATGTCTATTTAGACATATTGCAGAGTAACTTGGTAGTTTCTGAATAAGATTAATCGAGTCCTGACTTGGGGGGTGAGGTGCAAATCCTCTTCTACAGAGAATATAGACACAACCTGTTAGGGAGGCTACCAGATCAAGATCCACTATGTATAAATAGTGGCTATGTTTGATGTCCCCTACACTAGAAATCTACAGATTCATTTTTGTAATGTGGTCTGTACATAGGGAAAGTGTAAGGTTGGAATTATGAAGTGCTGCAAGGTGGTTATTCTATATATTTAATAGTAAATATTTCCATTAATTACTATAAAAGATGTTTTTATCATACACACGGAACAATTGTTTTCCACAATTTCAACAAATCATTGTATTGTACTGTCATTATATTTGTTTAAATAATGCAGCACATCCTTAAGCACTTAAGCATGACTCGAGTGTGAACTGTCCAGCCAAGGTTTACTTAGGAAGTGTAATGGAAGTGTGTGGATATAAAGCATTTTAGAGACACAGATTCATCACACCATAATGTGAAAAGTAGACCATTTTGTTGACTATTATGAACGCTGTTTCTTTTCCATGAACATGGAGCATTAAGTTTGCACAAGGTTTACTACTACTCCCCTTTTATATATGCACCCACAGAATTATAAATAACTCTTAGGGGGAGATTTATTAAGACACGAACGCTCGGAGCGTTCATTCGAACTCGGCGAGCGTATTTTCGACGATTTTTTTCCCGCTTGCCCGACTTTTTCGTACGCCCACATGAAAAATTCTGAAAGGTTCTGCCGCTGTTTACAATCGTTCGGTACAAAAATTTCATGACTTTCGGATCGCCAATACGATATTATTATGACTAATACGATTTTTTCTTAAGCATTCTCGTGATATTTGCGATCTTCAGATATTATCATATCCAATCCGAATCTTTCTCATTCAGGATTCAAACTCGTCATAATAAACACTTTTTAATTGATTGTTAGGCAAGTAATTATGGCTTGAGTAAAAACAGTTGTGGTAGAGTTACCAAAGAAAAAAGTAAAAATGTGAGTTTTCCCTTTAAGTTCCCATAGTGGAAGATGTAAGCTTCAATTGAGATGTTGCTTAACAGAGAATGTTTTCTCTGTTTAAAGGACTTTGCGATCTAGTCTGGGATCCTGTAGTGTTCTGGAAGGAACAGGCAGACCAAGTGATTCATTCCTCTAATCCAGCTCACATATTGGAGCTTACTTTCCACAGGAAGGCTGTTTTGTGGAAATGTATTTAATTGTACTGAAAATGTGTGGAAGGTCTCTTAGATAAGGGCAAAGAGCAGGAAGGCTGCCTGTCTGTGTGAGGAACTCCCAGAGGGTTTTTATGTGTTTTTATTAAAAACTTCACAAGTAAGAATTAACATAACTAAGACCGACATGCCGGCCAATAATTTCAATTTACAACCAAAATTCCCCCCCCCCCCACTCAGAGGGGCAGGGGGTGCTGCCTGTCACTGCAAGGAGCAGACAGAGCCATTCACAAAGTGACTGAGCAACTGAGTGTCTGGGAAACTGAGAGTGAGTACAGGGGGCCTTAACCATTCCCATTTTCCAGGGGCCCGTTGTAGAGTGAGAACTCATCTAATGTGTGAAGGTAGCACCCAGAGGTCAGGATTTGTGTTTTGTATGCTGAATTGGCCATTCCTGTGTTAAATAAACTGCCTTAAAGTAAAGAGAGTGTCTGTTGTGGATCCCGCAAGTTCACACAGTATAGTGTTGTTTTCCTAAAGATTATTTAGATTGACCTGTCCAGCATTTCCATGGAGGAGAGACTGTTCTCATTTGTTAGTTATTTCATTGCTTACCAAAGTGTTTACATTAAAGTGATACTGACACCAGAAAGCAAATCTTTTTTTACATCTATCATAACGTTGTCTTTGCAAGAACTTTATAATTTTGCCATAAAAATATCTGCCTGAGGCTTTTACATAACTTGTCTGATCCCCTGTGTTCCTCTATGAGGGGGCTGCCATATTTGTCCGTTAGCATTAGAAGCTATAACTGACAGGCTGAGAAGGGACAGTCAGGTTGGCAAAACAGTCAGGTTTAGGAACTTCAAGTAACAATTACTTACAAAACCAAACCTGTCAGCGAAAAACTGTCAACATTCCTGTCAGTATCACTTTAAGAGAGTATATTTGTATACTCCATATGATTAGAACAACTACGTTTATTTATTAGGTATTATGGTTTTCCCATGCTTGTTTTCATGCAAAAGTATCTTGCAGTATTTTTTCCCCAAAATATTTAATTACATAATTACGGCGGGGAGATGTGCCTGACATGTCAAAATGCATATGCACAATTTGATGAATGGGACATAATTGCACTGAAAATTCTCAGAGTTCGGATTGCGTCATTTGTGGCACTTTGCACCAACATTAATTTGTGGTTGTAAATAAGTCCTTTTAAATCAACATTATTCTGATTTCATATCAGAAATTGCTGAAGAAAAACCAAAAAAAAACAGTGGCCAATCTGTATATCTGTACTAGATTTCTTATTCCTATTGTTTACTAATTGTTTTGCTTGATACTATAAATTATTATTACCACATTTATAAAATGGCAGAATATTCTGTATACTGTATACATTCAATATATAGGTTGTATAAAAAGTACAATTGATAAGATACAATATACAGATAAATAATGAACAGTTTTTTCCAATATGTCATCTATAGATCAACATTGTGTAAAATGAACACATCTTGTGGGCAGAAATTAAAATGTTGCTTCTCACCTTTATTGTATTATAATGATTTGCTACAATCTGTTGTTTACATTTTATTTTAATTTATTTCAAATATATGCAGAGTATATCTTCACAATATAGTTTCTGTCAATCTGTAGGCTTACATTTAAATCACGAAAAGCATTAGTGCTTGCATTTTCTCTCAGTATATTTGACCTTGTTTTTCATTGCAAAAGAATGTATGTATTGCTAGTTGCCAAATTTTCCCAACATCATCACCTGTTGCTTTCCTTTGTATAAGGCAAACACATTGGCAAGAACTTCCTACGCTTCATAACAACAGATGGCTCTGATACAACTTTACAAATTATTTCTGTTTCTGATTGTTTCCTTTTTATCCAAGTACTAACTGTATTAATTACTTTTTTGTGTTTTTTTAAGCTAATTCCATCATTGCCTCCTGATTTCTTGGCAGGGGAACATTTGCGTATCTGTCCTCAGGAATACACATGCTGCACTTCTGAAATGGAAGACAAGTTAAGCCAACAGAGCAAATTGGAATTTGAAAGCCTTGTTGAAGAAACAAGCCATTTTGTCCGAGCTACTTTTGTGTCATGGCATAGAAAGTTTGACGGTGAGTACTATATTATTAAATGTTGTATTTGATAACAATATTTGATACACATAATTAATCTAGTAACAATAACACCAATATGTTATAAATGCCTTTATTAAAAATTAGAAAAGAGAAGGAGGGAGTATTTAAAGCCATTTCCTCCATTCTAATATTTTAAAAAAAAAAAAGAGTTTTTGGGGAACAAGTGTTGTATTAGTAGTAGCTGTGTTAGAACACAACACCATGTCAGTGTTTTTGCTCAATGAAGATGAACAAAGCAGCAAGGATTTGTTTTGAGGGAACATCTGGCATTTGAAAAATCTAATTTTTACCAATATTTGTAAAACAAACAAACAAAAAAGCCTAAGAAATAAGGAAATGCCTAATTGACTTCAGAAATGTTTTGGAAGTAAACATTGAAAAGGGAACTTCAGACAGAAAAACAAAAATTGATTCTTGGGTTCCCCATACTTAAATAAACTCACCAGTGTAATTCATTTAAAAATGGTGCACCTAAGAAATACCTGCTAAGGTTTGTCCCCCTGTGCTGTTAGAGCCATTTCTAATGATCTTCTGATTAGTGATGAACCGATTTTTCGCCAGGCATGTGTTCACAGAGAAATTGTGAAATGATCAGCAGATCTGAAAGCCAAAAATTCCTTTGCAGCACAGCCAGCCAGCAGTCAGAAGATCATTACGAACTGCTTTCAAGGAACAGGGGAAAACTATTGCAGGTGTCTATTAAACACTGCACATTTTTAATGCAAGAAAATTGGTAATTTATGTGGGTAACCCATTATTTTTATTTTTTAACTATAGATCCCCTTTAGTGACTATTGTTGTAGTTCTAGTATAGGCAAGGAATGTAATTTTAGTCTGAGTTTGTGAAATGCATTGAAGTCAAGGGGGAGGGGGGGATTTCTAGTTACGCCACTGGTCGATGGGGTTTTTTTCCGCAACAAATGTTTTTGTGTAAAATACAATTAAGTCAATGGGTGTTTACGGCAACTTTTTCTTGCAAAATTTTGCTGTGATTTTGTGAAAAAAAGAGACCAATGCCTGACAGAAAAACACCAGGCCTGGCAGACAAATTCACTCATCTACTCAAGCATCTACTCAACTGTTCTGAGCCATGCGGTACCATCCCCTGTGATTTATTAGAATACAATGAAAAGGCAAAGATCTGGTTGTTTGCATTGAAAACAAATATGATTGAGCTGCATTATATTTGTATTATAGCATCATTTACAAATGCATCATAGCCTTTTCTAGTCAAGTATTTTTAATTATTTTAATTGGCCATCACACTAGCTACATAAGTTATCCAATTATTAATGCTCACTTTTGCTGGCGGTGTTTCAGATATGAGCAGATACATACTGTGCACCTTTCCTATCCAGTTTGTATTGCTGTCTTGTGTGTTTTTATGATTAGTACTGCAAAATTTGCTCTTTGTTTCATCTCCAGATGTTTTATAATTTTGCAATGTGAATTGGTTTTCTGCTTTCTAAAATAACTTAAGTGTCAGATATGGAATAGGGACTTGTTGCTGCTCTATCTGATATCAACATTGAACTAAAGCAACTGAGGGGAAGTGTAGGACTTCATTGTTCATTGGCAGAAGAAAATGTGGTTCTGATAACCCACAAGCTAAATGAAAAATAAAAAAAATGTGTTGTAAAAAGATTTCAAGAAAGAATCTTAAAAGATCTTAATGGAAGTAAGCTGTTATTCTGTAAGTAACAGATAATGCAATTGTTACCTATTGTTGGAGTTAACATGAAAAAGCAATGTTGACTGTTTACTACTGAGCCCAGGATATCTCTGTAATGACAATTCTTTAACAAGTGATGTGGCTAAAAAGAACACTTTGCAATTCTTTTCTTACTGTTAATATGTGTAACATTGCTGAGGGAAGTCTGTGTGTCAGGAGTTTTAGAGAATTGCATGAAAATTACCTACACCAATGTTTTAACGTGATTAAATAATAAAGTTGCTGGGGGAGGCAATTTAAATTTTTTTTAAAAAAAAAAGTGTCAAATTCTTTCAAAATCACAGTGTGTGAAATTAGCATTATAATTGGTGAGATTTAGCTAGATAAAGGGTGCGGTATAGGAATTCTGCATTTGTTGCTCTAGTATTATATTTATGTAGTGCAATAGTGTAGTATTCCCATAAAAACAATCAACGCACCAGAGGTCACCCCTTTAGATTAGAGGAACGGAGCTTCCATTTGAAGCAGTGTAGATGGTTTTTCACGGTGAGGTTGTGGAATGCCCTTCCTAGAGATGTGGTAATGGCAGATTCTGTTAATGCCTTTAAGAGGGGCCTGGATGAGTTCTTGAACAATCAGAATGTCCAAGGCTATTGTGATACTAATATCTACAGTTAGTATTAGTGGTTGTATATATAGTTTATGTATGTGAGTGTATAGATTGGTAGGTGTGGGTTGTGTGTGCTGGGTTTACTTGGATGGGTTGAACTTGATGGACTCTGGTCTTTTTTCAACCCTATGTAACTATGTAACTAACTAACTATGTAATTTGACAGTTATTACATTATTGATTTTAACTGCACGTCGCATGCTTTTTAGGCTTACAGGTAGCATAATCTTTCGGAGCAAAAATTACTCTTCAGTGAGACACTTAGCGGTAGATTCATCAAAGTATGAGTTTGAATCCCGAAATGGGTATCGGATTAGATACGATAATTTCTGATGATCGGAAATGTCATGAAAATGCTTATAAAAAAAATCGTAATGGTCACGATAATAATATTGTGTTGGCGATCTGAAAGTCACAAAATTTTTGTACTGAACAAACATAAAACGGCAGGAAAACCTTTCTAACTTTGGACCTTCAGTGCATGATTTTGGGCTAAAAATGAATCCTATCTGTAGAAATTGCCCCTTTATTGGAGCTCCCTGTAGATCCCATCAGTTCTCTGTCTTTGTTTCAAATGAAGGGTGGGCGTGTCCTAACAGTCCCTTCGAGAAGCAGAGTAGGAGGGTGATAGCCAATCACAGCCCTGCACTCGCAGGGAAAAGCTGTGAAAACTTTTTTTTTTTGCAACTTTTTCAAATTGTCGCACAAAAGTCATTGTCAAAAATTTGAAAACCTCTAAAGCTTCAAAGCAAAGAAAAATCTTCCAGGGAAGGGACATCTGCCAATGATTCTACATGTTCTCAAAAAGCTTTGGAGGATTTTTGGATTCAGAATTGTTACAGTTTTGTTATATAGTAAATCTTGAAGAATCTACCATCTGCCAATGTCCATTTAACCTGAAGGTGCAAGTTTAAATAATTATCTATTACTATAATTATTTTTTGTTAAGCAATAATTAAACATTAAACAGTAAATAACTGATAATTGTTTAACATTGTAAACCAAACTGTAACTCAAGATGTTTGCATTTATATAGTATATCACAACTTGGGGCTCTTGAAATACTTTGGCTGTGCATTCCATGGCTTTCTAACACTTATAATATGGCTTTTATCTACAAATAAAGGGCAGCTACTGCATATGCCAGGTCTAGCTTTCCTTCTAACTTGTGCTAATTAACTCTCTGTCACTATCTGCATAGAACCCTTTTCATTGCAATTTGGGGAATTTTCTAGACTGTGGCTCTACTAGGTGTTCATTAACCACTGTTTGGGATCCTGTTGCTTCCACCTCTTTTGTGCATCAGGTACATAATTCATTTTTACACCTCATCCCTTGTTCATTGTAGTCCCTGCTATGACAGTGGCAACAAAGAAACTTGTGCCAGCTGCCTATCATGGCTGCCTGCTACTGTTGGTTGACTGGTGTGGGGGAAGAATGATGGCTTTAATAATGCCTTTCTATAAATATTATTAATATAGCCATGTCATTAAAAATATGCATGATTTTCAGTGCCACTATTATACCCTAACCTGCAGCTTGCAATCAGAAAAACATCATGATTTTTTTTTTATAGATTATGTTACTAGTGTATAACATTTGCTGTTGTATTACTAGAAGCAGAACTCTTTTTTAATTGATATCAAAACTTGCTTATCATAGGATTTAGTTTCAACTACAAGTCACTGTCCACCCCTCTGTTTGCACATTTAAATTTAAAAAGATGGTGTTAGGATATCTTAAAGGAGCAGTATACCTCCTCTGTTTAACATGCATATTTGTTTAATCATAAAAAAAATCTTTTTTTTTTTTTTTTAATTTTAAAATGATTTTCCTTTTTCTCTATAATAAAACAGTGCCTTGTACTTGATCCCAACTAAAATATAATAAATTGTTTATTGGAGGCAGAACAATCCTGTTGGGTTTAACTAATGTTCAAAGTATTTTTCAGTAGACTTAGGGGCATATTTATTATGCTGTGTAAAAAACGGCAAGAAAATTCGCCACACATTGCCAGGCTACGCCATGTAAAAATGGCTTAAAAACGGCGTAATTGTTTTACGCGTTTTTTCTTCCACCGGAACTTATGGAAAATAACGGCATAATATCCGGCGTTAAGATGGCGATCTTTTCCATTTATTTTACACAGCTTTTTACTCCATTTTTTTGGCAAATTAGTTTTACACAGCATAATAAATATGCCCCTAAAGGTATGGAGATCCAAATTATGAAAAGTCCCCTTATCCCAAAAAACCCCAGGTCCAGAGAATTATGGATAGCAGGTCCCATACCTGCATATACTTCCTTCCCCTTTGTTTTGATTGTTTTGTAAGCAGGAGCCCATCATGCAAAGTTTTTATCTGTGTACTGGTAATCTAGTTATATACCTCACAAGGAACAAACACAGAGTAGCTTTAACTTCCCCATTTGCCCTCTTTAGATCAAGAAATAACAAAAATAGATTTTTTTAAAATTAAAGTAATAGGCAAATGTATATTTGGCAAAATCCCCATTCGTTGAACAAATGCCAAACAAAGGGGTATACTGTCTCTTTAAATCAGCTTTGCGAGAGGTTGTAGTAGTACTTATTCCCCTTTTTTAGAGTTAGCCATTTAGCATCTGACCCCACGGCTGCCAATTGCCAATCTTAAGCCCCTTTTTATGGAAGCAGTGCTACTATTCTGTGGCAATTGCTCTTTAATGCTAGGAATCATTGAAGAGATTTCTGCAGACTTGAACATGAAAGGTAACCCATGAAAGGTAGCTTCTCTGGATTATCAGAGAAATGCACTTTCCTTTGGATTGTATTTAGAACAAGTGTATGCCATCATTTGTAACATGATCTATTACTATAACAGCTACTTAAACTGCTGCTTTTATTCATCAGCCAGTGTGGAGTCGCAAAACATTTTGTAAGCATTGTTTTATAAGCAGCTAATGGTTAACCTCACTGGAAGGGTTCATAGCATTGATATTAATACAGGGAGACTTTATTATCACATTTGTATGCTCTAGTAGCTCTTTCATGCTCATAATAGTAGAATGGTGCATTATTTATTGTACAAAATAACTAGTAATATAGAAATAGAATAGATTATACAATATAATTTGAGTTAGTGCTGACTAAATTATGTTGTGATAGTGGAGCATCTATTAGGCACCAGATGAATAACAAGGTGGATTTAACTGAATTCTGCCCTATAAGGGCATTTTCACTCGGTACAGGGATCTAAAAACATTACTGCTATTCAGTTGTACAAGTCTCTTAACAAGGAACTTAACAAGGCAAAACGTATGTCTAAATTAAGCCCACAGTAACCTTTATTAAAGTGAAGACCTATAGATATTCAATATGATTTCAGAAAGGAAGTTCTTAGCTTTGTAAGTTAAAGATAGTGGTGCATCAGGCTTGCCAATCAAAAATAATGAACCAAAGGGCAAATAAAGCTATTTAAATGTACACGCATATTTCCAAGGCAATTAAATAACAAATACGAGTGGTTCCCTGAACCTTATTCCAGTTTAATAGAATGCAATATCTTTGAGTTGCTAGGATAACTAGGAAGTTTGCTGGAGAGCATGCCCTCCCCTGTCTCTGCTATAGAAGGAGGAATCACTGAGGGTGTAGATTACCAGGAATCCCTCCAACTGGTTAGAGTGCTACGAGTTCAGTAACCTGTAGTGGGATTTAATGTATTAAATCCCTCTGACTTCCCAACCCCTTGATGCTAATGCTAATGGCACATTGGGCATTTTGTCCACCAGCATAAACAGCAGTGGTTCTCAGTAGAAAAAACCCCATCTATCTAGGTAGGACCTCCATGTTTTCAGCCAGATGGCAGCATTTATGGCATGTGGTTCACTTTCACAGCTTTGTGTCCTCATCATAATATAACATTAGCTGCAGTGACAGACCAGAGGCAAAAACTAGGCTATACCCCATGTAATAGTATAATGTATACTCGTTTCACCATTTCATGCAAAATCACCCAAATCATCCCAGAAAAGTACTCTACAATAATGTGACTATGGGACCATTAAGCCTGACACCCTATCAAAATAGCAGGATCCTATACTACTCTGCTCTAGTTAGTTACTTACTAGCTTGAAACAGGTTTTAAAGGTCTCTGCTCCCAAATTCTCATATTCCACTTCCAAACTGTAGGCCAGTTGAGTAGTCATTACATTTCAAAACAGACAGGCACAGCATAGAGCAAAGGGCAAGTATGAAACATATTTGTAGGAATATGTAGATATAAAACAATATAAATATTGCTAAATGTATATAACATTAAAATGTGTAATGTTTCTGACCACATGAGTAGTGCATACCTTTCTCCACCAAAAATACTCCTTTCAGTTGTAACTACTAAAGCACTAATATTTTACATTAAAGTATTTAAGAAAGTTTGTAATGCAGAAGGAAGGGGTTTACGTACAGATCACTTTAAAGGGGATTTATATACATACAGTGCATACTGAAAAATCAGTTATTTCAGAGAGCTAAAATTTGTTCTTCATACCTTTATGCCACTGATTGTGGAATGATAATCTCATGATAGCTGACAACGAAAGAAGGTGCAGACCCTTTTGGCATTTTAGAATATACTATAATTAACAATAACAGAAGTGAAAACTGCAGTGTCACAAACAGAGACTTATAGTCTGTATATAATAATGATAAAGATTTCAGTTCTATTACTAAAAAGTTTTCTTTGTGTTGCTAATTGTTTCACTTGCATTCAGCTCATGATATGTTCTGCGCATAGAAATGATCTGATTCTTTTTAAAGAGAAAATGTTATTGAGGCCAACAAACCTTTCCAATGAGAGGAAAGGAAAGAAATTGAGAAAGATATGAAAGGAAAGAAATTGATCTTTACAGTGGGTAGATGAAAGTTACTGTTCTGTAGTAAGGTGTATATATTCGATCAATGTGTACCTTTCCAGATGTAAAAGTCAGCTCTTTGAATCCTTAGTATTTGCACATATGAAGAATAAGTTGATAAAGGAAAATATTCACAAATATTTATGCCTTTGTACTAAGGCACTGCACTGCTTCCCAGCCTTTCCCCAACTTCTTCACCACCACTTTGGCAGACAGCTCTACTACCAGTACCTCCATTTGTATCACTGCTCTAACAGGACCCTGAGCCCAGCCATAAATCCCTCTACTGACCTATACTCGGGTACCCTAACTTGTTCTGTGTTGCATTCCCCTAAGGAGGCGGATCCAAATTGGGCACTCATTTCCAGAACTGCTGCCATACCATGTCAACTGCAGGCCCAGATACCTACCTACCTGCACCCAAAATTGGTCCCATTGTGCCTGTACCCCGAAGCATTGAAAGTGGTTGTCAGCAGATATCGGCTGCGTGTGCCTACACCCAGGAGGATTCAGTGCTTCCGGGTGTTGGCACAACGAGACAGTTTTTTAAGTGTAGGTGCAGATTGTCAGCCTCTGCTTATCCACAGGCTGCCAATCCACCCAGTGTGACCAAATCTTCAGCCAACAAGTGCATAACTTTAAATTATCCATACAATCTACATTAACCTTCAATCCCTCCCCAAACATACACAATTTTGCCCTATTAAGTTTTTATTTCTCATTTTTGGGGAAACTCTCACAGTTAAATGTGGTTGATTAAAAAAATAGTTTAAATATAGTAGTTATAGTATATAGTAGTTGGGTCAATCAAGTTATGGACAATGAAGTCCTTCAAGTTCTACTCCTTCAAATTAATCCCAGCACACATATATACACACTCATACCAACCTATCTATACACTCACATATATAAATATGATTTTCTGTTTTTTTTAAAGCACAGTTTGCCAGTGAATTAAACATTTGTTAACATGTACCCTAAAATGCATAGACATAAATGTTTTGAGTTTTCATGCAAGTTCCGTAGTAATGAGATGATGATCATAAAAAAGTTTCAAAATGAACTTGAATTCTTTATTTGCCTTTGAAGCTATTCCAGCTGATTACAAATCCCTTTTTATTGCTAGTCAATTCAAAAAGCTAAATTGTTTTGCTGCAAAAATCATTATTTACATAGTACAAATTTGATGCTTTGTGTACCAATGGAAGTGGTTTATCGTGCTGTAAATCTGTTTTACAATACTGCCATGCGCAGACTATTGTGTTCTATTGTACTCTAATCTTTAAGCTGGGAAATGCTTGTTAAACATTTCAGAAATTCTTTTATTTCAAAAATTATAGATACCATCTTAATCTCAGCTATGCTGCTGTTTGCTCATGTTTATGCTTTTTTGTATTTTTTTTTATTTTAGCAGTATTAAACGTACACATTAACTTGTGGAGGAAAAAGTTTTCTGCAAAATTTCTATATCAAACATTACCTGCGCATCTCTGAGCATGTTGTAAATGAATAATTCCGTACAATTCATCATCGAGCTTGGATTTGCATACTCCTTTTAGTAATAATTCTTTTAAGCAAAATTATGCACACCCCTTGGGCACAATATATGCATACAACCAATGCCTATCTATCAAAAGCATCTGCATGCTTTAGGGATTTTGAAAAGGACATATTGCATTGAAAATTCATTTGACAAAGTGATTGACAAGCACATTTTTTTCAGCTGAAACACAACTCTTAACTTGTTGCTTATTGTTTCTTGCCTCCCATTTTATGATGTTTGAAATCATTAGCAATGGAAAGAAGGCAATAAATGACAAGTTGCAGATGGTAAATCATATTGCGCTGTTATGGGAATGCTTGCTATTTAATGTTACTGTTACTTGTTTAAATTCTGCACTATTGTAATTTGAATACAACAGTTATTGTATAAACGATTTATGTATTCACAATCAGTGAATAGGGCTCTAGTCATAAAAATGTTTTTTAACCTCTTCTCTTTACATTCTGATCTTTTTCTTATACTCACTGCATGCAGATGCAGTGCTTTTGTCAACATTTAGCTTTTTTATATACTTGCCCAAACTTCTATTCTCTTCTGTCAGTCGCCTTCTTTTCTATTTGTTTGCATTTTAGTTGACCTTGTTCCATATCTATCACTTTGCAATTGCAGCTTTTCTCTTGCTCTTAAGCTTTGTGTCATATGTAGGCCGCAAATTCTGGTCCAATCTCAATGTGGTTTAAGGGGTGAAACAAAGACTGTAGCAAAAGTGGGGAGGATGAAATATAGTGCTGATTGATTTCTTGACTGGGCATATACCTTTGGCGGTGTCTAGGTAAAACTAGAACTTTCAAAAATATGATCTGAATATAATGTACATGAGAGGTAATGAGTAATGAATCAATAAATTGATTCAGACAGGATTTTTGCCTTTTCTTTTTTTTTTTTACGATTTGTTGTCAGGAGTGTTGTTTAAATTACTCAGTACATTTGATGTACATTATATTTAGATTACATATTTGGAAGTTCTAGTGATTAGTTTTTCTAAGTATTTAGAAAGGAAGATAATTGATCTTTTTTTGACAAAAAATTGCAAATGTAATTCCTCACTTTGATTCATACTGCAAATAATTACTACGAGTACCAGGAAAAACCGTTCCATAAGTAAGGACAACAATCAATGGTGATTCATTTTTTAGAAGTAACTTTTATCTTTTGCCAGTGTTCCCTACGTTATATAATGTTACACAACTTTTCAGGTTTGTGTAAATATTTTTGATCCTGATTAAAAAATGTCCCCTGCATGCCTAAAGGAGCATATGTATAGCATAACCGAAGCTGCTGCATATTTTTCTGACCTTTTCAACCAAAGCACCTATTAATGCAAGAAAGTTTTATGGCAGTGTAAAAGTAATGTTATATATAATATGAGTGATTTTTGTTTGTGTTTTATCTGAAAAATAAATTATTTTAGAAACATACTTACATAGCTTTTCTTACAAATATATGTTGTTTAATGATGCCGTGGCCATTTGAAATGTATCCTACCCATGGCTTTGTTACATTGAAATATGTTTTGTATAGTACATTGCCGTGACACCATGTGGCGTGATTTAACAGATCTCCTAAACAATAAAGCACTTGCAAGTCAAGATCATTCTGTAAGAGGAACATTTTAAAAAGTCTTATCCCTCGTTCTGCTCATAAAATTGATTCTTGCTGTTAGTAATGTAAAAGCCTGCTGCTAAATGCTTAGATTGTGCATATTAGCCTGCTGGTGAATGAAATTTTGCTATTGAGCTACAAAGAGTTGAAATAATGCTTTTTCCCAAGGAAAGTACATTAAATTGAACCCTTAGATTTGTGACTGTAATCTGTAATCAACAGGGAATTTATTCAAGTTCACAATTTAACTAGTGTTCATAATTTGGAGTAAATTCATAGGAGCATACTAAATAGATGCAATGAGACATCTGTCAGTAGGCTGTGGAATTAAAGCTGTCCTGCAATCCTGCTACATTTCCATGTGGATGTGTAACCTGTAAAGAACAGAATTTTTGTCAGAAAGCCAATTAACAGCAAAATAAGAACACTTCTTAAATACGAACTGAAAAATGGTCTTCACCTTATCTTATATTTTTTTCTTATTGAAGCTTATCATTATAGCTCATTGCTTCTGTGCTTTATTATATCAATTCCCTTGTCTTTCCTTTTCTCTGAATATAATCTCATCCGAGTACCATCTCCTGCTTTCTTCATCATGTCTGTGTCTCATGTGACAGATTGCTCTGTCCTCGTATATCACCACTGACTGCTTTTCAGTTGGTCACGACTTCATTCTGTAGCTGTGGAAATCCATTTTTGTCTTTTTGTTTATTTTTTAAAATAGTATTATATCCTAATGATATGCCAGATAATCTACCTAACCATTTTATCCAACCCTTAACTTCTTTAATGCACTTACATGCAAACTTACATGAGTTTATCATGTCAAGTCTAATGCTTTTCTCCATAAATCCTGGCAGAAATATAAGATTAATATAGACACAAAATAGTACTTAATGCAAGTTTTTTTGGACTTCGTGGAAGGCAGACAAATTTGACATAAGGTATGTAGGGATCCCCAAGATTTGGGGCCCCTAGGATGGGTTCTCCTTAGACAAGCACTAGAGGGTGCCCTTAGGGAATTGTACACCTAAAGGTGGTCCTGGATGTTTTTCTGCTAAAAAGGGAGTCTCCCCTGCATTTCTCACCAGCAACCACTAGATGAGGTACTGGGATATATAAAGGGATGCAGCCATGTGCTGGCAGACATTTTGGGGACTGCTCCAGTCAGGAGTACCCCAGGTACAGCTTAGTGATAGAAGTTTGGTAATAGATCGCTCCAGGAGTGATATGTAGGACACCAGAGGTTAGAATGGGCAGACATCGCCCCTCCAGGAGTGGTAGAGAGGTTAAGACCTCCCAGCGTTACATCTGCTGGAGTGCAGGGCCACAAGTGGCTAGGTAGGTGGAACAGGTCACCGCTAGTCCAGGAGCCCGGCTTTGAGGGTGCTTAGGCGAGAGTACCGGTGTGGGTCCCTGTGGTGAGGCTTCAAGAGGGGGTGCCTCCTGGCGTGAGTACCGGGGAGATCACCTAGAAGGGAGCACGTGGCGTGAGTACCGTAAGTGATCCAACAGAAAAAGGGTCTCAATGAGAAGTAAGGAGATATGCCCTGCATGCTGTATGAATAATATGTGCCACTCCTGGAGAGGACTCTGCCTAATAAACCGTGCATCTAGTTCACATACAATACTGTGTCTGCGTATCTGAATATCTATCAAGCCAGAGGACCACTACCAAGCTGGTAAGGAATAGCCCCAGGGGGGTATATCAACCAGGAGTAAGTGGGTCCCAAGAGGGGCATAGCATCCTGATCGTTTCCCAGGGGGTGGATTATAGTTCCACAACACCATCCCTGGGTGGAGGCACGCCATTAAGGGGAGAAATCCCTGTAAACCCCCATAGTAAGCGGGGGCTCAGGACTCCTGTAGCGCCAAGTAAAGTAATTCAGCAGGTAGTGCCACAGAATCTGCAAAAGTGGGCTACAGGTATATATTAAAACATACCAATAAATAGCAAAAGGGGAAATATTATACAGAAAATTGAGTGCCCCAGATATGTGAAGGGAACTGATAAACCTCCAGTGGTGTCATCCATGCTTTTAAGTTTTCTCTGTTTCAAGCCCTTTTTTGGTCCTAAGCCTCATTGTAGAAAAAAGCACTAGGTTAAACAATACACATACCCATAATCCACCTCTGCTTCACGATGACCAAGACCTGGGATCATGCGCAGTTCTTGGAGTCAGAGGACAGCGCCTGCACATTCAGAAGTATTCACGAGTGCGCTCACGCAGGAGATTCTCTGACATGCTCGGGTTCAGGGTGATTTAATATTGGCGCATGCGGATAGCGTTCTGCTCGGCCATCTTGATGACGGCACACAAAGCAATATGGCGCCTGCGATCAAGGATAATAAGGCACACATATCAGAGGGCACAGGAGGAGCACTGATGAAAATTTTGATGAAATAATCTAGCAATCAGGTAGAACAGGGGGGTTGCTACATCACCCTACAGACTTTGTGTAATGGCTTTCCTTGTTCTTTAATGTAAAATTTGCACCATATTCACATAACATTATTCTAAATTTAAATAACTGGCTCCTGGTATGTATTGAATAACCCCTTGGCCAACACATATTTAACACAAATCACACAATTCAAACTATTAGAAACAATTTGTCATTTTGAATGATGCCAGATTTGTTATTCTGTATAGATAGCATCTTAAGGCTGTATAAAAAGTAGTCATTTGTAATTAGAAAACTCCTTGGAGGTCAAGGAAGAAGTCAAGTACACAAATTGTGTGCCTTTACCCACCTCAGTTAAGACTAGCTGGGGACTGCAATAAAAGTTGTAAATGGAAAAAATGCACACAAATAAGAATAAAAATTCACTTTTTGCAATGTAATATTGTTTATTAGACAAACTTTTTAAGGCATGCCTGAAGGTGGTGTAATTTTTTGGAGCAAACGTAACAACTTTTTCTATTAAGAAATATTATTACATACACTGTTATTACTACACTCGCTAAACAGTTTTCGCATTTGCAAAGCCCATATAAAATTCACACAAAGATACAGAGGTGTACATTTTCACATTGTGAATCATTTTCTGGTACTGTTACTATTACATTCCTCCCTAAGAAGTATAAGATATTACCTTTAGCTACTTGTGCTTTTTATACCACTTTTTGTGACTTAAGTTTTTATGGTATAAGGTGTGAGGTTGTGTCCAGTAATGCCATATATACCCATTATACTGCCTATTTTAGAGGGTGTTGGACAGTAGTCCGAAAGAAGAAAACTCGTGGATGGATGGACAGGCCAAAATGTTATAATTGTGGAGTGAAGGTTTTGTTTAGGGTAAATGGATACAAATGTAAGAAAGCTAAAATAAAGGTGAGGAATAAGGGAAAAGGTGCAATAATGAATGAATAAATGGAATACCCACACCAAAATGTTATTTCCAGCTGTTGCGTAACCTAACCTTTCTGCTTGTACCACTAAATATGGTATTTAATTATTCTTTTGCTTTGTGGACCCTAAATGAACTGGGCCACAGTGGATTTGTACCAACTACGTTTAATTTGCCCTCTTTGGAAAAAATGATACATAAATACATTTTTTAGACAACACATATTTACAACATAATGAAATTTTGTTTTGTAATTAAGTTTTACACTGCTTCTACACTGACATATAAATACCTACAAGTTTGTGTTGCCTGTTATTTTTCGTTGTGTTTTCACAGTTGGCAGATCATCAGACACCCCAAATGTAAACTGAATAAAAAAACTGATCTAAACCTTATGCATGCAGTATAAAGAATTGTATTCTATATGTGAAGGGTCATTTATCATAGGCTGTGTTGCAGGGTTAAAGAGCATTAAGATTCAAGGAATGGCAACAAGCCAAGGTTTCATATTATTCTGTTTGAAAAACGTGTGGCTATCAAAGGGCTGCCAAGTTGTTTGCCAGGCCTATGACAGAACATGGCGGGTAAGCACGCTTTTGTGTCACTGCAACAGCTTATTGATTATGTTATTCCCTAGGATCTGTAACTAAAATTAAAGCATAACATTCTCAGCATGGTGCAAAACTGAACTTTCTGACCTGTGTAATATTTGAAACGTATCTCGATGTTGCAGCTTGCTTATTGTCTGTGAATGTTGCTTTGTGAGTGGAATAAAACTGACACTGCAATTTGCATGAGAGACACTTCCGTTTATTGTCTTCTGGTACAGCACCGAGTGCCTTGTAAACAGAATCATAGAATAAACAAGAGAATATCTAAGCACTAATTCTGTTAATTACAATGTGCAATTGGCTTTAGAAAAAGTCCACGAAGTTCAACCCCTTCAAACAAACCCCCGTGCACATACATACACATACTTATAGTTAAAGATACTTATACAGACCTATCTATACAATCACACTATATAAAGACAAGAAATCCTCTGCACTCCTCCATTATCAATATATATAGGACATTAAGACATTCTGTGCATTAAGCTACCAATAAATGCTCTCCCCTTTAAAGAGGACCTGTCACCCAGACATAAAAAGCTGTATAGTAAAAGTCCTTTTCAAATTAAACATGAAACCCAAATTCATTTTTATATTAACACATGCAAACCCATTATAAAGGCATTTAAAAATCCCAGCTGTCAATCATATATTACCTGCCCCGCCTCTATGCATTAGGCATAGAGGCGGGGCAGACAATAACTTTAGCTTTCCATGCAGCACTACCTAGATGTCACTGCACATCTCACTTTTCCCCTCCCTCCTCCTCATCTAACTGTGTAGCCAGTGCATGGGCCTGGGCATCAGGTCCCCCATTCTGGCACATAAACAAGATTTTGGCATGATACAAAGCTTGCCTTAAAGGAACAGTAACACTAAAAAATAAAAATGTTTTAAAATAATTAAAATATATTGTACTGTTGCCCTGCACTGGTAAAAGTTGTGTGTTTGCTTCACAAAGACTACTGTAGTTAATAGAAATAGCTGTTGTGTAGCCATGGGGGCAGCCATTTAAATTGAAAAAAGGAGAAAAGGCACAGGTTACATAAGAAGTTAACAGATAACTGTGTAGAATACAATGGGAATCTATGCTACTTATCTGTTATCTGCTTAGTAACCTGTGCCTTTTCTCCTTTTTTCAATTTAAATGGCTGCCCCCCATGGCTACACAGCCAGGGCATTTATATAAACTGTAGTAGTGTTTATGAAGCAAACATACAACTTTTACCAGTGCAGGGCAATAGTACATAATATATTAATTATTTTTATACACTTTCATTTTTTGGTGTTACTGTTCCTTTAATAACAGTGTCCACAAAATGGTGCCTGCCTGCTTGCTTTGATTGAGTAATTCCAAGATGGAAGGAAACAAAATTTATATTATTTATATAGAGTAAGTAAAGTTTATTTTGCTCAACTAACAATATAGAAAATAATTTGGAGTTATTTCTTAGGGTGACAGGTCCTCTTTAAGCAAAACAGGGATTGTTTGTCCATATATTGCAATACACTTCAAGTTGTACTCTGGCTACTGGAAACCACTGTACTGAGTCATGCCATAAATCTACTGGTCTGCTCCTTATACATGTAGCTAACATTCACTAAGAGAGGAGGGGTTGTTCATATAAAATCTTTAATCTCATCATAAAATAAAATCACACTCACATAAGTCAACGCAATATAATTCTTAAAAACATTTAGAAGTAACAGTTCATCTCACAATATTCTGCTGGTATTGTTCACGTGTCATCATCAAGGAATCCAAGGAATACAAATTCTGATCTATTATGAGTAGTAAATCTTTACCTGCTTTATATCTCTACGCTTCAATACTTTTCATCATGTTGCCTTACTCAATGATACCGAGCTGCTTCTTCATAAATAATAAATCCCCAGCATTGCATGATATTCAAGAATGATTTGGCCCATTCTTCCAAGCAGATTGCACTAGTTGGTTTAGGTTTGATGGTTGATTTTTTGTGAACCTTAATTTTCAAACAGTATCCAGGTTCCCAACTGAATTAAAAGCAGGGCTTTGTAGGACATCTATTTTCTTGTTCTCCACCACTAGAATATTTATTTTGTGTTGTTTTTGGAATAGTTGTTCAGCTAAAAGATAACATTTCCCCAATGCTTTTTAGCAGACATAACAGGATTGTTCTATAAAAATCAGTTGGCACCCCTTTCTTCTTGCCTTCATGCTGTTCTTTAACATTTATCCTTAGTTCTTTTATTATGTTCTTTTATTATGAATGATGTTTAAAATATGTGTTGAATTGTATTGGCATTATAATGGACTATAATGTTCATAAAAACATATACCAAAGGTCTTTAAAATAAAGTAGTATTTTACATAATGTATTTTTTGTGCCTCTGTGACAAGGGTACATTACAATTAAATATTTCCAGCACCACTCATGGTCATCATCGTCAGCTTTGCCACTTTTTGAACTTTTGACACCTGAAACACTCCTTTGTAACTTTTTCATATTTTGGATCCATACAAAATAGCTTCCTGCAAAGCATTTTTATTTGTAGAATAGGAGAAAGAGCTGGGTTCACTGGACCCCTGTGTGAGCTCCAAAATACTCATAATTTTACAGTTTGGTCATAAACTGGCTAAACTGTACACAAGAAAAGTACTTTCGTGTTCAAATCTGTAGATTCAACCAATTGTTCAAAACCATATAAGTATAGGGTTTACTGCAAAGCTGCATTTTTTGTTTTTGCAATTCCTCTTGATATAGTTTATTTTTGTTTTCTACTAAAAAAGAACTTAAGTAGGGCAGAAATGTTGTTTATGCTTTGGGTGTCTGTAAAAGCCCAAGGCAACCACATTTATCAGAGAAGATCTGTGCCCACAAAGATGCCCCAGCCGCTGCACATCTTCTTTTCTACTGATTCACTGCATATGCTCGGTGCTGCTGCCACTTATTGACACACAATATACTGTATAAATAGAATATAAATATTGTTATTTACTGATTAGTAATTAATATAGACATTTACTACATGACAGCTCTCAAACCAGTGAAACTAGCATCAGAATTTAATAATCAGCCCCATTGTATCATTGACGGTATTAGCTTCTCAACAGCTGCCCAGAGCCCACTGAAACTTCTAACAAAATCTAAGATGGGGGAGCTCCTGTGCACAACTTTGAAGGCCTGGAACATTGCTGCTATAGAGATGCAGAAACTTTAGGCTGGTGCATTGCGTTCAGTAGAAAAAATATGGCATTTCTAGCCATATACAATTTTTAGGGTTTAGTTCTTCTTTAAGGGTGATACACCATGCACTTAGTCAGTAAATCACACTCCCCAAGGTGAATAGGAATTACCATGGGTAAAACATATTAGTTTTAGGGCCCCTAAACCCTCGTCTTTCATTTCTTTTAATTTGCCTAAAGAAAATATTAAAGGAACAGTAACACTAAAAAAAAAAATGTTTTAAAATAATTAAAATATAATGTACTGTTGCCCTGCACTGGTAAAAGTTGTGTGTTTTGCTTCAGAAAGACTACTGTAGTTAATAGAAATAGGTGTTGTGTAGCCATGGGGGCAGCCATTTAAATTGAAAAAAGGAGAAAAGGCACAGGTTACATAAGAAGATAACAGATAACTGTGTAGAATACAATGGGAATCTATGCTACTTATCTGTTATCTGCTTAGTAACCTGTGCCTTTTCTCCTTTTTTCAATTTAAATGGCTGCCCCCATGGCTACACAGCAGGGTATTTATATAACTGCAGTAGTGTTTATGAAGAAAACACACAACTTTTACCAGTGCAGGGCAATAGTACATAATATATTAATTATTTTTATACACTTTCATTTTTTGGTGTTACTGTTCCTTTAAGAGCTTAAAGTATATTTATCCTCCATTTGTTTTATTTCTTCTAAACTGCTATGAAGATGTTTATGGCTCAGTTTACATATTTTTCTTTGCCCAAGCAAAGTAATTTTGTGTACCATGTTTTTTGTATCTATTCTAGATAATATTAATTGCATATTTTTAGCATTGCACTTTATGTAAAAATATGTATGCAGTAAACCAAGGCCAACATTTAATTTTTTTGAATTAATGCCAGCACTCTTAATAATCAGTTAATTTCTAAATGCTTACCCAATACAGTTTAATGAATTCTGAAGCACTCATTTGTTTAACTCCAAAGATTGCTTAGAGAAAAAGTGGGACAGAAGAAAACTCTGATCAAAGCAACACATCTATTCTCAGATTGTATCTTGTTGACCTAATTTTTATGGCACATTAGTCTCTATTAACCAATTCACTTGCATTTTAGTTGATATGTCAAGCAGTCTGGTTGGGGTACTAATAGCTCTAGACTAAAATGGATAAGATTTGCTACAGATCATCTCTAAAATTTTGCTGTGAAGCTCATGGCATAAGGCTTTAAGTGTAAATAAAGCTGTGCAGACAAGCATGAAATTAAGAGAATTCCTAAAGCCTGTGGCAACTCAAGAATCTAGGACCTCTGTATCATCTGATTTTTTTGTTTTTTTTCTGAGGAAACAAGTTGCTTAAAAACCCACAAGAAAAGAATACACTTGATTCAATGCGATAAAATATATAAATAATATACTATACAGGGAGATTGTTACCAACACAGGATTATGTACAGAAGTGGTATAATAAGAAAACTAAAAGTACTACAGGTATCGGACCCCTTATCCAGAAACCCGTTATCCAGAAAGCTCCGAATTACGGAAAGCCTGTCTCCTATAGACGCCATTTTAATCAAATAATTTAGAATTTTAAAACTGATTTCCTTTTTCTCTGTAGTAATAAAACTTTACCTTGTAATTGATCCCAACTAAGATATAAATAATCCTTATTGGATGCAAAACAATCCTATTGGGGTTAATTAATGTTTTGTTGATTCTTTTGCAGACTTAAGGCATGGAGATCCAAATTACGGAAAGACCCCTTATCCGGAATACCCTTGGTCCCGACCATTCTGGATAACGGGTCCTATACCTGTATTACTTTCTTGCATTTGACTGTACAGTATGGGTTGCCACTTGGTCAGTATTTTACCATCATTGTCAGTAAAAGGGGGCCAGTATTAAACTTTACTGCTGATTGCATTGCTCTTCAGTTTAAAGTTTTATTAAACAAGCCAGCAAAGTACAGTACAGTACAGACATAGCAGGTTAGACAACATTGTTGGTCACCACATCATTGGTACTGGGTTCCGAGTGACACAATGAGGCATATTTACTAAAGAAAAAATTCTCCCTGTTGAACTTTCAGAGACATAGTGCTGTACAGTAGTGCTATATTATTCAGTTTTAGATCAGGGTTTTAAAAAAAATGACCAAAAATATAAAAATACCAGTTAGTACAGTTTAAACTCAAGATGTGAAAATTAGGGGTTCTGTTAATGGCCACACTGTCCACAAGTCAGAAAAATCCACTGTGGAACATTATGGGTTAATATTTTCTTCCTTTTAAACTGCAGCTCTCACATAGAGAGTTCACTTTATTTAGTCATTTCTCTCTGCTCCAACTTTCTTTTGACCCTTGGAAGGAGCCTTTCTCCCTGCCCTAAATGGGAGCGGCACAATAAAGACTTCACTGCGCCAGACAGTGACCAGCAGCCATCTTGGGGAAGGCAAATTAACTCTGCTAGTAAAACATAGGTTGGATTCCTACTCATATATTAGCCTCAACTACGACCATTACAGTCCCCTGGTCTCAACATTATAGAATCACTTTGGGGAGATCTCATTTTACAAGAATGGGCAGCTTTACCACACAAGAAAATAAAGGGCATCTCCATTGTGTTATTTTTATTTTATTTTAACAAAAAATACAAACATATTGTAATGTTCGCACTAAGTAGATGCTGTGGAGTACAAGGAATTGGAAGACTGCATAACCTGGGGTATAACTGTAAATGGCAGAACCAAGCTGAAGGGACATGATATCAATGTGCAAGGTTTTAATGAAGGCAAATAGCAAAACAGGAATAGGTGCAGAATCAAATATAAAAAAAATATACAGGCCAGAAATAGTAGAAACCAGCAGGCAGAATCGTACTCCAAAAGTCAGGCCAACACACAGTATATAATTTACTTTCAATGAATACAATATATATAGAAATAATCCCAGTTATAATTATTTGATAGTACCAATACAATCAGTTTTAAACATAAGATGACAGGCACTCATTAAATATGTCAAACCATCATGTAATGTACATGAAGTTTGTTAAAATAAATAAACAATAACATAACTAAACCAAATCCAACTCTACACTATCGGCAAATACCTGATCTATCAATGAGTTACCATTATGTGTGAAGGAACCTGGGGCATGCTCTTGATCCTTCATTGTGAGCGTCAAGGGATTATGTGTTTACAGAAATTCCAAATTATACTATGCAGTGTGATACGATGTATTCACTGTTATTTGTCTAATGGAAGAATTATTTATATATAGGTGGCACAAATATATAAAAATGATCAGTTTCTATTTCCTTCTATGTCAATGCCTTTAAACAATGCATATGCTGTTTATTTTTGGCTACGGTTATAGATGAGTCTGTCTTGTAATATGGCCCTTTGAACCTTCATTATTATGGTTTTGAAATTCCAAGCATTTCTGTTATGATTACATTTTATATCTAGTACCAGGGTCACTGACTCTTCCTACCAAAATACAATTTTGTGAGTCTTTAAATTTAAGCATCTTTTTTTGCTTCAGAATACAATTTCTCATTTTTATATGAAAAAACCATATTGGTTAGCGAGAGTGAGAGGCTAAAAGGAGCCTTCTTAAACCAGAAGGTATTCACATGCCTCATATCCCACCTCCTCAGAAGCCATGTTCCAATATCTTCTACCGATGAGATCTAAAAATGATAAAAACAGACTGCCTGCAAGTTTGAATATACGGCCCTGAACTGTTAGACTTTATCTGTGCTATAAAATAGCAGTTCTGGATGGATAGTTGGCCACAGTCAGATTAAGGATTCGTTTGCCAGTCTCTGCCTATAATGCCATAAGTGAAGGTCAAAGCCTTTTTTTTTGGGTCTAAGTCAGTGCTATATGTGTAGCATGAGGCATGTGAATACCTTCTGTTTTAAGAAGGCTCTCTGTTCTTATTTTTATATGGTTACTGTTTCATGCATCAAGGCATTAAAGAAATGAAATGAAACCAGCTGTATTTGTGCTTCTGAAATAAATGAATAATTAATGGCCAATGATAGACATCCCGCCTTTCTGCTTTGGATTGATCATGCTTCTTTTTAGATAGATTTTTAGTGGCTGTTTTTGTATTACGATGCAGATTCTCAGGTCGATGGCAGATGGGACGTTATCTCCACTGGTGTTTTCAGTTGGCAGAGGAATGTCCAAATGTGCCTGTGCAGCATGTCATTTATTTGAATGGAATCTGCCCAACAGTAGCACATTTTGGGCTGAAAAGTAGTTTTCTGGATAAAATTCATCACTGCTAGTAAAAGGCAGTTTCCATTGAAGTAAATGACAGATTACATGGCCATGCTCTGGCGTTTCTCCACCGGCTGAATAATGCTGATAGAGAATATGCATGTGTGCCATGGGTATTAGTATGCTACTTGCTCAGGTTTTATGATTTTTACTATGTGAAAGAAAATCTTTTGAAATTGCATTATAACTGAGATTGAATTTTTAGTGTGCTGCTAATGTGTCAGGGGAAAACATACATGAACTCCAAATACTTCAAGCAGTAAGATTTATATGAAATAGACTGAACAGCATGTAATTTGTGCTTTCAAAAGCAGTGAAATCCTTATAACCTTGCAATCCAGTGTTTAGAATGTTAGGCTATTTTTTTCCCTGCAAATGGCAGAGGTGAGAAATGTCACCTAATGAAGTCTCCAGTCCTGTCAGATCTGTCAAAGAGCCTAGCATTGCTAATTCACTCAGAATAATTTAGCAGTTAACAATGTGCACATGTGAAAGTCAAAGGCAAAATAAAACACAGACCTTTAATGTCCTGCAGGACAGACGGAGTCAAAATATATCAACACAACTATTAATTGAAATAGAGACTGGGGTTAGCTGGCTGAGATGAAAACATTAGTTGCTCTTAAAACCTAGCTTGTCTAGGCAACAGCATCACTTGGGTTTTGTAAGCTATAGTGCCATTTTATATGTAAAATAGCTAAAATACATTTTATATGATAGCTAGCTGCATAAGAAACCTACATGTTGCTTAAAGGAGAAGGAAAGGTAAAAACTAAGTAAGCTTTATCAGAAAGGTCTATGTAAATACAGCCATAAGCACTCATAGAAACGCTGCACTGAGGACAAAACTTGCATTACCTTACATAAAGTTCATCTATCTATTCAGCACACTATTATAAATGACCCTTATCAAATGGCTTGTGCAACCTAAAGTCATTAAAGTACATTATAGATAAAAAAAAAATCAGCATTTTAAAATGCAATAGATAGGTTTTATTGCCTTTATTAACAAGCTTTAACAATGATGGATGAACTAATAATAATTTAGATGACTTAGTCCAGAGGGCAAATAATTCAACCATTTCGTAAATAAATGATGTACAAGTACCATCTTTAAAAATATATCTGAAAGCAAATTGCTAAAACCCTAATGTTTTACAGATACGTTAATAGCAAGCAATAAATACATACGGCTCCTGTAGGATATGATTGGAAGAATAATTATTAGACACATGGGTAATACTGTGTAGAGACCCATAGGGTTAAACTGCCCCTATGGCTTTAAACCCTTCCTCTTCCTAGTTTACACTGTTACTGGGCAAAGACGCAAAGACCCATGTATCTAGTTTATTCTTTGTACTATACCTCATTGACTATTTGGTTGACCACACCCCTTGCACTCTCATATAGTGTTTAACAAGGAGGTGTGTCTTCCTCTTTGGCTGCCTCAGGTGAGGGTCCACTGAGCCTGGGATAAGAATAGGCCCCAGTAAAGGCAAGCCATTGCCCCAGAGATTTACATCTACTCTGGTGAAGTCGGGGACAGGGATCCGGTGAATGAGGACTATCTAGAATAGCAGAATACCATAATGGCACTCTCTAGGAGGGTGAGACAGATAGACAGACAGAACATAGTAAGAGCAGTTCTGGCTCCATCCAGCTGGAAGTACCCTTCCATACAGGCAATGTTGCCTTAGCCTAGGGCCACGGTTAAGGCGTAGGATACAGGTCAGTGTAAATCCCTGATCCATTGTTGGCTGTAGGACCCATCCAAGCAAAAGGTATTCAACCTGAGGATTGAGGTATCTATCCAGACTGCCCTCCATAGTGGTGCCATGCTGACAGTTGCTTTATCCTGCCCAGTCTCCAAAAGAGGTGGGATAAACCGGTGGCATACTCTCTTACTATCCTCAGAGGATTTCTGCTATATCTGTCCTTTGTGAGTATATTACCATAACCCTGCACTGCTATTTGTCTCTGATAATAAACTATTGTTCAACTGCAAGAACCTTCTGGCATACATTTTTGTTAATCTGCATTGCACACAGCTACAGTGAAGTTTAGTTATACTACACCCTAGCTCCACTGGTCACTTCCATTTAGCGAAGGCCCATCCTGAAGGATTGAGTCACATGTACCTCATGTCAGAAAAATGTTATTGCAATGCACCTTGCTTTAGGATACGGTGCTTTCTCTGATACAAAGCATGCAAAAAGAGTACTTGTTAGTTATTATTGTCTTGCAATTATGTAGCTTTAAAAATAACTATTACCAATACTATGGGTTATTAGTTTTTATTAACTTGGCTTTATTGCAAACCACTGCAATGTTTTAACTGATGCTATCTTCATCTTTTAGGGAGAATTATTTGATAGATTACATCTATTGTATGAATTCTTTTCTTTATATCACAGTATTCTCTCATGAAAGCAAACATTTGATTGGTTGCCATGGGTTTCTGCCGAGGTGCAGATTTGCCATTTGTTTATAAACTTGGGCAACTGGGCCACAGTTTAGCAGGGTGTGTTTAACCATGTATAATGGGCAAAATTGAAAAGCTTTATTTTCTCATTGACCTCAAGTGATTAGGGCATCTTAATACCATTATTTATAAAGAAATCTTGGTTTTGCCTGGGATTTAGATTTATGCAAAATGCATATAATAGGGCTGAGCAAATATAATTAGCTGGAGCCTAACATATTGCATTTTTAAATGGAAAGTTTTCAAAATGTGGTACTTAATTCCTAAATGCCTTGCCTGGACAGAGTGATCTGAAGTTTAATAATGTAGAAAGTCAGAAACATATGATGAATGCAGGTAACTAAAGGTTATATATTTTGGAGGAAATTGAAGAAAGCTATTTATAAAATAAAGGTTTAGCCAAGGGAATCGGGTCTAACAGGATGTAGAAAGTGTAGCAGAAGACAAATTTTACTTGGTTTCAGTATTACATAATGTCATAATAAAAAATGAAGACATGAAAATAGATTTTTGCTTCATTCTAGGAATCTTATAAATGTTCAGAAAGACTGAAATATATATGGTACCAATCATCATTACTGTGGAGAGTAGTGGTATCCTGAGTGATTATTCTATACATAGCAATAAATAACTAAACAAGTTTTAGCTGTATATATAATTTAGGTGTATATATATATATTTACACTACATTGCCAAGCCTTTATATCAGTAAAAAATATATACTTTTATTAATACGTTTCTAGTATCAAAACATCTTAATCTGCAGTTAAAGCTTTTTTAACATGGCACTGTTTGCCTTAAACAGCTACAGGATATGATTTGTGGGTATAGATCAGTGTTTTCTATAACTGACATCCACCATACTGAAAATGTCAAAAGCTGCAAATAATAACCTGTCCCAGGGTATGTAAATATTGTTGCTTATAATGTAACTTCCCATCATATGTGAATGCCTGTTTTATTAAGTATAAATGCAAATATGTGCCCATCTAACATATGTAACTCAATCAAAGCAATGTAAGTATAGAGTATACTAATGCACAATGGTTTGAAATGGCTTAATATTCATGCCTCAAACTCAGGGTAGTGTACACAAGATTTAATTGCTTTCCTAGGGAGCTGTATACGTACAGTATGCCTGCTTTATAAGGCTTAGTTATCATGTATGTGGATATCCATCTCCCAAACACGCTTCTTTAGTTGCTTTTCAAGTTTTAGAAAATCAGAACCAATGTGTTACTATATCTATAAATGTAGTCGGCACTCTCTCTGGTCCTCATAAATGCTACATGTGCTTTATTATATCATACTACTCTGTCTGATTGCTCAATTATGATGAGGACCATGAATATAAATAATTATTAAAAAAAATACAAATGTACCAGGCAAACAAGATTTGTAAGGAAACCAATACACAAAGTAGTGTTACCATAGAGACAAATCCATGCCTTTTCCGTCTAATAACGCCACAAGAATGTTATACATATGCACTGTTATTTTGTTGATACATTCAGCAAAGAAGCCATTTCCCAAAATACACCACAATATTTGGTGGCAAATTACACTTATTAGTAGAAGTGACAATGGGGGCTGAGCACAAGTGAAGCTAATGCACTGCTGTAGACCAAGGTCAAGGCCTGACTTTAAAGGACATGTAAAGCCTACATTTGCCTACAATGTATATCAATTGGGCACATATCCCCCACCTAAATGGCATCATTTGTACTGCATATATCCCCTCCGTTTGCTAGTACCATCACATTTTCCAAAAGCAAATGGTAGCTTTCACCTGGTGGCCATTTTTCCTCTGATACATCACATACATTTAAATCTGCAAAGAGCATACACACACACACTGACCCTTATTCAGCATACATTTCATCAAGAATACAGACTCACACAGGCAGAACTGTCTCTGATAAAAGTTCTGCTTTGTTTGAGCTGAGCTCAGGAGAGAAAGTTAGGAGAAGAAAAACTGAAGCAGACAGCAAGAGCTCAGTTTCTATGGGAACCAGCAATGCCATCTCTTTACTGGCTGCTAGACTGGAGAGCGTGTTAAGTAATCTGAGCTTAGAACAACTGAGCATGCCCACAAGCCAGAATTCAAATCAAATTCCTGAGGGAGGAGGCCGTACTACTGTACTGTTTCAGCCATACTATTAACCTCTGGATAACCAGTGTGGCAGGTATTGAAAGATTTCAGAGAGGCTGTTCACTCATTACATTTTTGTGTGGGGGGTTTACATGTCCTTTAAGTTAGCAAATCCACCTCTTTTTCCAAGTCTACATGAGATATTATCAATACCTGTTTGCATAAACTTTTTAAATTTAATATAAGTGGAAATAAATGATAAACTTAATAGATGTAGTAAATACTCCCTACAGAATTATTGCAAGGAAAAATTTACTTTTTTTGAAAAAGACATTTGTGCTAGCAATACCATTATGGGGAAAGCTGGTCTTTATGAGGTAGCGAGGTCATTACATGCCTAGGTTGGCCTTAAATGTCATCACTATAGCAACCAAGTATTTATAGTGTGACATACGTGGCAGTAGGACTCACCACACTATAAAATCTAACTGCCAAAGGTTGCAGATTTGATAAATTTGCCACCAGAGATGCCACTGGGATTGAACATTATATCAAAATGGAAAATCTAGTCGGTTTCAACATTATAGCAAAACTGAAAATCCAGTGGGAATCATCATTATATCTGACCAGAGACAGGCCTGGATTTGTGGAAAGGCCACAAAAGCCCGGGCCAAGGGCGGCATGCCACCCCACCGCACCAAAATATGAAAGTTTTTTTCACATATGGAGCAATGGGGACCTCTTCCCCACTGCTCCGTATGGTATGAGATTGTAAAGACCCACGTATGCGCGAACGCGAGTTTGCGCACGTGCGCGGGTGGGGGGGGGGGTTCGACGGACAGGAGGCGGCCTCGTGGTGCCCGTCTTACAAATCCGGCCCTGACAAGAGAACCCAGTAGGATTCAGCATTATTTATATCAAACCAGAGAATCCAGTGGGATTCAACACTATATAAAAACCCAAAATCGATTGGGCTTCAACATTATCTTAAATGTAATTATAGAGTGTAACCATAATGTAATAAGGTGTACATAAATGAAAACCCCATACATTTTAATCAAAGAGACCCTATTAAAACGTGCATTCAGAATATTCCTGTGTTCTTATAAGTTGGATTAATGCATGACACAGGTAGATCAGCCATAGTAACTTCATCATTACTTACCTGTCCTCCTGTGAAGATCATATTAACAGTCTAAAGTGTTAAAATCCAGTGATCTAAATAATTTGGTGGTAGAAGTTAAACAAAACAAATGTTATCTGTAGAGGTAACAGACATATACATACCTGCCTATAAAGATTAACATGAACACAGGCACAGTAAGTTAATTGATGATGACATTTTAATAAAGTGTCTGTGGTTATTATACCCTTTTACTAAATATAGCTCGTGTTTTTCTGGAAAAGTACGCTGCAGGGTATCTTAGATAATCCTAGGATATCTAATTATCACCTGTAATTCTGAATATACATTGAAAAAATATCTCACCTTAGGCAGCACTGTAGAAGGATATCTCAAGGCATACTTGAATTTAAATTAATATCTGTCGTAATTTGTGCTGCACTAAACAATGATCATTTTGGAATCATTTGAATAGAATGTTTAGAGAGAGCTGTGTATTACAGGCTGTAGCCTCTCAACATTTGTACTTAGGGTCTTCTCCGGTATTTTGTTTCTACAACTTTTAATAGACAGAGGTCATGCTAATTTTAGCTCAGAAAGTTTTCATATATGTTTTACATGTGTGCATAAGGATTACTACTGTCATTGGTACGAAAGTATGGCCATGTGAAACCTATTTGTAATTTAGTATAAAACATTTGCTCAGTGCTGCAGGCTGTTCAGAAAGGCAGTATTCTAAAACATACCTCCCAGCAGGCAATTTGTTTTTTTTTTTACAACACCCATTTTTGCGACCACACCCCCTAAATACCACTCCCATTTGATTAAATTTGCCAGGTTATTTAACATTTGAACACATTTCTGGAGGGTTTGGGTCCTGTTTTATGTTATTACAGTTTTGCTAAAAAGGTGAATTGGCCCTTTAAGCTGCAAGTCTCAGTTCCCCCAAGAGGCCTGTATAGCTTATTAGTTGCAATTGTATCTGTGCAGGTGGGGCTTTTTAACTTTCTTGGCTCTCTGCCAAAAGCCCACTTATTTAATTAAATGTGAGAAACAATGTTTCTAAGTGCAGGTGAAGCTCATTAAGATTTCCGGGCTCTCTGCCAAAAGCTACTTTTTAATTAAATATGAGAAACAATGCATATAGGCCTGTTAGTCTAACATCAGTAGTAGGAAAACTTTTGGAAGGGGTAATAAGGGATAGGGTACTTGAATACATTGCAAATCACAATACTATAAGTTTGTGCCAGCATGGTTTTATGTGTAACAGATCTTGCCAGACTACATAGTAACATGCTAAGTTGAGTTGAAAAAAAGACATACGTCCATCACGTTCAACCATAATGCCTATATATAACCAGCCTAACTTCTAGTTGATCCCGAGGAAGGCAAAAAACCGCAGAGGGGGAAAAATGCCTTCCTGACTCCAAGATGGCAATCGGACAAGTCCCAGGGATCAACTTGAAAACTATAGGTCTGTTAGTCTGGCATCAGTGGAAGGAAAGCTTTTGAAAGGGGTAATAAGGGGTAGGGTACTTGAATACATTGCAAATCACAATACTATTAGTTTGTGCCAGCATGGTTTTATGCGTAACAGATCTTGCCAGACTAATTTAGTCGCCTTTTATGAGGAGGTGAGCAGGAACCTCAATGCTGGAATGGCAGTTGATATCATCTACTTGGACTTTGCTAAAGGGTTTGATACAGTACCTCACAGAAGGTTAATGATCAAATTAAGGAATATTGGCCTAGAACATAATATTTGTAATTGGATAGAGAACTGGCTGAAGGATAGAGTACAAAGAGTGGTGGTAAATGGAACATTTTCTAATTGGACCAGTGTTGTTAGTGGAGTACCGCAGGGGTCAGTCCTTGGTCCTTTGCTTTTTAACTTGTTTATTAATGACCTGGAGGAGGGCATAGAGAGTACTGTTTCTATTTTTGCTGATGACACAAAATTACGCAAAACTATAAGTTCCATGCAGGATGCTGCCGCTTTGCAGAGCGATTTGACAAAACTGGAAAACTGGGCAGCAAACTGGAAAATGAGGTTCAATGTTGATAAGTGCAAAGTTATGCATTTTCGTAGAAATAATATAAACGTGAACTATCTACTGAATGGTAGTGTGTTGGGGGTATCCTTAATGGAGAAGGATCTAGGATAGATAACAAGTTGTCTAATTCCAGGCAGTGTCATTCTGTGGCTACTAAAGCAAAAAAAAAAAACAACATAATTTTGCCCCTTTATAGGTCCCTGGTAAGGCCTCACCTTGAGTATGCAGTGCAGTTTTGGGCTCCAGTCCTTAAGAAGTAAGTAAGTAAGTAAGTAGAGGATATTAATCAAAGGATATTAATGAGCTGGAGAAAGTGCAGAGACGTGCAACTAAACTGGTAAAGGGGATGGAAGATTTAAACTATGAGGTTAGACTGTCGAGGTTGGGGTTGTTTTCTCTGGAAAAGAGGCGCTTGTGAGGGGACATGATTACTCTGTACAAGTACATTAGAGGGGATTATAGGCAGATGGGGGATGTTCTTTTTTCCCATAAAAACAATCAGCGCACCAGAGGTCACCCCTTTAGATCAGAGGAACGGAGCTTCCATTTGAAGCAGTGTAGATGGTTTTTCACGGTGAGGGCAGTGAGGTTATGGAATGGCCTTCCTAGTGATGTGGTAATGGCAGATTCTGTCAATGCCTTTAAGAGGGGCCTGGATGAGTTCTTGAACAATCAGAATATCCAAGGCTATTGTGATACTAATATCTACAGTTAGTATTAGTGGTTGTATATATAGTTTATGTATGTGAGTGTATAGATTGGTAGGTGTGGGTTGTGTGTGCTGGGTTTACTTGGATGGGTTGAACTTGATGTAACTATGTTACTATCTAAGTGCAGCTGAAGCTTGTTAACTTTCTGGGCTCTCTGTCAAAAGCTACTTCTTAATTAAGTTTGAGAAACATTTGTATCTAAATGCAGGTGAAGCTTATTTAACGTTCTGGGCTCTCTGACAAAAGCTACTTTTTGATTAAATTTGTATCTTTTTTAGTGTTCAGTCCAGGAGATAGAAGGAAAATGACTTTTCAGTAAGAATCTGGGACTGAGGGTTGAGCTGTCAAAAGAGGGACTGTCCCATGAAAATCGGGACAGTTGGGAGCTATGATTTAAGCACTTTATTATTATTTTATTATTTGAGTTACTGTAGCAGTTACAGTACCAATTCCTAACATACCTTCTGACCTTTTCAAATAATATATGATCGTCACCAAAAATTAATGAGGAGACCTAGAAAATCCAGTTTAACGAAAGTGAGTCTTCTCCTTTAGTAGTTGTTTAATGGTCATATCTATTAATTCAGTGTTAAGATTGCTTTGTAAATACATTGAAAAAAATTGCCGTTTCCAGAAGATATCTTTGGTAGAAACTAACCTAGGCAAAACTATGTAGCATTGCTATTACCATTAAAATGAATGCGTAATATGTACATGTTTATTGACAACTGATATTGAATGCCTACATTACATTCTGTTATCATTTTTCATATTATTTATGTCAGGAGCTATATACCTGCTGTTCTCAGGGTATTTATACTGCCTTTATCAGGATAAAACACGAAATAAAAAATAGTTTATTATTTTAATATTTTTTCCTGCATCTATGAACACTAGCGTATTTTATAGGCTTTAAATCATTGTGGATATTTTCCTACTGCATATTCTGAATATTAGTTTTGTTCTTTTGGTAATTACCATATTACAAGTCATGATTGTCTATAAGTTTCACTCTGTTATGATTCATCTCCAAAGATAATCATAGTCTACACTGTGTAACTACAGAATGTAGGCGTTAGAGCTAGGTAACCAATACTTTATTTTTTTATGCCATAATATTTGAAATTACTTGAATTGCATTTTCCTCTCAAGTAAGCTTACAAAAAGGGTATTAAGGGTATTACAGTTGTTATTGCTCACTTAGTGTGAGAAATATTAATATTTTCTAAAGCATAATTAATAGCAAGAGAATATGCATTTGTCTCCTAAACAAGCATTCACTGATTACCCATTATGAGTGAAGAATTACTATCACACTGAATATTCCATTTGCAGATAAAAGCCTTGATTGTTGGTATTATGTACCAACACCCGATTAATATTCTTTGTACAATATTGCTACTGTAAACGTAATTACCTTCCAGTTTTCTGGCCATATGAAGGCACACATATTTTATTAGTCACGTGACATTAATTGCATTACCAAGCACAGTGGCTCCTTGTGTATAATATAAATATCTAAAATGGAAAAAGAGCAATGATGAAAGAACCCTTACAATACAATCAGATTTAGCAGCAGGGTCTGGTGAAACATTCTGGAATGTAGGCTTCCACAACAGGGGTTAATACACAGAAAAATGGTTGTCAAACTTGCTACAGAACCTCTGTATACTACAATGTATACAGTGCTTTACAAGACATAAACACAACACAGGGGTATAGTTATAAATTCAAATAAATACATCATTGTATAAGTACTTAGGTTATTTCAATACACAGTTTGGACCAGTTCCCTGTCCTGTAGAGCTTACAATATATTAGGAAGAGGAAACAGACAGAAACAAAAAAGGGTGGGGGACAAGTGCATAGGTCACAGGTTTATTACTACATAAATGTCTAGCTAAGGGCTTTCTCTAGAAGGTGATTTTTAAGAAGCTTTGAGAAAAGGGGTTAGGGGTATATTTATTATGCTCTGTGGAGTAAAACATTACTGGTGATGTTGCTCATAGCAGTCAATCAGATGCTTTGCTTTGGTTTTCTAACTGTTGAAATCTAATTGCTGATTGGTTGCCTTGGGCAACATCACCAGTAATGCTTCACTCCACTTTTTACACAGCATGATAAATATACCCCAAAAAGTGTTTGGACTGTTTTGATGAAAGGAGCTAGAGCATTCCAAAGGTAGGGGCCAGTCAGGGAGAAAGGTTTTATACATGATTTAGCTGTTTTGGTGAACTGTATTGTTCTGAGCTAAGTGCAGGACCCAGGGGGGAGTATAGAAAGATGAAAGCAGTTATAAAGCAAAGAGCAGAATAATGCAGGGCTCTATAGGACAGGATAAGAATGCTATATTTAATTTACCATTTTACTGGGAGCCATGAAAAAGTTTTTAGTAGTGAAGTGGTAGGGGGAGATTGCAATGAATGATATGTGCAGCAGCAGCAGTGAGAACAGATTGCAGAGGGTGGATATATAAGATTCTTGAAAATCAATTAGATATTGCAGTAGTCTATCCTGGAGAGAGTGAGGGCCTGCACCAGTGTTTTAGCAGTAGAGGGACAGAGGAAGGGACATATTTTTGCAATATTTCTTAGAAGGAAGTGGCATGTTCTGTTGGGGTTTGCAGTGTGGGATGAGAAAGTAAGAGGCTGGTCTAAAGTGACTCCCAGACACCTGCCTTGGAAGACTGGATAAAGTTGACTGTGATTTTTAAATTGAGGGAGGAGCCAGGTTTAGGTGGTAGGATAGAATGTAAAGGAATTGGTGATACCTCTAGGCAAGGACAATGCAAGGCAAACTGGGCTAAAACAGGTCAAGTTTCATTGGTGTTTCTGGTACATATCATTTTGTCTTGTCCCTCTACGTATTTTGGATACTTTGTCTAAATTTTACCTGGCCCTTGTGGGGGGAATTCTGTATTTGACATCTTTTTATATAAATATATTAGATGAATTGGATTATGATTTTCTAAGATGGCCTACACTTTATAGGAGGTAACAGTAATTTTACATGATCTGCTCATTTTGAGAGTGAATCAAGTGTTAGGATTATCACAGATGGAGAGGTGTATGTACAAGGGTACAAACAAATTTGCAGCCAGTTGTATTGCACCAGAAATTTGCTAATTTCAGGTGGAATATTTATAGTGGAATAAAATATCTCCAAAGCTTTGATGCTAAAGGAATTAATGATTATCTCCTGTATGGGGGAGTTAATGATCAATTTAAAACAAAACACAGAAAAATTAAATGTAAATAAACACAATTTTTATTGCACTTTTATTGCACCATGCCCCACTTGCCCCACTTTTAGCATTTAAGGTCCTCTGGAAAGGAGCAACAGAAACTGCAACCACCCCCCATGAATACAGTGCTGCCTGCATTCAGCAGTGATGCATTCATAAGAGCCAGGAAGGAGGGATGCTGGCAATCCCTTTTTCCACTCCCACACCCATTCCCTAACTTGCACATCACACAAGTTACTGCGCATCAGTGGGTTCAAGGTGCCGAGGGGCTCTGTAATTACTGCATGCTCTCAGCATAAAAAAAACACATCTGCCTTTTGCCCACCTCCATTGTGGTCTGCATCAACAGCCAATATTTGTATCTGTTGCTAGGTGCAAGTACTTCATGAATAAGCACAAAAGGAACTAGTTTGTAGCCTCTAGTACGTTAATACTCATTTTGGGGTCATGGTAAAACCAAAGTAACTAAAAGGACAAATACAATATATAACCTTAAATGGAGATTTTTGTTTTATTATACATAATAACACGGTCTTGTGGAACCTCTGCAAACAGGAATTGTACTACAAATCTGAATGATAATCATTTTAACCTTGTATTTTAGTTGAGTGTTTTGTGATTGTTTTGTTTCCTAACTATTTAAATTGTATAATCTAAAAGTGCTGCAGGAATTTATACTGGCAGTGATTGCTTGGAGATACAGACAGCTAAATCTACCTGTGGCTTTTTTACAATTTTAAAGAAAATCAATCTGCTTAGCAGATAAATGATAAGGAATTTGGCTGGAATGCCAGCATTGGTGTCTAGGGGCATGTCTCGCATAAACCCATCTCTCTCACAAACACTGCCATGGCAAAGTGCGGATTGTTAAGATAAATATTTTTAACGATTAACTAGTTTTTGATTGTTTCCCTTTTGTAAGATTTAGAGAACACTATGCAGAGGCTGCTTCCTGTAAATTGATCATTTATAGCCCTAATGGATAAACTAGTTTTTTTTCTAAATAAGGAATAACTCTTTGTCATAAAAGCTGCTGATGCTATGTCTGAAAAGTCTGTCTCTGAGTGTCAGCACAAATCAATTTATTTTCAGTTTTTTAAATCTCATTCACCTTGCACATGTGCCAGACTAGGACGCTGAAGTGAAAAGTTGAAGTTTAATAATTAGTTCTGAAGAACACATTGTCGTCAGAGAAAGAAGACAATATTATTTATTTATAGAAAGGTGCAATTTATACGTTTATAAGTTTCAAGTCATGAAAGAAGTGAGCCCACTAAGAGACAGAGTTTATTTTGCAATTTATACATGACTTTTGTATATTATATTCTTATATTTATAAATTTGGTTTACAATTTTGTCATTTACATAAACCAAGTCTTTCTCAAAGTATTGGAAACAACATGCCAAATAAGTCTATTAAGCACATCATGGTTGGAATGGATAGTGACGTCTTAGTATGTCAATATGTAGAGACCAACACCAAAGTTCAAAAGAAGAAGCACCATAAACAAAAGACAATAAAAAATACTAAAAACCCCAAAAGCACATATGCAAAACAACAGGCATACTTGTGACAATTTGGAAAGTCCATAAATAATTATAATATTAATATGCAGTATAGATGCCAAAGAAAACAGGGAAAAATATCATATATAGTATTGTGTGAAAATACATTGTAGAAATACCAGGTGTTCAGTAAAGAAATGCATATGCTGACATCAAGTTAGGCAAAATATTATAAGGCCTTACCAGGGGCATATAAATAGGCACAAATTGTGTTTTTGTCCCTTAAATTACTGACCTTTTAATGCAAGACAGTACTTTATTAACTACTGAATAACACTGCCTACATTTACACAGCTTGTTATCCACAAAAGTGATAAGTGAAAGTTGGAGGTGAAACACGATTTCTTCCATTGGCTAAACTTGTCTGCACTTTTGTCCAAAGTAAATGTGACTAAAACAAGAGAAATGTATTATTACTAGGATATTTTTGTAGGGTAGTCGATAAGCTTTACATCTGAAAAATATATGCATTTGTACTGTAAGAATAACAAAATATCAGAAAATGTTACACTTTTTTAAGCTTTAGAGTGCTCATTTAGGAACAAAAGTACATTTTGAAAAGCACTAAAACTTGGAATAATGCAGAAATGCTGTGAAATAAAAGTTGTATTGTTGGTAAAAAAAATCTACTGACTTGGTTCCTCTAAGAATGATCTTGACTGTGCATATGGACTATACAAGCCCTGTAGTGTAACAGCAAAATAAATAAGGTCATGCACTAAATTCTACCTTCAAATAAACATGAGGGTCACATATTAATCCCTACCTTGAGATGGATAGCTGGAATAATTGACTTGGGGAAGTAATTTAAAGGAGAAGGAAAGGCCATATCACTTGGGGGTGCCAAAATGGTTGGCACCCCCAAGTGACTTTAATTGCTTACCTTTTACCCCGGGCTGGTGCCCCTGTTAGGAGAAAACCACAAAATGCTGCAGTATCTGAGCACTGATCCACTTAAGGCAATAGTCCTGTTTTAGGCAGTTACTCAGAGGTTAGTACTTAAGCCTTGCAGTGTTCTAGGTCCTGTGTTAGATTCTGGTCTAGGTTCTGCAAAGAATTTGTATATTTTCTCTGTGTCTGTGTTGGTTCTTCATTGTACTCTGTCTTTTATATACATTACATACAGTCAGTCTGGTGAAATTGACCCTAGTGTGTGTTCAACTGTGTTAGGGACCTTAGACTGGGAAGGGGCTGATCTGAACGGTGGGCTCTCTTTGTAGAACACTGCATATATGTGTCAGCACTATTTAATTACAATAGTAATCATAATTCTTAAATTACTGTTGCTTGTAATATACCTATAGAATTTGAAATTAACCAATTAAAATGCAAAGAACAAAGTCACTTTATATTTTATTTGGTATTGTTTACCAGAGTGGGGATGCCTAAATGTGGAGCCTTTCACAAGTCCATTACAAGTGTTAAAGTTATTGCATCATTCCTATTAAATTTAGTCAATTTAGCCAGTCAATGGTGGTGTGGGTATGAGATCACTCTTAATAATAGCGTCCCAAAAATTCTTGCCTCTTTTAAAGGCAAGCATATGGGTCCTTATGTTGTGATGCAGTTACTAACTAATTTGGCCTCTTTGGGGGATGGACTTGACACAGGCATCTTTGGGGTTCTTATATTACCAGTATCAGCTGGCCCAGAGCAGGGCCTCCCTAGCCTATGTTTATTTTCATACTACTTACTTTGGCTATTTAGGGTTTCCATGGTAATGGAACACAGTGGAGAAGTGGTGAAACACTTCCCTTGCCGATTTGTCTCAAGTTCCTACTCCATCATTGCCACTAACACTGCTGTTTCTGGGTTAAATACAGAAAAGGGATGGCCCCTAATATCAACTTTTGAAATATTAATTAAATTAATAACCCTATGTAATAACATTGACATTCTCTTTTGAAAACCAGGCTAGAAATCACTATACAAAATGTGAGCATAAGCATTCAGTTCTGTGGTTAAATGATAAGTTATTTATTGTTCGTGATATATAATTGAAGGAATGTAAAAAAACGGCATTGGATTTTTGGTTAGGGTTAACCGAACAGTAACAGCTTGTAGCAATTAATATTAATATTTTAAACCTTAATCAGTGAAAGACATTTTAAAGTTCCTATTAGCATATCAATGGAATAGTTCATTGATTTCATTTAACAAGCTGAATTTTAAATATGATTATATAGTATTTTTCTTCCTTTGGTATTTAAGTAACTTGGACAATAATGTTAAAATCGCTCTCTGACCTCACTGCTAGCGCACATATGGTGGTGCTTGAAAGTTTGTGAACCCCTTTGAGGCTTCAGGATTTCTGTATAAATATTATCTAAAACAGAATCGTTTTTTCTCAAGTTCTAAAACTAGTTAATGAAAACCCTTTTAAACATATAGTTCAAAAACATATTGTCACTCATAGGGACACATTTACTTACCCACGAACGGGCCGAATGCGTCCGATTGCGTTTTTTTCGTAATGATCGGTATTTGGCGATTTTTCGGAAAATTATCACAACTTTTTCGTTGCCATTCCGAATGTTGCGCAAAATCTGGCGATTTTTTCTTAGCGTTAAAACTTGCGCGAAAAGTCGCGCCTTTTTCGTAGCCATTCCGAAAGTTGCGCAACATGTTGCGATTTTTTCTTAGCGTTCGGATTCATTCAAGCTTCAGTATGGTGACTTTTCTTGGGCAAGGTTGGAGCTGCAGGGTGCCATTGAGTCCTATGGGAGGCTTCCAAAATCATGCTAAGTCTGAAAGTTTCGGCCGCCGCTTACGAGCGCTCAATACGAAAAAGTCGCGACAAGATACAAGCAAATCGTAATGGCTACGAAAAACTCAAGTTTTTTCGCGAAAATCATATTGGTAATGAAAAAGTCGCGACAATTTCCGAAAAGTCGTAAAGGTGCCGAAAAAATCGCAAAAAATATGAAAAAGTCGCAAAATGTTCGTTTTCCAATCTGAATTTTTCCCATTTGGATTCGTGTCTTAGTAAATCAGCCCCATAGTCTACCAAATCCAGAGAAAATACCATGATTCCAGTCTGAGCTCATTCTTCTGCCTATAACAGCCGCCTTTCACTTTGGGAGGAGCCCTCTGCTGCTCGGATGGTGCAAGTCTTATTGTGAGAGAACCAGGGCAGAAGTTCTGGGCAGAAAAGGGAGCATGTCACAGGTGTATCAGGGGAAAGAGCAGAGTGAATTCAATGAGAAGAAGCCATGGGTCAACAACTAAACTAATTGTAAAGTAAAGAATCAGGATCCATAAGCATAGTCAAAAGCAGGAAAAATAGTCAGTCAGCAAAACAGCAAAGTCAAAGATCAGGCATTTGGGAACAGCCAAAGAATGCGCCCTTGTAGCGATGACATCATGTTGCCGCAACTTCATTGGGCCATGTCAAATACAATAAAAGACCAGAACTCTGCAGGACGCATGTGCCAGAACTCTGTGGGAATCCCTGCTGCCCCATTAGACTGCCAGGTATTGTAACATATATTGCTTGTTCATTAATTTATTGAGAAAAAATTACCCAAAGTTACATATTTTTGTGTGGAAAAAGTATGTGAACCTCTAGAATTCTAAGTTTATTTTAAGAATAAATTAGTTAGGTGTTTATATCAATGGGATGCTAATCAGGTGAGTGTTTGGGAAGCCCTGGCTTATTTAGATCCAATTACAAAGAACAGGGCACTCTATTGTAAAACATATCAGCATTTATAGTGGCACACATAAAAAACCCAACGCGTTTCGTCCCTAACAAAACAGGGGTCTGCACCTTTTTGCATGTTTCCCTGACGAAGGTCCCTTTTTTTGTTAGGGACTAAACACATTGGGTTTTTTATGTGTGGCACTAATAAATTTTTTTTTTTTCCCCTTATTCGTTTTACATATTTAATGGCTTATCTCTAACTTCAGCCGCTTTTTTTTTTTGCAAACAACTTTTGTTGTAAATCACAGCTCATTCTCCCTGGTCTTAAAAGCTGATTCTAACATGACAAAAACTGAGTTGTGTCATTGGGTAATGCATTTTGTGAAAAAAAAAATGGTGTTCACTATGAATACTTGAGATGCTTCATTTTTTGGTAACTATGTATCTTTCCTCTGGTATTTACCATATATCGGTCCACATGAATCTTGGCTTTCTCTTGGCGTTTTACTCTTAAAGGAGAATGCAAGTCAAAATTTAAAAAGCATACTGCCCAATAGTCCTCCTATTGTTTAGTAAAAACGCCACACTTTTGGCTCACCTAATCAAATATTTACTCAGTCACACTTACTTCACATTTTCTAGAACAGGCAGCCATCTCTAAAAAGGTATTCTCCCTCCTTTCTCTTGCTTCATCTAGCACATGTGTTTCATTCCCATCCCCCCCTTCTGCCAGATCCGGCTTCTGATTGGCTGGTGGGCATGGTGTAGCTCAGAACAGGAAGACCGGATCAGTTACCATCACATGCTCAGAGAATAGGAAGGCTGCCGCTGGCACCTTACAGGACAGGACAGAGAGATTTCAGTGATGTCACTGGTCACTCTTCACACTGCTGTAGGCTGCCAGCACCATATCCTCAGAGAGGCAAACAGGGATCTGGGAATTTAGATATGCAGTAAGTACTTAAAAAGAATGCCTTTAGATTTACTTTTAATTTATATTAACCTTTCATTGTCTTTAAGGAACAATAGAGCTCCTTTGAATGCATGGTGTTAATGATCTAAGTAGCTAGGTTCTACTGGTACATTTTGATGCAATGGTGAGTCAAGTTACCAACAGGATATAACAATACCAGCATACTCAAAATACCAAACTCGTTTTCAAAGTCAATGTTCTAGTTAAGGCAAAGGGGCTTGCTGTGTTGATAGTATTCAATGACAGTTTGGCAGGGAAATAAAACCCCTGTTACTGATTTCTCTGGAAGGCTAATTTTGATATGATAACTTCCTTGCATCTGATAAGTCCAATTTAATTTTAACTTTGGATATTTTAAGTTTGAACCTTTCAATGCTGCCATGGAAACAAAAACCTTAGAAGTGCAAATTTACTCATCACTAATTATCCTGCAAACATTTTCTTACTATTGCTTCTGAGTAATTTGTAACATAATCTACCCATGTGTACTAAGTTTCAATTCCTTTATAGCTTAAACAGTACCAACAATCCTGTGCTCCTGAGGGGTCTATCGTTCAAGTTTGTTCCCAATTATTAGGAATTCATTGATGCCTTAATGACATAGACTTTTCAGTAACCAAAGTTCACTATGGTTCTTAAGAGAATTTTGTATGTATTTCTTCTTGGCATTGCTTCTTCCTTTTCCACACAACTGTAGAGGATCTTGTGGTATGCATCCATTAGGGGAAGTTTATCATACTGTCCCAGTAGTGACCAGTATTAAGGGACTCAACATAGAGTTGTGTTTTATATTTAGTATATTGACTCTAATAAGTCTAATAATAATTGCTCTAAAAATAATCATTTTAACTTTTTTTTTACATCATATGATCCATGTTCAGTGCTTTTGAAACATGACATTAAAGAAAATGTGCTGTTTGTGTGCAGCAGTTATCGCAATTTTATTTCTGCACTTTTATTTTTGCAGTATAACTAAAAGACTTTCAAAGTTAACTGGGAAGATAGCTTGTAGGCCTTATCAGTCTAAATGCCACTGACATTTCCATTTGAGCCTTGGGAATATAAAGGAAAATGTTGATTAAATTAAGAGCTGCAAATAATTTATAGCAACTGCATTTAATGTGAATAAAAAGGTCATTTTAAGATTCATATACTTGACATGTTAATTTCTTTATAATTTATATACTCTTTATTGATTTCCATCTGTTACTAATTTTTCTCAAATGAGACTGTGATTAGTAACAATGGAAAATCCTTAGTCCTAATAATGTAATTTCTAAAAAGAAATGCCTCCATGTTCATGACAATGCTTTAAATAGAAATGTACCATAATATTCCTGTGCTTAATTAAAAAGTGAAAACATTGTTTTGCATTGTAATTTACTGTATGCTGCACCAAAATGATATAACAGTGTTATCCTACCAACAGACATAATACATGTCATAAATGGGCCTGAAGGTACAGGATAGTCTAATTAACCTACTAAGGGGCTGATTTACTAAGACCCGAATTCGAATCCGAATTGGAAAAATTCCGATTGGAAAACGAACATTTTGCGACTTTTTTGTATTTTTTGCGATTTTTTCGACGACTTTATGACTTTTCGGAAATTATCGCGACTTTTTCGTTACCAATAAGATTTGCGCGAAAAAACGCGAGTTTTTCGTAGCCATTCCGAAAGTTGTGCAAAATCTGGCGATTTTTTCGTAGCGTTAAAACTTGCGCGAAAAGTCGCGCCTTTTTCCGTAGCGTTAACTTAAAAGGCGCGAAAAGTTTTAACGCTACGAAAAAATCGCCAGATTTTGCGCATCTTTCGGAATGGCTACGAAAAACTCGCATTTTTTCGCGCAGATCGTATTGGTAACGAAAAAGTCGCAAAATACCGATCAAATACCGATCATTACGAAAAAAACGCAATCGGATGCATTCGGCCTGTTCGTGGGTTAGTAAATGTGCCCCTAGGAGTTGGCGCTCATCATAGAAATTCACACACTCCAAAGTAAACTCATAAAATTACTCCAAAACTTTATTGTGATCCACTTGTGATAAAAAAAACTTAAATAATACACAAAGTTAAAAAGGAAAGAATTAATGTATATACACAATATTAGTTCATGTAAATAGTACCTTATATACACAGATTGTGTTTTTTTTTTGTTTTTATTTTCTTCTGGGTGTTTGTATTTGCACATTATTAGTTTTTATTTTGCACATAGGCGCGGGTTTATTTGTCTTAAATAAGTACAGGATAGTCTGCTATATTAGTCTGAAAATTGCAATGTTACAAAGCAAAGTGACTAACCAAGAGGAGCCATCTGCTAGATATGTATAATTGTTGCACTACTTGCAGGGTGCACTACTTGCAGTGTGCCAACAGGTTTAATCTTCTCTGTGGGGGTTTATATTTTAATTTAACCTACAAAACCTTTGCTTCCACTATGGGTGTAGCACTACATAATGAAGAGGTCAAGAATTTTGACTTATGTTCTGATGGCATAAATCTGGATGTGGAAAGGGCCATACTATGTAGTTTGCCATCTCCATGAAGTAATACATTTTTTTTCTAAAGCAGCCTGTTGTACATTCTAAACTGCTGTATTATTCGCTTCTGACTCTGAACTCAGAATAAATTCAGATTGAAGCAATTTTAGGGCACTGTGGGTCTTTTATCTTTCTTTATTATTTAAATTATGTTTTAAGTCCAACCTTCTACATCAGTGGGACAGTTTTCTTTTTGTGACCTTGCAAGTAGTGTGTCGATTATCCTTATCTAGCAGTTGGCTTCTCTTGGGTGTCAGCACCTTTATAATAGTAAGTAAGTTGTAAGTAAGTAAGAATTGTTTAAAAACAAAATTGGAAGGACAAAACAAAATTTTATCTATTTAATTATTAATAAAACAGGGACAGGAGGCAGATGTTTATTATGAAAGGGAACATGTTGAGTATGTGTGATTGACTAATGGCTATGGTATATAAGATGTTTGTAGTCGCAGTGAAAATGCTCTGGGGTACTTGCCATAACCGTAAATGGGAGGAGACAGGGATAGCACTCGATATGGATAAAATAAGAATGCCTCACCTCTAGCTTCTATGCTCTTAGAGCAAAAGAGCACTATGTTTTAGCATTACTGGGGTTGGATATATAGATGTAAGAAAATGTTTCAAAGAGTTATTTTGATTGTGCCTAGGTATGCTTTACTTTACAACAACAAGTAGAAAACTTCATGTTGCTTCAGATATATATATATCATCTGTTACATTCATTGCTGGTCGTGCAATTGTTTCACACACACAATTCTGATTCACATACTGTGCAGTGTATACATGTATGCATTGAAGAAAAAGATAATACATTTTTTATTACCTTTTATTTTGTGGAATAGTTAAGATGCTGTACATTGATTTTTTAGTAGGTTCATTTCAATAATTTTATATCTAGAATTCACAGTTACAACAATATTATACAGAGTTAAACCATTTTGCTTGGAGTCTGTGAAATTATTAAATATTTGGTTTACAAAACCCCAACAGAGAGAAAACAATAAACAATGTAGAAAGAAATCCTTTCTGCAAAACAGTTGTTTATGTGCGAATTCTACTTAGTGTGTTTAGTTCTCAGTGCTGGAAAACATTTTTTATTAAACCAACAGAGAGATTTAGTAGAATGTATTTGTTATCCAATATGATTTTAAAGTCTAAGAACACAAAATACCAAAGACTACTGGATTCACATATGTCACAACACTAGTAATATACTATGCAAATCAACCAGCAGAACATTTTTCCTCTTGTATGTCTTTTTTCTTTTTTGGTCACTAAACATACAGTGTTACGGCCTACTTTTAAAAATCTATGCATATTTATAAAAAAAAAAAAATTAAAAATTGGTTATTCTGAATTTAAAATAATACGTAGAGCAAAACTGTTATTACTTTCTTTTCTAGGTTCTTATGGCATCAAGTAAGTGTTCTTAAAAAAAGATCTAAGAGAAAAAAGTTTCTTCGATTCATAGACCCTACCTTGTGGTATATGTGTACAGCCCTATGTGTACTCTACATCCCATACCGTCCCATTCCTGGTGGTGTAATAAAGCTAATGTGAAGGTTCTGTCCACCCACATTATTAAGGAAAAGGGGTAAATATGTGAGTAAAGCTGTTAAATACTGGTATTTGTCCCCCTACTTCTCAGTGAGGGAGCAAATATTGGAAGGGGTTTTCAAATTGATCTCTCTTTCTGTATAGAACAACCTGTTTACATTTGTTAGGGATCTTTATGGCAAAGGCAGATATAGGTATTATGGTAATCTGACCTGCAGTGGCCTACTCAGAGTAAGAATCCCAAACATCCACTTCAGTTTTCACTAAACGGGAGCTTAATTGTAATCTAAATCTGCTACTTATAGTATGTCAGAAGATTGCTACTACTTAAACCTGCTATAATAATGTTCTGCAAAGCTCATAAGGCTCTTAAAATAAACAATTAGCAACTACTATATAGGGATTCCATTAAAAGCTTGTAGTGTCATTTCAATTAACTGTTTAAGAAGTCTCCAATTAAACTGGTTAGGAAACCCTGCCATACTGAGGTTATTATCCATCCCTAAGTGTTTGGGAAGAACCCCATGTCAGGGGCACTGCCCCGAATCCTATTTGTTGTAATTGCTGTTTTCAGCTGGCAAATAGTTTAGCAAGCCATTTTTACTATTGTCGTTAAGAATGATCATGCTTATGAATACCTTATGAATACTAGCTTTTTACTTATGAAACATGCATTAGTTTTTTGGTCCAGTTCTATATCTTACTTTCCATTGTTTGTTTTGGACTGTATGCATTAAAGGAAAGAGTTAATCAATAACGGTGCCAATTTGTGGCTCCCCTGGTGATCTATTGCAGTGAGCACTAAACTGCCACCTTGTTTCATTTTTATGGGATGGGAAACAAGACAGCTGGAGAGAGTGCAGAGACGTGCAACTAAACTGGTAGAGGGGATGGAAGATTTAAACTATGAGTAGTGATGAGCGAATCTGTCCCCATAAAATTCGCGAAACGGAAAGAAAATTTGCGAAATGCATTTGTCACGTGCCTTTTTTTGTCGCCCACGTCTATATTTTTTTGTCACCCTCCCTTTTTTGACGCAACCACACTCTTTTTTTTGGTGCAACCATGCCCTTTTTGCCACAACTGCGCCCTTTTTTGATGTACAACAAGAAAAATTTTGTATGACAAATATTTCCACAGCGAATTTTCACAGAAGATTCGCAAAACAATTCGCCAAAGGCGAAATGCGGAAATTCGCTGCAAATCCATACCTGGCGAAAAAAATTCGCTCATCACTAACTATGAACTTAGACTGTCATGGCTGGGGTTGTTTTCTCTGAAAAAGAGGCGCTTGCGAGGGGACACGATTACTCTGTACAAGTACATTAGAGGGGATTATAGGCAGATGTAACTTTTGGTTCACCATCATCTGCATTCCTTACTGTCCTGCATTATAACCAAGCATAATTTACTGACCTGTCCTTAATCTATCTATGGAGTAACTACTAGTCATCAATTACATTTCACAATTTTGTGACAATGATACACTTCAGTTGAAAGCAACTATTTTATTTCAACAACTGTTAAACATAGGGACAAAGAACATAATAATTGAAGCATGTGCAGAAGTCAGTCTTTGGCACAGCTCACAGCTTGTGAACATCTATCTATCTAAGGGCTCTGACACACGGGGAGAATCTTCCTGTTCGCGGGCGACTAATCTCCCTGATTTCACTGAAATCGTGCCACTGCGTATGCCATCCCACCGGCGTTTTACATTTTCGCCAGTGGGATGGCATTTCGGGGAGATTAGTCCTTTGTTTTTAAGTGACACATACAGTGGAGGAAATAATTATTTGACCCCTCACTGATTTTGTAAGTTTGTTCAATGACAAAGAAATGAAAAGTCTCAGAACAGTATCATTTCAATGGTAGGTTTATTTTAACAGTGGCAGATAGCACATCAAAAGGAAAATCGAAAAAATAACTTTAAATAAAAGATAGCAACTGATTTGCATTTCATTGAGTGAAATAAGTTTTTGAACCCCTACCAACCATTAAGAGTTCTGGCTCCCACAGAGTGGTTAGACACTTCTACTCAATTAGTCAACCTCATTAAGGACACCTGTCTTAACTAGTCACCTGTATAAAAGACACCTGTCCACAGAATCAATCAATCAATCAAGCAGACTCCAAACTCTCCAACATGGGAAAGACCAAAGAGCTGTCCAAGGATGTCAGAGACAAAATTGTAGACCTGCACAAGGCTGGAATGGGCTACAAAACCATTAGCAAGAAGCTGGGAGAGAAGGTGACAACTGTTGGTGCGATTGTTCGAAAATGGAAGGAGCACAAAATGACCATCAATCGACCTCGCTCTGGGGCTCCACGCAAGATCTCACCTCGTGGGGTGTCAATGATTCTGAGAAAGGTGAAAAAGCATCCTAGAACTACTCGGGAGGAGTTAGTTAATGACCTCAAATTAGCAGGGACCACAGTCACCAAGAAAACCATTGGAAACACATTACACCGCAATGGATTAAAATCCTGCAGGGCTCGCAAGGTCCCCCTGCTCAAGAAGGCACATATGCAGGCCCGTCTGAAGTTTGCCAATGAACACCTGAATGATTCTGTGAGTGACTGGGAGAAGGTGCTGTGGTCTGGTGAGACCAAAATAGAGCTCTTTGGCATTAACTCAACTCGCTGTGTTTGGAGGAAGAAAAATGCTGCCTATGACCCCCAAAACACCGTCCCCACCATCAAGCATGGGGGTGGAAACATTTTGCTTTGGGGGTGTTTTTCTGCTAAGGGCACAGGACAACTTATTCGCATTAACGGGAAAATGGACGGAGCCATGTATCGTGAAATCCTGAACGACAACCTCCTTCCCTCTGCCAGGAAACTGAAAATGGGTAGTGGATGGGTGTTCCAGCACGACAGTGACCCAAAACATACAGCAAAGGCAACAAAGGAGTGGCTCAAGAAGAAGCACATTAAGGTCATGGAGTGGCCTAGTCAGTTTCCGGACCTTAATCCAATAGAAAACCTATGGAGGGAGCTCAAGCTCAGAGTTGCACAGAGACAGCCTCGAAACCTTAGGGATTTAGAGATGATCTGCAAAGAGGAGTGGACCAACATTCCTCCTAAAATGTGCGCAAACTTGGTCATCAATTACAAGAAACGTTTGACCTCTGTGCTTGCAAACAAGGGTTTTTCCACTAAGTAGTAAGTCTTTTTTTGTTAGAGGGTTCAAAAACTTATTTCACTCAATGAAATGCAAATCAGTTGCTATCTTTTATTTAAAGTTATTTTTTCGATTTTCCTTTTGATGTGCTATCTGCCACTGTTAAAATAAACCTACCATTGAAATGATACTGTTCTGAGACTTTTCATTTCTTTGTCATTGGACAAACTTACAAAATCAGTGAGGGGTCAAATAATTATTTCCTACACTGTAATTGTTAGTGATTGCCAAACACCTTGGGGGTCATTTATTAACACTGGGCACATTTGCCCATGGGCAGTAACCTATGGCAACCAATCAAATGGTTGCATTCATTGTTCTACCTGCAGCTGGATGAAAAAAAGCCAATCACTGATTGGTTGCTATGCGTTACTGCCCATGGGCAAATTTGCCCAGTGTTGATAAATGAGCCCCCTTAAAAACATTTCTTGACTGTGTTACCGCATAATTTTGCAGCCAGTATAGGGTAATATATAGTGGAACAAAAAGTGGTTGTGCCTGGCAGTGGAAAAGTTATGGCATACAAATCTGATTACACTGTACTTTGTCCCAAACTTCAGTTGGCATTCCCAGATTTCACTTGGAAAATCTAACAACTTTATGCTATACGGACATTTGGTCATTTCCTTCTGCAATAATTGAACCATACGGTCTCCTATAATGTCCTTATTATGTAGATATTGCAAGATTTGGTTCCATATATAATATTATAATATGCACATTTATATACTATGTAATATTTCTAATGGACTGAAAAATTCAGAAAACAAAACATTTAATATTCATTTTTTTAATCTTTGTCCATTATTGTAGTATGTGCAGTACAGAAGCTCTGATGGTCAATGCCATCAAAGCAATTTTTTTTTTTACTGGAAATTTCTGAAACAAGCTGTAATAACATATTGATTTCTGTCTTCTCACTTTTCTTTAGCTTTTATTTATACCTATTCTTTATAATGAGGAACTATGAAGGTAATGAAAAATAAATCCATCATATCATTTTATATTCTTTAGCCAAGTATACCTACCTTTTAATGTGATTTCACCCCATATGTGTAGTTAGAACTTTAAAAGAAGGGCATTTAACAAAACAATTCAGTAGCTAAGCAATGTTCTCTCAAGGACTAGTTCTATCCTTGATGCTTAAAGATAGACATTTTATTATTATATGTTAAACCATTATTGTGACAAAATGACAGTTGCTTGCAGCCTTGGGATAGGTTTTAAGACACCTAATGTCCTTTGTCATATGAATTTCAATAACATGTATTTATAATAATACATACAGAGTGAATACTGTTAGAAGTCATATCCACCCTGTGGCTTTCCAAATATTGTTAAAGTTCAACTCTCACTGTTCCCAAAAGCTTTCCTTTCCTGCAGGGAAAATATTTGATTGTGGCCTAGCATATAACGTATGACATGACAACTAACAGTCCACACAGCTGTTTATGCTTGTCTGATGTATTACTTATTTTTCTTTTAAGACTTCTCCCTAATAAGGCTGGAGGCTCACATATAGTTGGGTTACACACTGAGACAGATTCATCATTCTGAAAGGCATTTGTCTTTGTTTTTTGTCATATTAGTCAGATTAATTTAAATATATATAAATAATATATACTATATAAACTTCTGAACCTCTAATGTGAAAATTGCTAATGCATGTTTAATTAAATGTAAAAATGTATTGTAATAAAAGTGAGTAATTATATGACTGTATCCCTTTTAACACCTACTGCAAAACCCTTGTTAAACCACCTTTGTAGTTGGTACTCTATGTATTTTAGCAGCCCCAGTGGGATCATAAAGAAAAAAGCTTAGTCTTTAGCTTTCTATAAACCGCTTAGATTCCTTCCATATGTATTGTTTAACACCATATAATTAGAAATGAATTGTAAAATGCTGTGTAAACCTGTAACTAAAAATAAGAAAATGTTCTTGGGAAAATCATTTTTTTCCCCCAGACATAATGTGGACTAAAATATCAACTACGTCAAAGTATAAACAAAGAGAGTAGGAGTGTTTATCCGTGTTAACTTGTGAATCTATCTGTTGATGGTTTGTGCACAGACAGATTTCATAAGTAGCATCAGAGATTGGTTCTTCACAATCATTTATATGAGATTTAGATAACTACATTTGTATATATGTATATAAGGATGTCATTTACAGGGTACTTGTGTAGTATACTGTATATGTATGTGTATGTCTGTATGTGTATATATGTGTATATGTGTATATATATATATATATATAATATAAAAATAAATATATATACAGGTATCGGACCCCTTATCCGGAAACCCGTTATCCAGAAAGCTCCGAATTACGGAATGCCCGTCTCCCATAGACTCCATTTTAATCAAATAATTCAGAATTTTTAAACGGATTTCCTTTTTCTATGTAGAAATAAAACAGAACCTTGTAATTGATTCCAACTAAGATATAATTAATCCTTACTGGATGCAAAACAATTCTATTGGGTTTAATTAATGTTTTATTGATTTTTTAGTAGATTTAAGGTATTGAGATCCAAATTACGGAAAGACCCCTTATCCGGAATACCCTTGGTCCCGAGCATTCTGGATAATGGGTCCTATACCTGGTCCTGGTGTGTGCAGCTCATTCTTTTGCTGTATATTTTTTTGCTAGCACCCTGGGCATTTGAATTTCAATAGGGTGTGCTCCGTTTGTTCTTGTTATATATATATATATATATATATATATATATATATATATATATAGTATATATGTGTGTGTGTGTGTGTGTGTACACAGTGCTCTAATATATACAATTTAGATTTAAATTAAAAAATTAGAAATAAATTTGACAAATTTCATCCTTTTTAAAAAAAAAAAAAAAAAAAAATACATTTAGTAAATATTTACAAATGCACCAAGGTAGCTATTAGGTCGGGTTGGAGAACACATTGTAAAAATGCCCCTGAATCCATGTCACTGCTAATCTTCATTGTTGGAGTGAGAACTGCTTTATACATAACTTATCATGATCACTTACTATTCATGGTAGAGCACTGATATTTATGTATCTATTAGTATCGTGAAAATGTGCTTGAAAAACATGTCTATGTGGCCTAAAAATGTACAGTAAAGTGTTGATTTTAGATGCAGGATATGGTCTGCACAGGGTTGCATGTCAGTGCAAGGGTTATTTTTCCCTTTCAGCAAGGAAATCGTATAGTAGATTAGAACAGAGGTGCCAATGGAGGCAAAACACATGCTTTTATACCTGGTTTGTATGGCTCTTCCCTTTGTGCATGAGGAAAACTAAGAGAGCAGATGGACTTTGGAGGCTGGGAGAGAAGGGGTACAACATGTAGGAACACAGGACCTGCAATACTTGTAAGTTGAAAATACTTTTCTGCTTGTTTTTGTAGGCGCTTGGGCGATAGACCCTTACTCCATGGTAGAAAGGGAAATCACCTGTGTATTACGTAAAAAAAGCTGGACAGACAGGTGATAAGAACTGTTGGAAACTTTGCACCATATATTATGTAATGCAGAGCTAATGCTTCTGTGGAATCTGACATTTTTGTAAATCAGAAGTGAATGCATGCTAGTCTGTGAGGTCGATTTTTACAAAGAAACTGCACCAAATATATATAGTGAATAAAGTTCCCCCTTTTTGTAAAATATAAGGATAATATAAGTCACCAAGGAGTTCCATCACCATTTAAAAGCATGAGACTGAAGGCCGAGTACTTTAATAAAGGTCATGGAACTCCTCAGTGACTTATAATATCCTTATATTTTCCAAGAGGGGGTACTTTATTATAATACACAAGTTTTAGTGAGTCATGTGACAGAAATGACATCACTAAGCACTGTTTATAACTAATGACATCACTAAGCACCATTTATAAGGATATCATTTACAAGGATATCATTTACAGGATATTCATGACTCTTGTGTATTATTGATAAATAAGCCTGTGTCTGCATATGCAATGCATGGCTGCAGTCTAAAGAATTTTGATAGTTGGAATGGAATGAGTGAATATTAGATCTACATTTCATTTTATCCAACAATAAACAATAAATTAACAACTAACATGCAACATTGACTAATAAAACATGTTTCACTTCCTCACTGCCTATCTGTATAGTTCACACCAATGTATTTCCTCAATATGTAGAAAAGAAAGAGAACATGATGATTGTTGCAGTGTTTAACAGCTTCATGTCACTTTATAAAGAGGATTCACACTTCTGCCTTCCAGCTACCAACAGCTGAACTCACTATGCTGGAGTATAGCACACAGTCCTGAGGCCACAGAAAGCTGGAACACTCAAATCAAGTTGCAAGATAAGGAAGCAAAGGAGAAAATATACCATGTATAGGCATGCCTTTACTGAAATAATGCAATTTCTATTGCTATTTTTATCAAATGTATCAACATGCAATCATAATACTTCATAAAATAAAGACATCCAAAAATTCAAATTCTCCAAATTGGGAACAAAACAATAAGGGCTGTTTGTGGGCTGCCTAACTGGGATTGTCACCTATTGTGGACTTAATGATTCATTATTCCATTTATAATAGGGAAGAATAACTGGTAGTTGTTTCAAAGTTTGCGTCAAATCCAAATCTAAAAGGTTCAAGTTACTATTACAGAAAAAATGAAATTCTTTTTAAAAAGTAGAATTATTTGCTGATAAAAGATGCTATGGAAGATGTATTTTGCTACATTCTGGTTAACAGGTTTCTGGATAAGGGATCCCATATGTGTACTGGAACAGAAATACAATAAATACTCTGTAGGATATGACTGAAAAAGTCCCCTATCTCAACAACAATCAGCGCACCGCAGCTCAAGGGGTCACATCTCCAAGTGGAGACCATGACGGTGGAAAAACAGAATCCGCAAACAAACTTGCACCATGTCCCCATTGCTACATAAACCTACGACCTCAGATAAGAAGCACTGGATGAAAGATGGCAGCAACAACCTCAGCTTGCTCGCACGCGCCACTTTACATACCTCAGAGAGACAAGGTGACTTTTCTCCCCAGCACTAAGAAAGATCGGATCACTCAGGTACAAACAGTTACTATAGACATACTTATCAAGCAGCTCTCAGACCTACGGCCCAAGAAATTAAGGCAGATATCTTTCATAAACTAGACACCTTAATACTATGCCAAAATGCCCTAAATGAAGAGCAAATGACCATGAGAGATGAACTGGAAACATCCTCAGCATTGTGAGAACCTAGAGAACAGAAATTGCAGACAAAACCTAAGAATCAAAGGTGTCCCAGAAACCATACAACCCAAGGTCCTCAGACAATCTGTCCAGATTTGCCAGCAGATGCATGGAGCTTTGACAGAGCCCACAGAGTCTGAGGCCCTAGACAGCCTAACCTACAGAACTTTGCTCTTTTTTGACGTGACCACGGCCAGTTTGACGCGTGACAAAAAAATTTTACGTGCAGAGAATTTCCACACAAGTTTCGCAAAACAATTTGCCAATGGTGAAATGTGGAAATTCGCTGCAAATCCATGCCTGGCAAAAAAATTTGCTCATCACTACTCACCCATTACCCTGGCGAGAGCTGAAACCCATTACACACCACCTAAAAGCAAACAACATATCTGTTCCTATTTAAACTGTTACTCAAAATTGCCAGATCCACAAGGCAAGACGTTTCTGCTTTTGCCCCAACTGACACAGGAACATGTGAAATCTCCAATCAAAATGATAACTGAATGGGAAAGGGTCGGCTCTAGCCAACTACAATGTTTACCTCCACTGTCCCAATGGTCCGGCATGTCACTGTGACCAACATTGACTGACCAGCGTAGGCACTGATAATTTAACTCTTTCTTAGTCAGTTCTCATATTTATTGGATACTGAGAGCAGTATCCTGTTAAAGGAGAAAGAAAGGTAAAAACTAAGTAAGCTTTATCAGAAAGGTCTATGTAAATACAGCCATAAGCACTCACAGAAATGCTGCACTGATTTCTCTGAAAAAAGATTTCTTGTGTCTGTAAATCCTGTGCCAGAGACACGCAGCTTTCTGCTCTCTGCTTTCAGTACGAAAATTTTGTGATATTATAGTGACAAATACAATTTTTTCGTAAGAATTTTCGTGATATTTGTGATCTTCAGAAATTTTCATTTCCAATCCGAATTTTTCCCATTCGGAATTCGAACTTGTGTTTTGATAAATCTGCTCCATAGTCTAACTAACTGAGCATGTTTACTTGGTCTGCATGTCTGTGCAGGAGTGAGGCATTATGGGAACTTTCTTTACACAGCTCACGTTTTTTTCTTCCTGTTTGGCTTCTGATCATCTGAACAGGTGAAATATGGGGAGACTTAACGGCACTATTGAGAGAACTGAAGGTATGCCTGCAGCTTGAGATTAACTCTTTATTAGCCTTTCCTTCTCCTTTAAGTGTCACCAGTTACCTTTTTTCCCCAAAATTTTTTCCTCCCTTTATTGCAAATAACCAGGCCAGTGGCTGAGTTTTTTGTTCCAGTTCTTCCCCCTTCGCTTTTTCTCTCCTATACCAGTGGCATAGTGGTGTGTACACACCAAAAAGAAAATGTTTAGAAGTTCATGATAAAATGACATTTAACACCTGACAGGCTGGCAAATATATTCCCTCAGACCTCCCCACTACGCTGGAGAGGTTGCTCAGAGCCTAAGCCATATTATGTGGTCATGCCCTAGAATAACATCTTTCTGGAAGGAAGTCTGTGAAACATACATCTTAGCAATTCCTCTTGATATAGAATTGCCACATCTCCTCTTAGCACTGCCTTTCCCAAAACTAAAATGCCCAGCACAAAAAACTGGTAAATCACATCACAACAACAGCCTGTCTAGTTCTTACTTCTAGATGGAAATCGCAAAAGGCTTCCACTATGACTGGTTATTTCCATAGTTGAGCACTTTGAAGAAATGACAGCACCTATTACCAACAGGGATCAATTACACTCAACATTTGGTTTCCAAGTCCCCTGGAAGCACATGAAGCGATTAATATTGACTAAGCTAATGTCACGGTCGGCACCCAATACCAGAACAAGTGCAAAGCACCCTGGTCTCGGCTCGTGCTTCACCAGTAGCGTGACCGCCTTTGGCTTCGGGAGGAGCCCTCAGCTACTCGGATGCCACCTGGACTTATACGAGAGGTGCAGAGCAGGAGTTCTGGCTAGCAATGGGGCAAGACTGTATATAAGTCTTAAGGCCGATGGTCACGGTACAGATAGGAGTAGGCAAATACGTGGTCAAACAGGCTTGGGTCGAGGCGGGCAGATAACTAGGATCGTCAGGCAGGCAATGGGTCAAACCGGGAATCAATCAGAAGGATGAGGCAGAAACAGTAGTCATGGACAGGCACGGATCAGGACACAGGAATCAGAATCGTCAAAGCCAGGCAGGGTCAAAACAGGAACAACCAGGAAGCATAAAGCACAATTTACAGGCACCAGGAATAAAACCTATCACGGGCAATGAATGTATGAAAATGGCCCTTTAAATAGTTTAAATTTCGCGCCATTGCGCGCTGACGTCACGACGTCAGCGCGCATGCGCCTATGAGATGCGGAAGTGCGCGTGCGCGAGCACTAAGAAGGAACCGGCGCATTGGGAGGACGGCGCGGCGGGCGTCCCCGCCGAGCCGGTAAGGCCCTTTTTATTACAGCTACATCCAGAATACAAGCTTAACTGACCTCAAATATACCCAGCACCTACCTCAAATATACCCAGCACCTACAGTAAATGGGGCTTAAGTACTTGGGGAGGGATAACTGACAATGCTACTATAACTTTTCCTTCAACACTGTTGGAAACGCCATTAGAGGGAAACATATTGTAAAATGTGTAGGAGGTCCTGTGGTTATTGTTTTGCGATAGCTGCAAACCATTTAAATAGGTTTATTACCGTTGTTTCTTGCTTATTTGCAACTGTTCTCTCATTGTACTTCAACAAAATATCAGGAATGTCCTTCCATGACTGTACTTGTTTGAAATGTCAACCACTCCTGAAAATATGCAATAAAAATTGTTAGTATTTTTTTTCTGCACATTCAGATTTGAAATGTTTTATTACCATTTATGAACTATTTGAGGCCAGTAATTATAACTGGAGCTTTAAAATTAGATTTTAGGAATTTTACTGATGACCTGGTATTATTTATATAAATGTAACTGCAATTTTCTCAACAGTAAATATAGATTTTAATTGTAAAACATTTTAATTTGGATGACTTGCTAACTGAATTGGAAATGTTTTATTCATATACGAATTTGTATTGTAATTAATGGAGGATGTAAATAATGGATGGATTATACCTTAAAAAAATTTTTGTGTATTTTCTTTAGTGTTGTCACAAATCAGATTATTATATATACATCTAAATTACCTATCACCTAAATCTTCTGTAATTCAACTGTAGTTAGAAATCTCCAAATAATTATATTCACCCCCACCCCCCATGGTTTGTGTATATGTCTATTGTATGGCAACATTGTATCTCTACAACAGTGAACCAAAGGTGCTTAACTAAAAACTGTAATGAAGCATAACTAGTGATGAGTGAATCTGTCCCATTTCGCTTCGCCATAAAATTTGCAAAACGTTAAAAAATTTGCGAAACACATTTGTTGCACAATTTTTTTTGTCGTCTGTGTCTACTTTTTGTTTCCCGCGTCTATTTTTTTTTTTGTCGCCCATGTTTTTTTATGCGACCGCGCCCAATTTGACGTGCAACAAACAAAATTCTGTGCAATGAATTTTTCTGAAGCGAATTTTCACTGAAGTTTCTCGAAACAATTCACCAATGGCAAAATGTGGAAATTTGCTGTGAATCCATGCCTTGCAAAAAAATTTGATCACTAATAATAACCGTAAATAAATAAGGTAACCCTTGGCTCATTTCCCTGGAGTGAGTCTGTCCTGTTTTGCTTCGCTGAAAAATGTTCGAAACAACAAAAATTTGCAAAACACATTAAAGGTAATGGGAATTGTTTTTTTTTGCAGTGGCTTTTTCAGTTCTGCACAACTTTTTTGGTGGGGCCAAACCTGTCCAAAAATTTCACTCATCACTAGAGAGGTTATTCATGACTCTTTAAAAATGTGATAGAAGACAACAATGATAACCCTCAAAAAACCACCTTACTAACAGAAATGTGCAGAGAAGAAAAGATCACCTTCAGCCTATACAGGTCTGCCATAATTCAATTTTAAAAAGTCATGCAATTATATAGGGAAAATAGTGTTTCTGTTGTAAGGCAATCTGAATAAAATAATTTCCCCTATGTTGCTATGAAACAGAAGTGCCAGGTTATCCAGTATGTTAAGAGCTGAGAGTGTAGCATTATTCATGGAAATAATCAAATCATTCTAGAGGTGTTCTTTCTCTCCCTTCATGCCTTCTTTCATTTATTGGCTTTACTATCATTTTCAGGTTTATTAAGGAGCAAACTATTTTTTTTTTTTAATATGTATTGTGGTTCTGACTCAGAGTAAATGGTAGGCACATAATCTAATGCAGAGCACACATATGTCTGGTGCAGTTCTGGAATTTCATGTGGGGGTATTGCTTTGATTTCCTTGAAGGTCTGTTGAGTCTGATTTTTAGTAATACATTCATTTATCATGTTCAATTATTTACTGGTAACTATTCTTACATATAGCAGAGTAAATGTAACATATACTTCTACCTTGGCAAATATTTACTGACCTGTAAATTCAGGTAAATAAACATATTATTCTGATCTGCAATGTATAAACAATAGATTAATTTTAATGTGGCTATTACTGGGATACAAGAGGAGACTTAACAGAACAAGCGTAAATAATGTCCATTAACAGCAGCTAGTCAGCAACAGTAATACACATAAAATGTCTTTGATACATTACGTATTCAATTATTGAGATATTGAAGAGAACAGCAAACATACATGCTGATTTAGTGTTCTACCGATGAAAATATTCCATTTGTGTGATGTGTCGTTTTTCATGGTCCCTTATCAAGGCGTTTCAGCTGTGCCCAAACGGGGTCTCATAATTGCTTTAGTTGCTTGTGGCAAAGTTATATCAATGTCAGTATTTAAAGTATTATTGTCTTCTGATCATGCATCAGTTATTAAAAAAAAAAAGGACTTTGTTTTGAGATACCAAGCCAGGGAGTATTGCAGAGCTTATTCTGCAGCAAGATTTACAATGGAATCTTCTTTTAACATTACAATGGCTTGAGCTGTCTCTAAGGCAACTACAGCTTTATGTCCTAGATTATATACTTTAGTATTACTCAAGGTACTCCTAGAACCGAAAATTATACAAACCAAGGCATTTTAATTCTGTTTTTCATCATTATGTTAAGAAATATGTGCACAAAGATTCCATATGCCTGTCTATTACACAATCTATTCTGCAGAAAGGTATTCCATATTTTGGCATTTTACTAGAATCTTCTAACAATATGCACTTTCAATAAATCAGAGACCTGGGACCTACAAACTCCTATAAGGTCAGATGTTTATTCAGATGTACTCCTTACATTAATGTTTTGAGTTCTAGGTTAAGGGACAAACAAAAAGAATTTTGGTCACTGGTGCCTTGAAACTTTCTTGAAACGTTATCCTGTAGAGCAGTGCTGTCCAACTGGCGGCCCTGTGTGGCCCCCCACCTGTCTGGCTGCTTTGATGGTTTACCTTTGTGTAGGATTTAAATAGTATCAGTATTGAGATTAACTGGCCCCCTGCATGGTTCTCACCTCAAATTCAGGCTGTAATCCCCCTGTATTGTTTAAACATGTAATCCCCTGTGTTTTTCACACCTTTTAGTTTCTGCATTGTTCACCCCCTGCAGTGTTCACACCTCAGGCTCAGACTGTAATCATCCACATTGTTCACCTGTTCACACCTCAGACATTGTATGTAGTGCCTGGACTATGCTGCCTGTGTATATGGCACACACAGACAGCATAGGGTAGGCAAAGTATGGCACATAGGCAGTATAGGTCAGGGAGGGTATGGACACACAGGCAGCATAGGGCAGGCATAGTATGGCACGTAGGCAGCATAGGGCAGGGAGGGTATGGAACACACAGGCAGCATAGGGTAGGCAGAGTATGGCACACACAGGCAGCTAAGAGCTGGCAGAGTATGGCACACACAGACAGCTAAGGGCAGGTAGAGTATGGCACACACAGGCAGCATAGGGCAGCCAGAGTATGGCACACACAGGCAGCATAAGGGAGGCAGAGTTCTGCCTGTGTGTGCCATACTCTGCCTGTCCTATGCTGCCTGTGAGAGGTGAACCTGGAAGGGGTTTGTTCTGGGAGTTTGTTAGTAGTTGGAAACAGCCATTAAATGGTCCCTAAGGTGTGTAATTATATGCTGGGGGTTGCTGTGCTATCTACAGGGGAGGACGAGGAGGCATATGGATTTAAGGGTGTGTCTTAATATGACATAATATAATTCTTTCATATATGAATAACTGTTGATATCCCCGCAGTGAGGACCAAGCATTTGGGTTTTTGCTGCACTACCACCATTGTGATAAAATGGGTGTGGTTTGAAGTGGGTGTGGTTCAAAAAGGGGAGTGGCCAAAACTGGCTTCCATTAGCAGCCCTCCACATGTATGCTAGAGAAATTCCGTCCCTCGGCACCGCAGAAGTTGGACAGCACTGCTGTAGAGGATAGACCCTTTATTATATACAACCCTTCAATTTTCCTTTCCTTTTTAATTTAAGCTAGAGAGGGTTGTGGAGCAGAATATAATTATTGGGTGGTATTAGTATTACTGAGGTGATACATTTAGGAGGATCAGATACTGTGAGCCTTGAGCTGGATGAAAGATGAACTTGACTTGTATCCCTTTGCCTTACCTTTATTGTTATACAGGTATAGGATTTATTATCCAGAATGTTTGGATCTGGGGTTTTTCGTATAAAGTATCTTTCCATAATTTGGATCTCTATACCTTTAGATCTTAAAAACATAAAAGCATTAAATAAACCCAATAGGATTATTTTCTCCAAAAAGAATTACAGTATATTCTCGAGTACAAGCCGAGTTTTCCAGCAATCAAAATGTGCTAAAAAAGGAATCCTCGGCTTATACTCGAGTCAAGTATCCTACTGACACATCAGTCGCTGGAGCATGCATGCATGTCGCGCCGCACAAACCCCCCCCCGGCGCGTCGCCCCCGAGCACGCACACATGCCGCATGGAGGAGCACTGCTGGATTACTTGTCCTACTGGCGCACCGAGTCGCTCCGCACTCAGCTCATGGGGGGTGTGGGGGTGCACGCACCGCTGGGAATGAAAAGCACAAGGAGCACCACAAGTAAAGGCTTCACAAGCAAAGCAGCAGTGACTTGAAAAAAGGTTTTAAGTCAAGTTTTAGTTAGTGAAGGAACATCATTTCATCTATAATTTGTAATTGCACCAATGCTTCTCTTATGGAAGGTGCTTGTGACCAGCCTGAAGGAACACAAGACCATTAGCAATCTTTGCAAGTATTACATTGCCCCTAAAAGATCTTTTTGGAACAAACTCCAGCCATTATGGCACACAGGTGTTTGACTTATACATCTTAATATTATTGAAATAGGAAGTCTCATCTGGCTTTGCGCAATGAAAATGTTATTCAAAGTACCATATATACTTGAGTATAAGCCGATCCGAATATAATACATAACATAATATATTATGTTGGATGCTTATGTTAGGCTTATACTCGAGTCAATAAGTTTTTCCAGTTTTCCTAGGTAAAATTAGGTACCTCGGCTTATATTTGGATCGGCTTATACTCGAGTATATACGGTAATTATATCATAGGATCAAGTACAAGGTACTGCTTTATTATTCCGGAAAAATATATATATATTTTTTTAAAAATGTGAATAATTTGCTTAGAGTGTAGTCTATAGGAGATGGTCTTCCCATAATTCAGAGCTTTTGGATCACAGGTTTTTGAATAAGGTATCCCATACCTGTACTGTTTATCCTGAAGTGTTTAGTCCTGGTTCTGTTCACTTTCATTTAACATCTAAAATGTTTTGCTTTTAAATTTCTGACAAACAGCCTGTCATTTTTCATTAAAATTATATGATGAAAAACAATCAATGTCTGTCATGTTTTGTCTTGCTCCAGTAACTGCTACAACTTTGCAACAGTTGAATAATTCAAGGACATATAGGCTAGAATATCTTGTTTGCACATTTTTTTTGCACATATTATGTTCCTGATGGTCAGCTGCATTAAGGGTTATTGGCACTGCATATACATAATCTGCTTTGAAAGAAGCAGTTGACATTTTAAGCCTGTATTTTGTACAGGTAGAAATAACTGGCAGTGCACATTTTTATACTGCAGTTTACAACAGTGCACAGTGTATGTAATAAAACTTTTTGCCCAAAAAGTTATTTTTGTTTGAAAAAACAAACAAACCAAAAAAAATTACCTTTGGGCAGGTCTTAAATGTAGAGATATGTGCAATAACAAGTTGCAATGTTATAATGTATGTTATATAGATACAATACCTTTGTGCATACCATAATTGTATCCTCGGTTGTGCATGTATTTTTGCACTTACGTTTATAAAAAAAAAAAAAAATCCGTCAAGAGGGAGAACATGAGTATCACAATGGCCAAACACCCAACAATCAATTTGTTAAAACAGTTATGTAGTACAAAGATTAAAATTGAATAAATGGGGTGGTTCTACTGAAATTTTCTCTTCTGGTTTTTTTTAATCTTTGTACTTTTGTGACAATAAGCAGAGGTTGCAGTGAATGTAGATTTTGGCATATTTTAAATACATACATACAATAATCATATACAGGTATGGGGATCCCTTATCTGGAAACCAATTACCCAGAAAATTATTATCCAAAAATTGGTGAAAAGCCCATTTTCCATGTTAATAAAATAATCGCATTGTGAAAAAAATATTTCCTTTTTCTATGTAATAATAAACTACTTCTACTTGATCCCAACAAAGATATACTGTAATTAATCCTTTTTGGAGACAAAACCATCCTAGTGGGTTTAATTAATGTTGAAGAGATTTTTTAGCAGAATTAGGGCTCTAGGGCGAACAGGTAAGTCGCCGGCGGGATGGCAGACGCGGCGGCCCAATTTCGCGCAAATCGCCGAAAAAGACTCGCGAGTCTTTTTTGGCGATTTCCTGAAATCACCCCGCTGCGTCTGCCCGCGGCAAAACTCCCTGTTCGCAGGCGACTAATCTCCCCGAGTTGCCTACCCCTGCCATCCCACCAGCGAACATGTAAGTCGCTGGCGGGATGGCAGGGGTAGGCAACTCGGGGAGATTAGTCGCCCGCGAACAGGGAGTTTTGCCGCGGGCGACTAATCTCCCCGTGTGGCAGAGCCCTAATGTATGGCGATCCAAACCCCAGGTCCCAAGCATTCTGCACAATAGGTCCCATTTCTGTTCAACACTTCTTTTGTCTTAAGTGGTGATTAAGTGATCCAAGCGTTCTTTAACCAGTAACTGAAATCTGAAGACACAATAGATTTATACATTGACTGTTCAGCATCTGCAAATATCTTATTGTTGTAAAGAGCACTATTGTATTCAAAGTAGTTTATCTGACATCTGCTATTATGCAGAAAGGACACTAAACCCCAACAAGGCATGGCAGCATGTCACGGTTTCTAGGAACTTATTTGAAGAACTTGTGTACACTGAAATATATTGTTCTTGACAGAAAACTTACAATGAGAAATATGAGATTATAGACATAGTATAAGGAAATTAGTTTATATATGAAAATATTTTCAGATATAAGGTATATGAGAACAAAGGGAAACACTTTGTGAAGAGAATGGAGAACTTTTAGGGAAAAGTGATTACTGGCAGTTTGAATGGCTGAATATAAAAGGTTTTTATTAAATGTTTAGACTGAGAGTGAAATTGTATTACGCAGAAATATGTGGAGGCAATGTATAAAAGTCACAGAGGAGGTTTTTCTGTAGTAAGAGATGATAGCATAGGATTTTAGATGGACATAATAGAATGAACCTAAGCACTTTTAATTAACCTGTCAACTGGGTATATTGTACAGCTTAAATGGACCTCTGGGCAAATAAAGCCAAAATGCCTTTTTATGGGGATTTAAGAAGACACATTTGGATTCCTTTTAAATTATTTGCTAGACTTTTCTTTAGAGCTTCAAAACCTTTCAGTCCCATTGGTTTATTAGCTTCAAAATGATAAAATCTATGCAGTCTCAAAAACCAGCAATGCAAGAAACATAAAATGTTACATATTGATTGTGTTGAACAATAGACTTTGCTGTGATTAATGTGTTAGTACATATAGGGGCAGATTTATTAAAGTCCGAATTTCGGATCTTAAAAAGTACGTTTAGGAAAAATTTAGATTAAATATGAAAATTTCTCATGTGCATTAATTGCGCGAAAATTCGCATTGTGGTCGTACGAAAATATCATGGTACAATCCATTAGTTCCAAAATTTTCGTATCCGAACGTTCATAAACAGCACAAAAAACTTTCTGACTTTGAACCTTCTGTGCATGATTTTGGAAGCCTCCCATAGGACTCAATAGCACTCTGCAGCTCCAACCTGGCCCAAGGAAAGTCTCCCATAGGGCTCAATGGCACTCTGCAGCTCCAACCTGGCCCAAGGAAAGTCTCCCATAGGGCTCAATGGCACTCTGCAGCTCCAACCCGGCCCAAGGAAAGTCTCCCATAGGACTCAATGGCACTCTGCAGCTCCAACCCGGCCCAAGGAAAGTCTCCCATAGGGCTCAATGGCGCTCTGCAGCTCCAACCCGGCCCAAGGAAAGTCTCCCATAGGGCTCAATGGCACTCTGCAGCTCCAACCTGGCCCAAGGAGAGTCTCCCATAGGACTCAATAGCACTCTGCAGCTCCAACCCGGCCCAAGGAAAGTCTCCCATAGGGCTCAATGGCACTCTGCAGCTCCAACCCGGCCCAAGGAAAGTCTCCCATAGGACTCAATAGCACTCTGCAGCTCCAACCCGGCCCAAGGAAAGTCTCCCATAGGGCTCAATGGCGCTCTGCAGCTCCAACCCGGCCCAAGGAAAGTCTCCCATAGGGCTCAATGGCACTCTGCAGCTCCAACCTGGCCCAAGGAAAGTCTCCCATAGGGCTCAATGGCACTCTGCAGCTCCAACCTGGCCCAAGGAAAGTCTCCCATAGGGCTCAATGGCACTCTGCAGCTCCAACCCGGCCCAAGGAAAGTCTCCCATAGGGCTCAATGGCGCTCTGCAGCTCCAACCTGGCCCAAGGAAAGTCTCCCATAGGACTCAATGGCACTCTGCAGCTCCAACCTGGCCCAAGGAAAGTCTCCTATAGGGCTCAATGGCACTCTGCAGCTCCAACCTGGCCCAAGGAAAGTCTCCCATAGGACTCAATGGCACTCTGCAGCTCCAACCCGGGCCAAGGAAAGTCACGATACCAAAGCTTGAATGAATAACGAAACTTTTATACCTGTTGCGACAAATACGATTTTGTCTCACAAATTGTCGCAAAGTACGTAAAAGTTTTGGAAATCAATGAAAAAAATTGCAGAAAATACGCACAGTTCTACAAGAAAAATACAAATTTTTTCCATTCGGACCAATTCATACTTTGAAGAATGTGCCCCATAGTGTTTTACATATATGACCACGTGAGACTTAAATTTCTTGGATGTTATAACAAAGTTTCAGTGTGAGAGTAGGCTATTCTAGTGTATACATACATTTGGATTTGCTGCAGATTCCAGATATATCAACATAGTTAATCTCATAGTCATAGGGCTGTACTTATATTTCATGGATATAGTTAGTAAACTACATTTGTTAACTACTGCAGAAGTGAATGAAGATGTGTGTAATAATATTCCCTATTCAAGTTATGAGTTATTAGTTTAATTGTTACTTTAATTGCTATGGTTATTTAAATGAGAATATAGCACTTAATGCAGCAAATGGAAAAGACTGTGTTACTGAATATGAATGAGACAGTATATTTATTATATTTCAAAACAGGCTAATTCTATTGCTCTTTTATTATTTTTACTCATCCTTAATTTTATAATGGATTAGACTTGCAGTCATCTTTCATATTCTGTGTAATAAATACTCAGAAACTCTCTGTTTAGAAGGCACTGGAACCCCCTATAAACACCCAGCCAACTGAGAGGGGAACAGAGAAACTCAATGCTCAATGAGCAGATTTATTAAAGTTTTTTTTACAAAACTTTGCCATCTAAAAATCTGCAGAGGTAATAAAGAAGTCAGTGGGCGTTGTCCATAAAATTGTAAAATCTTTATTTATTTGGAGGTTAAAGATGTTTTCCAGATTTTGTTTTGTTTGTAATTGCAGTAAAATTTTTACAAAAAGAAGCTTATTGAGGGTTTCATATTTTTATTCATATTTCCATATTTCTATTTGTTCATGCTTTTTGTGGATTTTTTAATGAATGGGTAGACATTCGGTCTTTAGTCATGGTAGAAAAAAAAACAAGAAAATTACACAAATACAAATTTTAATAAATCTGCCCAATGAGTAAATCTTGGAACTAGTAATGTCGGGCCAGCACAAAACCCATGGGTCGGGCTGGTTCAGGACAACCTCTGCACTACTTTTTCGGGTTGTGGGTTCATGTCGAGCTCCTCTGCTTGCCCTCCCTGCCTGCGACCTTACACTGCCGGCTCTCTAATTTATAGGCACACACCCACCCATGCCCCATCCCTTTTGTGACATCATTGGGGGCGTGGGTCTATAAATAGAGGGGATTAGCCGGGATGGGTAGGGTTCAGGCTGGGAGCGAGCGGGTTAGGGTCGGGTGCGGGTCGAGAAAAACTTGACCCGCAATCACTACCTGGATTGTTATCCCTGTATAAGATCCCTGCTGTGTCTAAGTGGTATACACTTATCAGCCTCATCTATGTGGGATTCTGGCTGGGACACTTTGTTTCAAACACATAGTTCATTAAAACATGTTCACGGGGTGTAACTACAGAAGAAGCAGTCCCTGTGGTTGCAAGGTGTCCCAGAGTGTAAAGGGCCCAGTGTGGACTTAATAATGAGCAATTTCAATATATCTTGGTAGAATAGGTTAATTTACCAATGTTTTGGGACCCTAAGCTTAAATGTTGAGAGCCCAGTGACATCTAGTTTTGCCACCGAATGTTCATTTGTTGAAATGGAGCAGCCCCATCAAGACACTTGCAGGACTACATGGTGCACTACTTGTCTGCCAATATTATATACATTTTTTATGTCTGGTAGAACATGCTGGACAGTTAATAGCATTTAATTATTGATCTCTGGAGATACATGTGTTCATCATTATTGAATTGTTCATACTGCATGCATTGATATGTATGATTTTATTTTTTCTTTATATGCACAGTTTTATAATTGAATTAGCAAGACGGCCACATACTCCCTGTAGTCCAGCTGTGGCAGTTTTAGTACCTTTATGTTCTGTGTGAGTGCAATTTACTTGTTTGGAACCGAGTGCTTTCTTTTTGTTCTTTTTACTGGTACAGGTATGGGATCCATTGTCTGGAAACCCTATTGGATTTATTTAATGTTTAACTAATCTTTTAGTAGACTTAAGGTGTGGAGAACCAAATTAATGGAAAGATCCCTTATCCGGAAAACCCCAGGTCCAAAGCATTCTGGATAATGGGTCCCATACCTGTATACAGATGTGAAAGATTGCTGATCTCAGTGAAGTGCTGCATAAATGTATTGGCACTATATAAAGAAAGGATAATGAAATGAATAATTTTTATGACTTCAGCAATGTGAAATACCCTTAAGTATAATGTCCCCTTTTTGCCAGATGACAAGTAAAATTGTATGTTAATGTTTTTGATACACAAAGCTAAAAAGCACACTTATGTTCTGAGAGACAAGCTAAATGCCATACTATTGCACCCATTTTTGTGTTCAGTTGTGCATTTCCTGACTCACATTTAGTGATACTGTAAAAGCACCAGCACATTTGACATTTATTACTGTCTCCATAAGCTATAACACATTGTTGAGGCATCTGTACTGCACTTAGTGAATTGCCTTCTCGGGATTCTGTCTATAGCCAGCTTTTCTCCATTTCACACATATCAGGTAATTGATTGCCCTGTCACTCTGTAAATGCTTCAAACACCTGCAAAAAGCTGTAAATAACACTTTAAAGCTATATGGACAGAAATTCACAGCACACTGTATTTAACTAAATACAGCTTTTATTTCTGGTAAACTTTCCATAAAATAAATGTAAATACAATTCTAAGGAAGCTATAAAGAAAATGTCCAAAGTTCTGGCAGATGTTTATAATTAATAATGAACTTCCAGAAAGATGAGGAGAAACTATCCCAAACTATTCCCATGTTCCGCAAGTGTAGTGAGTAAAGTGCAATTTCGAGAGCAATTATGTTTTTTCACTGCAATGCAGCATTTTGTCCAAAACTCTGGCATCATTGAAGTTGAAAAGGGGCAAAGCTCTTGATGCTGTTGCGGTAGGCCAAAAAGGAACGCAACTGCTTGTAAGCTTGTTGGATATTGTATTTTCGAAGCCTGTCTGCCTTTATTTCCAGTGTTTGGTGTGCGAGGGACGTGTGTTGTTGATCTGCAACTGAACTGTAGCAGTTGTCTCAGGGCACTGAGTTGCCGCCTGCTTTTGGGTTAATAAATCAGTTGGCACCCTTGCAATTATTCAGTGTGCTGTTTGAATTTTTCTGTATTATTCCTATTGAGGTTTAATTTGAAAATGACTTTTATTATACAGCTTTTTATGTCTGGGTGACAGGTTCCCTTTAATTGCTTATTATTGTTAAAAAAAATAAATCTTTTTTTTAATTACACAATACCTACATGGTTAACATAAAATACTGTAAATAAATAAAAAACACTAATGTGTTAGAACTTCAGTTAAACCTGAAGGCATGTAGCTGTAAGCAGCTTGCCCAGTGTGAAATCTGGCTGGTTTAGTATGCATGCGTGAGCAACAAAAGTCTGCGGTGTACTTGTCACACACAGCAGGCTAGAGCTAAGCAAAGTTCATTGAGTCTCGGAAGGTGTGCCAAAGCATCAAAGGGCATTTAATATATTTGCATACAGGATGGGTATTTTGACATAAATGCCAACTCTAGAATTTCTCTTAGATAAGAGCAAACAACATATTTTTAGGGCTTCTCTACATGCATCAATATAGGCAAGGGAACCACGCTTACTGTAGTGGTCATTATACACATTTTTATATTCAAAGAATTATAGTTATAGGGTAGAATCCGTACTCAAACTTTTCCTTCTGTGTTAGTTCCCCATAGATGGTATTGGATGTGAAATATTCAGTATCTAAGACCCCACTGTGGGAGGGCTTCAACTCACAGAATCTTAGCCTAAGGGAACTGTATTCTTGTGATTAATCATTTCCTTTTCTGTGGAATCAAGTATGTCTGTTAAGAAACAATATATATATATATGTGTGTGTGTATATATACAGTATACATATATTAATATACAGTGGTGTGAAAAACTATTTGCCCCCTTCCTGATTTCTTATTCTTTTGCATGTTTGTCACACTTAAATGTTTCTGCTCATCAAAAACTGTTAACTATTAGTCAAAGATAACATAATTGAACACAAAATGCAGTTTTTAAATGAAGGTTTACGTTATTAAGGGAGAAAAAAACTCCAAATCTACATGGCCCTGTGTGAAAAAGTGATTGCCCCCCTTGTTAAAAATAACTTAACTGTGGTTTATCAATTTCAATTTTCAATTTCAATATCAATTTCTGTAGTCACCCCCAGGCCTGATTACTGCCACACCTGTTTCAATCAAGAAATCACTTAAATAGGAGCTACCTGACACAGAGAAGTAGACCAAAAGCACCTCAAAAGCTAGACATCATGCCAAGATCCAAAGAAATTGAGGAACAAATGAGAACAAAAGTAATTGAGATCTATCAGTCTGGTAAAGGTTATAAAGCCATTTCTAAAGCTTTGGGACTCCAGCGAACCACAGTGAGAGCCATTATCCACAAATGGCAAAAACATGGAACAGTGGTGACCCTTCCCAGGAGTGGCTGGCCGACCAAAATTACCCCAAGAGCGCAGAGACAACTCATCCGAGAGACCACAAAAGACCCCAGGACAACATCTAAAGAACTGCAGGCCTCACTTGCCTCAATTAAGGTCAGTGTTCACGACTCCACCACAAGAAAGAGACTGGGCAAAAACGTCCTGCATGGCAGATTTCCAAGGCGCAAACCACTTTTAAGCAAAAAGAACATTATGGCTCGTCTCAATTTTGCTAAAAACATCTTAATGATTGCCAAGACTTTTGGGAAAATATCTTGTGGACCGACGAGACAAAAGTTAAACTTTTTGGAAGGTGCGTGTCCCGTTACATCTGGCGTAAAAGTAACACAGCATTTCAGAAAAAGAACATCATACCAACAGTAAAATATGGTGGTGGTAGTGTGATGGTCTGGGGTTGTTTTGCTGCTTCAGGACCTGGAAGGCTTGCTGTGATAGATGGAACCATGAATTCTACTGTCTACCAAAAAATCCTGAAGGAGAATGTCCGGCCATCTGTTCGTCAACTCAAGCTGAAGCGATCTTGGGTGCTGCAGCAGGACAATGACCCAAAACACACTAGCAAATCCACCTCTGAATGGCTGAAGAAAAACAAAATGAAGACTTTGGAGTGGCCTAGTCAAAGTCCTGACCTGAATCCTATTGAGATGTTGTGGCATGACCTTAAAAAGGCGGTTCATGCTAGAAAACCCTCAAATAAAGCTGAATTACAACAATTCTGCAAAGATGAGTGGGCCAAAATTCCTCCAGAGCGCTGTAAAAGACTCGTTGCAAGTTATCGCAAACGCTTGATTGCAGTTATTGCTGCTAAGGGTGGCCCAATCAGTTATTAGGTTCAGGGGGCAATTACTTTTTCACACAGGGCCATGTAGGTTTGGATTTTTTTTTTCTCCCTAAATAATAAAAACCCTCATTTAAAAACTGCATTTTGTGTTTACTTGTGTTATCTTTGACTAATAGTTAAATGTGTTTGATGATCAGAAACATTTTGTGTGACAAACATGCAAAAGAATAAGAAATCACGAAGGGGGCAAATAGTTTTTCACACCACTGTATAATGTATATAACATCCAGATAGTGTTTATGCATCTTTTTTTACATAAGCCAAATTCAATAAGGTCAAGGTAAAATAGGGGAATATATTTGACCTCCTCAGATGAAGCACCTAATGGTGCGAAACGCGTTAGGAGAGTGGGTACCATGAGGCACTGGGATGCACCTATCCATTGTTTGGTATAGTATGTTTACTGCTTATTTTTGAATTGTTTGTTTGATTTTGAGCCAATAAATGGTCTGTTTATTTCACTGAAATACTTTGTTATTTGAATATACTCTATATTCCCTTTAAGAGCTAATCAGTCTTTGCTTCACTGAGGGGTGCAAGTGGAGCTTGTTCCCTGCTGGTAACCATCATATTATGGACCTTGGGGGGAATTTACTAACATTCACTTTTTTCACTATTTCACTGTTTTTTTATTTGATCAGAAAATTTATGTTCTTCACATTTTTTCTATAAAACCATAAAAATGAGAATGTTCATAAATAGGCCTCCCCGTGTTTAGACTAGGGTGGTCCCATCTTTGAGATTGAAGGTTAAACCAATAGTAAAAATTATTTGGTTTTAATACATTTTTGGAATATAAAATTTGTGCACATTGTTCATTTTTTATCCATATTATATTATCAGGTGTACTTATATCCCAGAAGACTAACATGTTTTTTCAGTGAATAATGGAAATGAGAAGCTAAGGGCTGTAAAATTCAGCATCTAATCTTGTTTGCCATGCTGAAAGGATTACAAAGGTTGTGTCAATACTATAATAAAAACAGGTGTTTGATGGACTGTTCATACCTAAAGAGCTTAATGGATCTTTTCTTGTTTTTATCCTCATGCAACGGAGAGAAAATCATACATTCACCTAGTTAAATAAAGATTAGAAGCTATCCAAAAACATCCAGGAATAACTCGCTTAGAGTCATTGTAATTCTACTTTATGGCACAAGTACAATAAGGTGAAGTTAAATTCATATGATAAATGTGTTAGGAATCATTTTTCTTTTTCAAAATACAAAATATTATATATGCAGCTACATTATATTTTTATGAATAATATATATATGATATCTATATGTAAAGGTTTTTAAATGTTGGTCATCATTCACAACAGTTCCAATTTTAGGACATTTACTGTATCAAATACTTTTGTTTCCTAATGCTTGAGAGTGTTTCAATGAATACTGTCATGAAAAAACAAGTTTTTTTCAAAATGTATCAGTTAATAGAGCTTCTCCAGCAGAATCCTGCATTTGAAATCCATTTTTCAAAAACAAACTGATTTTTTTTTTTATATTTAATCGTGAAATATCACATGGGCCTAGCCATATTCTTCTTTCCGAGGTGCCACAGCCATGTGACCTGTGCTCTGATCAAACTTCAGTCACACTTTACTGCTGAGCTGCAAGTTGGAGTGATACGACCCCCTCCCTTTCCCCCCCAGCAGCCGATCAGCAGAACAATGGGAAGGTAGCAAGATAGCAGCTTCCAGTAAGTATCAGAATAGCACTCAATAGTAAGAAATCCAAGTCTGGCTCATGACTCCTCCAGTTACATGGGAGTAGGAAAAACAATAGGTTACCTGAAAGCAGCTCTAATGTGTAGCACTGGCTCCTTCTGAAAGCTCAGACTCAGGCACAATGCACTGAGATGGCTGCCTACACACCAATAACAACTAAAAAAAAATACATTTGTTGGTTTAAGAATAAGATTTTATTTGTAGAGTGAATTATTTGCTATATCAACAGTCTAATTTGAAAATAAAAAGTATACCATAAAAATCACGTCAGTATCCCTTTAAGGAATTGACTTTACCAAAACAGATGAACAACTTTCTTTTCTATGGGATGTTAGAGCTCAGCTAAGTAATCTTGAAAGCTTTTCACCAGGGCCGGACTGACAATCTGTGGATTCCAGCAAATGCCAGAGGGGCTGCTGTAAGATGCCATAGACAGTCACTATTGGGCTGGTGGGGGCTGTTTGGACCTCTGTGTATTTTAAATGCCAGGGCCTATTTTAAATCCTATTTTAAATTCACCACTCATCCAAATGGATGATTTATTTCAAGCTTTTCAGATGAGTAGTGAAGCAAAATTACAAACCAAGTCCAGTTGCATATAACAAAACTGAATTTTTAGGGTTTGTTCCATTGAATCTCAATCAAGCCCTAACCATTGAATCTCAATGAAGCCCTGTCAAAGAACAATATTTAATTATTCTTTACCTACATCCTTGGATAAGCATTTATTCATACCCTTTGCATTTATCTTTTTGTTACTGTAAAATAATATGTGCTTTTGTCCCGTTACTCCAAGATGATTGTCCCTCTGCTAAACCCTGATTCTCTATCTCACTGTCACATCAGATACCTTCATGATAAAACCTCAGTGAGGTGAGAATACTTTATTAATACAGTTCCCACCTAATATGCCCTCTCTAGTCATTAAAGTTGCCAGCCATGATATACAAGACAGTGTCTAGCATTTATGTAAATAACCACAGGGATAAGGGCTCTGGCACATGGGGGAGATTAGTCGCCCACGACAAAACTCCCTGTTTGCGGGCGACTAATCTCCCAGAGTTGCCATGACCCGCCATCCCGCCGGCGAACATGTAAGTCGTCGGCGGGATGGCAGGCGCGGCTGGGCGATTTCAGGAAATCGCCGAAAAAGCGATTTGCGCGAAATCGCGCCGCCGCGTCTGCCATCCTGCCGGCGACTTACATGTTCGCCGGTGGGATGGCAGGGGTAGGCAACTCGGGGAGATTAGTCGCCCGCAAACAGGGAGTTTTGCCGCGGGCGACTAATCTCCCCGTGTGCCAGAGCCCTAATATTAATGGCTTTATTTACTCTGAAACATGTAAAGGAAGTTTTGCAGAGATCTGGGATCTGCCTGAGCAGTTTAACCATAAACAAAGTACAATATACAGTATATTATAACATACATTTGTTTACATTAAAAACTGAATGTTGAAAACTGAATAAGTGAAACCACAGAAAATGAGTTTGCTGAAACTGAGCCATAGTGCTAGCGATTAGTCAAAAATAAATAAGCTTACACACAAAATCTTCATGTTCCCCAAACCAGAAATGTAAACACTTAAATGGGTTTAATGTACTGTTTATGTGCATGTACACATAAGGGTTTCTCTGTCTCAGGTTAAATTGGCAGGGAAGCGAAGCAAAAATAAAGCATTAGAAAATTCTGATGATGGATGCACCTTTTGGAACACAGTGTGTTTCTCAAAATGTCATGTGTAAACACAGCAGGCATATCACTGGGCATTTTGATGAGTTGTGATATTGTGGTGATATCTGAGGGCACTTGAAAAGTGACATATTTTTATGACTTTATTTAAAATGCCTTCATGCCTGTATCATTATAGACTGTACTCCTAACATCTAAAAAAAAAAAAAAGGATACACAGGAGAATACTGGCCCCTAGAATTAGCACAGCTCCCAGCATTTAAGATTTTAGGACATCTTTGGCTGCCTTCTATCCATCCTGAGCTTTTTTAGCTAATTTTCTAGTCCACCAAAAACCTACCTACTTTTAGTAAGCCCTGTCCCTTTTGAAGGCTGCTTTTCAGAGCTGTCCAATAGAAAATGTGAGCATTGGGTGATATGGATTATGCTTTATGTTAAGTACTGGCCTCGGCCAACTTAGTGATTAAATTCTCGTCTACCATGTTGGTGTAATGTTGTGAAGCAAATGGCATAAAGATAGTTAATATATGCGTATAGCAAATTTAGTCAGCTTGTTTTTATTTGTATTTCTTGTAAAAATCACTGACTACCAGTTAATGACTTTGTTTGGACCCTTTGCTGGATTCTTGGTTTTTGGTTTTTGATGATTTTGGAACTACTTTAAAGAAAATAATTTGTTGTCCATGTTCCTATGTTCTTGATATGCAGTGTGACGTGATCAGTATGGAAATGAGTCATTTTGTCCATTGATATAGTATCATACCTCCTAGCACTTGAAAAATGGAAAGAGGGACAAAAAGAAATGCCATGTGCAGCGCAGCAATTCTTTTCGACCATGCCTGTTTTTGCAACCACACCCCCTAAATACCACTCCCATTTTACTAAATTTGGCAGGTTATTTAAAGTTTGAACACATTTCTGGGGGTTTTGACAGTTGCGTTATTACAGTTTTGCTACTGAAGGTGAAATTGCTGCAAGTCTCAGTTCCCCCAAGAGACCTGTTTAGCTTATTAGTTACAATTGTATCTAAGTGCAGGTGAAGCTTGTTAACTTTCTGGGCTGTTTGCCATAAGCTACTTTTTTTATTAAGTTTGTATCTTTTATAGTGTTTAGTGCAGGAGATCAAAGGGAAATGAGGGACTTTTCAGTAAGAATCCGGGACTACGGATTGAGCTGTTAAAAGAGGGACTGTCCCTTGGACAGTTGGGAGGCATGTAATATGTTAATTTTTACAAACCTAATTAAAAAAAACCTGCTTTTATCTGTTTTCTTCCCCTCTAAATGAATTATACACAAAGGCCTACAGCAATTTCCATCTCTACTTTAATATATGGAAAGAATGTGTATTCTATTGGGAACTTTCTCATTTATATTGTGTAAAACGACAGTGCAGAAAAAGCATCAGCTGCATAATTTATCTACTTACAGCTAAAGCATAAGACACTGGCAAAGTCAGTACTTTCACTTCTGTTTTTCTGTTTTAGGGGGACTGTCAAGTCCTTTTAAGATAACAATTTATATATAAGAGAAACATTCATGGGGTCCTCTTAAAATAAGAAAAAAACAGAGTTGGGAAAAAAAATAGCTCTGCCATGTTTTGTTACTGAGATTTGTATACGGAATTAGTAATGTGCAAGACTAATAAGGATTATTATTATTGTTACATTTATAACACTGCTCCCTAGAAAAACACTTTATTGTAAGAGTAGGGAAAATGACAAAAGGTCAGAGAAAGCAACATATTTATTCATTAAATGATACTAAATTTGAATTATTATGAGATGAATAATTAGATGCCTTCATATACAATATACAGTATGTTAACCCAGAGCATACCATTCTGTCTACACTATTTAGTACTATAGTATTTGTTTTAAAGCAATGTCCATCAACAATATGTATTCTAAAAAATGCCATGATTTAAAATAGAAGAGCCAAGCTAATCAATGTACCGGTATCTCCTTCCTTGCTCACTTTTTTAGGAACTGCATTATTCAGTAAATTCTAAAACCTGTCAACTAATGAATAATCTTGCCGCAATCCAGGAGACCCTGGGACTTTGATTAAAGAACAATTTGGTCTCAGAATCTCAAAGGAATTTAATACAAAAGTGTGGTCTATCCATTTGACTCTGGATTTATCAATTAAATATCAAAATGAATACTCAATGTATAGTTCCCAAAAACAGTTATGTAAATTAAATTAACCTTTAACATAAACTGACAGAATACAATACAGGTGAATATTAATACCTTGCAACTAATTGAGGTTATTGTGATTAGATTTTGATGCCACATTGGTTACACTTCTTTTATTAAGAGAAAGAAAGTAGATACAGTCTGTGCTGCTTCTTTCAAATCCATTTAAATTGAAAAAAATACTGAATCCACTTCAAAATGTGTAATAATGGAAACAGGACTGTTTTTATAATAATTAGAAACCTTTCTTTTTTATTAGTCACTTGGTATAACAGTGTATTTGTGGTAACTGTATGATATGTATATAGAAAGGCTTTATAATGGCAATTTTAATGGCAAAAACCCACATTCTCATTAAAAGGAGGAAGTGAAGGTCAGTATTGACTAAAGCAGACATTTCACTTGTAATGAGAATCCCACAGTGCTTGGAATAATATTATTTTGCAGTGTGTCCACTTATGGGACAAAAAGGGTGTTCTTAGTAATATAATTAGTATTGTCATCAATTAAATTCTAAGCTGTTGAAATTAATCATTTCACTGATCTCCCATGAGTTACTTAGCAGTTACTTACTAGTGGAATGTTTAATTCTGTAACTATTAAACAGGTGCCATATATGTTCACAAGTTAAAGAGGAAAAGAGATCTACATCAGACTTAGCATTATAACCTCTCTTAATAAAGGGCAAAGGGCCTTTCTGCATAAACCTTGGGTAAGGCTGTCTGCTTGCTGTATTTGCTTTTTACTTTTCAGAGCTTCATTGTATCGGAAATGTGGAAAATCTGGGAAAGTTTATGCCTGAAATGCCTTTAAAAATGATTAATTGCATATAGACTTGACTTTCATACAAATCTCTTGTTGCCATTTCTAAGTCATTAGCTAGAGGTTACAGACATAGGGAATGGTGCAAAAATGGATGAGCCCAAGAGTAATCAGAAGCCAAGCAAGGGGCCATTTTCAACAAATAAAGCTTAGGACAGACTAGAGGCATGTCAGGCACAGTCCAGGAACCATTAGCAGGAACTTCAGACCATTCCATCAATATTTCCCATGTCATATGAAACAATATACAGTAGCTTAAAACAAGTATAAATATGTAAACTTCAATATAATCTTAAAAATAAAATGGTGCACATAAAATAATCTCAATTAGTCCATTGGGGTTGATAATATTTAATCAGTGTATCCATTTTAGTTTCAATTGTAGGAGAGTTATTTCAAGGTCTCCTTCTCTGTGTAACACAGGAATATGATCAATGGCCATAGTATGTTTCATAGAAAATGTAGAGTCAAAGGTGTGTCACTTTTGCCAGCTGCCTTTGCTGAGTAGATTGGTTGGCCATCCTAACTTGTGGCTGTCTTTCACACAAACATAAGACCACAATTGTAAATAACAAATTTTGAAGTACAGGAAAGATGATGCTTAATTTGGATGATTGAAGGAAGGGCCTGACATAAATTGTCCATACGTATTTCAAATGGGGGATCTAACACTACCAAGTTTAGGAGGGCCCAGAGAGGAGGAGTTCTAAAAAATGGGGGTACATATTTGTCACGCACCAGGACAGACAAGTGATCTTGTACAGTACTGCAATGTATGTGTGTACAAATTATAAGTAAACAGGAAGGTCAGTTTGTCAGCTGGACTTTTTAAGGAAGTAATAACCCGGTCTCACATGCATGCTGGAAAGTGGGATGGGGGGGCAGAGACTACAGAGAATCATCTGCAGGGAGATAGGTGCTCAGCGCCCCCACCATTGCTTCTTAGGCACATGCCTCTTCTGCCTACCCCTAGTTCTGGTCCTGCCGTACAGAGCATACTTGCTATGATAATATGTTTTAAGTTACAACATTTAGGTGATTTTTACTGTTTTTAACAGCAGTGCTATTCAGCCCATTACAGTACATGTAGTGGGCTCATACAGCATGTTTGAGTGGCAGATTATATTTAAATAATAATGTCATACTATGAAGTCTATAGAGCCTCTGTGCGGACTGAGGGCCATAAAAATTCTTTGGAGGGTCACTCCCAGCTTATAGACCTCTAGTCTATAGTAACAGCCCCTTCTATATTATATTTATCTTTTGAAGGTGTTTGATTTTCATAAATTGTGTACAGGCATAAGATTTTGTTTCTTTCCACTTTGACTCTCAGTAATTACATGGTTGTGATGTACTTCTTCCTGCCACTTTGTAATATTCACTTTGAGAAAGGCTGTTGTGTAACCTGAAACATCATGTCTAGCCACTAAAGATCTTTTGCTAGTAAAGGGGACTGATCATTTAGTTACTATTTTATGTTGCAGGCAAAACCCAGGGTTTGTAGACAGCTAAATTGGACTCTAAATTGGACTATGGCAGTTCCATAACTGAACAGGAGGAGTCATTGTTTTTTTGTATAAAAGGAAGAGGCTGATAGGGCTCACTTTCCTCTCTCCTTGGATTTCACCTGGGCAGGGAGAGAAGGTGGAAAGCCTGGGTGGAGGTCCAGTAGGGAAGTTTAGTTGTGAGGATATCTCTATTAAAGCTTGCTCTAGGAGTGAGAGTTAGGGTATTTTGTGATCAGCCTGATGCTCCTATGAGGAACGTAGAGGGATTAGAGTATTAATTGTACCACCCTCAGGATAGAGACACCTGGAGAGAGCGACTCTAGTGGTTGGACTATTCTCAGACTGACTGCTAGCCTCTGATGGGCAAACACCTTTAGAAAGTGTATTTATAAATTGAAAACAATACTTGTATCTTTGCCTGCCCCAACAGATCTGTGTTACATCCCTGCCAATAAAGAAGTAATTGTTTGTTTTTAAGAACTACTGGTGCCCATTTTGTTGATTTTATATGAGAATTTTAGTTTTGCAGAACCCTTCCTGCATCATCATGCTAGGGCCCACTTCTAGAAATTGAGGGGCAGGTTTATGATTCAAAAGAACACATGCAGGGTTTCAAGGAAAAAGCTGCCTAATTTTTATCAGGTGCTCGGGTGCAGGCACATGTAGCCGATATACGCATGAAAACGTGAGACTTTGCATTCTCTCACGTTTTCATGCGTATATCGGCTACATGTGCCTGCACCCAAGCGTATCCCATTCATTCGGGTGCAGGCACAAGTAGCAGGCGTAGGGCTGAATTTTCTGCAATCGTTTTTCCGCTTGCCGAAAATTTCAGCCCTACGCCTCGTGTGGCATCAGCCTTATATGAATATATAGGTATATATGTTGAATGTTTTGTTATCATGTCCTTCATTAGTTGAACCCCTGTTTTAAATAAAACACTTTTTCATTGTTTTTCCTATTAACCCTTCTTTTTTCCTGCTATTCGTAAATCACTTGTACTGTGTGAGTGCTTATTACTAATTTGTTTCATTTATAATATACTTTATTGTTTAACTGTTTAAGTATGGTTTTTAGATTTATGTCTTATGGCATTTTTTTATTGACTGACATAAAACATTTGAAGTATATCTAAAATTATTCCCCTGGCTGCCGGTTGTGTTTTTGATTAATACCAAGTTATCAACTTGGGGGGGAGAGATTTATTCGCAAATTGCATTAACTGCCTTTCTAGGTGACTCATACCGCTAACAGCACTACAATCCAGCACTTCTGTGTTTTGCCAGATATATTCAATAACTGTCTGACAGGTAATATTTCCTTGCTGAGCTTAGATGGATGCATATTTTTCTCCATGGCAATCCCTGTACTTCAGCTGGATTGATAACTGTTCTGAGAATTTGGTAGGGAAGCAGTTTCACGGTTGTGGCCTTTCTTCCCTAAAAGGACATTCATCAGCTGCAGTAAGCAATTTCAGCTGCTTGCTTTCCACTGTTATCCTCATAGGACCTGTACACCTGTAGGTTCTTCTCTGCTCCAGTGACAGTCAGGACATGGGGGCGGGCAGGCTTATATGTCTATTGCAAGAGACAATTACTGAACAATCACAAACCCTGTGGGTACTATAGCTGTCATCCCTGTGGCTGAACATTGTAAATTAATGATTACATCAATGCACCCAGTTGTAGAACATTAACTTTTAGCTGTCAGTCACACAGTAGCTTTTGTGCTGTCCTTTATTAACTAACTTTTAATGCTTCTGAAACACCATCAAAGAGCTGGGGATTAAAAGCTCCAATCAAAATGTCATTAAAGTGCAAATTTTTCTTTTCTTTAAGGGGCTGCTCACCCAAAACCTGTTTTTTTGCATAATGAAAGAAAAAAAAGCAATTCTAAGATGCTTTCCAATACGTTTTTTTAGGTGTTGTAAAGTTATTTGAAAATATAATTGCATAAAAAGCAGTAACATGGGGTATCATTTATACAAACGGATGCACCCAAGGTAACAAGCACACATAAATCCTGTACAGTCATAATCTATGTGGCAGATTTATCAACATTGGTATTTTTTCCTGTGACTTTTTTCATGAAATAATGAATTAATAATGATAAGAGAACTGCAATTTATTAAATGAAAAAAAAACATGAAAAATGCAGATGTAAAACTTCAGCTTCTGAAAGCTTCCACGTTCATGTAGAAATCATAGGGAGCTGTCCTAGTGAAAATTTTAGCTATTTAGTCAATTCAAGTGTCTTGAATTTTTCACATGTTTTTTGAGCTTTGTGGTCCATTTTTTAACTCTATTCAAAGAGAAGGCCTCGGCAAAGTATGGAATAATTTGCACTTTGGAGTAAGAATTAGGATTAAAGGAGGAGGAAAGGCTAATAAAGAGTTAATCTCAAGCTACAGGCATACCTTCAATTGTCTTAAGTCTCCCCATATTTCACCTGTTCAGAAGATCTGAAGCCAAACGCTGAGCTGTGTAAAGAAAGTTCCCATAATGCCTCACTCCTGCACAGACACTTAGACCAAGTGAACATGCTCAGTTAGTAAGACTATGAGTCAGCTTCCTGCTGGTTGGCTCAGATCCACATTCCTAAGGGGGGGAGTGAGTTCTTAGCATTCTTGAGGGAGGGGGGATCAGGAAAGAGCAGAAAGCAGAGAGCTGCATGTCTCTGGCAGAGGAAAACAGACACAACTAATCTTTTTACAGAGAAGTCAGTGCAGCGTTTCTGTGAATGCTTATGGCTGTATTTACATAGACCTTTGTGATAAAGCTTACTTAGTTTTTACCTTTCTTTCTCCTTTACGGACTACTTGGCCACATATAGGGGCACATTTATCAAAGTTCGATTGGGTCTGAATGGGAAAAATTCATATTTTTTCTACGTTTTAGAACTGTGCGTATTTTCTGTGATTTTTTTCGTTAATTTCCCGAACTTTTTCGTACTTTGCGACAATTTGTGCGACAAAATCGTATTTGTCGCAACAAGTACGAAAGTTTCGGAATTCATTCAAGCTTTGGTATTGTGACTTTCCTTGGGCCAGGTTGGAGCTGCAGAGTGCCATTGAGTCCTATGGGAGACTTTCCTTGGGCCAGGTTGGAGCTGCAGAGTGCCATTGAGCCCTATGGGAGACTTTCCTTGGGCCAGGTTGGAGCTGCAGAGTGCCATTGAGCCCTATGGGAGGCTTTCCTTGGGCCGGGTTGGAGCTGCAGAGTGCCATTGAGCCCTATGGGAGACTTTCCTTGGGCCGGGTTGGAGCTGCAGAGTGCCATTGATTCCTATGGGAGACTTTCCTTGGGCCAGGTTGGAGCTGCAGAGTGCCATTGAGCCCTATGGGAGACTTTCCTTGGGCCAGGTTGGAGCTGCAGAGTGCCATTGAGCCCTATGGAGACTTTCCTTGGGCCAGGTTGGAGCTGCAGAGTGCCCATTGAGCCCTATGGGAGACTTTCCTTGGGCCAGGTTGGAGCTGCAGAGTGCCATTGAGCCCTATGGGAGACTTTCCTTGGGCCAGGTTGGAGCTGCAGAGTGCCATTGAGCCCTATGGGAGACTTTCCTTGGGCCAGGTTGGAGCTGCAGAGTGCCATTGAGCCCTATGGGAGACTTTCCTTGGGCCAGGTTGGAGCTGCAGAGTGCCATTGAGCCCTATGGGAGACTTTCCTTGGGCCAGGTTGGAGCTGCAGAGTGCCATTGAGCCCTATGGGAGACTTTCCTTGGGCCGGGTTGGAGCTGCAGAGTGCCATTGAGCCCTATGGGAGACTTTCCTTGGGCCAGGTTGGAGCTGCAGAGTGCCATTGAGTCCTATGGGAGGCTTCCAAAATCATGCACTGAAGGTTCAAAGTCAGAAAGTTTTTCACACCGTTTACAATCATTCGGATACGAAAATTTCTGAACTTTCGGATTGTGCCACAATATTTTCGTGTGACCACGATGCTAAATTTTTGTGTTTTTAACGCACATTAGAAATTATCGGATTTAATTCTAATTTTTTCTATTGTACTTTTAAATGTCTGAAATTTGGACTTTGATAAATGGGCCCCATAGTTTTACAATTGTAATGACTTACTGGCAGAGTTCTCTTCTCAATAATATACTTCTGTGGAATCTTACATGTGTATTCCCCTATGTTCCTTATGTGTGCACTAAATCTATGTTTTTTGTTTCAGTCCACACCCCCCTGCATAATGGACTCTTGCTAGCAAAACAGTCACAACAAAGGGGGAGAGAGTGGGTTTGCATACTGCTAATTTTGTTTGCTAGTTTTTTTTTGTGCCTAGAAATATTTTAGTTCCATGGACTTCTAAGCATTTTTTTTTTTTTTTGCTCCATTGCCTTCTCTATTGCAGCCTCTACTTCATACTGCTTATACTGTCATGACTGTGTCTCCATTAAAAAAGCATAACATTTTATTCTTACCTTTACTACTCAATTTAAACAAGAAAACCCCAAAGCTAGTGTCAGCATTGATTTGTACATCCCTGTCCCTCACATTTAGTCATTGTTAAAGCCCAGTTTCTTTTCAATTACAAACCACCTACAAAGTATAGCTCTCTCACAGATTTGCTACTGAAAGGACATTTAGTTTATCAGTGCTGCTTTAACATGTTCATTTTCTGATGTTTGACTACCTGTTCACATATAAAGTCTGGTAATAGTATTAAATTCTTCTCCCGAACTAACCATCCCCTTCATAACTCTAATTCTATATACTGTAATATAAACCTACTAAATATAAATTATCACAGCAATTTTCATTCTGCCAATTGCTGATTTTTTTTTCCTTACACCTCTTTTCATAATTGTTTTAAAACTGCTAAACATGCAGGAATCAGCCTTAATATATGAATAGTTTAATTAGCTGGATAAAATAAGAAATGACTGCATGCCAGAAATTAGGTGACTTTAAAAAGGCTAAAGTGTTAATTGTCTCTAAAACAGCCGAGCATACAAATAATATTTCATATATACTTACATACAGGTAAAATGTGTAGTTACTGGCTTCTGTTGAATAATTCTCTGCCGACAGCTTTAAAACAGCATAAGGTATTGTAGATTTAGGACTTCTGTTGTTTAATGATTCCCCTTTTGTAGAAATGGAACAGACTTTATTGAGGTATCTGGCACATACAGCCATATCATTACCACTCCTTCCCCCCAAATGACTACTGTCCACTGTGTGCACCAGATACATCAATAAACTTAGCTCAGCATCTATAAATGTATTTTGTTTCACTGCAAAGAAAACAAATCTTTCTTATAACCAGAATATAAATTTGCTTTAAAAAGACTGGGGCTGCAGAGACAACTGACACTGACAAACCTCTTGGTTCTAGTGGCCAGTAGTCAAAAGTGACTATGAAATGTGGCTGTTCTACTCATATCATTTTTTCTGGAGCTGAATAAGTGCTGAATATGACACATATAATAATGGAAAAAACTCAAAAAACTAAAGCAGAACCTTAAGCAGACGTATTGGCAAGCAAAACATTTTAGGATTTATTGAGCTTGTAGAAAATATTGAAGTCAAGTGTATGCTTGAAATCTGCCGGAGCTCAGAAGGAAACATAGGTTCATATAATTTGCTCACTTGATACTTGAGATGGTCAAAACAAGTATTTTTTTCTTTTTTTGTTCTTGAGCATGCTTTTGTCTAGAACTTTTCATGTACAGTGTCGGACTGGCAGGCCAGGGGCCCACCAGAAAACCTTAGACCAGGGGCCCACTGTCCAAACTACTTTTTCTCCACTCCTCACTTATGAAATGAATATAAAATGAATATAAAATCAGATCAGAAGTCAAATAATACAATCATTTAACATGAACTCATTTTATATTAATAGCTTCATCATTTATAAAAAGCCGAAAGTGCACAAATTAATATGTTGTGTAAGAACTGCTAATTATGTTACAATGGAAAACTGAGAGGGCTGATATATACAGCACACACTGAAGGTTTGATACAAGCATAATGTATCATATAAGCTAACTATAATATACTAATGTGGTAAAGCAGGGGTGGCCAAAATGTTTATCGCGGTCCACCAGTAGATCCCCCATGGACTTCTGGTGGGCCGTGTCTTTTATTGGGTATGTGTACGTACGAGGGGAGGAGACAGAATCCATCACCGCGCAAAAAAGTCTGGGCACCTCTGGGGTAAAGAATATATTGCAAATCTGTGAGGAAAAGTCATCTCTAATAGGACTGAACAGAACAAAAATTCAACTAGTAAATTAATGGGCATATTTATAAAAGACCAAACTGAGAATCCATAGGGGTTCTCAGCAGTTCTATATTTTCGCTATTAATTAAATTAACTTTCTTGACTCTTGGGGCATATTTATTATAGTATGTAAACCATATCACCAGTGAGCTTGTCCATAGCAACCAATCAGCTGTTAGATTTAAACAGACATTTACAGGTTAGAATGCAAAATAAAGATCTGATTGCTATGGGCAACATCACCGGTGATTTTGGCTTACACACTATAATAAAAATGCCCCTATGTAATGAACTGGCACACTTATCAATGCAAATACCTGTGTCAGTTCAGGGCAGTGTATTTGAATTCTTTGAGCAAACTATTCTGCCGAGAAATCTGAATCAGTAATCCCCAGTACAAAATACAAAGTGAGATTAAGGATTTTGGTTAATTTTTTTTTTATTATCCAGAACAAATTGTTCCAGTATTAAGAACAATCTATAAAATGGTATATGTTGTACAGGTATGGGATCCATTATCCAGAAACCTGTTATCCAGAAAGCTCTGAATTACTGAATGCCTGTTTCCCATAGACTCCATTTTAATCAAATAATTCAGATTTTTAAAATGCATTTTCTTTTTCTCTGTAATAATAAAACAGTACCTTGTATTTGATCCTAGCTAAGATATAATAAATCCATATTGGATGCAAAATAATCCTATTGGGGGTTATTAATGTTTTATTGTTTTTTTTAGTAGACAAGGTATGGAGATCCAAATTACTGAAAAACCCCTTATCTGGAATACCCTTGGTCCCGAGCATTCTGAATAATGGTCCCATACCTGTATATGCTATTATCAATCAATAACTATCATTATCAATAAAAGGCATTCATAAACTGGCCCCACATAAATTGACACTATACCAAACAGTAGTTTTGGGCCCATCTGCAAAGCCCTTCAACAGGATTTTCCAAAACAGAAGCCATAAGTGCCATGGGTCAATGCAAGGCAACATTCACATTAGAATACCCACCTATAATTATTAGATGATGTTACAGAGTCAGGGCAAATCAATGATAATTCACTGGGCAAAAAAATGTTGTAGAAGGAACCAAATAAGGATATTTGAATTGGAGAATCTTAAAGGATCCTTTTCCTTATCACATTGCATTTCTGTTAAAGTGAGCACATTTTCCATGCTTTTTTTTCCTCTCAGTGGTGTTCTTTTAAAAAATAAAAAGCCAAGCTTCAAAATATGTGCTAATTTTAGAACATAATAAAGAAAGCAATCATTTATTTTATGCCCCGGTCCTGGACTAAATAATAAATCAGGCCCATAGTGTATATAAATCTATTTGTCACTCAAACCTATGTGTGTGCATTAGTGTATATATACACACAGCGTATAAACAGAAACAAATAAGGTAATCTAACTGTAGCAAAACCTATATCCTTTGTGTACATTTGTAAACCATTAATGGCATTTTATATGATGCTGTCAGATTTACATCAGAAGTAGTGATAGATTTACATCAGAAGTAGTGATAAGAGCTTGTACATTGATTATTTAGAGGGGAATCAACTTGCTGTGAGTAATATCAACAGGCATTCTTTAAAGGTGCTCCAAACCCACTAGCAAGTATAGGGAACCTGCAAAAGCTCCCTTAGCACCCTAAACCACCACAAACTTGCTTCCCAGACAGTCCTGCCCCACCCCCACTGTTAAATCCCAGTCGATTATTATCGGTTCGACTTGAAACAGAGTAGAAAGTATCAGGAGCAAGGAAGGCTTTATTCCATAGGACAGCTAATACATACGGAGAATATAAGTTTGGCTCAAAGTCCCAAGAGTTCAATGGTTGCAAAGTCTTTCTTACGTTGTTTCTGGACACAGGAGATCTTTGATGTTCCGTAGCGTGGAAAGTGATGTTAGCAGGCTTCCATGAAATTCATCCACGTGAGATCTGCCCTGTCTTAGGACAGCTGGTTTATATACCTTTTTCTATCCATTACCACATATAGGAACTATATTTACTCTCAATTACGTATATTTCTCCGCCCTGTGTCTCCAATCATCTTATTTTACCCTTATAAAGCGTTACATTACATCATTCTGTCATAATGTAAGAAATCCGCATGATGTCGCCCGAGACCGTGAAATGGATTTCTCATAGGCGTTACATATACACATATTCCATATGATATTTAAAATAGCGTACAATTCCTACTCCTGAATATTAAATATATAACTTAAATATGATTCACAACACACAAGCATGCTTAACATAATATCTTAGAACAAAACGAGGTATTTTGTATTATTCGGTGCATGCATATAGTTTACATTTAAACGGACCGAAACTATAAGATCACTTTTTCTATGCATCTGTTCTGTCACTCACACATACGCTGGCTAGCTGATATCTGAGACTAATCCTTTTGAAAGGTCATGGCTAAATGCGATGCAGATACTGTATGTCTATAACTTTGTTATTAACTCCTTCTCTGCCTAACTGTATTTGACATCAGAAGATCTTACAAACCCCCCTTAATTTCTTTTTGGAATTCTAAAGAAATTACTAAGTCAACATTCACTCACACATTCATGGCCCTTTCGCTTCGTGACAGAACAGAGTTAGTTTTTTCGAATAATCATTTCCCTTAAAATTAATTCGCCCTGTTCTAGGCTCCGCCTTAAATTGCGATACATGCTTTTTGTTTTACAAATTAAACAAACTTGCATAAAAATACAAATGAGACATACACACAATAGAATGATAAATGGATGCAACATAAAATTTGTTGCTGCGGTTCCCGCAGAAGTATGCGACCAAGATTGAACCGATTTTGAGAATTTTTTCCACCATGTCATTCCAGACATTCCTGATAAATCATGTTCGATTAACTCTAAATTCCCTTGCTCGTGTTGGAAGATAACTTCAGCTTCATGCAACTGCTTATGTAATGAGTGCAATAGTCCCTGATCTTGTTCTAGTCGTGCTGCCCATTCTTTCCATGGAAACTCACTGACTTGTGATAGGTTAAATTGGATTGGAATACTATTAACATCTCTGGAAAGGTATCTAGGGACCGGTATTCTGACATTCCTCAGCACTACTTCGATTGGACCGTCTTGGGCACAATAGAGCCCTCTTTTGAGCTTAGAAGTGGCAGTGCATGAATGAAAGAATACTTTTACCTCTTCATCATTTGTCATCACCTGAAAACAGATCTTATCATTGTTTATAGGCGTGACTAGATCATATGTAGATTTAATAGTTTCAACTTGAACGGGGCACATAGATTGGTTATGAAAACATGAATGATAAACCGTTCTAATCTGATATGGAGTGCAAAGGACTTTTGAACTAAAATGCAAACATGCAGATAAATCTACTTGTTCGGGTTCAGCTGCTACAGATGGTATAATAAAATCTTTATACTGTAACTTATAAAACAACAACTGATTGTTACTAACAGGTATTCCTAAGATAGCCATGGAATAAACAGGTAGTTCTTGGCCTGCTAGTGGGATTAGTGAAGTGCCTAGACATTCTTTTTCATTGCAACCCATCCATTTATTGATCCAAAGATCAAGATGGTTTAAAGCTATTCTGTATTCCTCTGGTAAGCTATTACGGATTCCTAAAGGTGTAATTCCTCCGTGCAGGGCCTGTGCAGTGACTTTAAGGTCTGTGGAATATTCAATTTGAATTTCCATACAGGCTCTGGCTACCTCAGCTATATTTGAACTCTTCAAGAGCCCCACGGTTGTTTCCTGCAGGTGTAGGACTGAAGGACCCAGAACAGAAGCTGTCTTGACAACCATGGAATTTAAGATTTGATTCAAATTCCTTTGGACGTGAATACCCTTGCTGTCTAGTAAACCTGTACTTTCTAAGTCTTTCTGTAAAGAGCCAATGCTCATGCTGTTCATTACAGATCCCACGGTTCCAAAACCTCCTAGGATCTTTCCTATGACATCTCTCCTTGCTCTGGGTATGTTATGTTCCCTGTCTCCAAACCAGTAGTCCATTCCTTTCTCCATATTCACCAAATGAGGCCTACACTGTGGGTATCGTGTGGAAATTTTCCACTCTGACCGATTTAAAGTGCCACAGTATAGTAATAAATTGCCCATCTTTTAGAAGGGGTTTTGAGTGAAAATGGTTAATTTGGAAAGGGCTTGATGGTATGAAACTTTGTCCTGAGCAAGAGATGTTACGTGGGTGAGGTGTAACCGTTACCTTAGCTGATTTACATGCAGTTTTATTCTGAATGGAAATACAGCATTCATAGTTACCTTGATCTGCAAGTGTCAGCGCTTTGGACTTAAATTTGAGTGTTTGATCAGACCATTCTATCTTACCCATAATACCTTGATGTATGACAACCTGTGAACCAAAAGTAATGCTTCCTAGATTTTCTTTTCCTCGAATCCAGGATATTGTGGCCTCTGCAGGTAAACTCAGCCGTGTACCACAGCTTAGTTTTAAAGACAAGTCTTCCTGCAATTCTACTTTTTCTGGCCATATCCTGATTTCAGGAAAGACAACATCACTTTCTAAGAATGACATTTGTATGCTTATGGGTTCTAATCCCCTATCCGCTTGGATCTCCCAAACTCTTCCTACAGTATCGTCTCCTGCTTCCCTATCTTGGGATGATCTTCCTGGTCTGAGTTGTTTCATCCAAATTCTAGACGAGTAAAGGTTAAGAGGGTTAAGGGTGCCTTGTTTAGATATGTGAGCTTCCCCTAAGTCTGGATTACTTCTAAATGTTAGTGGTTGTTCCCCTCTAATTTCTAGTGTCCAAACTGCAAAGTCGTCTACATTACATTCCCATGATTGAGTGTTATTTTCATATGTATACGTCCCTTTCATCCATTTGTATTTGGCTCTAGGCCCTAAAGTTATATCAATCCGGATTTGTCCTCCTTGAAGAAAAGGGATTCTTACACAGAATTTCAAAACTGGACCTGATTGAGTTCCGAGAGATAGTTCTCCTTGTACTTCCGTTGGTTCTTCTGGTCCTTGCTCCTCTAGGATTTCTCCTAGTATGCGTGTTTTTCCTGTGGGCTTTGCCTCCGTTTGTTCTTCTCTTGCTTCCGGTTCTTCTCTCCGGACTCTTTCTGATGGAATCTTTTGGTTGGTGATTGTTGAGGCCATTGTTATCCCGATCATCATAAGGATGGCTGTAATGAAGAAGATCTGTCTTGTGCATGATTTCTTTTTCCTTGTTTTCATGTTGGAATCCCACAAGTAGGTTCCTGTTTCCTGTTAAAACAAAGCAGTATCATTCTTTTGGAACATACAATTTACATTGGTCCGCATGGACCCAAAAGTTTGTTGTCTACGCCTGTTTTTGTACTGAGTCGGAAGGTCTTTGTACCTGTAATGTTACCGGACCTAATTTGTTTATGATTGTGTAAGGTCCCTCCCATCCTGAGGACCAGGGTCCCGCCTTTCTCAGGGTTTTAACCATTACCATCCCCCCCTTTTGAAACTTTGTAAATTCTGGAGGAGTGATCTTTTGCATGTTAGAGGCGGCATGTGGGAGTATGGTAGCCAAGTTTTCCTGTAAAAGTTTCAACCATTCTGATTTTGCAATGGCATCCCTCTGTGGTGTAGACAAGAAAGGTTCGTTTGGAAAAACTAGTGGTATCTGCCTTCCTGTCATGAGTTCAAAAGGTGTATACTTTGTAGTGGAGGAAGTGGTTCCTCTGACACTTAGGAGGACCGCAGGTAGTGCGTCCACCCAGGTGTTTCCTCTATCCAGTAACATTTTTGTTAATCTGGATTTGAGGGTGCGATTAGATCTTTCCGCGACAGTCGAAGATTGCGGTCGATAGGGTAGGTGAAAGCGTTGGGCGACGCCCAATAGCGCACAGGTCGCTTGCATCACCTGACCTGTAAAATGGGTTCCCCTGTCGGACTCTAAAATTTGTGGAAAACCCCACCTGGAAAACACATGTTCCCACAAGGCCTTGGCTGCAGACTGTGCGTCATCCCTCCTTAAGGGGATGGCTTCAACCCATTTTGAGAACACATCCACTATTACCAATGCGTACTTAAGCCCATACTTACCTGACGGTAGAGGACCTATAAAATCTATTTGGAGTGTGGACCATGGTCCGTCTGCGGGTGGAACACGCTGTAAAGGTGGTCGTTGACCTTTAGGCCTTGGGTTGGTTTGGGCACAGATGAGACAAGAGGTTACTACCTTTTCTACTGTGTCTTTCATTGTTTCCCAGTAAAATTTTTCTTCTAATACCTCCAAAAGCTTTTTCTGTCCTATGTGGCCTAAACTTTCGTGATTGTATTTTGTGAATGGTATTTGTAAGTGTTTAGGAACCACAGGACGCAATTTCCCGTTTAAGTCATGAAATAACATTCCATTCTCACGAATAAAGGGGAATGTTAGGTCAACCTGAGGATTAAGAGATGGATCTTTCGCTTGCTCCTCTTCAAATGAGGGAAATCGTGTGTCTGCTTTCTTAACTGGAGAGACTGTGAGGGGTGTTTTGGGCATTACTTCCTCTCCATTAAGTGCTGCTTCTTTGGCTAGGGAATCAGCTATTGTGTTTCCTACGATAAGGGGATCCTCACCTTTCTTGTGAGCAGGCACTTTTACAATTGCATAGAGACGTGGTGCTTCCATGGCAAGTTTAAATGTTGTCTCTAGTGTCTCTTTTTGTGTAAGTGTCTTGTTGGAGGCATCTACAAATCCTCTACGTTGCCATACCGCTAAGTGATCTGTCAGGGATCTGACTACGTAGGAACTGTCACTATAGATGACTAGGGGGTGTTTTCCCTCGCTTAGATCTCTTTCTAAGACTGTTTTTACTGCTTCTAGTTCTGCCCTTTGCGCAGAAAAGTATCCTGGCAATTTGTGTTTAATTGCAAGATTTCTGTCTGGGTACCAAATAGAATAACCTGTGTAGTAGTTACCGTCTGCAAAAAATCTGGACCCATCTACAAATACTGCCTCATCGGTGGTACTTGCCTCTCTCCGGAACAGGATTGGTAAGGTTTCTTCTGCATCTACCAGGCATTCATGTATCTCTCCCTCATACTGCATGAGTTGTGAAAGAATGTATTTTGCCTTGTGATCGACCTTGATTTGCCTCCCTGATAAGGCAATTAACCATTGTGCAAATCTTTGATTAGACACGCCCGGAATGTTTCTCTCAAGGAGAAGCTTTAATGGGGTGTGTGGAGTTTGCAAACAAATTTCTTTAAATCCTACCAAATGTTCGGATGCATTTACCGCAAAATGGACTCCTAGAAGGTGTCTGACACAAACCTCAAATCCTCTTTCTACTGGGGTCAACAGCCTGGAAAAATATCCTACCGGTCTCCAATTTTCTCCCTGGAGTTGTAACACTACAGCTGAAATAGAAACATCAGATGTGTGTACCTGTAATGCAAAGGGAGCAGCTGGATCCACTGTGGCCAATGCAGGAGCCATTTGGAGATCTCTTTTGAGAGTCTCAAATGCTTCCTGGTGTTCTAGGCCCCAGTCACCAAAAGTGGATTGGTTACCCTGTAAGAGTTCATAGAGAGGTTTAGCTTTTTCTGCAAAGGACTCTATGAATTCTCTGGAAAAATTTAACAATCCCAGGAATTGACGTAAGGCCTTATGTGAGGTTGGGACAGGAAGTGTAGCAATAGCTTTGCTTCTTTCCTGTAAGGGTTTCCTGTAACCTGGGCCTATCTGGATCCCCAGAAATTGGACCTCTGGTTGTAGTAACTTCACCTTAGTGGTATGAAGTTTTAAACCTGCATTAGAGAGTATCGTGAACAATTCTTCTAACAGAATCAAATGTTCTTGTTTATCTACCGTTTGGAGCAGAATGTCGTCCACATACTGGAGGATACATTCTTGGCGTGAGAACATGGCTAATTTCTCCGCAAGGGCATTATTAAACAGGGTGGGACTGAGGGACCAACCTTGGATTAGTCGGCGGAAGGCAAATTGTTTATGGCGGAAAGTGAAGGCCGTTTTATAGGTACATCCCTCATCGAGTTCTACACTGAAATACCCGTTTTTGATGTCCAGGGTTGAGTACCAATTTGCAGTAGCTGAGATTTTTGACATTATGTCAGGCATCTCAGCCACAAGCTGGGTGAGGGGTGGTGTATGTTTATTTAACATTCTTAGATCAATGGTTAATCTCCATGACCCGTCCGGTTTTTTCACTGGCCATATGGGGTTGTTACATTTGGAGGTTGTTTCAGTAATTACTCCTATTTTTTCCAGATCCTGAATAATTTGTCCTATAGGTTCTATCGCTTCAGGAGGGAGTCTGTACTGTCTTTGTGGAGGGGGATCTGTTCCTTGGATGTTAACCCGTACACCTTCCATTAGACCACACTCATTTTTGGATTGGGCCCACAAATTTGGAAACTTGTGTACCAGCTCTGTGAGAACTTGATTATCCCCAGTATCTGGCCATTGAAACTCCTTTACCGTAATTTCAGTGGAGCATACAGTTTTCAAGTGGCCATATTCTGATGGATCAATCACAAACTGGTTTCTTCCCTCGGGCATCTTTCCAGATCGCCTTGTTGCCTAGATCAACAATCCATCCCCTCTTTTGCATGACATCTGTTCCCAGAATGTTGTCTGCACCCTCACAAAACCAGAAATCTACCTTGGTCTGTAAGTACCCAGGGATGGTTAAAGGAACGTCTGCGAACATAGTTGCAGTCGTGTGTCCCTTTCCGTTGAAACCGACAACAGTACAACTAGGTGCTGCTGGATCAGCTTCTAGTGGCAACTTTTTACCTATGATGCTTAACTGAGCCCCGGTGTCAACTAACAATTCTGTATGGATTCCAGCTAAAATGGCCTGGAGGTAAGGCCTTCCTGAGCCGTCCAAAGATAGGGGGCTGAGGTATTGTAGGGGGTGAAAAGTGGGGGCCTCTAGTCATTGTGGATTGACCACTTCCTCTGGGTATACCTGTGAATTGAGGACAGGCTGTGCACCAGAGTTAATTGTCAATTCCCTGACCTGCCTCAGAAGTGGTGCATAGGGTGATTCCCGTGCCACTGGAGTGTTAGCAGGTGGGGCTGAGGCTGCACTTGTAACCCCATTATCCCTCCCAACTCCCTTGGGTGGTAAATCTTTGACTGGTACTCTGCAGTACTTTCTGATATGTCCCTTCCTCTGACACCTATGGCAGACTAGGCTGTGCAGCCCTGTTGCAGAGGTGCCCTGTCTTTTAAAGGGTTTTGGGCCTGTCTCGGGGGTGGACATAGCTCTATTTGTTACCTGAGTGACTTCAGCTATTTTGGGTTTTAATTTGAGCTGTCTTCTATATTTGTCTATGAAAGTTGCAGCGTCCTCTAGCGTGCGCATTTTAGACACTAAAACTGCCGCTGCTGGGTCAAGATATTTGAATTTTTTTACAAAGGTTGAAATCATAGATTCTGGAGTTTCGTCCTGTTTTAGACCCATAACAAGTCTGTAGGCTTGTTCAAAAACAACCAAAAATGCAAATGGATCCTCATTTGCTGATGTTTTTAGGGTTTCTATTACCTCTAAAGATGGGAGTTCTTCCCCTGTAGTAAGGTACACTAACTGTTGGAGCCTATCTGTTTTTGTACCGTGTCTAGTCTGTCCTGCCTCTATTATTGGCTCACTTATGGGTGGGACTAGACGTCTAGAGAAATGTGTGGGGAGCCACACCTTGAATATCTGATTCTTTTGTGAATCAGAAAGGTTGTATTTGTTTAAATTTGATTCAAGGATGTCTGCATTAATGAAAGTATCTTTGTTTAAGTTATAGGCAGGTATATCTTTAAGGATTTTCATTAGTTGATCGTGAATTTTTAACTTAATTTTAGCGGCTTTGTCCAAGAGCTGACGCTTCCTCTGTTGGGCAGATTCGGCATCATTTAGCTCTTCTAGCTCCTCCCCACCTTCCTCATCTTGCCCTGAAGCCTGAGCTCTTCTGCCTGCACATATTAACTTAACCTCATCAGCATTTGCTATCTGTTGCTCTAATTCTAAAATATGGTCCATTAAGATGTTACAGTTTGAGCATTCATGCATGTCATTTTCTGTGTCATTTCTCTGTAGATTAGAGCAAATCATCTGACCGTGATTGTGTTTAAAAACCATATTATTAAAAATCTGAGTCATCTTCAGAATATTTCGTAACTTAAGCGTTCGTCTGTTTGGACAAATAAACTTACGGTCCAGTAGGGTATTTGCTTCACTACATTGTTGGTAAAGACTATGCCATAAATCTGAATCAGTATCAGCATTTGACATGAACTTATAAATCACATTACTTTGATTTGCAAACTTATTTATCAATTCCATAATTATAATTACCTGTCCTGTCGTCGTCCTGATGCGCTCTTCAAGACTGACGCCGTCTCTCGAGTTTTTAGACTGAGGACTTGGTACCAAGGGTCAAATTCCCTCCGACGGTGATCACCGAATTTTTCCGCTTTCCTCCGAAAAGTCCTGAACTTTTTCTGTTCTTCCAGGTTCTTTTTGATGCTGAATTCCGTTTCTGGCGTCCCCCCCTTCAATTTCAAGGGTACTTGAATAAGATACGCTTTAAATTGACCGTGACAGGGAGAGGATAACGTTCCGGAATGCACAGCAATCAGTCATAGGCTAGGCTCGTCATTAATTGTTAAATCCCAGTCGATTATTATCGGTTCGACTTGAAACAGAGTAGAAAGTATCAGGAGCAAGGAAGGCTTTATTCCATAGGACAGCTAATACATACGGAGAATATAAGTTTGGCTCAAAGTCCCAAGAGTTCAATGGTTGCAAAGTCTTTCTTACGTTGTTTCTGGACACAGGAGATCTTTGATGTTCCGTAGCGTGGAAAGTGATGTTAGCAGGCTTCCATGAAATTCATCCACGTGAGATCTGCCCTGTCTTAGGACAGCTGGTTTATATACCTTTTTCTATCCATTACCACATATAGGAACTATATTTACTCTCAATTACGTATATTTCTCCGCCCTGTGTCTCCAATCATCTTATTTTACCCTTATAAAGCGTTACATTACATCATTCTGTCATAATGTAAGAAATCCGCATGATGTCGCCCGAGACCGTGAAATGGATTTCTCATAGGCGTTACATATACACATATTCCATATGATATTTAAAATAGCGTACAATTCCTACTCCTGAATATTAAATATATAACTTAAATATGATTCACAACACACAAGCATGCTTAACATAATATCTTAGAACAAAACGAGGTATTTTGTATTATTCGGTGCATGCATATAGTTTACATTTAAACGGACCGAAACTATAAGATCACTTTTTCTATGCATCTGTTCTGTCACTCACACATACGCTGGCTAGCTGATATCTGAGACTAATCCTTTTGAAAGGTCATGGCTAAATGCGATGCAGATACTGTATGTCTATAACTTTGTTATTAACTCCTTCTCTGCCTAACTGTATTTGACATCAGAAGATCTTACACCCACCCAATCTTCCTAGGAGTTTTGCATCAAGTTTGGTGGCCAACCTATTCTGGTTACTACCACTACCATTCCCTTGAACTAATTGCGAAAAGGGCCATGTGTGCTAGGAGTTTACATATATAAAGCGATAAACAAAGGCTAGTTTACTTAGAAGTGGCACAGAAATGAGGTTTGTGAATCTGAAGATATTGGTATTATTATCTACTGAGTGGTGACCATTGTTTTGGCTTGTAAATAGTTATGAGCAAAAATTTTCACCAGGTATCGCTGTGCAAAAACGCCCATTGACTTCTCTGCGTTTTGCAAATCTTTGCCATTTTGTGAACTTCTCAGCAAAGCAAAATGGGACAGATCACTAAAATAAAAATTTAGATAATTAATAAATCAGTCCTTTTGCGCAGCTAAAATGACAGTAATTCATATCTACTGTCAATAGTTGCTGGTAGTGATAAGTGAATCTGTCCCGTTTCACTTTGCTGAAAAATTTGTGAATCTTTGAAAAGATTTGTGACATTTTTTGGGATGCTGGAGACAAATTTCTTGCCAAGTGGCGATTTTTTGCGTCTGTTTCGTGAATAAATACGTCAATCGCAAAATGCGGAAATTCACCACGAATCCATGCCTGGAGAATAATTTCGCTCATCACTAGTACCTGCTTCAAAGTAAGCCGGTAGAATACTGTAAATGTAAGATAAAATTAGTTGCAACAAGCATTTGTAAGTGTATAAACACATTGATGTATATTGTATCTAAGATATTTAAAAATACAGGTATGGGACCCATTATCCAGAATGCTCGGGGCCAAGGGTATTCCGGATAAGGGGTCTTTCCGTAATTGGGATCTCCATATCTTAAGTCTACTAAAAAAACAATAAAACATGAATTAAACCCAATAGTATTGTTTTACATCCAATAAGGATTAATTATATCTTAGTTGGGATGAATTACAAGGTACTGTTTTATTATTACAGAGAAAAAAGAAATCAGTTTTAAAATTCTGAATTATTTGATTAAAATGGAGTCTATTCGGAGTTTTCTGGATAACAGGTTTCCGTATAAGGGATCCCATACCTGTACAGCAAATCTTTATTTTTTGTGCAGTGGATATGGCATTTTGAAGTACTATCTGGTTAGTAGCTTTGCTGCATTGTTCATATGTTATTTCTTTCAATGCAGTGGACTGCTACACCCTCAGAGAGTGTAATTAAAAATATATGCAACATTCCTAGGGAAGACGTGTCCAAATAATGTCTGTAGTGCTGAGAGCAATTACAGTGAACTCCGGTTTCACAAATTTCCTTGAGTCCTCCTGAGTACGCCCTGCAGGATTTTTATGTCTGTATAAAATATTTATCGAGCAATTGGATAAAGTCAGATCTAACATGATTTCAGCAGTGCAGGGAGCTTTCATTATAATACAGAGATGAATCTGTTCAAAAATGAAAAATACAGCTGGGATGTTTTAATTGGACTTCTAAGTGTTAATGCAGTGATTGGGAGAAAAGTTGCTCAACTCCCAGTATTTATAAAGGTAACTGTACATTAGTTCCGATCTTGCTCCAGTAAATCTAAAACCAATTTTCCCTCCTGTCTCACTATTTTCTCAATATTCAATGATTTCAAAGTTTAAAATATTACCAACATCACAATTCGTATGCAATCTGTATTGTCCAGAATTGCTCTTGCTTTGATAACTGTGAAATCATTTAGCGCAATAAAGGAAAGATAATATTATTTCATTCCCAAACACTGATAATCTATTTATATTGTATTAATTTACCAGTAACATCAAGCATAAACCACTTTGATAAATATTTGAATGTTCTACTTCTGACTTGCAATTGTAAAATCTAAATATTAGCTTTCTGCTTTGTTACATTCACTAATAGAATGTTTCCTTTCCATAACTGCTAGGATTACAAGATGATTTCAGATGGGAGGGTTTTTTGTTTAAAAAAAATGAAAAGGGGGGGAAAATAAATGTGTGAAAATAAAAGTTAATGAATAATATTTTTTGAATGGTTGTGCCTGTTTATCACTCTTTATCAGTGTTGCAGTGGCCAGAATGTAGGACAGGTTTGAGGGCAGCACTAAAGAAAGGCTGCAGCTTTTTTAAAGAACTATTCTCAAGAATGAGGGGATTCATGGAAAATAAAGGAATAGCTTCCCTAGATTTTTTTAATTGAAATATAAAAAAAAAATCATTTTTTTCAGATTTCAGTGTAGGATTTTGCTGATGAAGCACTTCAATTCATGTGTGAAGGCAGCATGTGTCCCTATGACAGTAATAGTTTAAGCTTAATAATGCCCTTTATGATAACTGCTTTATAAACATATTACCACCAAATGTGATTTTGCTTCTGTAAGGCAAAGGTATAGGGGGAAATGTCAGTGAGTTTTTAGTAGTACAAATATGCCTTTGGGATACACTTTCATGCAACACACACAGGGCAATGGAGAGAAAATTTGTGGTTTGATCCCATCTCAAGGTTACTAAATCTGTGGCAGGCAAATTCCCCGTTTTTCTCAAACACAGCTTTGTGCATATTTGTTTCAATTTTGTAACACTTTAATATTCTATTTCTGCACCCCCCAAAAAGCAGGTCCTCTGTTTGCACTGCTTCATGTAGGCAAAGCTTTACAGGGTTTGCTCAGGTGTGTATGTGACTAATTCCCTGTGTCATATGGTGTTAAGTGGGTCATACTTAATTTGCACAAGAATGTGTTCTTTGGTAAATTTCCCTCAGGGATTATGGCCCTAAAATGCTTAGGGCCTTAGGATGTTACTTGGGGCTTGTACTGAGCAGATGCTTCACAGCACTTTTTACAAACATTTTTTTTTTCTTTAACCCTATTGCACAGAATAATATAGATGGATTGATCATATAAAATTAATATATAATGAACTCTTAATCTTTCTTTGAATATTGTGGGGTTCATTTGGTTGCACAATATCGAATTGTCTCTAACACAAAGAAGAAAAGACGCCACAGTGCATTTGACAGTTTGTCAGTGGCATGTATAATTGTATCTTTGACCTCAATTAACTTACTCAGAACACGATTTAATTACCATTGTTGAAAAGATTGCCCTTTTCTGCTCTTGCAAAAATTATATCAAGTGTTTTCTGAAACAACATTAATCCTGTTTGAGCATACTTAGTATATTTTGTAGAGAAAGCTCTCCAGGTGTGAAATATATTGTCAGACATCTTGTCCTATCCTAGCAGCAAAAGGTGAGTCTGTGGTTAAAGATTCATGTTCTTGGATAACCTGCTGGTGTCTTTTCTTAACAGAACATTTTGTACCCGTGGGTGTTAACATTTGCTATCCAAATTTCATTTCACAAGCATCAAATGGTGCCTTTTTAGTTCAAAATTAATAAAAGTTAAATTAAAATGATGATGCACATACAGTGTTCAAAGCTTTCATATTATAAGGTGATTTTCACATTTTTCATTAAGACGTACATCTAGTCCTCACAGTTAAGATTGCAGGTATCAACAGGTATTCCCATCATCAGTGTTGCAAGCAAGTGTCATAATTAAGTCTGCTTTTGTATTTGAGCTACTAATGTAAAGGGATGTCATAATTTTGTATTTGTCTGGTGTCTAGATGTCTGGTTTTGTATTTGAATTACTAATATAAAGGGATTATGTCATGATTTTTATGCTGTACTAAATAACAGTGTGTACATTACAAATAACTCACTCTATCATTTAAAATGTTATTCTTGAACCACAAAATGTATTTTTTTAGTTGTAATTTTGGTGTGTAGGCAGCCATGTCAGGTCATTGTTTCTGATCCGAAGCTTTCAGAAAGAGCCAGCGCTACACATTAGAACTGCTTTCAAATAAGCTATTGTTTCTCCTACTCAGTGTAACTATAAGTCATGAATTGGGTGAGCCGGAGTTGGATTTTTACTATTGAGTGCTGTTATCATATCTACGATTAGGTGGGGCATGGGAGAATTTTTACCAATGCCACTGTCAGGGAGTTGTTATCTGATTGGCTGCTGGGGGGTGATATCACTCCAACTTCAGTTCAGTAAAGAGTGTCTGAAGTTTATCAGAGTACATGTCACATGACTGAGGGCACCTAGGAAACTAACAACATATATAGCCTCACATCACATTTCAAAATGAAATCTAAAGGAGGAGGGCTATTGAAAAAAAAACGTTTCCTGTGACAGAATCCCTTTAATCCAAGAATTCTCCATAACCTTTAAAGCTACTTGTATCTCAAAAACATGTTGAAAATTTAACCTTTACAAGTGGAATGTAATATTTCAGATTACAAATATAAAATATTTTCTTTTGGACCCCCGTTTGAGAATAAAATCTTAAATCAGAAACCCTTTTAGAAGCAACAGGTGAACAGACTGGAGAAAAATTCCATTCAGGCCTCCCCAGAATTGCAAGGGTGTCTCGGATTCCTTCTGAAATTACATAGATGTTGAAGTTACTGTGAATTTTAAACACAGTTGAGTAACGGCACATTCCACCCTTTTTTAAAATTGCATGTGGCCAGTTGAATTTAAGATCAGTTAAAACAAGGTTTAAAAAAGGCATGTGAAAATCTCATTGCTGATTTTTTTTTCCCCAAAAGAATAATAAGTTTGCCAGGTTTTGTGAGGTTTTAGCTGGCTGGTTCTAGCTTTGATTGAACAAACAAGAATTCACAAAAAAAGAAAAGAGGCAGGGATTGTGAGTAAGTAAAGCTGTTTGTTTTTTTTGTTTTTACCTTGTTTTACCTGACCCCAACCCTCATTGAACAATAAATTAGCCCCCCAGAGTGCAGATAAGTTATACATATGTGAAGTTCAGAGTATAACGTGCCCTTTCATAAAGCCAGATAACTAACAATCAAACCGCTTGTCCCAACAGAGATGTAAAACTGTGTATGAGTCTTCTTCTACCCTGTGCTGCACTGTGTAAACAAAAAAATCTTTAAATACTAACTATTTCTCAGGATACCATGGTATTTCCTTTATTGGCAGCAGAAGCCAGTCTAACATTCATAACCTCACAGGAATGCTTTATTGCAGTTTTCCTCCACCAGTGAGTACCAAGGTGAAATGTTGTTTCACATGACTAGAAATTCAAGACTGGTTTAATGCTATTTTAGAGTAGTAACCCAGAGCTAGAAACCAGCTATTAACTCTGAGCAGTCAACTGAATTAAGACTAATAAAGGCAACATTATAATTTGTTCCTATGGTTTGCTACTCCAGGGGGCTGATTTATCAAGTGGGAAAAATCGTATTAGATAAGAAAATTTCAGATCGCATTGCGGTCGTACGAAAATATTGTGGTACGATCCGAAAGTTCCGAAATGTTCGTATCCAAACGATCATAAAGGGTGCGAAAAACTTTCTGACTTTGAACCTTCTGTGCATGTTTTTGGAAGGCTCCCATAGGACTCAATGGCACTCTGCAGCTCCAACCTGGCCCAAGGAAAGTCTCCCATAGGAATCAATGGCACTCTGCAGCTCCAACCTGGCCCAAGGAAAGCCTCCCATAGGAATCAATGGCACTCTGCAGCTCCAACCTGGCCCAAGGAAAGTCACGATACCGAAGCTGGAATGAATAACGAAAATTTTGTACTCGTTGGGACAATACGATTTTGTCACACAAATTGTCGCAAAGTACTAAAAAGTAATGGAAATTAATGAAAAAATTGCAGATTTTTAGTATTAGGACTCAATCGTACAATCGGGCCTCTAGTTGCAGGTCTACAGTGTTAATGTAGGGCAATATTACCAATTTGCCTTGAATGCTGTATAATAAAGGGCCATACTTTCTTCCTTTAGGGGTATTTAACAGCCACAGCTGCCCCCCCCCCCCGTATTTCAGGCTCCTCTTTCTGAATTCATTGTTGATACAAGACTTCTCACTGACCAGAGGTAAAATGAAATAGTGCTCCTCCATCTCTAGATGTACAGTTTTATCTATCATCCAAATGAGATAGCACAGCAAGAGAATATTATATATCCATTAATTTTGCTAGTGTTTCCACATTTTAACCTTTTTATGTGCAAACAACTGCTCTGTGCCATAGATTTTCAGAATAATGGCGAGACCCAGATCAATTCAAGGCATTTTATGTAGGAGTCAAACTCAATCTTTGAAGCTTTAGTTTCTTTTTCACAAATCAGTAAATCAATAGAAAGTCTGCAGCGTAGCTTTTGTAACATCCTTTGAAAATGTTTCTACTTTTGCACTTTTTTTTCTTTTTTTAAATATCTTCACCAGCTCAGCACCTATTTACTGTTACTATGTCAGCAACATTGCTGCTCCGCCAGAATTATATTTGACAGTGCTTTGCAGTGTACAATAGTTTGATGTTCTGCATATAACAAATGTAACATGACAAGTCAGTTAACTGAAGACCAAACAATTCATATTTGTCATTTGCACATTTTATAACCCATATATTAAGCTTCTTAGTCCAGTCTGTGCCTAAGGGCTTATTAATAGAAAAGTATATTGACTAAATTTCCTAAAATCCTATTTAAACACACACTTCTATTTCTTTTGTGCTGAAGTTAATTAAACACGGAGCATGTAATTAGCACTAGTTCAGTGAATGTCATAAAGAGATAATCGAGCCAGCATTTGCTATTTTATATAAAAATATTAGGTTTTTGGCCAGCCCTGCTTTATAACAGATCAAACACTTTGATGTTAACCGCTACCATGTAAATCTTTTTTGCACAGACCCAATAGGCATATCAAGCCTTAATCACATGCTATTTCTAAAGATCCAAGGATAAAGCTAATTGATACAAAGGACATAATATTATTCCTTAAGCTCACGTTAACCCACCGCTCTGTAATTAAGGACATAGTCAAAATCTGAGAATTTATCTTCCCAAGAGTATTTGTCCTGCCTAAATCACTTATGAACGAGACATAGCTCTCCACTCAGCCTCGCAAAATGTCCAGAGAAAATAAGATGACTATGAAGCTATTAAATGAGCATTCATGCTATACTGTATGCATATTATTTAAAGTTGGTCAGATAAGCATTGTTTAATACTCTGTAAAGGTGGCCATACACAGTAAGATCCACTTGTTTGGCAAGGTCACTAAATGAGTGGATCTATATGAGCTATAAGCTGCCAAATCAGTCTGAAGGACCCAAATCACCAGCTAAAATGTGCCCGTGTATGACACCTTAATTGCGGCTTCTTCAGCAGGCACACAGACTTAAGGATTAATGGACAAAAATCATTTTAATGGCAAGCACTGGCAATAGCTCAATCTCCACATGAATAGTTTTGAACGCAACTGCGTCCGTTTTGTAAAATCATCCATGGTTTTTAATTCAACGAATGCAACTGTGCACAGCCACAATTACATTGGTATTCTGGCGGGTCAGGGAAACATGGCGGATTGCATATAAAAGCACTGTGCATACATACACTTGCGTTTTTAAATTAGATCTGTTTGACTCCTTGCTGTAATTGCACAGTAGTAATTGCTTTGATTCATGTTTATTAAAAAGATAATTCAATATATTTTTAATTTTCAGGAAAGTGTTATTGGTTCAAAAACATATAAAACTGCTGTGAATCCCTCAACAGCCTAGATGATTCAGCTGGATATTTAAAACATTTGCCCATAAATTCTGAATTCTAAATTCTGCAGATTGAAAATATTACTGTCTATAAATTTGTAAAACTACTACTCTTTATACAAGATCAACCAACTAAGCTACACATCAACAAGGGTGATTCATTAGATCTAGATTGCTTTTTCCCCCAAAAATTTGAATTGTAAATATTTTAAGAATATCTTTTATAAAAACATCACATAAAAAAGCAAGTTTCTGTAGAAGTCAATAGGAGTCCCCCCCCCGCAGTTTATTAAAACAGTCAAAACTTGCATCCTCATTGAAAAATGCAATGACCCTTGAAACATGTGTACGGTATGCCACATAATGTTGCCTTTCCAGTATAGCAACAGATAGGAATGACTTAGGGGCACATTTACTAAGCATTTTTGAGATAAAGTCGGATTTTTTATGTCTAGATAATTTCGAGATTTATGAATTAGTTTTTTCCAGAACTCGATTTTTTCATTATTGTTCCCCAAAAAAGTTTTTTGAAAAAAAAAACAAACTTCAATTATTCGTGATTTATTCATGTTTAGTTAACTTTTTTGTGTAAAATTTTTTTTTAACAGGTTTGATCTGTTGAATACCATTGAGTCCTATGGAGGCTTAGAATAGTAGAGGAATAGAATAGTCATTGACACATTTTCAAGGACAAGTTAATACCCTCATTGTTTACAGTTTCACCCAGTTTCAAGGGGACCTCAGTCCCCTCAATGGTTTCAGCTTCTCCCTGTTTCAAGTGAAACATAAACACATTATTGTTTTCAAAGATTGGGTGCCAATGCTCCTAAAATGGCTGCTGGAGCAATTGCTGCTGGGAAAAAATAAGATTATTCATGGTAAGAACATCCATTTAAATGTATTTTTCAAGTTTTAACAGTACTTTCAACTCGAAAAATCTGTGATTTTCGAATGTAATTCGTACGAACGATTCAAGCATTGTTGTGACATTTTATAAATACAGCAATGATCGTGTTTAATTCGAATTTATACCATGTTGATTTTATACGACTTTCAAGAAAGTCCCTACAGCCAGGGCTCCTGTCATTAATACATTAAAAGTATTCAAGTTGATTGCTATGGGCAATTTGCACCCAATCTGCCTAAAGTATATGTACTAGTCTAAACAAATGGTGATTAAAATTAGCAGGAATCTGGGCAGCCAAACTGGCCAGTGATCTGGGCAGATCTGCTGATTTAAATAGGACATTTTTAAACTATGAGTTCACCTGCTTATAAAATCCCCTTGCATATGCCGTGAAGCATGTGAGGACAAACCATGGTAATAGCATCTTGTTCAAGGGTCATTCTCCCTTCCTCCTACACTAACGTGCAAGAGCACAAGATTTTCATATTGAAACAGTTTTTTTCTGTGTTCGCAATATCAAGTTTATAAGGTAAAAAGCATGTGCAGTAATCTCTAGATATAATTGTAATTTACTGTAGGTAGAAAATGATAAGGCCAATGTTGACTGTAATAATCATGTAAGGATTTGGTTATTAGTGTTGAGAGCTGGAGCTCTATGTTACCAGGTTATATAAAACTACATATAGTTATGTCTTATATTTTCATATTCACATTTTTCATTAACTAGACATGACATATGAAAATGTAGTTATTTGTTTGCATTCACTCTATTCAAGATGTTCATGTGAGAGCTGTGGTATTGCCAGCTAACATGTCCCATTCTTCACAGGCATCAGCTAGGCATTTATCAATGGTAGGGTATATATTATACTGAAGTCTATGGAGAACACCTATGCTGAGACAGTTGATATTGCAGCAGCCTTTAATGATGCAATATATTTCAAATAATTCAATATATTTCAGAGGAACACCATTTACTACAATTGCAAAAATGATGCATATTGCTCTATGTTGAGCTGAATGCACCCTTACATCCAAATTTAATGTAAATATGACGGGTCGTAATATTCCGTCCACTGAATATGTGGTTCCCTTAGTTTCTAAGATAGCATATTCAATATAATCAAATAGGGACTCTTTTGCATTTGTATCTTGATATCTGCAATGTATGGAAGTATATGGATGAAGACAAGGCTGTTTGGAATTATACAATTAAATACAGTCTTCATGTAGAGTACAATAGAACTCAACATACATGCTGAAATTTGCTTGCACCCTGTTGTGAACATGTACAGAAATTTCCTATACAATTTAAATAACAGTTATTTCCCTGCTGTGGTAGAAAGCACAGAAGCCTCAATGGCACTGTACACTCTAGTCCCCCCTGCAAAGCAGTTGAAAAGGCACACAACTTCAACATTTAAGTGTACTTGCCCCCTAGGTGTCATATTTAAAAGGGCTGGGTAAGAATTAATCTTATGTTTATACGCTTTTTGGAAAATATAACACACGTTTCTAAAGCTGTTGATACTGACATAAGTATTTACAGCTACTGAAATGGAAATTACACTCAACGTTTAATGTGTATAAAATACTGTTAACTCATTCATTTCCAGTATTTTTATTAAACTACTAACTATCCATAATTTTTTATCTTATCTTGCAAGCAAGTTTCTAAGCCCCCATATACAATTAATACAGGTATATGGACCTATACAATTCTCTATAAATAGGTTGGCATAATACATAATGGTAACAGAAATGCGCTGAGTATAAAAATGTGGGATTTTCTGTTTTCCTTTGAAAATATTTCAAGGAGTGCATACAACCGCCATGCATATAGCACCTTGTTAAAATCCAACCTCTGTGTGCCTTAGACGGCTTAATATAATTTTTCATAATAGACAAAGGCACTTGTTCTTGTCTTCATGTACTTCCAGTGCTCTGATTTCTGAGAAATGTTTGAGGTTATTCTGCCACCAAGATGTGTGAAAATATCTAGCTTTTGAAACAGTAATATTTTGAAAACACTGATGGGTTGAACTAGCAGTCACATTCTATCATTTATACACAATGATGTTGCTGTACAGGAAAAGCAATATCACAGAATAAAACCTAGCACTTAGTGAATGTAATAAATATAGAAAAAGAGATGAGCTCTGGGAAATTTGAACAGGTATTTACAGACTTGTTGTAGTGTTACAACATAACACGAGCTTTCCCCTGGTTTTATTGCATCTTGAATCTTTTATTTAAGACAGTGTAAAGTGCTGACAGTTTTATCCCTAAAAAGTAAAGATGACAGCTAGTTTTACAGCCCAATGCATTCTGAGACAATATAATTTTGGTTTCATCTTAGAACACTTAATTGCTCCAAAATTAAACATGTCTGAATACAAAATTATAGACAAGGAAAAAAAAATATTCTGGAGGGAGACGTTGTATATATCTATTTGATATACCAAAAGTTAATCTATTTTTGACATGCTCTCAGAGATTAATTTCTTTTATCAAAGGAACAATAGCATGTGTAAGTCAAGATCACAGAACTCTGTTTGCCCCAGCTGCTTGATAAAGGTGACTTGTCTGATACGTGGCCAAGTACAAATAAATATCTCTAGGCAAATCAAAGTCCTGCTGCTGACTAGCTGCTGGAGTATTTCCAGGACTTTTCGCAGCCTACAGACTCCCACTTGATTTCTTTAAAACCTAGTTTATTGACTGTAAAACAGAACACTTATCAAACACAACAGTGTTAAATACTTTCACACTTGCCATCGGTTTAATTCTGTTGTGGCCAAGAACTTCAATTCTTCAAATATTAACGCTTATACTGATGTTTTTGGTCCTTCAAGCTATGCACACGGTACATAACATTTAAGTACAGAATTAAAGAAAAACATCAAGGATTTCTTGGAGAGAATAATTGGCTAAATGCATTTTTTTTTTCTTATACTGTTATAGATCACAGGTGTATTATAGGGTTTTGCATGTTTGCCATAGCCCTTTAGCCTATAACAACAAATTAGCATTTTAATCATGGCAATAATATAACTATATGTTTATAGAGATAGAGATGGGGCTGGGTAGGGCTAGGAATGGAGAATACAAAGAGGAAAGAGAGCTGAAATAAATGTAGAGTAAGGGTAGAGTAAGAGAAGAGAGTGATAATAATAAGAGTTATGCTGAAACCAGTGTCTTGTAGGATCTGGACTCCTTAAGAGAATATCCAAAGGGTCCACCCAGTAGCAAATTTTATAAATTGAGTCACAGTCTGAGTAGAAAGTTCTCCAAACTGCTGAATTTCATAAATTTTTTAAATCTTTTCCTTAACTGTAGGGGGTTTATGGGATCTCAAGTTCATTGGTATAAGTTATTTGGCAGCATTAAGAAAATGAGAAAGAACCTATTTATGTGGAAAAGATGCATGTATGCTGATTCGCCTTGAATGTTATTTTAGAGAATCTTACCAATATGGCCTCTAAACTCTGACCAGGAGGTGCATATTTTGGTACACTCCCAAAAAATGAAGAGCATAAAGGACTACGTGCAGCACAAGCAAATGTTCAAGACGTTTCGCCAAAAAAGCCACAGCACTCTTTTTCTTTCAGTGCCCCTAGTAACATCAGACCACAGCCAATTTGGTCAATGGACAACAACCCCAGCTGGCTTTTTGTGAAGAGGCTATGGAATGTGATAAAAAATAAATGAAAGCTTAGTAGTCAACTAACTTTTACTTAAGTTAAAAAAAACTGATTGGCTGCTTTTAATATGGCGTCTTTCAAAAGAAATGGTCACAACTGTCTCCATAACACTGACTGTCCTTTTTCAGACATGGTTTAACTGCAGAAGCACAACACCAAGGGGCTGATTTACTAAGACACGAATTCGAATCCGAATTGGAAAAATTCCGATTGGAAAACGAACATTTTGCGACTTTTTCGTATTTTTTGCGATTTTTTCGGCGCCTTTACGACTTTTCGGAAATTATCGCGACTTTTTCGTTACCAATACGATTTGCGCGAAAAAACGCGAGTTTTTCGTAGCCATTACGACTTGCGCGAAAAAACGTGAGTTTTTCGTAGTCATTCCGAAAGTTGCGCAAAATCTGGCGATTTTTTCGTAGCGTTAAAACTTGCGTGAAAAGTCGCGCCTTTTTTGTAGCGTCAAAACTTAAAAGGCGCGACGTTTCGTTAACATTGTCCATCAACCTAATGGTGAACATGACTCTGCAGGAGATCTGAGACTGGGCTGATTCACCTTCCAGCAAGACCACAACCATTAACACACAGCCAAAGCAATGATGGAGTGGTTCAAAATCAGCAACCTGTCTTCTGGCCATATTAAAGCTCAGTCTTAATATTTGGTCGTCATCAACAGTCTAATTTCAAGAGCATAAGCAATTTTGCCAAGAAGAATAGTCAAAAACTGCAGGATGAAGATTTGAAAAGCTGGTAGAGAATTTACTCATAGCAGTAATTGCAGCCAAGTGTGTTTCTGCCAAATGCTGACTCAGGAGTAAATACATATGCAACAACAAATATCTGCTCTTTATTTATAAAAGGGTTAAGTATCCTGTGTGAATAACTTTGGAAAATGTCAGTTAAATTTCAATTTGTAATGAAAAAGTGAAAAATCCAATATTTATGCAAGGAACTGCATTGCAGACCTGTGCCCCTAGTCTCTTAGGAAGGTAGCAAGGTCCTAGCAAGTTTTGAAATAGTAGAATTAAGACTTTTTTTTAACCTACCTTACTAATATTAATGTAAATCAAGAATGCTCTACCAGTCAGAAAAGATGCAGATGAATGTACAGTACATACATGTACAAATGTATAATGTATTCCTCTAAGGTCTTCATAAGGTTCAGGAGCCAGCAGTATTTATGAATTTTTTATAAGGTGGTGCCTACAAACTGTCAACTCAGTGTTTTATTTACAGTAATGACTATATTTATATTCAGATGTCTGAATAAGAAACAGTATACATAATGATCATTTGGTTTGTACGGTTGTATTCCGATATATAGCAGAACTGGGAGATAATATGGGAATTAGAATCAAATCCTAAAGCAATAACAACACATTAAAGAGTAATACATTTATAAAACCCTGCTGTGCTTCCAAATAAACGAAGAAAAAAAAAAAAAACAAGAGATCCACCGTTTCTTTCAGTTTTCATTTAACATTTCCAGCTGATAAATACAAATACAATTGCATTTGAAGCTGCATTGGTTTATCTCAGGTACAAATGAAAAATAATTGGCACATTGTCTGTGAATGTTCTCATTCATCCAGGTCATGGTATATCTATAGTAATAAGTCAAATCAACTGGACTTGCTGTGTCCAGGAAGAAGTTTCACCAGTCATAGTAACATAGTAACATAGTAACATAGTAAGTTGGGTTGAAAAAAGACATACGTCCATCAAGTTCAACCATAATGCCTATACCTAACCTGCCTAACTACAAGTTGATCCAGAGGAAGGCAAAAAACCCCATCTGAAACCTCTCTAATTTGCCTCAGAGGGGAAAAAATTCCTTCCTGACTCCAAGATGGCAATCGGACCAGTCCCTGGATCAACTAGTACTAAGAGCTATCTCCCATAACCGTGTATTCCCTCACTTGCTAAGAATCCATCCAGCCCCTTCTTAAAGCTATATAATGTATCAGCCAGTACGACTGATTCGGGGAGGGAATTCCAGAACCTCACAGCTCTCACTGTAAAAAATCCTTTCCGAATATTTAAATGGAACCTCCCTTCTTCTAAACGGAGTGGGTGCCCTCGTGTCCGTTGGAAGGACCTACTGGTAAATAAAACATTAGAGAGGTTATTATATGATCCCCTTATATATTTATACATAGTTATCATGTCACCTCTTAAGCGCCTCTTCTCCAGTGTAAACAGACCCAACTTGGCCAGTCTTTCTTCATAACTGAGACTTTCCATACCCTTTACCAGCTTAGTTGCCCTTCTCTGGACCCTCTCTAACTCAATAATGTCCCGTTTGAGCACTGGAGACCAAAACTGAACAGCATATTCTAGATGGGGCCTTACCAGTGCTCTGTAAAGGGGAAGAATAACCCCCTACTCCCGTGAATCTATACCCCTTTTAATACAGCTCAAAACCTTGTTTGCCCTTGCAGCTGCTGCCTGGCATTGCTTGCTACAGCCAAGTTTATTATCTACAAGGACTCCAAGATCCTTCTCCATTATGGATTTGCCCATTAAGGGTATATGGGGCTTGCATATTTTAGTTCTGAATCAACAAAGCCAGTTGGCTGACTGCTGAAACATTTTTCAAGAAAACCAGCAAGCCCCAGCAAGTCCAGTTGACTTGACTTATTACTATGGATATAATTGTCATATTAAACTATTCAAAACCTGGTCAGATCCTCTTACCGTTCATTTCCTGACATTTTTCATCTGACACATACTTTAGTTTTATGAGATCACAACTCATGGGTCATTAGGCAACCTCTTCCTTACAAGCGACCATAATAAAGGGGTTATGTCATAAAAGTCACCAAGTTTGCACTTGGTCTAATCACGGACAGGAGCCACTCAGCAAGTAACATTTACTGGTCATTTGTCAGATTGGAAGTATCTTTTTTATGGGTTACTAGACCTGCCTTCATCTTGTGACTTTGAATATATTACTCATGTTTTATGGTCTGTTTTCAGAAAGCTTGGGGCCATAAAGATTGAGAACTGTGAAAAATGAAACCATGAAACAATCATTCCTTCTTACTCAAAATTGTTCAAATTTGTGGGCACTAACAACCTAGAGCAAAATAGAAATGCTTCTTGATATAATGGCTATTTAAAATGGCTATAATGTAAAGGGTAATTTCCTTATTTGGCTACAATAGCTAAAAGGTTTACTAACACAAATTATTTTTGGAATTCTGTGTTTGCTACAATAATTCAGTTGCTGATTTTTGCATGTCAGAGAACATTTTTCTAATAAGGGTTAGGCCCAGAATAGAAAGATGCATCAATTCTAGTGATGAATAGTGACGAACGAATCTGATCCGCAAAACGCATTTGTTGCACAACTTTTTTGTTGCTGTGTCTTTTTTGTCGCCCACATCTTTTTTTTTTTTATGTGATCACGCCCAATTTGACGTGACCACAACAAATTTTTCTGCATCGAATTTTCGCAGAAGTTTCACAAAACAATTCACCGATGGTGACATCCAGAAATTCACTGCAAATCCATGCCTGGCGAAAAAATTAGCTGATCACTAGAGATGAACAAATCTGTCTTGTTTAGCTTTGCTTTGCCATGGGTAACCAAGGAAAATTCCCAAAACTGTGAAAATTCATGAAATGCATTAGTCAATGGGAGTTTTTTGCTTGTGACTTTTTCTGCACCAACTTTATTGGCAGCAAATTTTTCAGTGCAAAATACCAATATTGGAGTATATGGTCATTTTTGTGGCAATCATTTTGTTTCTCACAGAATACATTGGGGTCTATGGGCTGTAGGGGTGTAGGGATATATAAATAGGGGAGATCCCCGAGTGTCGTAACACCCCAGAGCAAGTACTGTAGTTATGCATAGATAGAAGATGCCAGAGATTCACTGGAACTAAAATATTTTCCGTACAAGTTAACCTTTTCAAAATGTATAAAAAAAGGATGTACACTGTGGATATGTACTAGTTAACATTTTTTTTTTGACTTTGCTACATTTTTTGGACACATTAAAAGAATTCTTATTTTAACGCCTGGAGATTAATATTTTCAAATCTCTTCTTTACAAATGTGCCCTTTTAAAATGACAATATGCTTTTAAAATAGAGTAGGTTTTTATTATCTTGTAGGAAAGCAGTAAACCTGACAGTTTCAGATTTGCAAATAAGTATAATACAGTTAAAAGGAAAAAGCACTTTGCTTTTTTGTAGGTTTAAAGTAAATGCGTTTGAAACAGATTTGCTTTTAGGGACAAAATTGAACAGATTTTTGCAAAATCAGAATTTGCTTCAAAGTTGCCCAGATGTACCAATGCAACAGCCAACTGTATACAACCACATTCAGCTGTGATATTAAATGAGATATTTGCTAATTTAAAGGAAAACTATACCCCTAAACAATGTAGTCTCTATAAATATCATATAAACAGCTCATATATAAATCTCTGCTTTATCAATATAGACCATTATCATAAAAATATACTATTTTATTAGTGGTATGGGATCAGTTATGCCAAAAGCTTTGGATTATGGGACGGCCTTTCCCATAAACTCCATTTTAATCCAATAATTTGTTACTATTTTTTTTAATTATCCTCTTTTTCTCTGTAATAATAAAACAGTACCTTGTACTTGATCCCAACTAAGATATAATGAATCCTTATTGGATGCAAAACAACCCTATTGGGTTTATTTAATGTTTACATGATTTTTTAGTAGACTTAGGGCATGGAGATCCAAATTACGGTAAGACCACTTATCTGAAAAACCCCAGGTCCGGAGCTTTCTGGGTTACAGATCTCATACCTGCAGCAAGTGCAACAAGCAATGTTAAATGCATCTATTTTGGGTGCTCTTTATTTATATCCCCAAGCCATCATGTGTCTGCAGTAGTAAGCAACACAGCATACTTATACTTCTGCTGGCACACCACTGCTTAGTAATAAAGCAGAGAAACTGTCAGGCCACCATGTACTAAGAGCTTGTACTGTCATAGCTACATATGTAATTGTATGGCAGCAGGAGTAGCCTGATATCATTTGTCACAGCTGGCAGTGAAATGCTTGCTATGGGGAGCCTATGGCCAGTGTTTGTTACAGCCAAGTAGCTGACTGGTAGTGGTGCTGGCTGTTTGCAGGCACGGGTCCCGCAAGAGTGAGGACAAGCGGTTGCCTGGTTTCACTTGCTCATCTGACCCCTAGCAGTCAGGCAGCCCAGTAAGGTTGATGGCAAGCATTCATTGAGGGTAATTATTCTGTATGTTTTAGTTAAAAGACTTGTGGATTCTAAATTTATATTTTATTATTATATCTGATTTTAAAATGTTGTTAAGAGCTGTGGCCTTTAAAATCCCAAAATTGAGTGTCTTTATTGTGTCTTGGGGGAGTGCATGGGGGAGGACAAGAAAGTATGGGAATCCGAGGTGAGTGGGGGCAGGACTGGGGGCGGGGTACAGTTATCAGGCAAGACTTGGCACTGCCTTTTTTATATTTTTTGGCTTTTTTAACTTGGAATGAAAGTTTTAACAATACAAAACAACTTGTAGTATTGCACATACACATATACTGAGCATACTCCTTGATTCAATTTAGTGCTATTAATTTGCAATTTGAGTTTAGTGGTTCTTTAGTAAGAATACTATTCAACATTTATAGTTTCCATATTTTGTTAATGTACCCCCTCACACTAGCTGCAAAAACTGCGCTGAACTTCCACAATACTTATTTCCTTTTGGTTTTGCATGTGTATACAAATTCTTTCAGCACTTCCTAAACTTGGAATCACAGTCTATAGAGGTCATAGGATTTGTTTCTACATTTGTATGATTTTGTTTTGTTTATTGACATGAAGCACAATTGTTAGCAATGGAAGACTGTTTACCTTTTTAAGTTTACTTTTTGGAACTTGCTGCACTTTAAACTCAGTGTGTATATTAGCACATGTGCTCAAAAGCCAAAAATACTACACTGACAAATACTCTGTCAACTGACCCTTAAACAAAATCGAGATTGAGTTGCCCTTTGAAATAAACCTATTTGAATTTTATTATCTCCAGAGCACATTGTGCCTCTAATCTTGTGATGGGTTAGTATTCCATCTATCAGAATAAGATTAGACTAGTGGTTGATGTCTGTTCCCAATGATAACTGAATTCAGTAGTTGTAAGAGAAAAAGAGTCCTTGCTGCCACAAGCATTTTCACTGCTCAGCCCATATCTACAGTTCAGACAGCTCAGGGAAGACCATATGTTTATACATATGCTGCAGTCATCTAACTAGTCATTACATGAAAATCACTGGCACTGGAAAATTGCATTAATGTAATGTAAAAATATTCCAAATATTTCCAGAAAGAAAACACGTCATCAGAACTGCAAAGTCAAAACTTGCACCAACTAAAAAGGAGATTTGTTTGCTAAAGTGATCAACTGGATACGTAATATCACTTTTTATTCCTTCAGGGGTAAACATTTTAGGCATTGTGTATCATGTTCAATGGATTAGGTATAGGTTGACTTTTACACCCTTCAAATGTCATTAACATGCTTCTGTAGAAAGAGAAATTAAATACAGGGTACAAGTTATTCTCTTATTGGTGTAAGAGTCTGAGGTGCTTGGCCTCTCTGTATAAAATCACATGTTAGCAGTAGCCAAAGAAAAACTGAGGTATGGTGATTTATGATTCCCCAAGAACAACACTGCTTCTGTTTTTCTATATCCCATCTCTTGCTCTTTAGATATGGTATTTATTACTTAAATCTTGTTGGTGGGACTGAGGAACTCTGCTTATCTACCCTGGGAAATCTCTGACCATGTTCCATTAGTGGCTAAATGGGGGGCAATAAACCGCTTCACAGTAGAAGGTGTTCCTTAAACCCAATGGGGTTGATTCACTAAAGTGCGATAAATCTTATCGCACGCTTTTTTGTGTTAAATTAGACGTGATAATTAGCGCGCGATTCACCATAGTATTATCGCGTGCGTTAAGTCGCCATATTGCATGAGTTATTTTTCGCGCGACCGCATGCGTTGATTTCCGCGCTGAAAAGAATACGATCGCATGATTCACAATCATTAGGCGCGCTAAATATCGCATTAGGCTATGCGAAAATTAACACCTACTACAGGCAGACGATAAATTATAGAAAAGTACAGTAAATCAGTTTTTGGCAATAAAATATGGACTTTGCAGTGTTTCCCCTAGAGTGACGCAGCCGCCAGTTTGCAGGAAAATGGTCATTTTTAATACAGTAATTTTCCGCAAGTATTGGCGTGTATGGCTAACATGCTGTGCATTCATTCGCACGACTATTTATATGCGGCTACAAGTGATGAAATGTTTCGCCAGGCATGGATTCGCAGCGAATTTTTGGACGTGCAGCGAATTTTTCCACTGCAAATTTTTTCATGCGTTTCGCAAAACAATCTGCCAATGGCAAAACGCATAAAAAAATTCGCCACGCAAAAATTCCCTGCACGTCCAAAAATTTACACAGGCGTCAAAAAATAATAGTCGCGGGCAACAATTTTTTTGCCCGCACAACATTTTTGCCGTTTTGTGGATCTTTCGAAAGATTTGCTAATTTTTCACCAAAGATAACCAGAACACATTTGCTCATCACTAGTGGCTACTATTTATAAGCATCTACTATTTATATGCTACCATTTATATGTGGCTAATATTTATATACACTATTTATGTGCGGCGACAATTTATATACACTATTTAAAGCTACTATTTATATCCGGCGACTAAACACGAGCATTATTTAGCGCATGTACCGGCAAATACCGCATTGAAATAGTCTTTGCGAGTTAAATAACGCATGCAATATCGCGCGTAAAATAATGCAAGTATGCCTATAGTGAATCGTGCGAAAAGTTGCGAAAATTAAGACTCTATTCTAGAGGGTAGGCTGTGTCAGGGTGTATATCAAGGACCTCCTTGATTGTGGACTTTATAGAAGATGTTCAAAGACTATTTTAGAGTTTACTGTATAAGTTATATAACACAAAGTGATCAATACAGGTAAGAGAAGAGACAGGCTTGGCAGAAGTAGTTACAGTGTCCTTCAGTGGAGTTCTTACAGCAGAGTCAGAAAAGCTATAATGTATTTTTTATTCTATAGGTACTTCTTTGACTAAGGAGAGAGAAAAAGATGATAAACTGCTGACATACTTTGCTAGACTCCATACCACCCCTTCAACACAGACACAGCTGTTCAACTTGAATGGGGAAATACAATACAATCCGGCTATAATGAAAACAATTTTTAGTACATGTTACACCAGTCTTTACAATACTAAGCTTAATGCTTTCAAGTCCGATATCTGTCTTTTTTTTTTTTGAGTCTGCTTAGATCAATCTGTTGGAGGAGCAATAATTAAACATTGAAAATAACAATAGTATTCCAAATGAGAGGGTATAGATAGGTTTCTAACATGCAAGAGTAAAGACCCAGCCCCCCACTTTTTTTCATAACATTTTAAACACATTTTCAAAAATCTACAAAGTGCTTGTTATTTACAAAGCAGTCATTCTTTAAGGGGGGCACTTTAAGTTACCTTTAACAAAGTTAACTGTACCTTTAAGTTAACTTTAGTTTTTATGCAATGTTTTTTACCAGACTCATATTTTATACTTTTTTAAATATTTACATTCCTAATGCCTCTTTCCAGATTTCAATTTAAAAATGCTATCTGGTTGTTGGGAGTCACTGATCCCAACAGACAAAAACTATTGCTGTGTGCAGCTACAATTTTGTTTTATATTTTTATCCTTTCTATTCAGGTCTTATCTCTGTCATGTTTAATTAGGGATGCACCGAATCCAGGATTTGGCCAAGATTCTGCCTTTTTCGTCAGGATTCGCCTGAATCCATGGTCCTGGCCGAACCAAATCTGAATCTTAAAAATCACATGACTTTTTGTCACGTAAACATGGAAGTTGAAAATTTTTCCAAAATTTGCTGACATTTAACCTTTCCAAGACCTAATTAGCATATGCTAATTAGGATTTGGTTCAGTATTCGGCCAAATCCTTTACGAAGGATTCGGGGGTTTGGACGAATCCCAAAAAGTTGATTACCTGGCTATAAAGTGAACCGTATCAATTATATATCTGCTGAAATTATTTATTTAGTGGAAACAAACCATATTTGATCATGATTTGTGTAATGTCAGATAATCAATAAATATTTAAATACCATTTTAGTAGGATCCCTGATGTATATCATAATGACTATGGTGAAAAAGTATCCCCTCAAATATTAAACTTACAAAATGTTTATATTGACTTACAAAGACTGCCATGAAACCTCACTCGATTGGTTCACTTGTGTACAGTCTTGCATATCCCCTCTATCTTTACACCCAACCATATCCATTGTTGTGTGCTTCCTTAAACATCTCATTGTGCATGTGCTGTCAATGTAATGTTTGATATGTACTTAGCTTTGTGACCATGCATTAATATATAAATAAAAATATACTTACATACCTATAGTCAGAAAGGTCATATATAAATACCTGCCTGTCACCATTACTTAGGAAACACACACACACACCACCTGATAAGGGAATCTCTTTATTATTATAGTGTCTTATATTTAAAAGAATAAAGTGACCAAAAATATATTTTTTGCCCTGTTATTACATATTGTTACTACATATAATTTGGTTTATATCGTGCTGTGATCATCATTTTTCAAAGATTCATTTTTTTTAAATAAAGTTTTGTCTCGCTGCTCACATGTATGCTTAATCTAAAGCGATCATCGATCAAGGGCTTTACTGTACCTTAATATGCAGAGAAATAGCGTGAAACGTATTCTGATGGATAGAATTGTATTATTTCTCATCCCACTGAGGTAATCATGACCATTTTTTGAGTGAATTATTCACTGTAATGGCTAAAGTTTCTATCTGTGAAGCAGTGATGCTAGAAAGCAGGCAAGAAGAAACCATAATTTTATGTTCATAGCAGTAAAAGCACATTGATGAATATTAATAGGCTCTAATTTATGTTCTGTCAGACAAACATCTGTGGGAGAATTTCACGGTTTCACTAGCAACAAATTCAAATCCTGTAGAAATCTTTAAAAAAAATGCATGCTCTGATAGGACGATAAAAAAGATGGATGTTTCCTAATTACATCATCTCAAATGATTTTATATCCTGTGATTATCTGTGACCTGTGGTTATGACATTCTGTTGTTAATTACTGTTGTGGAGTATTTGTTAATGTTCTGAATAGGTCGTATGGTAGATTAAAGACTGTGCCACTGCTCTTCTCTGTGGGACACACTTCTTCTCGAGGCACTCTCTGTTTGGGTCAAGAAGCCAATTCTTTTATGCTCTGAAAATGTAATTTTATTCCTCCTGCACATTGGTCTTTATTCATAACATATTATGACAACATTTTTCACAGTAACATGGAAGAAAGGAAATTTAGACCAATATAATAATAAAAGCTCAACACAAATAACATAGAGGTTTTATTTGGGAATCTAGAAAACATTATATATGCAACTGCTTGTTTTCCAAGGCACCATACTACATTCTCTGACACCATAGTGAAAACACACAGGTACAGCTGTTCTCCATACAGTACATAAAGCAAAGTGCTTTTATATAGTATATTCTTATCCAGCCTGTCAGATCAGCAGTGCCAAGAAATCTAGTGTATAATGTCAATAGCTGGAGTTCATTTTGTTGAAAAAACTTTATTTATCCGGAGTCTAAAAGCTATCTATATGACAATCTTGTTTTTTGCTAAAAACCTGATACTGACGTCACTCTTCAAAATATTAATATACATTAAAAGTTACTTGTAGGTCACATTTTTCTCTGATATGTCTGCTTTTGTAAGGAAAGTAAGCATGTGGAATGCACCATGCTGCGCTCTGCCTGTGTGTAAAGTTGTTGCTCATGGCTGGCAGCTGTTTGCTGTTGTCACAATTAAATTTAGGACCTTTTCTGAAATAAGTAGGCATCTCCACTCAATTGCAGTGAACTCAAACACACTTTATTAATAACCACAGGAAGTGCATCAGTAAGGCATTGTCTTACCTAGACTCACAGGGGGACTCAGTGCCACCTGTTAGCTAACCTGCATATTGTGTTTACTACTTACATTAAAGAAATTTAAATATTTATTTCATCCACTTACATGTATTCAATGCTTACCTGCACCTGTGTAGTACAGCCCCCATTAGGAAAAATGGGGTTCATCTCTTCCTGCCCTTCCCTGCGGGGGAATTCTCCACAGCAGGGAAAGGCAAAACCAAATGCGCATCAGTACAAGCCTTAAATGTGATTCAGAAATACAAATGTTGGTTTTCATGCAGTCATTTACTATGTAAGACAAATTTTTCCTGAGACAGATCTGTGAAGGTGCATGTATGAACGTGTTTAATAAGTTGTTAATAACGAGCATAGAAGCCAGTGTAGCTAGTAAAACATCTTAAGTAATACATGTTTGTGTTTGTATTTCATTTTTCTATCAATGCCAGTGTCTGCAAAGGTTTAAAAGTTGGACCTTACATTTCCATTAAAGTATATTACATTTACTTTTATTATACAAGATAATTTTAATGAAATTTAATGAAATTAACAACAGTGCATGTTCCAGAGTATATTATTAGTTTTGAGACAGAACATGTGCAGGCTGCTTTACATGTCACATCCAGGGGGCGGATAGTGATAACGCATTTTCATTGGAGGAAGCTATCACTAGAATGATTTGCATCAGAAAACTTATTATACATAGGAGTTGGTCTCTTTTTGGGCAAGTTAACATCCCTAAATCTTTATCATTCTCCACCTTTGAACACATTACTGCTCTATGTTGTGGGGTGTCTAAATAGTTCTACTAAGTTATGTAACTTTGGGTTAGATAGTTGTAATTACTATTTTTCAACATTCATTACAAATGCCTTGCTTGTTATGTTGAGTCTCAAAGCTTATTTATGAATCTGGCATAAATACTTGGACTGGAAAGCATCCTTCTAACTAAACCTTATGAAAAATATAATATGCCTGAGGAAAGATTCGCTTAATGAGTTAATGAGCTAATTTTCACAATTTCAGCAGCAAAATCAGTGTTAGCCCTTGAAATATAAATGATAGAGTGAAGCCCAACTGATTCAAGGTCACAGTGAATATGTTTCAAGCTAAATTATTCTTTAAAAAAGCGAAATTATACGATCCTGACATTTTTCAGACCTCTATTACCATTTGCATTGGAAGTGAAACTGACTGTCATTAGGACACTGGGACCTTGCATGAACTAACAGTATTTCTACAGTATTGTTTGTTTTAGAAATGCCACTGTCTTAAATGTATTCAAATTTTTATAATAAAGTTTAGGTGTATATATAGTAAGACAGATACTGTATAAAGCCTTTTAATTGTGGGTGTTATATACTTATGTTCATACTAAATGTTTAATCTTCCAACAGAACAGAAATTCTATACTAATTGTATTTCTAATTTTTTCATATTGCATCTAGAATTTTTCAGAGAACTCCTGAAAAATGCAGAGAAGTCACTTAACGACATGTTTGTGAATACTTATGGAATGCTATATATGCAGAACACTGAGGTGTTCCAAGACTTATTTACCGAACTGAAACGTTACTACACAGGAGGCAATGTCAACCTGGAAGAAATTCTCAATGATTTTTGGGCACGGCTGCTTGAACGCATGTTTCAGCTTATAAATCCTCAATATCATTTCTCTGAGGACTACCTTGAGTGTGTCAGCAAATACACAGACCAACTGAAACCTTTTGGAGATATACCTAGGAAACTCAAAGTTCAAGTTACAAGAGCACTTATCGCAGCACGAACATTTGTCCAAGGTCTCACTGTAGGTCGTGAAGTAGCAAACAGGGTATCCAAGGTAATGAGAAACACATTCTTCTTTCATTTATTCAACCTCTGCAATGATTTATCAAAATTCATTTTTAAATCTACAGTACCAATATACTTTCATATGTGTCTTGTTTTTTTGTCATTATCACAGTAGTAATTTTGAACTATCATATCCGCTTCTAGTACATTTCTATTATGTGCAGATTAATTCCATGGCCTCAGTTTAAATATATATGAGCAAAAAATGATTTCACATTGTTTAGACTGGTCTGAGATTCAACAGTTCATCTGTTAACTTTTTAAGCCATTTTCATAAGCGCTGGAGAAACAGCTGAGAACTATAATCAGATGACATTTCCTATCAGTAACTGAAATGTGACAAATATGTGTGAGTGACATTACTCATTTCAGCATTCTAATTCCCTTGGTTGAAAAAATGACTGGCAGTAGACTCATCAAGGCTAAAAATGAATGACAATTCTGTTTAAGAATGACATATGGTCCTCCTTTGCTCTTCAGTTCAATTCAAAAAATCACATTTTACCCAATATCACAGTGCATTAGACTTAACTTCTATTATTCCATCTTTTACATTATTTTTTTAGGTATCATATATTGTGCCTTTTTAGAGCTAGATTATGCTCTGATCTAAGCAATAGTGTTGGGTGCTATGCAGGTGCAATTAATGTAAAATGTTGGTTGTTAAACTCAGTGCAAAGTAAAGAAAAATTTATGAGATTTTTTTTTTATCATTTATTCTCTTTTTAACATAGTACCAACACATTTTACACAACATCAATTGCTGCCCCAGTTGAGCTGACAGTACAGTAATCACATTCCCATATCACACTAGGGAATGTACCCCAAGAAAACCCATGCAGACACAGAGGGAATATAATAACTCATATCAGAAATGAACCTGGGACTCCAGTGCTACAAGGCAACATTGCTAACCTGTCAACCATCATGGCACTAAAAGTAAATGTTGATGTGTTATAGTGAAAAGATACGGTAGTAGCAATTCAATATGAAAATATGGTTTTGAAGAAGTTTAAACACTTGGATCATTTCAAAGATAGTTGCAAAACATGATACAGGTATGGCATCCATTATCAGGCAACCCGTTATCCAAAAAGCTCTGAATGATGGAAAGGCCATCTCCCATAAAATTCATTTGAATCAAATAATTTAACATTTGAAAACATATTTCCTTTTTCTCTATAATAACAAAACAATACCTTGTACCTACCCAACTAAGATAAAATAAATCCTTATTTGAGGCCTATTGGTTTTATTTAATGTTGATAATAAAAATGTTTTCCACTAGACTTAAGCTGTGGATATCCAAAGTACGTAATCCAGAAAACCCTGAGGCTTGAGCATTCTTTATTAGCTCATTTAACTAAAACAGGGGCAAAGAGAGGACTAATGTTTTATTTTCGGAGGGGAGCAATAGAAGGACAATTGCAATAGAGGTGTGAAAGACCAATGAAAGCAAAATGTATATTGTAAAACAGATTGAATAGTCAATTTTTTTCTGTTCCTTAAATTTCCTTGCATTTTTTTTCCTAACCTTTTGCTCAGGAGCTTAGAGGCCTAGCAATCCATTGTACCAATACATACATCTGCATGGATTTGATTTAAAATACTTCTATGAATTCAAGTTTTTTTAGCGTTTTTGGTGATGGAAAAAATGATATAAGAAATAAATATGTATGCACTAGAAAAACAATAACTCCAAAGCTGAGTAAATGTATTTTTGTTTTTTTTAATACAGGTATAGGACCCGTTATCCAGAATGCTCGGGACCAAGGGTATTCCCGGATAAGGGGTCTTTCCGTAATTTGAATCTCTATACCTTAAGTCAACTAAAAAATCAATAAAACATTAAATAAACCCAATAGGACTGTTCTGCCCCAAATAATAATTATTTATATCTTAGTTGGGATCAATTACAAGGTACTGTTTTATTATTACAGCGAAAAAGGAAATCAGTTTTAAAATTCTGAATTATTTGATTATAATCGAGTCTATGTGAGACAGGCTTTCCATAATTTGGAGCTTTCTGGATAACGGGTTTCAGGTAAGGGATCCTATACCTGTACTTAATTTTGACACCGATTTTTTTTTTTTAAATTGCACATCAGTTAAGTAACTCCCAAGGTTGTAATAGTTTGATTAAAGTATAAGCATTAAATGACATGTACATTTGCCCAGAAGGTGCTACCTTGATAAGTCAGTAGTATCTGAAATGAAAATTGGCGGTCAATCGTGAGCGGGAAAAAAAGCAGGCCAGAGTAAAGTCATAAACGAATTTTAGAAGAAAGGATAAATTGCATCTGTTTATTTAGGGAATTGTAGCTAAATAAGGTACAAGAAGACATGGCAATTGGATATTTCTAGAAAGAAATAAACATTTTGGCGTACATCACCAAAGCTCAGAATAATAGTACTATAATAGTAAAATGATGCAAATAGTGGAGCGTTATAGCTGTGTATGAAGGGCAGGAGGGTGGAAATAGATCTGATAAACACATTACTAATTTGTTTTTGTGTATAAAGTACTGTGTTTGTCTATACCCCTATTAGTGACCTACATTGTGATACCAATTGCAGCCCATGCGAGCTACACTACAAAAATAGGTTTGAAATCTATACATTATGTTACATTGAAAGAATAGGACCTTGACTTTAGTTAATCACTCACTTTAGTTAATGTGTTTTAAAATCCCAATTTGTCCCAACTAAACTTCACATTTTAGTTCTCACCTGATGTTAAATTTAATATAACAGAATGCTATAACGGGTTGTATTCAGCTTACTGCTGTGACAAAAGAGGCTGGTTACAGAATTTTGTCCTTTTTGTTGGCTGCTTCAAAAAGACCTTACCTTGCGTATTGATTGTGTGCTCTACCTAAAATGTTTTCATAATGGTCACTGTTTCAAAATGTGGCTATACATCTTTATAGGTATCGCCATAGTTGAAGACCTATTTATTGGCATAGGTGCTAACTTGCACAAGTGAATTTTTCAAAAACAAGTCTTTTTACTTTTTAACTTTTAGTAGATTGCTCAAACCTAATTGCTGATTGGTTGCAATAAAGGCAATTATGTTAGAGTGTCTTTCCCCTGTTGGACTCTACACTATAGCACTTTACAGCCATCAAGGCAACCGCTATTAAGGCATTTAATACAGTATGCTAAGATACTAAGAGATTAAGTCAGGGTCAGACTGGATCGTGCAGGACCCACTGGAGCTACCACCAAGTGGGCCCCGCACTGCCAAGGTGCCCCCCGCTATGTCCCCTGCACCCCCCCAACGCTCCCCTAACCCTCTGCAGGGTCCCCCTCCCGACATCCTCCCCTGAGCACGAAACTTACTTTCAACACGTCAGGAGAGGGACCCCACTGGGTTTTTTTCCCGGTACCCCTGTGGCCCAGTCCTACCCTGGACTAAGTGACTTGTTAAAGGTCACAAGGAGTTTCCACAGGGAGTTGAATCAGGTTCTCTAGCTTAACATCACACACCAAAGGCACTTACCTCTGGGCTAACTCCTCCTACAATGTACAATTTTGCAGCTATGTTTGTAACAGTTGGCGAGTCTTAATAATCTATTTAAAGGGTTTTAGAATTTTTATTTCAATTTTTAATGTTAGTTAAAAAGTTCTGGTTTAGTTTAAGGGATTTTTACAGAAAAGTAATGAATTAAACCTTCTGCCCTACATTGACGGCACAGTATGTTGTCTTATGTTAAGCCAGACACTGACAAGATAGTGTTGAAAGTGGGAATGAAATGGGCATTTAAGATAACATCACTCCCAATATTGTGTAACACTTTTTCAATTAAGGTCTTATTTGCACTTTATTCAATTTTTGTTTTCCTTGAAATATCTTTGTAACTGAAGTAAATGTTTTTCTAGTTATAAATACTCCTCTTAACCTCAATTTTCAATTCTTTTTAACCACTACAAAAGGAGTCCTGACTTGGGAATTACAGTGTATTCCTACAAATTCTAAAAGCATTTGACACAGGGAAGCTTGGTTGAACTATTTTTCTTTATTTTTTTTGTATGAGTCTGTCTTTGATGTGGCAATAAAATATCTTCACTTAGATAATGTTTATTTCATAGATGAATCTAATAATAATAAAAGCTGTGTATAATTTTGTCACATGAGTAAAAATGTAATATATGCTTTAAGTAATAATTATAACTGTTCCAGTAAAATGCAGTGCAACTGAACAATTATTTATATATAGCAATGCTAGTGATCAAAAATGAAGTTCCCAGATGTTGCTTTCCTGGTACTAACCTTGACTGGTGCCCCTGCACTTTCACATGTTGAAAAGGGCTCTAAAAGAGAATAAAATGAAGACTTTTTGCTCTCACCTATATCTTGGGAATCTAATATGCATGTTTTCTGGGATGGAGGATCTAAACCCTCTGCAGGTTTGTTTGAAAGGTTTGCAATTGTGAGGGGGGTTACATTTTATTATCAGTAGGGTCTTATGGAGGCTTACTTTCTCCTTGTACACAAGGTGAGAGGATGGATTAGCCTGGGACAGGGTACCCATCTGGAAACTGTTATCTCCATCCTTCTCTCTGCCTACTTTAAAGTCCTTCAGTTGCTTCACAGCAATGAGATGTTTAATCATATTATTGGTATTTGTTGTACAGTTATATTGCATTTCTGCACCAGAACAGTATGAGGATTCGATGTTGCAATCTGGCTTATTAAAATCAATTGACTAGAAGTGAAGAATCTTAAAAACATACTTTGACTATTACTGTAAAGGGTATGTGCTATTTGAAACATGATAAATAATATAAGACATTTTTTCCAAGAATAAAAGTGTAATTTGGAAATATATGATTGATTAAAAAAACATGTTTTTATTGGTTCTCCATTTCAAGAAAATACTTGCAAATACCCACATATCTGTATAATATATTCAGTCACTCTCATCTCTTCATCCAGACCAGAAAGAAGTTTGAAACAGATTGATGAGCCATCTTTCTAGTCATTCTTAGTAAGGGCTTGTAGGGACCAAGGACTGCAATTCCCTCTTATTTCACAGGTTTGTGTAGGCATTTTAGATTCTGTAACCTGCCAAGGTTAATTGGCTTAGGATGAATCAATTATGGCTTGTCATTTTAGCAGAATAAAATTAAGTTGCAGAAAATTTCTGGATGCTGCTCAAAATACAGTAATTGGGTAAGTATAAAAAGACCAAAATGCGTTCACGTACTGCATTAATAAATACAGCTCAGTGGGTGGGAGCCATGTCACACTTGGATAGGAATATTAATGAAACTCATGCCAGTGTTACAGAGAGGAAATGTTGTTCTTTTAAAAAAGTGTGTATAGCAAATTCACTGAATACTATTAAACAGATACTGTGCAATATTTTAGATATAGTTATAATTCTCAAAAGCTATGAATAATCAGAAAAATAAAATTAGTACTTGTTATTAATAACAACTTGTGGCATTGTGCTTATATATGAACTTGGGAGTACCAGCTAATATCCTTATATTTTACAATGTGTATGTTATTTACTGTTGGCCAATATGGACACTTTGGACAGAGTTTTAAAGAATTGCATAGCATAAATCATTTATGACCTTACCTTTCTGATGCCTTGCATATAGGTGGTTATTTAAATATCCACTCATTGGTGGCTAAACGTGTTACTTTTGCCCAAAGACAAGCAGTGCCTTTGTGATACTGGTCACTACAGCTGATGTATAAAAAAGTTATAGTCTCTGTTATAGACACTGTGCCTGTGTTTCTTGGTACTCATATGGCTGTCTCTTCTTCCCTCCTGACACATTCTGTGATCATTTCAGGTATTCTAGATATGCACTTATGATCAAAACACTTGTGTGTCAAGAGAGAGAGCAGGACCAATTATGTTTTTTTCTCAGCAATGTCCAACTAGATGCCCAAAGTTAGGGACCTGCAGAACATGTTTTTCCTTTAATCTCTCTAGTAATTATTTCGTGGCCTCCAGTATGAACGAGGACTATTACCATTATTTCATTCTGGGCGGACCTATTGTTATTATTTAACCAGCAGTCTACTCTTCCTTGTTGGATAGCTGTGCTCTGACAACACAGTGAAGGGTTTATGTATGTAATGCACACCAATGCTCTGTACTAATTTAGCTAATTTAGAAGCATGGTGCACCTACTTTTTTACTGCTATTATGTAAATGCTTGTGGATTTAAGGAACTAGCAATACTAAAAGTTCCAATTATAATGTATTTATTCATATGTTATAGCTTGATATCCTGTTCATGTAAAACTATTTTGACACAAAGTACAGGGATTTAATGCAGAGTGTGCTATCAGCACTTGCTCCCCTGGGTTTGGAGGAATCTGGATAATGCATATCCATGAGCTACAAATATTGATAAATACAGATATGTTGTTTGTTTGTTTAGGGTTATATTATTAATTCTGTTTATACATTGCTTTCTGTCGCTGTTTAGCTTTGCAGAGCACCAATGTCAAACCATAGGGCTCATTTACTGATGACAAAACAAGGTGCAAAGTGCAAAAAGAATATGTGCAAGCCACCATGTTTTTTACATATTGTACCCACCCCCAATTATCACCTCTGCATGCAGATCTTTGAGTTCAACCCTTACTGAATAAGCACTAGGGGGCACTATTGTGGTGGTCTAACACTCCATTTTTCACCAAATATTCTTTGGCACATTAAGGCTTTCCAAACCTAAAACTATACTTCACTTTTATGTAGAGTACTGTTGTAATTTTTTTGTGATCCAGGAACAGTATCTCTGCAGTGTTTGAGGCTGTTACTACTAGTCACCCTGGCCTGTCAGGTTTAATATTACTTTAGCTACAGCCAATGGGGAATGCTACAGGACACATTAAGAGATACATAACAATTTTGCAGCTGGCCCTAGCTTTCTGTAACTGTTCAACTGAATTTAGTTCAGTTAATTTTAGGACTTGCTAGAAAGTAAAAATGCTGGCTGTGCTGTATTCTGTAAATTTAGAAATGTATTTATGTGTTATCAGTTCTTCTTTTCAGAATACATAACACTTTTCTGTACAGTTTGTTGTAACTTAGTATGGACTGTCACTGTCAAAATATATCCTATACACCCTCTGGGCACATTTTTTGCCTTTAAATTCAATTCAATTACTATCCTAGAGCTAAGGCTTTTTAATGATTTTCTTGATCCTAGTGACCATTCTTAGATTAATGCTACAGTTTCTTTGAATCAGAGCAGAGTGCCTTTATTTTCAGGTACTGTACTTATTTTCGGAAAACACCATGCTTATATAAAAGGTAATTGTGTATTCTAGAATCTCACTCCAGCTTTGATAGTCAGAAAAGATCAATAACATTCTAGTTGATAAATAAAAGCAATCAGCTTTTCACAGCTTGTATTTTTCTATTTTTCAGTTCTCCATGCTTTCCGTCCCTTGTTGATTACTTGATATGCTTGCAAGGTGCCAGTTACTCTTCTTACTATCCTTGTGCATGCTTGTGGCCACGTTGTCTGTTCTTCTCTCTACTGTCCATTGCCTATTGGGTTCTCTATTTGTTAATAATTCCTTTTTCTTTTGCTGTTAGTCCAACAAGAATATAGGATCGTTATGTTCTCTTCTTGTTTGAGACACAAAAGACCTCTTGTATTGATGTTATCAGCATTCCCTCTGTGAATCTGCCTCACTCTCTTTCCAGTCTCCTCTCTTTTTATGCCCTCTATTAAACTTTCCTTTCAAATTCCTGGTTGCTATCTCTTACCCTCAATCATTTTATTTTTAGTCAGCATTTTGCTAATGATACGCTGGAGGCCCAGGAACTGGAGGAGAATACCCCAGGGGAAGAGAGTAGAAAGATGGCATAAAACAAAGTATGAATCTTTAAAAGAGAAGATGTAATGCAACACCTGTATTATACAGTATAGGAGCAGTTCTATCCAACAGTGTAACCTGAGGAGAACAAGGGAAATGCTGAATTTTCAACTCCTGCAACATGAGCAATTGGAAGGGGCAGGAAAATGCCATTTATGTCTATATAAGACAGAGAACCCATTGTTGTTTTTGTATAATATAAACTGATATGAAGACAAAACCTGGTGTATTACTATTTGGAAATACCAAGGAATGTTTTGAATATGTCTTTCATATCAAGCTATCCAGAAAGATACATTGCAACAAGAATATTCCCCCAGGCAATTTCAATACAGTGTGTAGGTTTATGATCCAAGATATTCATCAAAAAGAATTTTAATAATGCTTGACAGATATATTGCATTAATAGTGCTGATGAAGTGGAGTAAGAGCCATGCAGCGGAGCCTATAAAATATTACCACTGACATATTCATATTTTGTTGATAAAGATATGACATCTTACATATTGTGCCTATTACCAAATATAAAATGCATTGCACTGTTCTTTGCCATTTGTTTCTTCTATAATAGTTTTCTTGAAAAAAAAATGGCTGTTTGGTATACAAACACTCTATATTTACTCCACTATACAGAAACAATTTATCACCAGCTGAAGGTTATGTTAGGGGAAAGAAATGATGAAGCCAGAACTTTTTATACCAAATGATATTAAAATCATGAGTATAAGAATTTTAACAGACTGGCAATATAAACTAAAAGGATAAAGCAACAGTAACTAAAAAGAGAAGCCAGGATGGACAGAAGAAATGTTTTATTAGCTTTCATCATCATCCATATCTGTAAAACATATAAATGCTAGTACACCAACTGCAGAACTAAATTATATCACATTTGCAAAATGATAAATAAGGTATACTGTTTTCAATAGAATTACCTGTAGTTTATTTCCATGATTCCTTGGTCCGTGGGTCAAAAGGAGGTTTCTCTTCTGATTTCTCTTATGTCAATTTAGTTTTTTTAGGAATAACTCTTGCACTGACTAATCCAGACGTGTGGTGAGGGATTGGCATCTTGTTCTTGGATTTTTTGGGGTTGACATTTCTGTATTTAATGGTATGTAGCTGTAAATAGCATGAAAGTTAATGATAGGAGTGGCTCTGTGGATGAAATATTGATATCATATTAGTAGTAGCACTATTTTCAATGCACCAGAAAAAAATGCTGTGAAATCCAGAAAAATGTAAAATCATGCATTATGCATTATATATTGGTGGGTCTATAAAAACAGTGTCAAATGAGGGAAAACTTAAAATCAGGGTATGTGAAATTGAGGTTTCAATGTAAATAGATTTAATTGATATGATACCTGTGAGTACACAGATTTTACAAACTCTGATATCATACATCACAGCACAACACTTTTAGCATTCATTCCAATGAACTATGTAAGCTAATGATCTTTGAAAATGGAGTAATGCGGTAAACAACCTGAGCCGAATATCTAAATATAATTTGCTCCATCTGCAGAATATTCTTTATTTTTTTAGCAAAAAGGCTGACTGCTGGGTTAAGAAACTTTGTAGATTGTTTTACGATCATTATATTTCACAGTAGGGCATTCCTACTAACATCCAAATCTAAACTCAGAGGCTGTGGGGATTCAGCCTAAGGGCTCTGGTACACGGGGAGATTAGTCGCCCGCGGCAAAACTCCCTGTTCGCGGGCGACTAATCTCCCCGAGTTGCCTTCCCCCTGCCATCCCACCGGCGAACATGTAAGTCGCCGGCGGGATGGCAGACGCGGCGGGGCGATTTGCGCGGGATTTATGGGATGAATACTTTTTCTGGCCTACATATTTTTTCACTAAAGTCTCCATATCTCTGTAACCTAATTTCAACTCTGAAGAAATATTGGAGCTGAAAGGTGCTTGAAGGAGAAGGAAAGTACAGGTATGGGATCCATTATCCCAAAAAACAGGTATTCAGAAAGTTCCGAGTTTTGGGAAGACCACTTCCATGGACTTCATTATAAGCAAATAATTCAAATTTTTAAAAATGATTCCTTTTTTCTCTGTAATAATAAAACAGTAGCTTGTAATTGATCCCAACTAAGATATAATTAATCCCTATAGGGGGCAAAACAAGTCTATTAGGTTTAATAGATTTAAGGTATAGAGATCCCAGTTATGGAAAAATTCCTTATCCGGAAAATCTCTAGTCCTGAGCATTCTGAAAAACAGGTCCCATACCTTCATTCTAATGAAATCCAGCTGCAGATCTTACTGTGGTAGAGAAAGCCTGAAACAAAGCAAGGGTAAACAACAGAAGTAAAATTTACTTATAGCTTGGTCAGACAGCTAAAGGTTAATACAACAACAGAAAGTGAGTACCTGTACCTATCATGTGTAGATAGTTATAGATGTATGCTATGAAAATTTATGTTGGTTATTATTAAAGAACAAAGACAATAGAACAAGACACTGATAGAGAGTTATTATGTTTGTATAAAGATTTTAGAATTCAGGGAAAAGGTTATCTATTTGCCATGGTCCTGGAATCATTGTACAGAACAAGGAATACATCTGTTCTCTCCTGTCACTAAAATTGCTAGTGCCAGCATAGGCGGAGGGTGACTTTTTTTGTTTGGGGAGGCTAAAGATGGGCCATACAGAGACTGACCTACAGCTAATGTGAGACTGCTGGTGTAAAAAATGAACCTCCCAACTACCTCTTGTGGTTCCCACTGACTCCCAGGGATACTGCGGAAAAGTGTGGGTGGGAGAGTTTTTTTTACCCTAAAATGCTTAGGATGTAAAAGTATCCCTACATGCACTTCTGTGAGGGGTTCTCCATCCATTTGTGTTTGGGATCAGTTAGCTTAAAGGGGTAGGTCACCTTTAAATTCCCTTTTTGGTTGCCGGGGTCAGTGACCCCGATTTGAAAGCTGGAAAGAGGCAGAAGAGAAAGGCAACTTATTCAAGAACTATAAAAAAAATTAATTAGGAAGACCAATTGCAAAGTTGCTAGGAATAGGCCATTCTATAAGATACTAAAAGTTAACTTAAAAGAGAAGCTCCCCTTTAGATGTGTTTAAGTTAGTTTTATAGAGAGAGAGGCAGTGGGTACTGACATCCCATGTACATTATATACAGTGAGACAGTCTTTATATACAAAACCAGCACATTATATACAGTGAGACACAGTCTGTATATACAAACCCAGCACATTATATACAGTGAGATGCAGTCTGTATATATAAACCCAGCACATTATATACAGTGAGACGCAGTCTGTATATACAGAACCAGCACATTATATACAGTGAGACACAGTCTGTATATACAGAACCAGCACATTATATACAGTGAGACGCAGTCTGTATATACAAACCCAGCACATTATATGCAGTGAGATGCAGTGGGTATAGATGGCAGATATTCTGGCCCTGGCACTATAACACTGGCACCAATACACAACATTGGCTCCACTATAACTAACTAGAAATGAACAAACAATGACAAAATTAAAAAACAAAATAGTAAGTGCAAAAAACAACAAATCTATAAAAGCACAATGAGCTTTTTCGGGGAAAGAGTTAACTTACCATCCATCTGTCAGGGTAGGGGATAGGGATATTATAAATGTCAGGTCAGGCAAAAAAACAATTTAATTTCAACTAGTGATTCAGCCTTTAGAACTGTATAGTACCTGTGTATAGTACCTGTGTATAGTACCTGTGGGAGTGGGATGAAATCTGCAGCAAAAGTTGAGAGTTGGTTTTCTAGTAAAGTTACAGCTGCAGATTCTTCTTTTCAGTCTTCATTTCTGCACTGCCTTCAGTTTGCAAAATTTTGCGGTCTGTCAAGAAAGCTGTGCTCTGATTGGAGAATCCACAAGAAGAAAGATCCAGTCAGAGCACAGCAGAACCAGAGCTTGCAGGAACAGAAGAGTTGCAGGACAGTGCAGAAACGGAGTGAAGTCTTTTTTTGTTTTTATTTTTTAAGGTGCCAAGCAAGTTTGGGAGGCTTAGCCTCCACTAGCCTTATTGAAAATCCACCTATGAGTGCCAGGCTAAGGAAGTTGCATATAGTCACAGACACACAGGTTCCGCATAGATACAATGGTTAAATGGTGACATGTTATGTTAGATGATCTCCAGCATTGTTGTGTGCTTTCACAATGCATAAACTATTATTTAATACTCTATATTAGTATATACTTCAAATAAAGCTGTGAATCTTCCCTATTGAATGATCATGTACAAAAATATGAACCAGACATCATATAAACCTGCAGCAACAATCTTATTGATGCAAATGCCAATCCTACTTGTGTCTCTACACAAGTAGGATTGGCATTTGCATCAATAAGATTGTTGCTGCGGGTTTTATGGAGCCTCACCGGCTCAGTGATGCCAGTGCAGAGCGCAGGATCACTGTCGTTTAAACACATATTTCAGAAAAGCTGTAATGAGTTAATTGGGACCTTATTTTAATTAAGAAAAAAGCTGATTGCAGATGATGAAAATAACATTATTAACATTATTATTTAATCAATTGTTATTGATTAACCCGTTATATATTAATTTGATATTTGTTGGTTGTATTTGTGCACATAAATATACACTCAACATGCCAAATATACTTTTCTGATTATGCTTTTGCAAGCTATAAGGGCATTCCAGCAGATGTGTTAATTATGAAGTTGCTTCATCCTAAACTGCAGAAAAATTACTTATGACAAGCTGTACATTTTCCTTATTGGTATTCTGTTTACCTTCAGGCATTATTTGCAGATTTACAACTTGCAGTCATTGATAATAGCTGTATTTGCAATAGCATGGGAATTGAAGTCATACTACAAGCTGGTGAGTTACCACTGGGATATCTCTGATTTTAGTGGAGTTCCCACCATATACCCTCATTCTCTCATCTTGATGTGCCAACTTTCCAGCTGCTCTAGACAATTAGCATTTTTTTTGTTTTTTTTTTAAAGAAATATGTCATACATTTAAAAGGGAATTATGTACATCATAAGCCAATGGTAAATATATTTAACAAAAGCTTTAGGGATTTCTTTCTACTCTGCTTTATTGATATTCAGGCTAAAACCCTTTAGCATTATTGATCTTTGGTAAGTTTCAATAGGTAAATTATAGTGTATCATAAATAATTGTATATGTTGGTGCTCTGTGGAATTGGTTTCACTGATATTATTCGCAGTGGGCTGCACTGTCTGTACTACAACACAAATATATTTACACACACACATAAACATATAGGGGGAGATTTAGCAACATTCAAGTTTGATTTTTTTCACGATTCAAAAAACAAAACAAAACACAAATTCGAATTATGTTTCAAAAACTAGAATGTCTAGGCAAAGTCCTAGGCAAAGCCAAGCCATATTTGCAAACTCAAATTTTTCGAGTTTGTAATATTGAAAAACTCAAGGTATTTGAGTTTTTTATTGAACAAGTTTTCCTTATTAAGAACAGTTTTTCAGTGATCTGGATATAACTATATTTTTGACATGAGCATGTGGGTTCAGAATTTTACTTTGAAGAAACGCCTAGGGGCACATTTACTAAGACACGAATCTGAACCGAATTGGAAAAATTCCGATTTGAAAACTAACATTTTGCGACTTTTTCGTATTTTTTGCGATTTTTTCGGCGTCTTTACGACTTTTTGGAAATTGTCGCGACTTTTTCGTTACCAATACGATTTGCGCGAAAAAACGCGAGTTTTTCGTAGCCATTCCGAAAGTTGCGCAAAATCTGGCAATTTTTTCGTAGCGTTAAAACTTGCGCGAAAAGTTGAGCCTTTTTCGTAGCGTTAAAACTTAAAAGGTGCAACGTTTCGCGCAAGTTTTAACACTACGAAAAATCGCCAGATTTTGCACAACTTTCGGAATGGCTACGAAAAACTCGTGTTTTTTCGCACAAATTGTATTAGTAACGAAAAAGTCGCGACAATTTTCCGAAAAAAACGCAAAATACCGATCATTACGAAAAAAACGCAATCGGACGCATTTGGCCCGTTCGTGGGTTAGTAAATGTGCCCCCTATAATAATAAACAGAGAAATATATTATGTTTATATATCATTACATGAAAGTTTTATGAACTTTCAGTTGAATGAAGTCTTTGGAAAACACAAATAAAAAATAAAGATGAAGGGCGCAGTATTAAATAACAGAAACCTGATAAAATATGGTAAAATATGCTATTGCTGTATTTGAGGAATATAATTGTTATTATTAAATGTTTTTTGGAAAAATACACAGGTTCAGCAGGAAAAAATCAATGAAACAGCATGAATTTTATATTTGTACATCTTATTTGAAAGGTGTTTACACAAAGCAATTTATACATTTTATACTGTTTGTAAAGTTCCAAATTATAATTTGTTGTGATTCATAATTTAAAAAAGAAATATACGTAATGAAAAAGACCCACAAAATACATAGATTGCAAAAAAAAGTGAAACTAATAGAGGAAGAAAAGAACTGGTGAATGTATCTTAATATTTTTTACATTTGTGTTTAGAGACTTATGCACAGGGTTGGTCAGAGTTAAGCAAGGCAACCCAGCATTACAAACAAAAAAATGATCACACCATCTTTATTGGTGCACGATACACCTCTTGTGATTGATACAACTTTTATTAAACATCTTGTCTGCATTGTTAGTGGGAGGAAATTACTTTGAGATGTGTCTCTGTGCTTGTCCGATGTGTTGATTGCTGGTGTGTGGGTGGCATCTGCTGGTAAATTAAGCTTTCTTTCCTATCATTCAAAGTAGCCCACAGCCATATAGACACACTATGAGAAGAAATTTATGTGGGAGAAGCCTAGACTTCAATCAAACTAGAGCAATTTCTTATAAAAATACCTCTTTGCCATTTTTGGTGTGTGTGTGCGTGACAAAGAGGATAGTTTGGAGATGACCTTTAAATATGGATCAAGTCATTTTTCCATATAAATAAAAATACCAATAATATACCACTGTAGTATAATAAATAAATATATGCATTTTATTTTTGCAGATGGAAGCACTTTACTATGCAGTATGTTGGAGGGACAGGCAGGAGTGCTGTAGACATCACTCTATTTATGAGGAAATATCTTGCACTTCCAAACTTACAGTAACTTACAGTACTTTGGGACTTCCTTCCCGTTTGTTCTAGCAGTTCGGCACTTCTCAGCAGTGCCCCTCTGCTCTCTTCTAGACAGGAATATATCTGTAAAAGTCTCTGTCACTAGATACCCTCACTAACTTGGTATCTGCTAGGACCTTGTCCCACTAACTCCTTATTGGGGCACTGGGCTTGTCTGTTCTAGTTGCCTGTCTGTCTGTCTAGCTCTAACTAAACCTCCACTACCAGTGCAAGGTCTGACTCAGCCTCCTGCAGATGATGTTGTTCCTGCCACACCCTCCAGTCCACAGCCAAACCTGAGTGTTGCTACTCCTTTTATACTTTTCTGCATGCACTGACCCCTTGTGGGTGGTGGTTTGAAGTACACTTAAGCGAGCCATACACGCACCAATATTATGGTATTCGTATGATATTCAGTGTGTGTATGGTGGCTCAAAGAGGCTACGGATATCGGTTGTCTCGTCGATCAGCCAGGTTAGAAGATTTTGATCGGGCACCATTAAAGGCACCTGAGCAAAATATAAGTTTTGGGGCTGAATCGGCAGGTGGAGGTAGAATTTCTATTGTTTCTACAATCTGACGATTCAGCCTTGAACGTCAGTGGAGGGTTTTGTATTATCTTTAACACACTCATTAACCAAAAACATTTCTCATTCTCCATGCACAATCATTTTTCTACCTCCTTACAAGTAGAACAACAGGTCACACAACACATGCAGAAACATACGCTAGTAAGAAGTAGAAAAAAGTATGGCTTGTTAAATGTATAGGGGAGTGTTTATTACTGTACCTATTTTTGATTAAGTATTTAAACATGTTTTTTTCTCTGAGCGCAGAGAGATGGTTGCATGCCCCAAACAATGTGCAACTGCATCATGTAGGCAGCTGAATTAATATGTAGAGAACCTAATAACATTAGCATGTAAACTTTGATTACGCAAGCGATATAAGTAGAAAAACTTCTGAGTAATGTGCTTTTTTTAATGTGATGCCCATTATATGTGTGGTTTTAATATTGCAGTAGTGGAACTTTTCTGGCTTGTAGCCCCTTTCTCTCAACCAAGAGTGATTTATGATGGATGTTTACTTCTACAGGGCCTATTAGATTATATCTGATAGATATCTACAGATATAGATGATCATCTCTTTTGTGTGAAGGTTGATGTCTTGTAGCAAATAAGTTCACTTTAATTTGAGACAGGATAATGGAATTTCATGTCCCCTGGTACATTTTAAGTTAATGTTCTTTATTCTATATTATGGCAGGGCCATCAATGAAGTGTAAATATAACTTTAGCATGTGTGGTGTGTGAGAGAGTGGTAAAGTAAATACTCAGTGGAACTTATTGAATTTGCTTCATCTTCCTTCTGTATTATGAATTGATAATCAGCTCAGTATAACTGTGTCCTGACCTAACAAGAATCCTTTCAAATGTGCTTGTTTGGCAGATAACCTACAGTACTTGTATTCTGGCTAGTGATCTTTTTAATGAAGGGGGACTGGATGGTACAGGTGAATTATTATTCTGAACACATTTTTATTAAACGCCAACATATTACAAAGTGCTGTAGTTTATATGGGTGTGTAAATTAAGCATATAGTTTCTATGCAAAAAGTGATTGTACCAGGAGCTGAAGAGGGCACTAATCCTTGTAGATTTTAAGATTTTTTGGGCAGGGCTCACTTCCCCTCTTGTATTGGTTATTGATTGCTTTATGTGTTACTCTATGTCCAATGTATGAAACCCACTTATTGTACAGCGCTGCGGAATATGTTGGCGCTTTACAAATAAATGTTAATAATAGTAATGAAAACAGCCTGCAGTCTAAAATATATTCATTTTAATGGAACCAAAATCTTGGATACATTGCTCAGGTTATTTTTTTAGCATTTGGTGTTTCTTTGATGATTGTACAAAGTGTTAGGCTGAAGACATACAGAGCTATTTAGTAGCAGCTTGACATGGCTACTAAATGGCAGAAAATACCCTGCCATAGACAAAACTGAGAATTGCCTCTGCTAAAACACACGTAGATCCAATTATCAGTAAATGATCAGCATTGTCTATTTTAATAGCCATGACAAGTAGCTGCTACTAGTAGCTCCGTGTGTCTTCACCCTTGCTGTTCCAAGGGAACTATCCTCCCAGAATATTCTATTCAAATCAGGATAAAAATATATATTAATAATAATATTAAAATTGCTTTGTATTTGGTAGTAGTTTTCTATGCATCTTAAGGTATTAGTAGAGGAACAATGCAAAATATGCATACCCCTCACAACAGATTAGATACCAAGTTGTCAGGGACCAAGGGCCACTAAAGACCACCATGTGATGTCCTGCAGTCACCCGAAGTTTCCTCCGAAGACAACTTTGGGCGACTGCGGGACATCACAGCAACACATATGCCATCTCACCAGCTGATAATTGTCGGTGTGTGTGTGTTTTAGCAAAGGCAATTTTCAGTGTTGTCTTTGGCAGTGTATTTTCTGGAATTTAGTAGCCGTGACAAGTAGCTGCTACTTGTAACTAACAGGGAGTTATTCAAAAACAGAAACAAGATCTTTGCATAAAAAAGCAGAAAAGCATTAAGGCAGGTACCAGTACAGACAGGGTTAACAGACAGTGGAGCAGCCAAGGTAGATGTAGGAACAGCCATGGCGGTCCAGTCAGTAACTAGATTGTATAATTATAATTGTTTTATTTGTTTTAAGGTGTTTGGGATTTCTATCTATGAACTATACTTGATGTTTCTCTCCCTGCCCTAAATTCATCATGGCCCTCATTTGATTCAGAGTTGCTTTATAATCCAATGCACAAGGGGGACTGCTGTCAATGAGTATATTTCATGTTTGTTCACAGTTGTCCCAATCTGATTATGTATTTTGCTCAGAATCCCTTGCTGACATCTCTTAAGCCCTACCGATCATTTCCTCTTTCAGAAATCAGTATGGCTTGCTCCTGAAGCAGTCATAATCAGACGTTGGCAACTGGGACAGTCTAAAACTTGTATATCTCTTTTGTTTTGATTATCTACCTCTTAATTTTTTCAATTGTGCTCTTTCATCAGCGTAAATAATTGTATTCATGCTTAATTAGTGTTATTAAATGTCTACTTGTTGCTTTTTTTTCCAAGCAAATTTCTCAGTGTTTTAAATACTTTTGGCAAATTAGAGTAAAATATTTAACTATTTATACTAATTTGCTATCTTCTGGCCTGTCAATACATCACTAAATGATACCCCACAAATTGTTCCTTACCTGGAAGTGTTACTTTCACACACAAACATTTTAAAGGATTCTTTTGTTGCTAAGTAACCTGCTGTGAACGTTTTTGCTTTGTCTAAATGCAGCTAGTGCATTCAAGCACGTAGTTACAGAGCTTTGGATGACTGTGATGATTTTCATCACATTCTGTCTCAATATTATGCTGCCCTTGCAGTCACTTTTACCTTTTCCCTTCAGATATTTTAGTTTCTTTTGTTTAGAACCAAGAAACATAATACTTTGGCTTTCTGTTGAAACCCATGGAAAGCTCAGTGCAAACACAAACTATATATTGCTGTGCTTAAAATGATGTTCCTTGATAAGCCAGGAGCACACTTCAGCTTTATCACTTGTTACATGTAAAGAAAATGCACTGTTTAGTCCAGTTTTTGTGTAGCTGTTATGATATTGTGGGTGGTGCTGGGCTTGTGAAAGCTAACTTTCCTCTTCTTCATCAGTCAGCATTTGTGATGACTAATAGCATACATACAAGGAGCAGTTCAGTGTTAAAATGAAACTGGGTAAAATAGATAGACTGCACAAAATAAAAAATGTTTTCAACATAGTTAGTTAGGCAAAAATGCCTAAAAAAAAAAATATATAAGGGCTGGAGCGGCCTTGAGGAGGATGGGGGGGGGGGGTATATGGGACAAAACTGTTCCGTTAGTTGGTATTTTAATCTGACCTGCGTGCTTACAAACTAACTGACAGTTAGGTCCCATGTGCTCCCCTAAAGTCATTGACTAAGTAAGAGGTCAGAGAGCTGAAAGCAAGAAGTAGTGTTAACTGTATGGATAATATAATGCAAAAATATACCCCAAAACCATCTAAGTATCTTTAAAAATATATTGTATAAAACCCATATGTAAAACCCTGCTTCATATAAATAAACCATTTTCATAAAAATATAGTTTTTTAGCAGTATGTGCCATTGGGTAATCCTAAATAGAAGATTTCCATTTTAAGAATTAAGGGCCGCCTCCTGGGATCATAGGATTCACAGTGCACACAAACAAGCCAAGGCACACATACATGCTAGGCCCTATCAGCCAATTAATAGAAAGAGTTCTGCCTTTTGCTTCCACACTTCTTCCTGTTACAGTTAGAGCAGCATTATTTCTGGTCATGTGATCTCTGAGGACGCACACAAGCCATGGTGTCATATACATGGGGAGGCATGTAGAGGTGGGGGTTATCCTTGTGTGCCCTCAGCTTTAGGCCTGTCACGGGTGATTTTTTTGTTTTGTTTTAATTTTACTTCTGAATTTTTTTTTACTAACAGGGGTTCTTCCTGAAATATAAAGAAAAGATATATTTGCTGCTACTACTATTTGCTAAAAGTTTTATTTTTAATTTCTTTATATGCTCTATAGATTTAATTAACACAACGACATGTTTTAACCTAGAAAATAATTTCATTTGGGGAACTAATACTGTTTTCATTTTAATACTTATAATGTGGTTAGAGAAGGCACAGTTTCCTTCTGTTCCACGTTATTAATTATTCAAGTACCATCCGTTTATTTTAGATTTACTTCTCAACAAACTGTGATTCATTAAGAAGATAAGATACAACATGAACACTTGGTTGTTGAGAGATAGTATCACACGAGGACTGTAACTATAACCGTCAGACACCCAGAACGTCTGTTATCATGTTTAGTCTTGGAGGATGAAATGCTGATCTAGCAGAAATGTACAAAAGATGACATACTGTAGGTTTCAGTAACTTGTCAATAACAAAAAAAAGTATTATCCAAAGAAGCAGAATGAATAAGCGGGGTAGCATCTGTTTGTATAAATAAATAATCTAGATTTCAAAACAACTTTAGTTATCTTGTGCTTTTATGATAATCTGTGATGCAGGAGAACCATGTTCTAGAAATCTCAAATTATATACAAGTACAATAGAATCTTCCTGGGAGACAAATTACTGCAAAATACCGTGGTACCAAAGCAGAAAGCAAACTGAAATCATTGAAATTACCTTAAGGTTCGTAGCAGCCAGACAGGAGACTATCATGGTCAGAAAACGTAGCCCCTACAATTTTCCTCTAAGCTATATTAGATAAATACAAGATCTGAACTAGTTGCTCATGAAAGGATGCAGTAACACTGAGGGTTTATATTTGAAAAGACCATCTGTGACGGGCCTTAAAGGAGAAGGAAAGGCTAATAAAGAGTTAATCTCAAGCTGCAGGCATACCTTCAGTTCTCTCAATAGTGCCCTTAAGTCTCCCCATATTTCACCTGTTCAGATGATCAGAAGCCAAACAGGAAGAAAAAAAAGCTGAGCTGTGTAAAGAAAGTTCCCATAATGCCTCACTCCTGTACCGAGACTGAGACCAAATGAACATGCTCAGTTTGTAAGACCATGGGGCAGATTTACTAATCCACAAATGGACCGAAAGCGTCCGAATGCGTTTTTTTCGTAATGATCGGTATTTTGTGATTTTTTTCGTCGCCGTCACAACTTTTTCGCAAATTTTTCATAACCGTCGCGAAAAAATCGTACTGTCACGTCGAGTACGAAAGTTTCGGATTCATTCAAGCTTCAGTATCGTGACTTTCCTTGGGCCAGGTTGGAGCTGCAGAGTGCCATTGAGTCCTATGGGAGGCTTCCAAAATCATTCAAAATCAAGTCAGAAAGTTTTGCCCGCCGTTTACGAGCGCTCGATACGAAAAAGTCGCGACAATTCGCAAAAGTCATAACGGCTACGAAAAAGTCGCGACAATTCGCAAACAAGCATTCACATTTCTGTGAGTGCTTCTGGCTGTATTTACATAGACCTTTCTGATAAAGCTTACTTTACTTTTTACCTTTCTTTCTCCTTTAAAGGGGTTGTTCATTAGAAGGTAGGTGACTTGCAAAATGTCTTTAAGAAAAATACAGCAAGTCCAGTCGATTTGACTTACTACAGATATACCATGACTTGGATGAATGAGAACCTTCACAGACGTTTTGCTTCTTCTTCTGCCTCTTTCAAGCTTTCACGTTTGTGTTTCTAATAACACTTAAGCTCTGTGATGCCGCAATGTTATTGTTATTTTTACTTTTTATAACTAATCATTTTGTTTGGGCTCTCATATTCATACAGTATTTTAGTCATTCAAACCACAAATTGGACCCTAGCTACCAGATGCTGCTGAACAACTAACTAAGAAGTCAATTGGAGCAGTCCTAGGCAAATTGTAACAATCTTTGCTTTAATTTTACTTTTATTTAATTTTTGCTTTTAGAGGTTTTTGGTTTACAAAGTTTACTAAGATGTGTGGCAAATCGTAGAAACCACAAGTATTTGCAATTTTGTGTTTTCATTCGTTTGTGCTTTTTCAATTTGGATCTATTAATAAATAACTAGACATTCATGGTTTTAGTGGAAATGAGTTTAGTCGTGGCTTCAAAAAAACTCTAAAGCAACAAAAATGAGAATGTTGATAAATTTGCCTCTCCGACCAAGTTTATCAGGAGCCTGTGTAGATGGTTTTGAAGCGTGAGAGGAAACTGCATTACATGGGGGGAAACCCGTGAAAGCATGGGTAGAACATAGAAACTTCTTGCAGTTAGTGTCCTGGCTGGAATTGAACCCAGGACTCAAATCAGCAGTGCTATCCATTGTACCATTGTGTAAAATCATAGCCTTTAACTTGAGAGACCAGTGTTTGAGCACCGAAAAGTGGATGAACTATGTAAAAAGATGCCAAGAATGTAAATATTGGGTAAAGACAGCGACCAGTATTTTGTATGGTGCTGAGAAGAAATGTGTCATTTCTATATAACAGATAAATACTTAGGGGTGTTACTTAGAGGTCTATTTATTATACTGTGTAAAATAAAATTAGCTAAAAAATGGTGTAAAAAGCTGTTTAAAATAAATTGAGAAGTTTGCTGTCCGAATGCCAAATTTGATGCCGTTATTTTACTTAAGTTCCAGTTGAAGAAAAAACAAGTAAAAAATGATGGTGATTTTACTCTGTTATATATGCTGCAAAGCACAGAATGGCACTGTGCTGCTATTTTACTTACATAATATTTTGTCACTCCCCCCCCCCCCCCAGTGTAATAGACTTTTATATACATTTGCTTCAGTTTTGCTTACACTGAAATTACTTGTATTACAGAAGATTATGTGGAAGAAACCACCTTCTTTATAACTGTATAATTTTTTATTTCTTTATTATAGTGTGTGGTCCTCCTGTTTATGAATATAGTCCCCAGTCATGCCCTGACCCCAGCCCCACCCTCCCATTCCAAGTTCCAGCCCCTTATTCCTACTAATAATCCTACTAAGGTAAATTTGTTTATATAAAGATATACATACACACGCACACACATCCTAATACTAATACATACTAATATGTATATAAATGCAACATTGGGACATTTTAAATTAAAATAAAAAATGTATTTACCCTATGATGTTAAATATCTAACTATTAAGGTTAAATGCTGTATTTTTAAAAAATTTCTACATACCGCTAACAACATGTCTAATTATATATGCCTAGGAAGGTTCACATAGATGTTACTACTGAAACATTACTTTAGAATCCTTTTTTATTGATTTGCTTAGAAATACATGGATGACATAGTGTTGAAGGGCAGCTGCACAAAGGAAAGGTCCTTGTTTTACTGTATGAATAAAATGTGTTTGTAAGTTCATGGAATCACATGATGCAATTTCTGTGTAACATGAAAGTGTGAGGGGTGGTAGATGTCTGAAAGCTAATATGTTGAGGATCCCTAGTTCCAGCTTAATTAGCCAGCGATGTTGCTGCTATGAATGGCAGCATTTTTGTCCAGTGGGAAAAAGTTACTCTAGACTTTTCATCAAAACAGCTGTTGTGTAAATGATCTCTTCTGACACTTCTGTATTTTTGCCAAAAGTAGTAGTAATAAATAACTATTGTACAACAAAATGTTTTATATAAGAACTTCAGCAGATGTTTTATATACAACTTCATTGTATATATGTTCATACTTATCTATATCAACTCATTTCAGCATCACTAAAAAGAGCTAGATATTGACGTGTGCTGTATAAAATACGAATGCCATTTGGTAGTGGCAGACATAGTTGCCTTAAAGCAACCTTAGAAATATAACAGTGTGTGGGATAGAAAAGATATGAGTGATTGATTTTTGTGACATAGAACAATAGAAAGATTTCCTATATAATGCAAAGAATGACAGCAATAGGAAGGCTAAAAGTGATGTCTAAATGGAATGATGAGCTTGTGTACTCAAATAGTAAGAATGTGAAGGATAGAAATTCCCTAATGCACAGAATAAAATAGCAAAATGGTAAATACTTTTTGATTTTGCACAGTCAAAGGACAAATAAGGGAACTCACTTTTTAGCTCTGGAATTACATATATATTGTCCTACATTGTTAGAGAAGCTCCTTTACACTATGCTTCAAATGGTCTTCATAGAAAAAAATCAACCAGCATTTATCAAATGTGACATTTACAAACACAAGGTAATAAAACATTGTTCGGTATTATTGGCCCTTTAACTTTTACTTTACATGATAACAAAACAAATGCATATACTACATTGGTTTAAAGGTTATACTGACATAAATATAGATTATTTAGTGTAATAAAATCAAAAGAACACAAAAATGTTTTATGACAGCCATTGAGCAGATTTAAAATGAACTAGTAACTATTTATCTTTAGCCTTTTGTTGCGTTTTCCTAGAAATATATTTTCTAGGCATTTAATGCAATTTTTTAGACAAGCACACATATCTCATAGGCACACAGCATGAAGAGGTTTTTGCAGAGTTTCTGGTGGCCCTCCCTCCTTTTAAACTAAACCATAAAGATTTCAACCCCTCTTTGGTTCTATTACTCTTCCTGTAGTCTCTTGCATTCCCAGCCAACCACCTGCCCCCTAGCCAGTCTCATTGCTCACCCACCAGTGATTGGACTAGTTAGGAGTACTGAATGGGTTCAGGATGCCCCAGTGAAAGAGTTTCATGGCCATTCAAAAGGTGGAATATGCATCATCTGACCCCCTTCATAAATAAATCAAAAAGTAGAGATTATATTTAAATAGGAATGTTATTATAAATTGTTACCTTATTAAAATGTGTAGTGTAATTTATAGTGTAATTTACATATTCTACATCTGTGCCAGTTTGCATTTAACATAGATTTTGCTTTGCTGTGGGTTTTCTCTATCACATTTTCTAATTAAATATCTCACATCTGAAGCTTTTTTCACCCTTTTTCTGTTGAGTTTTTTTCTTTTTACACTTATTTGCTGTTTACATACAAAATGTTAATTTATGTTGTTACCTGTTTAACCCATACAGGTTATAGCTGCATTTATTTGTAATGAAGACTTTCCTAAATGCAATATCATTTGAATTAAATTGATATAAGCATATTGTTATTAAGCATTTAAAAATTGTTACCCTGCCCCAATTATGTCCCTATTTGCCAATTAGGCCAATAAGTTCTTTATAAGTTCTTATCATTTACATCAGAACCCCCAGGGTTAACTATTAATAGCAAAAGCAATCTGAATGCCATAGAATTATTATCCTGCTATAGAAGTAGTGATTAAATATCTATCTATCTATCTATCTATATATGTGTGTATAGAACACATTGTTTACAATTTATACTTCAGCTATAAACACTCAAAAAAAAAAACACTCTAAACAAAGTTGCACCATCCACTCATAAAGCTGATTCTAAAAGTCAAATTCACATAACTGAAAACAGGAGGAAACTTGTAATTACCATGGATGGCTGTTAAATTGCAACCATCCCATGCACAGCATAAGGGGAGAAATAAAGATGAAAATAATTTTTATTAGCCCACTCTAAGGGGCTGATTCACTAAGGTACGAATCCGAATAATGAAATAGGATCATTTCTGATGATCGCAAATTATTTTCGTTTGAATACGAAAATTTCGTACTTACGATACGCATTGAAGCGATTGTTTGCAAATGACAATCCGATAGTCACACAATTTTCATATCTGAACGATCGTAAACGGCAAGAAAACCTGACTTTGAACCTTCAGTGCATGATTTTGGAAGCCTCCCATAAGACTCAATGGCACTCTGCAGCTCCAACCTGGCTAATATTGTGCAAGCAACTACATTAAAAACAATTCCTAAAGTTGTTATTACGCTTTCTTCAGGAACTATTGTTGCCCAAAGGGGGTCGATTGTATAGTGCATATTGGAATAGAGATCTTACACTATGGGAAATCCCACTGACTAAAGTTCTTTATATTTGGTTAAGTCTGCGTTAAATGTACAAATGCACATTAGGCGTCATATTTTAAAATTTTAATGTGACTTAGCATAATATTTAATTTAAAGGACAAGAAGGGCACTAACCAGGATTAAATATAAATTGCAAAAACATGTTGAATACCATAGAATTATTATCCTGCTGTAGCAAAGAATAAAGTAATGACTATGTAAAACTCATGCAGATATGAGTTTATGTAATAAAAGACATTAAGGGACGATGTGAATGATGTATAATCTTTGTAAAGTGCTTAGGAATAGTTTGGTGCCATATAAATAAAGCATAATAACTGGGTAATATAGCAGGTTTTTTCAGCAATTTGATATTTTCCAATTTATTAACACTTTACAGATTGTGGTTTGCTGCTCTGAACACTCCATTTTGCTCTATGGGGTGTTAGTGGGGATTAAGGATTTGATACAGAATATGTTTTTTCCAAGTGATGATTATTGTTACTTCTAGGTAAAAATATCAAGCTGTGATAAATTGTAACCAGAAGGTGTTTGAATTTCAAACATTTGTGCATATTGATCACTGGAAAATTGGTTTGAATCGATCAAAAATTCATGGAAACAATTTATCTTTGAAAATTTGATTTGTGATGAGTAACCAATAAAAATAGATTTTTATTAATAGATTATTAATAGATTAAATTAGTAATATGCATATTATGATGACCCAATGTTGCTACATGCTATTTCCACATTTTTTAGGTACAGGTATAACAAATTCTGCCTACATTTATACATTTAAGAAGGACATTAATGAGCTGGAGATTGTGTAAAGACACTAAAAGGAAAGACTGTGAAGATTGGGGTTGTTTTCTCTTTAGAAAATGTACTTATAAGGGGGTGTGATCACTTTAAAGAGAACTACAACTTAACTAAAGAAATAGACTAGACATGTTGTACAGTATGTTTTAGGCCCAAGGCAACCACAACCCTTTAGCAGGGCAGTCCAAGTAGCTCCCCATCTTCTTTTCTGCTGATACACTGCACCTGTTCTGTGCTGCTGTCACTTACTGAGTTTAGGGACCGACTCGCAATATAAATGTCACAAAATAAGGATGATTAGAAATTAATTCAGATTTACATTACTTGGTAACTCTAACCCCAGTACAATTAGCATCAGAATATAAAAGTCAGCCCTGTAGCATAAGCTTATGTATGTATAACTTCATTTATAAAATGCTACAAAGATACATAGCACTGTACAATTTTAACAATATACATCATTTAACACAAGGAGGACAAGTGTTATAATAAATACAATAAATAAGTATAAATACTATATGGTGTGAGACATGGTAGGAAGGAGGTCCTTGCCCCATAGAGCTTACAATCTAAGTGTTTGGGAAACATACAGGCACAAATTGGTGCACAAGGTATGGGCATTTGCCCTCAAGCGCAGGACTAGACAAAATAATGTTTTAGTGCTCCAGAAGGTAGCATCTGAGTTTTTTCTTAAAGAGAGTGAATAATTGTTCCCTACAGATGAATTCAGAGATAAAGTTCCAGAGGTAAGGGCCGGCGAGATAGAAAGGTTAAAGATAAAAGAATAAGGGCATGGATTAGTGTTTTAGCAGTAACTTGTGAAAGAAAGGGGCGTATCTTGGCAATGTTGCAGAGGAAAAAGTGGCAGGTTTTGGCAGTGTTACTAATATGGTTAGAGAAGGAAAGAGATTGGTCAAAGATAACCCCAAGGTAGCGTGCTGAATTAACAGGGTTAATGGTCATACCATCAATGGTAATGGTGGAAGGAGGAGAAAAGTTTGATCACCTACTATATCTTATAGCATCTTGTAGACAAAGACCATAAAGATATTGAAGAACATCATCTAGAACGGGAGCAGTTTCTTTAATCCAATATAAATTGATAGATTTTTGGGTAGCTGCCGTTATTAAAGAGCAGAAGTTAACTGTAATGTTATCAGAGAAGTCAGGAGGTGAGTCGTTTTCATTTACTTAAAGGTAATCTCTAAGATCCAGTAGTGTAAATTGAGAAATTTATTTATTTTAAAATAATAGGGTTGATTCACTAAAGGTCGATTTTTTGGTGTTAAAATTGACGAAAAAAAACCACGCGATTTGCTAACGTATTATCGCATGCGTTAATTCCCATATCGAGTGCGTTAATTTACGCGCAACTGCATGCATTAATTTTACCGCATTGTGTTAATTTGCGCGCAGCAATAATACTAACACATGATTCACAGACACTTAGACGCGCTAAATATCGCATTAGTCTGTGCGAAAATGAACACCTATAGAAAAGTACAGTTCATGAGCCTTTGGTAACACAATATGGACTTTGCAGTGTTATTTATTTAAGTCTGTGTTGGCCCTAGAGTGATGCAGCCTCCAGTTTGCAGGGAAAAGTAGTTTTAACACACTTTAGTGAATCAACCCTAATGTCTCTTAAAGACTTCTGTCTTTTTTAAACCCAATTTAACTGTGTTAAAGGTAACTATTTAAATAGACATAATTGTTTTTTCTGGTGTTGGATCGCACATAAAGGCATTGAGATTGGAGTCATTGCTGTGTTAGAAACTTTTACCACAGAGAGAAGAGGAAAAAAGTATTATTAAACATCATCGTACTGGTAATATAAAGAATCTAGGATCACAAGATATAGCTGTAGGTACTGTAAAGACTGAAGTAGCAAGCTAAAGCACTGAGTAGAATAACAGTCTTTAAGGGAAAGGCCTACCTGAAGGTCCGATGGCGGACCAGGAGAATAAGAAAAAAGCCAAACAGACTTGAGTAGCATGATGTTGAAAACAGAGCAGCATAGATCAATCAGCATGGATTGGCACTGCACTGAAGAAAAGTATTGCATTATAAAACAATTCCCCTCTAAAAAAGAAAAAAAATCTTTGTATGTCATGCTCATAGGCTAGAATACTGTTTTTTTTTTAAAGCTTAAATTATTAATACCTGATACTGTGCAGATGTGTACCGAAACAAACCTGAATATAATGTTCTTTAAGGTTTCTATGAAATTCATATTTTTTATGTCCACATCACAAAATTTGACAAATTTCTTGTCTGGAGTTTCTTCCTTATAGCTCAAGAAAGTTGAGTTCATCATCCCTGTGGTATAATGTGTACGTTTACAATAGCATCTAAGGACATAATCAGGAGCAGCAGTCACTAAAACACACACGCCATTTTAATCTAGGTTTTTTTGACAAACCACCATTAAAATGATGAACTGCCGAATCAATGGCACTATAATTGGCTGTTGCAACATCTTAAGAGGGACTCTTGCAAGGCTAGATCTCCCTGAAGGACCTACACTTTTTGGGTAAATGAAGACATAAATGTCTAGGTTCCACAGAAGTAGAAAATGTAAAAAAGACAGAATGCTCTGGGTTAGCACATTAGCAACTGTTTGTACTGGTATCAACTGTCTCTTGCTGGACTTTTAAGATAAAAAAAAATGACAAAAACAGCCAGAATCACCTGAAGTGTTATATATGAGATTATATATGAGAATATATAAAATGTAAAAGAGGAGCACACCCTTGAAAATAAATCAAATGCCTGGGTGCCATTAATATATAGTTACATTACAGCACTCTGCAGGTCTTTTTAACATCAACAAAATGTATGTATTTGTACAAAAAACAAATGCTTGGGTCACTGACTGTGACCTTTCTCAAGTGAACAAACCAAACAGTGACCAAAAGTCTTGAGAAAAATTTCAGTGAGTGACCAAAATGTTGCAACATAGTAAGTTAGATTGAAAAAGACACACATGCATCAAGTTCAACCTTAATGCCTATATATAACCTGCCTAACCGCTAAATGATCCAGAGGAAGGCAAAAAAAACCCATCTGACCCCATCATTCAACTGGAATATCTACAGAATAAACATATAATTTATGGTGAGATAACAATTTATCCACTCCTATGACTGTTGGTCCAGTGTGGCTCACTTATATGAGCACAGTAAGAAGAATGATTAGAGGTTTCATTGGTATATTCCTCCTTAATTCCTGTATTTATTCATGAGGCCATGATCACTCTTCCATATGCTGTCAGAAGGTGCTTTGCTGTCTCTGTGTTTTAGTGTTCCTTAATACTGAATAGAGATTCCAACATATATATGAATAACTGCATAAGGTCAGAGCTGCCTATTACATCTTTGGACTGATTCAGATACAGAGAGGTTCACATGGCATTGGTTCCAAAGTGCCACTTTTAGTAAGTTCTTTACTAAAAGGTAAATGAGGCTTCATAGGGGTGTCTATTGATTTCCACTGAAATAAATAGTGAGATTCTATATACAAGCACTAAGGCATTTTTGTGTCACTAAGGCTGATGTCAGACGTGGCGTAAAAACGCTTGCCGAAAATACGCCCTGCTACTGTAAAAATCGCCTACCTTGTGCCTACACCCGAATGAATGAAATATGCTTGCCGAAAAAATACGCCCTACGTCTGACATCAGCCTAATGCTATTTTCAATGGATTAATATGTAAGTCATGGGCAGATACATATGACTTGATAAAGGTGCCTAGAAGTACCGAAACATTGCTATGTGATGTATTTTTCTACAATATATTGCATCTGATTTTGAGTGCTGGGTCTTTTTGGATTTTTTTGTATTATGAACCACATACAGTCTGGTGAGTTTGACCTCATTCACCTAATTTGGGTGACTTTGTGAGTGCTGTGTATATATATATATATATATATATATATCCCTGATGAAAGTTCCAGGAAGGAACTGAAATGTTGGAGTAATAAAAAACCTTATTAAGTAACTTTATTTTTCTGTCTATTTTTGCGTCATGTAATCGTGAAAATCCCTGTGAGTGCCGTCATTTATCTGTTATATATTTCTTGTTTAAAATATTTTGAAATGTATGAAACATGCATATGTATTGGAACATACCTTTTCTTTACAGGCTGTTTAGTTTTTCTTTGCTCTAGGGAACTGTGAGTAGTGATATGTAAATTTAGCCTTGTAATAAGTCTGCCTTTTCTTGACATATATTTATTCTTTGATATTAGCTGATTTTTTTTAAATTCTGTATATAAACTTTTGATTATTTAAGCAATGGCATCATAAAAATATATATAATTATATATACTAGTATATTATATTTGTTATAAAAAAGCTTTTTCTATTTTTTCCTTAAATGTCTCTCTTCCTCTTACTAAGACTTTTTCCTAAATATTATATTTTTCAGAATTGTTGTTAAGAAGGAGACCAACAATAATGCTACAACAAATCTTTTTATAAATTGCACAGTGTTCTTCTCTAAGACTTATATTCTTTCATGTTAATTTAAAAACAGACCCTAAGTTTATTTCAAGTCTGGTCCCATAGTAACCAATTAGATGCTTGCTGTCATCAAGAATACAAAAAGGTTCTAGAACTGAAAATGTTTAATATGTGTTATACAGAATCTAACATTTCTTTATAATGCTCACATGTTATTTGCTCCATACTGGCATATTTGGACTAGAGGAAAGCTGCAGCAGGACTCCTGTATATGATAAATGAGCAAGTAAATGTACAGTGTTTGGTAACATTATATATAAAAGGTCACTACATGCCTTTTTATTCTTTCTTTGAAAATACCAAGTTTATAATTATATATTCTTGCAGTTTCCTAGCTTGTATAAGGTGCCATAAAGGTACCCTTGTGTCACAAAAAACCCTTCAAGTTTGTTTCTAATGTTTCGTCATTTTGATTAAACTCAAACATTTTAGTTTTTTCAAAAGTCTGTAGGTTACAATTTGTTTCCTAACTTTTGCAAGTGATGTTTTGGAAAGTCGTAAACAAAGCTGTTTAGATATTTTCCGTAAACAGGTTGCATTATTTTTGCTATTTTCCGTTTCAGAAGAATCACGTTGAGTTATTTCAAGCTGGTTGAATGAGTTTAGAAAATCGCAGCAGTTGGCAAAATTCTGTTTGTGTATTATTAGCCTGGGGCTTTCTGGATGTTTTTTTTTCCGAGATCTGCTAACCACTACCAAGAGCGCAGCTATTCTATAGTAATGGAAAATAAGAAACAAAATGTTTAATCTAAATCCTTTTAAGAAAAAAATGTGTATAATATACAGTAGTTTTATAAAATTAATCCATTATGCCTAGATTCAGCTACTGCATATTGCTTTTAACATTGTTATAATGTCAGTTATGATAACTGTGTTAGTTATGGAGATTAAAAGGTCATGCCTGTCTTTATTATAACAGAGGCCAATGAATTGAGGGACATTACATCAGAGTGCATAAATTGATTACAAATTTTTAATTGCTTGCCTTTTTTAGAATAGATTACAAATTTCTACTACAGCAGCTGCCAGGCACCTGACTACAGACACCCCCCAAACTTTGTGGTTGTAAATCTTTTGGGCACCCACCTGATGCATTAACTAGACAGTGCTCTGCGCCTCTTTTTTCTGGTAGACGTCACTGGTTTGTTGTGAAACCATGTAGCATTTCACTCTGTCATACTGCATATGGCACAAGGTGGTTTGGCAAGATGAAAGAGCCCCAGAAGGCAGCAGGTTAATAGACGTCTGTGTCTTTATCAGAAAAGTATTCCAGAAATGGATAGGAATATTTAAAATATATCTTTCACCTCAAGCCCTCTCCTATTACTCTTATAGTCTGCCATTCAAAAAGCTTTCAATTAAAGATAGATATTCACTGCCATATCTACTTGTTTAGTGACCTTGCACATACAGAGTCAGACTGGTCTGATCCAATTATTGGTCCTGAGCCAACAATTGGATCATACACTGGGGCCTGTTGGTGGGCCCCATATACAGGCCAATAAACTGCTAAATCGATAGCTTTTATCAGTTCATGTTTGGCCACCATAATTAGAACTTCTAGCAACCAGATGAATTTCCAAAGTGGAGACCTGCAAATAAAACATTAAATACATATTTATTGTACATAATTGATAAAAAAAAATACCAGTCGCATGTGGTCGACATGATATACATATATATACATATACCGTATATACTCGAGTATAAGCTTATCCGAATATAAGCCGAGGTACCTCATTTTACCTAAGAAAACTGGAAAAATGTATTGACTCGAGTATAAGCCTAGGGTGGGAAATGCAGCAGCTACTGCTAGGTTTTTTTTTTAACTGTCTATACTGTCTAATAACTTCTATTTGTGAGAGTGCATCAGCCCCACTAAATAGATAGGAATTTGCAAATATCTACTTTCCTGCTATAATGCATTCACAAAAATATATGTCCTTTATATAAGTTTAATAAGCAGAATATGCATAAGCAATCTGGCAAGACAGCATGCTACACAGACTAGTTAAGTGACATAAGCACACATGAAAGAAGTCACCTGCTCAGTAGAAATGCTGCTTCTGCTGCTATGAGCAGAATAAAGGCAGGAAACTTCTTTCTCAAGAGCAGGCAGTCTGGCCAGTGTAGTGTATGTAGGTCTGTCCCAAGCCAGGGCCAGGGATACACTGATTCTGTATTACCAGAACTGGATATTGATGCAATTAAAGCTGCAGGTAACAGGTAGTAATATTGCACATGTGCAGCTTTCACACCAGGTAGCAGCAACTCTGGAAACAAGATGAGCGACTAAACTGCTCAACAGAACCGGAACCTGTGCGTGCAGTGCTTTGCCCTGTGCAACATTACGGGCAATGGAAAGATTGCACAATGTGCCAATGCGGAAGAGCCCTGCCTGCTGCCTCTCAGCTCTGCCCAAGCCGCGGGTTAGCGCTGCCTGTACGGACCTACCTGGGGAGGGGGGAATGGGGCGGCTTGTTCCGTGAGGCGGGGAGCGGCCAGTGCCAGGTATCGCACAATGGCCGTATCTGCTCCGCCGCATCCCAGCCTGGTGGTGAAGTTAGTGATGACTGGGGACTCGGACGTTAGGAAAACCTGTATTCTCACCTGATTTACACCGTGGGTGAGTTTGCCGGCTATCCGTGCAGTCGTGTGACCGTGCCTGGGAACTAGAACTCCCACAATCCCTCAACAAAGGCAAAGTTACCGTATATACTCTAGTATAAGCCGAGGGCCACTTTTTCAGCACATTTTTGGTGCTGAAAAACTCGGCTTATACTCGAGTATATACGGTACTAAATGTTAATTTTTTTTTTTTTTTTAATTATAGTTTTTATTGTGATTTACAGCATAACAATCCACGACAGCACCCTTGTATTACATTCTTATTTAACAATGCAGTTAAGTCAAAGAGTGCACAATCTTTTGCTAATTTCAGTTCTAATAATGGAATAACAGTGCATAGTAATCGTAACCGGTGTTTCAAGATAGGGGTTTTCCATCTTTGAGGGGTAATTTAGTTCCCCTCGCTAGATTGAGTTTTTTGGGAACCACCTTGGCGGATAGTTTGCTGATGGATAGTGGTGGTGTGCCGTCTGGATTAACCAAATTGAACAAAGATAGTGGTATATATACTTAGTGGAAAAGGGTAAGAGAGGGGGAAACAGTAAAGTATATATATTAAAACCATAACTAAGGAAGGAAAGGATAGAAAGAATGAGAAAGATTATAGGAACATTCTGCTCATTCGCTTTATGGATTAGTCCAATTTAAGTCCATGGTCTTGTTATGTGGATACATCCAGTGGCCATCAGGATGGAGTCTTCCACTCCTATTCAGTCTGTATGTGAGCATCGGGCCGAAAAGGGTCAGCTGATGAGGTGGCGCAGCTAGGCTTATTCGCATCCATGATGCGGCAGTCGGAGGCCGGGGGGGACAAAGGCCAGCAACTAAATGTTAATTTTAAAATAAACTGTCCTTTTAATGTAGTTATTATAAAGTTATTGTGGTCAGGGTATGTCTCATACCTCCCAATTTTAACAGCTCAACCCTCAGTCCCGGATTCTTACTGAAAAATCCCTCATTTCCCTTTGATCTTCTGCACAGAATGCTAAAAAAGATACAAAGTACCTCAAACTTAACTACTTTTGGAAAAGAGCCCAGAAAACTTAACAAGCTACCCCTGCACTTAGATACAGTTGTAACTAATAAGATAAATACTGTAGGTCTCTTGGGGGAACTTGCAGCTTAAAGAGCTTAAATGTTTTTTGTTTTTTTTAGCAAAACTGTGTTGAAACTTTAAATAACCTGCCACATTTTGTAAAATGGGAGTTGTTTTATGATCAAGCACACCAAGGAACCTATAAAATGATTTATGCTATAAGAAAGTGGTGTAAAATAAATGGCTTCTTAAAAAAAAGCTGTGTTTTCTCCCTACATATACCTTCACATCATTCACCGCAATCCCTGAAATCATTCTTTTAAATAACTAGTCTTGGGGTTTATAAAGATTAATATTTTGTTTTACACCGTCTAAATGGTCATTTGTACCACTATTTTACAGAAGCCAATGGGAAATATAAGATGGCAAGAAAATTCCAGTGTTAGAAGCTCTGACGAATGCCCTTAACACAGCATTTATCAACCAGCCATTGCCTTATAAACTGGGATTTTACACCGGCTTTGCAGTCACCTACACTTAATACACTCCTTGTTAAATGCGCTGTGCCTCAAATTACAAAGCACCCATATTTATTAAAACAGCCTAACAATAAAACCTTTTTTTTTTTTTTTGCCAGAGGGGCCTCTCTACCAGATCAAGCATCTGAGTACATAGAGTCTAACTCGGTTACTTGTATTGAGAATTAATATCTATCTTCCACAAATTCCCCACTTGAGCTAATTTATACACAATGAAATTATGGCAGGGTGGGATTTATTAAGATTTGTATTTTTGTGGTTTTATATTTTTTTAGAAACTATGACTAAATTTATTTCCACAAACATCAGCCATTTATCAAAAATCCAAATTGAAAAAGCCCAAACAGGAAAAAACCCAAAACCACGAATGCCAGCATAAAAAAACCCCATAAACCTCTAAAACCAGGAACCAAAGAAAAGGGACATCTGCCTATTACTTCTACATGATCTAATCAGGTTTTAGATGGCATATTTTTGCATTTGGATTTGTTGCAGGTTTGTGTTTTTGCTGCAACAAATTCTATTTTTTGGCATCAAAAACCTAAACGGAAAAAACTAAGCAATAGTAAATGCCCCCCTAAAAGTTATAAAACTTTAAAGAGTAATTTTAAGTGAGTGGACTCAAAAGATAGGAAAGTGACCAAAAATGCATAACTTAGCATCTATTAGATTTGCATTTTTTCTTCACAGAGTGAAAGAATAATGGAAACAAACATCAGATGGTTTGGAAGCAATTAGTGTCACCTTTGTCAAAATCCTGTTCATAAACAAGGGAAATATTTGGCAACATGGTGCACCATATGTACAAATTCCAAACAGACTGAAGTTCAAAGACTGGAAGAATTCACATCTAACATTGCTTTCCTTTTATTAGAGACACTGAAGCTTCATTAAAAAAAAACTCTGCCATTGTGGATGTAGATGCTTCATTTGCAATCACTAATTGTGTAAATGTGTGCACAGTAACTAGTGTTAGAAAGTTGTACTGTACTCATAGATAGGTGTGTAAAAGAAGCTGCAACACGGGAGATTTTCTTTTTAAGGAGTTGCGAATCTGTCACTCCAGTGAGGAGGAACAGATCAAAGCATTCATAGTGGCCATGTGTTAAAATTCTCTTTATTTTTGTCATAATTTATGTGCATATTGCTTAACAAAATTTAAAAATTAATGTGGATTAAACTGCCCAACAGAAAGAATTTTCATATTGCATTTTATATTATTGTATATTTGACAATATAAATCATCAAAATTCTGTGGTTTAGTTTGCAGACATGAAAACCATGACATGCTACATTATGTTTATTTAAAAATTACAAACTACAGGTATGGGATCTGTTATCCAGAAACCTGTTATCCTGAAAGCTCCAATTTACAGGAAGGCCATCTCTCATAGACTTATAATAGTCATAGACTATTATAATCAAATAATTTGCATTTTTTCAAATGATTCCTTTTTCTCTGTAATAATAAAACAGTACCTGTACTTGATCCCAACTAAGATATAATTACCCCTTATTGGAGGCAAAACAATCCTATTGGGTTTATTTAAAAGAGAAGGAAAATAATTCTGGCATTTTACTGCCAAAAGATTGGCCACATTAGTGCCACCTAGAACAATATATTTATTCTGCAGAAAGCTTTATCATACCTGAGTAAAGAGCCCTAGAAGCTTTCTCTGATTGCAGCTGCCAATAACGCTTGGTCTTCATAGCTTCCTGCTTGCAGTCTAGCCATTATAGCTCAGATTACACATTCCTAACGGTGGGGGGAGTGAGTTTTATAAATTCTTAAGGGAGGGAGCAAGAGAGAGGAGAGAGCTGTGCAGACTCTGGCCCACGAAAAAAAGGAGACAAGACATCCTGTTTCTTTTGATAGAGGACTCAGAGATAGAGTGCAGCATTTCTGTGAGTGCTTATGGCTGTATTTACATGTTTAAATTATTTTTTAATAGTCTGTGTGATAATCCAAATTACAGAAAAATCCCCTATCAGGGAAAGCCCAAGCCCCAAGCTTTCTGGATAACAGGTCCCATACCTGTATATATACCCGACATGCTTAATCACATATATATATTTTAACATTTCTAAATAACATCATAGATCCAATTCCACTGTGTAGACTTTTAGAAAGAAAATTTCAAAAAAATATTCTTTAACCCTTTATATCCTTTGAAACATAAGTCAATCAAAACATATAAAATAACTAAAGTATTATTCATTTAGTCAAGTTAATTGTTTAGCAGTTGCCTATTCATACTTAAGCATTTCTTTGTTCTTGTATAGTTGGCAAAAAACCTGAAGAGCTGTGTGTAACATTCTCAAGGTCTCGTCTGTTTGTTGCAATGTCATCTGAGATGAATTTTAAAATTTAATGTAGAGACACAGTAGCTGTCAGTTCTCTGTTCTAGAAAGCAAAGCATAAAGCATTATTTTTCTTTATTAAGTGGCATTTCACCTTAACATTTACTTTTATTACAATGTAACTAGTAGCTTCTAAGACAATTGGCAATTTGAATTTTTGGTTTTTAAAGGAATGAATATTTTTTTCTGCAGCACTCATGTTTTGATTTCATACTGGAATGGAGTTACAAGGCAGTCAATTCACAAAAATGATAACATTGTACAAAATAATTCCCAGCAAGCTCTGCGGAAGAGTATCAGCCATTTGCAATAATATGGTACGCTAAAAAGCAGGGCAATGACGTAACAATGGTCCATTTGTGGGCCTTAAGCTACACACCAGTAACACTAAAAATGAAAGGTAAGTGAAGAGAATAATGAAGGATAATATGGCAACCTTAGTTTTAGTTTACACAGAGACAGGCTTGTGCAGCTTTAGTTAAAAAAACTTTTCAAAAGGTGATAGATTCTCTTAGTTAGAATTAGGGTTACTATATTATTATTTCAAATGTAAGTTGGAAACAGCCAATGACTGGTATTTGTGCATGACAGAAATACAATGTTGGAGCAAACACCCAGAGATCTATTTATCAAGCTGTATAAAATGTTTTACAGCATGAAAACAGTGTTATTTATCAAACTGAGCTTGTCTCCTCACTCAGGATTTAACACCGTCCATCACCATTTCTAAAATCAAAAAATCAGCAGGTATCACATAGCTAAAAGTGATGAAATTTATAAAGGTGTGTTTTGATTTACTACAAAAATATACACCATTAGTTAACACCATCTCAGAGCTGGTATAATCCATTAGTCAGTGGGGCTGTAGCCTGAGTAAAAAATGATGCAATTTATCAAGGTGGGTTATTTATTAAACTTTCTGTGCTGAATTACTCTGGATATATACTCCATCATATTTCTACATTAAAGTTGATGGGTCAAGTCAAAAGTAATAAAAAAGCACAGTCATTGTGATACTGGTTTTCACACAATACTTTACAGCTGAATTTTACGCTCAACTTGACATTCATTACACAGCTTGATAAATTCACTTGATTTTACACAGCCCAGCATGAAGTTAAAGATGGAGACATGTGGTGTGTTCTAACACTACATTTTTTGCACAGCTTAATAAATATGCCATGGACCTATTGCTTGAATGGTTAATATGAATAGAATTCCCTGGAGAGTTAGGATACATCTCTAGGATACATCGTCCAAAAATTGTCGCCAGCGTCAAAATAATTGCAGCGGGCGACAAAATAATAGTCGCAGGTGAAAATTTTTTTTGCCGCACGACAGTTTCGCGCATCTTTTGAAAGATTCGTGAATTTTTCGGCGAAGCGAAGCAGAACAGATTCGCTCATCACTACATATTACTCTATATAATGGTGATAACTTATTGAAAGGGACAGCCACAGGCTGAATGTAAAGTACAGCCATATTTGTTGCTGTCCCTATAAAGGTGTCAGTTTTGAAGAGGTCTTTGTTCTCTTTTATAGTAATATAAATAACCTTCACAAGGGCTCATTTATTACAGCTCCAAAAGCATTAAGGATTTAATATGAAGCCCCTATTGAACCCATCTGGTGAGCGCTTGTTTCTTCCGGGCTTCTTGTTCCAGAAAAAATCTAGTGCATGGAACCGATGTTCCCTCTAAGGTGTGTGCTCTTGTACACGCACACAAATATTGAGGCCAGCGCATATAACAAATAGTGGTACGCACAAAGAATTTTGTGTGAAACACAACATTTAGTATCTATTTTGACCTGAGCATAATCTTTTTAAAAATGCACACAAAAGTTTAAAATGTGCGCAGAAAATAATTTTTTTTGTGCACATAGCAGAGAAGGAACTAGAAGGAACATTGCATGGAACATTGGCAGGCACAAAGCAGCCCTGAAAGTCTATGGCTGAAAAGCTGAAATTAAGAACAGCTGTTGTGCTGCAGTATTAAATTTATTTTGATGAGCAGCACACCAATGGCATATCTTGCTCTAATGGTAGGGCAATAAGTTGTGATTCTAGTAGAATTTAGTTTGTGTTTCTTATTTCATTAAAAAGATTGGCATGGAGAAGCTAATTTGAAATGATTATGAGCAGTTACATTAAAAAAAAAATGTAAACTCCCCAGAAACACAAGTTTGACTTGTTAAATGAACAATAATTCAAATTTCCATTATGCATTAATAAATCTTTTAAGTAATTTGGTGGGGTGGAGCCTGCACTCAGCAAAGATCACTGCTTCGTCTTTTCACTCTGCTGAGCAACTCTGAAGCTATCATCTGGCAACTAAAAGCCCTGAATACCCTCTAAGAGGGAACTATAACAGAAAGAACAATTTGGAAATTGACAAGAAAATGACCTAATCTATTATTTAACAAGAAATCTACAGTAAAATGCAGGTACAATATGTGCAGTTACCTTATCTACCTATTATTTGGTTATAATAAAAATATAAAAAAGCTTTAATGAATTCAGCTCTATTATTGTTTGATTTGCAAGAACTTCCAAGAAAGTCTATCACCATTATTAAATCATTTAAGTCAGTATTAATGGTATTTTTTACTTTTGTTTTACAGCCTGCTACTATGCTGGTAAATATATTATGTGTTTTATCTGGGTAATTTCATAACACCACAAGCTGAGTGTTAAAAAGATAAAAAGCTATTTTATAGGGGAGTTCCTGCTTAAAATATTTACCCTTTTTTGTTTGAATAAAATTCTCTTATTATGTTGCAATTTAAAGAAATACTGTCATGGAAAAACATGTTATTTTTTTAAAAATGCATCAGAACTTCTCCAGCAGAATCCTGCATTGAAATCCACTTTTTAATAGCACAAACACATATTTTAAATTTAATTTTTACATTTGAAGCCATATTCTTCCTTTCCCAGGGTGCCACAGCCATGTGACCTGTGCTCTGATAAACTTCAGGCACATTTTACTTCTGAGCTGCAAGTTGGAGTGATATCAAGATATCAAGGTAGCAAGATAGCAGCTCCCAGTAGGTATCGGAATAGCATTCATAGTAAGAAATCCAAGTCCAACTTGGGACTCCTCCAGTTAAATGGGAGTAGGAGAAACAATAGGTTACCGGAAAGCAGTTCTAATGTGTAGCACTGGCTCCTTCTGAAAGCTCAGACTCAGGCACAATGCACTGAGATGGCACCTACACACCAATATTTGTTGGATAAAGAATAACATTTTAAATGGTAGAGTGAATTATTTGCTATGTAAACAGTGTAATTAAAAATCATGACAGATTCCCTTTAAGGAAAGAATTTAAAATCAAATCTCCAGTATAATATTTAACTGAAAGTACTATTCTGAATATCAGTCAACTGCATAGATTTCTAATGAATATTTTGGACTGAGCTAAAGTTATTTCTACAGCATAATTTGATACTAAAGCTTAATCTTACTGCATTGTAAGCTAATTTGATTAAAGGACTACACTCTATTTTTCATCCATACCAATGCCAGAGTACATTGTATTTCACAACCTGTCTGTACAGCAATATATAATTTAATTTAATTACCAAGCAGCGAGAAGGCACTTGAAACAATATTTATTCTTTGCTGACTAAACTATTGAACACCAAATGCTTTTGGTGTTCAAATAAAATAATGGTGATGTGAAAATGTATTATTGACACACAAAAAATAGTGTCATTTCTTTTAAATGTACAAGTTATGTATGGCACATGTGCCAGGTCTGAAATTGTGCAGGGATACCTTGGAGTCTGGAGCAAGATGGCAGTGACCTGCACTGAATGAAACAACCCCAGGCTGGTGTACTTTTTAAAGATGAGTGCTGGCCCTGATATACTGTAGGATATAAGCGATTAGGGATACTGGAAATGTCTAATAACCTGGCTTCCCTTTCTTTTTTTTTTTTTTTTTTTTTTAAAACCCCACCTTTAGACATTTTCCTTTGATAGTAGTATGAGCAGTATAGGGGTCAGTCCTGCCATTAGTTGAAAATAAGCATTATCTCTTAAAAGGAGAATATGACAAAATGTTAGACAACTCCCAGTAAATATGCAGTATGCCACCTTTCAGGCTATGTACAATATTCCTTACTTACTGCTCATAGTCTGCTACTCTTCCCTGCCTTCCTTCCTAGTGTAACATTAGCCAGCCCAGCAGAGGCTACATGGAGCTGAAATTACTGAGGGAAAGCAATGCAGAGAGCTGGAGAAGGTGCTGCTTTACCTTATTAGTAAGATAAGCACACATATATTCATTTATATATTATTTATTTTTATAGTCTTGTACTATATCGGAATTGTAGGAGTGCTGGCAACGTTTTAGCTGTAATAGATTTCATGTTGAGCTCATATAAATTAGAAGTACACCCATGAGTTAAGTCTGAAGTGGAAACTGATTCTTTTGGGGCTATCTAGAATAATTTTTCTAGGAAATGATAGGGAGTGATAAAGGATTGGGGTGCTAGAAATATGAACTCTGTTAAGGCTTATGGGAGAAACGTTGAGCTGGAATTGGTTATTGTGGGGGGCTTAGAACTAGAGATATTAAGCTGATAATGGCTGGACTGGCTGGGAGTAGTGATGGGCGAAATGTTTCGCCAGGCATGGATTTGCAACGAATTTCTGCATTTCGCCATTGGCGGATTGTTTCGCGAAACAATGAAAAAAATTGCTGCGGAAAAATTTGCAGTGCGTCCAAAAATTGTCGCCCGCGTCTAAAAAGAATATACGCGGGTGACAAAAGAATAGCCACGGGCGACAAAAGAATAACTGCGCGACGCCGTTTTGCGAATCTTTTGAAAGATTCACAAATTTTTCGGCGAAGAGAAACAGGACAGATTCGCTCATCACTAACTGGAAGTTGACAGAAAAATGCAAGAGACAATCTGTAGAACTTAAAAATGAATGCTGGGAGTTGATTGTAAGGCAGCTGTTGGTTTAGAATTAATCTCATATTAAGTGTTCTTAGAGAGACAGCATTATGGAACTGAACAGAGTTAAAAAAAATTTCAGCTGTAAAGGACCGATGCCACCAAAAAATTAATGATTTTTTTTTTGTGTATGAAGGGTACTGTCTATGGGGCACTGTGTATGAGGGGTACTGTCTATGGGGGGTACTGTGTATGGTGTGTACTGTGTATGGTGGGTACTGTGTATGGTGGGTACTGTCTATGGGGGCACTGTGTATGAGGGGTACTGTCTTTGGGGGCACTGTGTATGAGGGGTACTGTCTATGGGGGCACTGTGTATGGAGTGGTACTATCTATGGAGTGGTACTGTCTATGGGGGCAATTGGGGGCACTGTGTATGGGGGTACTGTGTTTGGGGGCAAAATTGTTATAACTGACTACCTTCTCTCTATATTTGTATTTTATATGTAGGAGTTGCTATATTGTTTTCCTTAGGTAGTACATTATGAGGGTATAGCACATTTGCGTCTGATCCTGCCATTTTAACTATATAAAAGGAGTTTGTTTTTTTTTTTAATGGGGCGTGGCCACAAAAGTGGGCATGGTCAAAAAAATTGTCGCGCTGCGCGCCCAAATATTTTTGGCCCTCTCTTCATTTTTCAAATTTTGGGAGGTATGCCCTGGTCCCAAACATTCTGGATAACAGGCCCCATAACTTGTACAACACTGATCCTTGTAAGTTACCTTAGGAGAGATTATGATACAGACATCATAATTAAAAACTTAAAAGACAACTAAGGCTTACCAAAGAAGTAGGCTAGAAATGCTACACATTATGGGGCTGATTTACTAAAATTCGTTTTTTCTGGCCTTGAAAATCGTATAAACTCAACATGTCATAAATTCGAATGAAACTCGATCATTGCTGTATTTATAAAATGGCACACTAATGCTTAAATCATTTGTAGGGAAATTTCAAGTTTACAATCGAAAAATCGCAAATTTTTTGAGTTGAAAGTATTGTGAAAACAATGATGGGATTAACTTCCCCTTGAAGATGCGTGAAATAGAAAACAATGATAGGATCAACTTCCTCTTGAAGCTGTGCGAAATAGAATAAAATTATGGGATTAACTTCCCCTTGAAACTTGTGATATGGTTGTGATGTGAAGGGGTGCAAGTATAAGGCAATAATAATCCAGCCTTAATGTACTGTAACTGCTTACCTGAGACCCTGGGTCAGTGCTCCTGTTAGCTGAAAACTGCCCCAGCGAGGAGTACTACTGTAGGAGCTCCACGCCACCATCTTCTTCTTTCTTGGTCTTCTTTATGTTCCAGTCCTGGTGTGCATACACAGTAGAGCGACAAGCTGAATTTACAAGCAAGAAGACAGATTTTCATCCTAATTTGCATGCACACGCTTCCAGCACCGGATTTCTCATTTGGGCACCCCAAGGCCGCCCTTGGTTGACGCCCCCACCACGCGCATTTAAATTCACATACCAAGCAGTGGGGAGAGGTCCCCATTGCTCCTTATGAGAGCAAAATTTCGGTGCGGTGGGGCATGCCGCCCATAAATGTGTGCCGCCCTAGGCCCGGGCCTTTGTGGCCTTGCCACAGATCCGGGCCTGCATGCTTCACTGGGCTGCAGCACAGAAGAAGCATATATGATCCTCAAGGTCTCAAGCGGGCACCCACCCACCATTTGGCACTTACCAATTATTAAAACTCCTTTAAACACTAGGCAAAAAGGCATCAATATTATTCAGTGTTTCTTAACAATGTAAATACAGGTAAACAGTTTGATTAAATAAGACTAAAAACATACTGATTTTCATTAATTTAGAATGACTGATAGCCAAAGAGATTCACATTGTTGCTTAATCTATAGCTGTTTTGCTCATTTGCATTTACTGTATAATAATACTTCTGGGTCTCATTTCTAAAATTACAGAAGCTAGACAGATGCCTTTGCAGCAAATTCCCAATGTACTATTATTAACAGTAAAATCTTTTTCTTTAACAAAATAGGTTATTCATCGAGAACACATTTACATCCACAGAACTTGAAGGCGCTCTTACACAAGTGTATGTAGTACCTGACAAATCAATATCAACATGAAAAACCACTTTCTTATCTTAAAGTCATAGCTTAAAAAATGTTCTAGTGTATTTCTCTGCATAGAACCTGATATAAACCAACAAAATTGTTAATGAAGATTATTCTGCTTTCTGTTTACATACAAAAACATTATGTATATGTTTTGAAAATGCAGAACTTGGGAATGCGGCTTTTATGTACAATTGGGTTCTCTTTTATCATAAAGCTGTTATGCTTGTTGTGTTGTGGAAGATAAATGTTTTTCAAGAGTATTTGGTGTACAGGGTAATAAATCTTGTCATTATGACAAGTCATGATAAATTATGAAATGTTGCCTAATCTATATTCTATAGGCTCAGTTTAACAAAACTTTGCAAATCACTCAATTTCACAGTTGTAAATTTTATCTAGACCTATTTTTCAGCATAAACAGAACTCTCCTTTTACAAAAACAAGGAAATCTTGTTAAAGGTTGTATGAGTTTCAAATATATGTGTATACATATATATTAAAAACTTTAATAATTTTTTAGATTTACCAAGATTTGATTCTATTCTCAATTCTCCCCAGAATTGAGATTGCATTAGGCTAATTAAGGGGTAGATTTATCCATGTTTGAGTTTGATTTTACTTTTCAGGATTCAAGTTTTTTGCGCTAAAAAACTCAAATTCTAAATGTTTAAAATAAACTTTCAAAAAAACCTGAAAACTTGAAAGTGAAAATTTGCCATCTAAAAGCTTTGCAAGTTTCTACAGAAGTCAATGGGAGTTGTCCTAGGCAAGGAGTGCTTGCCATTTCTTCGCTATCTGGTTTTAAGTTACACCCTTCAGAGTTATTCTGAAGTATTGAGTTGAGGGGTGGTGGGTCCGGGGTTTTTACACCCGGCCAGACAAGTCATTGGGTGAGCTTCTGAGTTTTGTGAACTAGAATTCACAAACTCAAAAATTAATAAATAAACCCACAGAAGTTACCTAAACGTCATGTAGATTATTTTTCAATGGCAGGGCTGCTTTGTAAGAAATTGTTCCTAAACCTGACTGTCCCTTCTCAGCCTGTCAGTTATAGCTTCTAATGCTAACAGCCTCCTGCTGCACAAATATGGCAGCCCCCTCATAGAGGAACATGGGGGATCAGATAATGTAAAAGCATCAGGCAAATACCTTTATGGCAAAATTATATATATATATATTACAGGTATACGATCTCTTAGCCGGAAATCCGTTATCCAGAAAGTTCCAAATTACGGAAAGCATATATGGTCCTCAAGATCTCAAGGCCATTTCCCATAGACTCTTTTATAAGCAAATAATTTCAATTTTTAAAAATGATTTCCTTTTAATGTAATGTAATAATAAAACAGTACCTTGTACTTGATCCCAAGATATAATTAATCCTTATTGGAGGGAAAACAATCCTATTGGGTTTATTCAAAATTTAAATGATCTTTAGCAGGCTTAAGTTATGGAGATCCAAATTATGGAAAGATTCCTTATACGGTCCCGAGGATTCTGGATAACAGGTCCCATACCTGTATATAAAAAAAAAGTTTATTTTTCTGGCACTACAACTTTCAGAAGAGAACTCCACAACTTAACAGCTATAATTCTAAAATACTTTTTTTTTTAATCTTAAAAGGAATCTGCTTTTTCTGATCTCAGTGGATGACTTTGTGCCGGCAGGAAGGATATTCTGGTGAATAAAGTATCAAATTGTTTATTATATATTATTACCTTAAATATTTATATAAATAGCGAATGGTGTATTTGATCAGACACAGGGCCTTGAACACATTAACTTTGCCTTTAAGTACCATATTCTTTGTCAAATCTACAGAATTGATCCTGTAATTATGGCTCCTTTTTTGTGTACACCAAGGGAAATAACTGTGTGCTTTGTCAGAGTCCCCTTCTTGCAAATGTCTCAAGTTTTAATGGAGCTGTACTTTCAAACAACATGTTTTACTGTTATACTAATGTTTTTTGGCCATTGCGCATTTCAAGTGAAATAATCTGTTGTTTGTTTTCTACTTGTATCCTCTTAATGCAGCTTTTTAGTCTATGCTAAAAAGTATCTGGCCCATCTGCCTTTTAGTTTTAAAATGCTTGTTTCATTCATATTAACATCGATACATCTCCTTTCTTAAAGGAGAAGGAAAGGCTAGTAAAGAGTTAATCTCAAGCTGCAGGCATACCTTCAGTTCTCTTAATAGTGCCCTGAAGTCTCCCCATATTTCACCTATCCAGATGATCAGAAGCTTCTTCAAAAAAAAAAAATGAAGAGCTCTGTAAACAAAATTCCCATAACGCCTCACTCCTGCACCAAGACCAAGACCCCTGTACATGCACAGTTTGTAAGACAATGAGGAAGCCTCCTGCTGATTGGCTCAGATCCACATTCCTAAGGGGGAGAGGGAGTTCTTAGCATTCTTGAGGGAGGGGGGAGTGGGAGAGAGGAGAGAGCTGCACAGACTCTGGCACAGGAAAAACGGAGATAAGACATCTTTTATTTATTTTGATAGAGATCTCAGTGCAACAATAGACCTTTCTGATAAAGCTTACTTAGTTTTTACCTTTCCTTCTCCTTTAAGGGACTGAAATAAGGACAATAATGGTTTAATATAATTTAAAATAAATTGCTTTCCTGAAATTTAAGAGTCTATGTTGAACCAGTGTATGTTTGTTTTTTTTCAACATTAATGAAACAATATAAAGGGCACTTTTATCAAGGTGTTTTAGAACTTGTACCTTTGCACTTTGTTCAGGGCTGTTAGACCACTGGATTTCTGATTGGGCCTTAATAATCAGCAACATGATATTATCATAAGCATAAAACCTGTCTCCAATAAGTGTGGTGCCAGTATTCTTGCTCCAGTCAATATCTGGGTATAATCCAACCCATTATTATCACTTTTCCCAAACATTCAGCCTTGTCTATTTGCATCAAAACTAAACCTCTTTGTCTTTGCTTATGTGAAAGGGTCAGTAGTATACTATAGCTAACTTGCCTGCCACCTTACAATCCTGGAAAGTTAAACCTACTTAAATTCAACCCTCTCATTCTTCAATCTATCTTCAATTCTCATTCCTCAACTATTTCTTTACAGTGGGTTTGGAATTATGCTTATTATACAGACAACCCATTCTTCCTTTTCTGTTTTACAACAGGTATAACCTTCAATATTTTTTTTTTGCCAAATTCTGAAACTGAATCCCACATAAAGCTATAGGTCTTTTTTTCAGCGGACTTCATCAATCTAGTTTCCTGAATTATCATTTAAATGTAACTGATTCAGGACAAATCAATCTGAATACCTCAATCAATATTTGCATTAATAAATTCTAAAGAGCATTATGGATTGATCTTAATTGATAGTTGTATAATGATCATTCATAAATCTAACTCCTAGTTACAGGACATAGGGATAATGGTTTTACTTATATATAAGAAACAGACCACTTTATAGAAATACAAAATCACCTTATGCAAAGCCATATGTTCCAAGATCCCCCTAAATATGCAGTTAATCCCTATGACCAGTTATAGAGTGTATTTAAAATGAAGTTAAATGTTTAAAGCTATGCCAAAAGATGTTTTATTCTGCTCAATTCACGGTTTTAGAAAAACCATACATGTGAAATGTCTGAATGTCAACTGCTGTAGTAACCATCTAGCAACATCCTGACTGTGTTCTAGAGTCTTTATCTTCATTGCTTGTGCCAGTCCAGAGTAAGCCATCAAATCTAATACTTCTGTTTTTAAATACTGTCCCAAAATGCAAGCTTTCACAAAATAATGCCTCTATTGCTGTAAATACACAATGGGGGCACATATCAACACAACGCATAATGAGTTCATGTGTTACATATGTTTCATAAAGTGTTAAAGGCATGCCAAAATGAAATTCATTGAAACATTGGGTTGAACATATTAAACTGTTGTGGATAAATAGCATCCTAAACCTACAGGGTGACTGCTTCACTTGCAAAGTAGATGTTTTATATGCTTAAGTGCAAACTCATGTAAAGCTAACATGATGAAATGCCATGTTTTATGTCTTTATTTCATATTTATCCATGGATTAACAAGGTTATACATTTTGTTTAAACGGCATTTTGTTTTTTAATGGGTTATTTACTTTCTGTATTTACTTCCTATATTTATAACTCAGTAGTTTTGTCTTACAAATGTCTATTTTCAAATGAATTTAAAAAATTGAAATGTCCAAGAACCTGAGCATATTCTGGGTATTGCATTATTTGTTTTCATTATCTGTGTGCTTCCAGAGATGATATTAGGACTATATAATACTGCTATTATTCATTACTTTAATAGAAAATGCAATCAATGTTAAAATATCAAACAGACTTTAGAATATTTGTTGAACTACATTTTAAGGACAAGAATGTTTTACCCACATCTACTGGGACATTTGATTTTCAAATACCCATGGATTTAGAGAGTGTTAAAGTGCCTGAAGGAGAGAAATCAAAATGAAAAAGAACTATGCTGCATCTTTACAGAAACCTGTAATTGTTAGGGAGTTTAAATGGTTGGTATGTCAAGAAGAACTGGTATCAATGGGGTTGCTGTTCTCCTCAATAAAATACAGTGAATAAGCTGGTACATTAAATACATTTTCATGAATGATACTGGAACCAAAAAGAACCTGTATAAAACTCATCTAATTCAATTACTTAACATTCTATTTTATACATATCAGGATCAAGGTCAGAAGACAAACAAAGCACCAAGGAGCACAAAACAAGAACACAGCCAGAAGACAAATAGTTACAGAACCAGGCAGAGGTTCAGACATGTCTGAAAGGTCAACAATGGAAGATCAGTCCAAATCATGTCTATATTGGGGCTATGTTTCAAATATTAAAATCTATAAACTAGCAATTGTGCTTGTGATATTGTTATCAGAAAACAAATATTTTATGGTTTGGTTAAATTATTATGCTACTTTTTGTAAAGTAGTTTAAGGGGGAAACATGTCTGTTGTTTCTTTAGATGCATGATGACTATTTATATTTCCTTTTTGGCAAACAACAGACAACTATTTTGCTACGTGTCAGGGTTTCTAGTTATACACACAGCATCTCAAACAGTTTCCCACACAGCAAAGCAGAACCAGTTACCCTTTATCTAAAACAAAACAGGCATTTACTACACTGCTGTATAGCAATGCTCAAAGCCAATTTAATAATCAAACTAGGCCAACATAAACAGAATAACTGAAATGTAAACTATATATATATTTATCAATGTATATATGTCTGCTTATGATGCTAAAACATGATAAATAATCTTTAACTGGCATATGATTCTGTACAGTGACAGTGTTATATAGGTGCCCTTGCAGTAGATGCTGTTAAGGTGATTTCTTTTTTGTGCTTGTATGTGATTTGAAATAACTGTTAATTAGTGCTGAGCGAATTATGAATTGATGCCCACAACCATTTTTTTGATGTGGCTACTTTTTTTTGTTGCGTGCCAAGTTTTGTGGCTGTTTTGTAAAAGAAATTTGCCAATAGCGAAACATGGAAATTCGCTGCGAATCCATGCCTGACGAAAAATGTTGCTCATCGCTACTGATGATTATATATCATATATTGAGACTTAATACTGGACATTAATTTGTACTCTACTTATTATACAACATTTAATTTAGTTGTGTACAATACCATATTACCTTCTAAAGTAGCCATTCAGCCTTATGTAAGATTTTTAAGATTTATATTAGAGCTTAAAATATTTCTTTTTATTTAGTCTTTCTAATGTAGCTTTAACCTTGTGCTTTTGGTCATTAACTAAAACTATATGTAGCAGAAGCAAAGTTTACTGTACATGTTTCTTCTAACAAAAAAACAATTGAAGCCCTCTACTATGGCAGACTGGGAAAAATGAGAACTTGGTGATTCAATGGCCTTTACTAGAGCAAGAGGTTGACACACTACATTTAGAACATATATTTGTAATTACTACTTATGCTTACCTATTCTGAAGAGACATTTGATTAATATAGGCATTCAAAATGAGCTCTTACCAGTTATGGGATACATGGCAAAATAGAACCACCGCGTGTAGTTACCTTTTCAATCAGCCGTTACTATTACAGTTTTAGTTGGTGCAGATCAATGAATACTAAGTGATATATTTATCATGTTGTGTTAAAAGTGGAGTGAAACATTACTGGTGATGTTGCTCATGGTAGCCAATCAGATGTTTTGCTTTGGTTTTCTAACTGTTAAACTCTAATTGGTGATTGGTTGCAACTTTTTACACAGAATGATAAATATACCCCTAACTGTTCAATGGTTGTCATGGGTTACTATTCTAACAAAGTTTGGAAAACATAAAACACCTATGAAATACCACTCCTGTTTCTAAGACCTATTGTCCATCTTTAAATTTGCAAGTAATAAATGAGAGGAGATTTCTCCATCTTGAGATTTGAGTAGCACCTATGGTTATATGCTTTTCTCAGCAACTTTCATCCAAATAAGTCAATTGTCAGTGGCTGAAAGTGTAGGTTTCTAATATATTCAGTTCTTCATTGCCACTTATAAAATAAGATCTAAGAGAATGTTGTTGGATTTCTTGGGCCAATGACGTTGAGATGGTATTACCTGATTCTGTCTTTGTCTCAGACTGACTCCTGTGTGTCTCTTTTGGGAACATTTTCCAGGTTTTTATATGCAACATTTAGATAAGTATCCCTTCTGTAATTTGCTTAGGCAATTTGCTATAACAATTTTCCCAATGAGAGAAAAATAAAGTTTTGGGAATACTTAGGCATCTCATAAAGAATGTATCTGAAAATTAATTAAAGCTCCAGGAAATGAAGTTCACTTAATGGAAACCGTTGCATGTTCTAAATTGTGAGACACCTGTTTCACAAATAATGTGTTTTTGAAGGTCAAGCTACCTTTTGCTGGATAGGAGCCATTGTGTTACAGCTATCCAATACAATAGCTTTGATGAGTGGCCCCTATTCTTAACATGAAGCCAAAATAGTTGATGGGTCTACGTTTGCTAAATGGTCCTTAAGTTAGACACACACATTTTCTGAGAATTTTCAAAATTGATAAATTGTCATCTGTTATTGCAAGTCTCCTAAATCAGAAATGAAAACCATATCCTATTCTACTCAAATTTCTGATGCATTAATGGTGTGTAGATACCCATAACTTGGTTTGTGAATGTTCCATTATATTTGTCTTTCGGGTTTCTGTTGTTTTTTTTTTAATTTTTATTATTCAGGATTCAGATTAGCTTGATAACGTTTGCTTAAAAGTACCTTATATTTGCTTTACTAGTGATAAAGAAGTAGTGGTAACAGCCAGACCTCCAGACACACAGAAGAGCCCATAAGTGTGGTAGCACATACCTTTTTACAGGCAATATCACCTATTACCTAAGCTGCCATTTAATGACCTTGCTGAGAGGGAAAGTTAACCCTTTTTTCTTGAAACTTTCCTCTGTAGACCATTATGCAGTTAAAAAACACATTTTTCTAATGATGATCCCTAAAAAATATGGAATACTCTGATGGCTTGTGCAATGTAATTTTTTTTATATAATAAAGCTGTGATAACCTGTGAGCAATTTCATGATTTTGCTCTCTATATATTTTCATAGATAGATTTTAATAAGAGTTATACTATTCATTATAATCTATTGCTATTTTACCCTACATTCCCAGTGACCGATATAAAAGAACTAATTATGTTCAGTTCCAAGATAACAAACTTTTACATTTAGACAGGTATTGTACCAGTTTATGACTTTTACAGGCACCTTTTTATATGGATATATCAAGACAGAATTATCTGGTATGTCCCATTCATAATACTCAGGGGGGCATTTTTTTGTGATAAAAAAGTTTTTTTCACCATTTATTATAAGATGTTATGGTCATGTAGAAGTCAATGGCAGGAGTCCCTTTTCAACTGGCTAATGCTTTGTGGTTCAAGAGGTTTTCTTGGGGTTTTGATGCTTTTATTTGTTCAACAATACAAAAAAATTGTTCTGCATTTTTTTGTTCATATTTTTTTTTTTTTTTTTTAAAGGCTGTTTTAATAAATCACTTGGCATTCATGGTTTTAGAGAAAATGTATTTTTTTCATGGTTTCAAAAACCTCTAAAACCATAAAAATGAGAATGTTGATAAATGGGCCTCCCCGGTAGATATATGGCATATTCTTCAGTATGGTAATAATGGATATTTGATGCTGTGATTATATTTTTATTATAAAATGCTTCAGTGTCATTCTGTTTGAAAAAATCTGTAGTCTTTGTGCACCCAAATTATCCTGCCACATTATCATATAACTTGTTCAAGGTCACAAGGAACTGATTCTGACATATGAATGATGATTTAAGATGTGTGATTCAGTGCCACAGTCAGATCATTTAACCTTTGAGCCAAGTTCTCCTACAACCTAGTGATTTATTCTTTTACTGGTCTGAGGTAACATTTTCATATGCCATGCTGGAAAAAAAAGTCATTCAGTTTTCCTTTAATTGTAACTGTACTTGGCTGTGTCATTTGTGCAAATCTAAGTGGTATTAGTTCTACTTCCTGTTTATTGTTCTGCATCATTTGACTACTAGCTTGAGTCATGCTGTGACTAAACAATGCATCATTCAGGCACTCAGCAAAGCGTTTGCACGTAAAACATTCTTTCACAGTGACTACGTTGTCATTTTTATGACCTTTTGTATAAATTTATCATCTTCAGCTCTGTTGCATTGTTTGAACATGTGAAGGAGTGACATGAAATAGTGGTTTTATGTGGCTTTTTATTTAATATTAGAAGAATAACTCAACATTACTACACCTTCATGAACATTACACAGTTCCTCAATATGTCTGAATTAATCAAGTGCTTCTGCTCTAAAGGAAACATATATTTTTGCAAAATAATTTTAGAAAGTATTTTGAATCTCTAAAGAATAATGCAAAACACAATATCTCTGTAAATACAAATGCTGTACACTGCCTGTATTGAAGAAGCTTTGACGCCACTTTCTATGGAGATATGGAAAATCAGAAAATGACCTTTGCTTATCACAGTGCCCATTGTTTCTTTATGTGTTATATCTTTATTATTTACCTGTTAAACCAATACACAAAAACATGAATAATTTAAATGTATTCATAAAAGTGCCATGAACATGAGCGTGAGCCATGTATACGATTAACCTTTTGTCCTCCAGCAAATATGTTATACAGTTTTTGTATGAATCCCAGTAAACAAGTGTCTTCTCCTAATCTCAGTCTCTTTTTGTTTCAGTTGATGCTAATATTTCTGCTTTGTAAGTGTATAATATATCAGCAGTAACAAAAAAAATCTAATAATTTTAAACAGATTTTGTTGCTTTTTACCCCTTTTTGTCAAATTAACTCAATGCATTATGGACTTTATATACTTTTGTATTTGCTGGCGATCCAGTGGGTTAATCTACCCTACTTTTCAGGATGCTCTGGTTCTGCTACCTATGCACTATAGGGAGGAAGGAGTTTTTCCTAACTGGCTGGGGATCTGGTGACCAGTTTCTATCCATGGTTTATATAACACGAAGGCTTTTTCTCTCTTTCTGGACTCATCATCATAGCAGGATGTAGATCTGCAAAAGGTGCAGAGGTGGAACTAGGCCTCAGTATTGGAATCAGGCCTCAGTATTGGAATCTAAGATCAAGCCCTAAAGTAAACAATTCTATTATAAGATGGTTTCTGTGACCCCATAAATGATGCTCCTGTTATAATATACCCCAGGGTTGTAATATTGTCAGGGCTAGTGAGCAAACAGTTCTGTTCTCCACCAAGGGAAAATAGGGTATGCTTAGTATTTCCCAATCAATACCCACTATAGTGTACTGGAAAGAGACTCAGGCTATTACAAACAGTATCCCTTAGAAGTTTGAGAGGATTTATTTTTCTGAGCAAAGTGCAATTTTGAGTGCAATTGGCATGTTTTTTCCCACAAAGCAGTATTTATTTTAGAAAATGTCAGTATCATTGTGGTAGCAAAATGACGATTCCCTTATGCCATGCTTACTGCAATTGTGTCCAGTTTGGCAAAATTACAGCAACTGCATGTGCATTTTGTCCCAAATTGGATGCAGTTGCATGGAAGACTAGTATCATTTTCTGGTGTTCGGCAAGCAAATTACATCTGTTCCTAATCTTTTAGGCCCAAGTGTGCTGCTTCTATTGATGATGAGCTACTGCCTAGTCAGGAGTTGGCGGTAGCTCCAGGGTTGCCCTGCATCAATAGGTGCAGCATTGCAGAATTCGTAATAGAAGGCAGGAAGGACTAAGTGGAGCCAAGTGAAATTTACAGAAGTACAAGGAATGCATTTTTACGTAAGTTCCTTTTATTAAAGTGGTTTTATGTGCAACTAACTGGGGGGAAATTGTGGGGAATACAACAGCCATTGCATACATTACTGATTCCTCTCGTGTTGCTGGATCTATTGCCTCAGTAGTTATTGTACAAAGGAAGTTACTTTTCACTTCAATAAACCTTCAGTCTATGGTTAAGAACCACCAGTGCTATTTTTTGTTTCTTTATACAGTAACAGCATCTTTGGTAATAGTTCAACAACTTTTTCCACCAGAAACTTACAGTGCAATGTAACAATGATCTACTGTCCAGCTGCTGTGGTATTGAAGGGTAATCATGTGATTCACCCCTTCTACCCAATACAGATTATTGTATTATGATATGGAATGTTAACTAGTGATGACCGATTTTTTTTTGCCAGGCATGGATTCGCAGCGAATCTCTGCATTTGGGCATTGGTAAATTGTATCTCGAAACTTCCGCGAAAATTCGCCACGGAAAAATTTGCTGTGAGTCAAATTGGGTGCAGTCGCATCCAAAAAGGGCGTGGTGCATCAAAAATACGCAGATGACAAAAAAAAATTGCGCAACAAATGTGTTTCGCCGTTTTGCGAATTTTCGTGCCGTTTCATGGCGAAACGGGACAGATTCGCTCATCCCTTATGTTAACATGTGGTATATATACAGTATATCAGTCTTACATGGTTGGAGTGACTGTTGTATGTTAGTGTTGGGAAACATGCAGGATTTGTACATTGTGCAAATGCTAATTAAGTATGAGAATTGTGTCATGTGTGATTGAAGATATTTTGTGAAAAATATGCCGCAGTTCATTAATCAAAAGTGGCAATATATGTGTGTTTTCTTTTAAGGGTACCATGGCATATGCATTTTGTACTTGCCAGTAGAATAGGTGGTGAGCCAGTCCCTTAATAATCTATTTTACTACTCAGATAAAAAGGAGTTAATTAATGTGATTATAAGCAGCCCCAGAGAAATAAATCCTGATTATGAATGCCTGATATGCATATGATTACTTAATTTATGTGACATTCAGATGGCAAAAGAGATGAATAGTGCAAACAGACATTGTATAGACAAATGCAGCACTGCATTCAAAAAGTGTGTGTGTATAAACTACATGTGGGGAGTAGCAGACAGACGAACACTGAAGGACTGCAAGAGGGTTCCCACAGTACATATGGAAGGCAGTGGGAGACACCCCTGCTCTGCTTTTTTCATAGGGGGGAGATAACCAATCAGAAGTGCTGTGCAGGCTTTAGAATCTGGTAAAGTATTTCTCATCCCACTAGTGCTAGTACATTTTATAGTCTGTTAGGGTTAAAAAAATAAAAATGATATTCCAATTTTTTGCTGCTGATATTATGATTACACATTTAACAGTTACACAAATGGCATGAGACCTTGTTGAATGGAGCCCACAGGAACCAAAAACATTTAAAAAAAATTATATTTTTTAGATAACTAAAACAGTTATTTTAATAACAAAGATTGATTGCTTTTTCTGTGTTTCATTATCATCATCATTTTGTAAAAATTAAAATGACTGTTTCTTTATAAATATCACTTGATTGCAGAAAGAAGCCCATTTGTTCTATTCAGTGCTCTTGAAGCAAAATTCATTGGGGAAATCAGTAAATATGTTATTCCAAGCAGGTTTTTTGGTTGAATGATTCAAATGAAGTGATTGAGAAGACTCCTTCTGTATCTTTTTACCAAAATAGAAGACAGAAATATTTGAGCACTTTTATAATCCAAAGATAAATGTTAGACTAAAGCTTTTAGCAGCTTTTTAGATTTAGAATATCACATAAAAGTGTCAGTAATTTAAACAAAAATGGAAAAGTGACCTTGTGTTTTAAAACAGAGGTCACACAGAGAATTTCACTTGTTTTCCTTCATTTCTGGTTTTGTAAAACCGTTCTTATTTTTATGCAATTTAAAGATTTGGGATTGACATCATTTAAATTAAAAATTCTAATAATTTGTAAGAGTTTTAGCATCAGTAATTTGTAATAGGTCGATTGTTTCAATGTAGTTTCTGTTACTACCACATCATGCTGGTATCACATGAACAACATTCTGAGTGAGGAGAAGCTCTTCACATTTGTATGCTGCTCAGAAAAACCTGGAAAAAACACTCCTGAAATGTACATTTTCAAAGATTAACCTATAGGCTAAATTTTTCCCTCTGGGTTTTTAAGCAGTTTCTGATCAGATGCCAAATACAGACAAGTTTCACATTTGTTGAAGCTCATCAGTGTAGAGCAAGTTCTTTTTATCAACATATGTAGGTGACTGAGCTTTAGCCAAAAATGGAAACCTCGAGAGGCTTCTGCTGATTAGAAATCCTTGCAAGCTGGCAATCTGTAGTCTGGCAAATGCTAAAGGGGCTGCTGTAAGATGCCGTAGATAATAACTAATTATTGGACCAGTGTGGGGCTGTTTGGGCCTCTGGGTACCCAAAATGCCAGGGCCTATTTCTAATTTCATTCTGGACCTGCCTCCTGCTATAAGAGACACAGAACACAGTTTCTACCAAGGTTGGCATACAAATAGTTAATAATAACTATTAAATAGTTAATACTAATTAAGCTGCATTCAGGGAGCAAGTGAAGTGAAAGTGTTCCAAGTGGTGTTAAATAGTTAAAGGGACAGAGTCAATGTTTAATTTGTAGACTGAGTTAACCTTGTTTTTCAGTTTACAGCTGCCTTTGAACCTGAGCATATCTCATGGGAGGCTGCTGAAGATATTGTGAAGTATATGTGTGTCTACTAGAAAATAATACCAATGTTATAGGAAAAGTAGTGTTTTGAAATTATATGCTATGGTGCATTAGATATAACATTGTACTAAGGAAGGGCATGTAAAACTTTCCTGTGATAGGAAATGTTAGGGAATACAGGTATGGGACCTGTTATCCAGAATGCTCGGGACCTGGAGTTTTCCAGATAAGGGATCTTTCTGTAATATGAATCTTCATTCTTTAATACTGCTAAAATATAATTTTTGCATGAATTAAATCCAGTAGGATTGTTTTGCCTCCAATAAGGATTAGTTATAACTTAGTTGGGATCAAGTACAAGGTACTGTTTTATTATTACAGAGAAAAAAATAAATACTTTCTAAAAATTAGAATTATTTGCTTACAATGGAGCCTATGGGAGATGGCCTTCCCATAATTCTGAACTTTCTGTATAATGGGTTTCTGGATAATGGATCCCATACCTGTATAGTAAAGCGTTATAAGGAAAGAAGTAAAGGTAAACTGTTGTAATGTGATGAAGATATAGTGATTTATTGTGAAAGTGATATATAATAAATGTGATGTGAAAGAGAAGTACAGGTATGGGAACTCTAATTTAGAAACCTGATATCCAGAAATCTCCAAATGATAGGATGGCCATCTCCCATAAACTCAGTTTTAATAAAATAATTAAAAATGTTTAAAATGGTGGGTACAGGCAGAAGTGCTGGAGCACTAAGGGGTGTAAAAAATGCATTTGTCTGTATAGAACTGAAAGGTGCAACTACAGTGTGCAAATTGTGCCAGATTATTAATTGAGTGCAAATGGTAGAGTGCAGCTCACAGGAGAAGCCATAGGGAGGTAATAAATGCAGGGCACAGGGTTACTTTTTCTGAATGTGTCACTCATATCTTGCCCTTCTGAATGCCAAGCGTATAATGCAAAGCATAATTCTTTGTGCCATGTTCCATTTTTGTAAAGAAGCACTATGGAAACCAAATGAAAATATGTATACTAAGGTTATGTAGAAGCTACGCTATATATGGTTTACTAGGCCAGTTCCAATAGTTAGGGCAAAGTTTAACTTTCTTACCTCTATGCTACCTTTAAAATGTGTTTCAATATTTTGATGCTGCTGAGAAGCCAGTCTCTTACATTACGCTGCTTTTAAATGCACTGTGAAAAATCTTGATGACATTCTTGATCCCGTTGATTGGAATGAACCAAAGGTGTGGCATCCTGAAACCTTTTCTGACATATACACCTAGATTGCATGCTGTGCATGGGTAAATTAAACTGCCTAGCATTGCATTGGCAATAAAATTATCTATATACAAATAAAAATGCAGTTGTGCACAAATCCTTAAGGCCAAACTGCATCTCATCTAATATTCCTGAAGTCTTTACCAAGTAATTAGATATGTTCGCTATAATCATTAGCAAAATTCTCTATGCATTGTAACACACTGCTCTACCCTGCTTCTTATCTTATTATTATAACACATGATTTTTTCAAATAAATGTGTAGGAGTGAAAAGTAAACCTGAGCAATTTTTATTTGACATTACTTTTTTCAAGCTTACAAGAATAATTAACAAGTATTGTATGCAATAATTTATAAGGTTGCACTTATAACCATAATCCTGTATTGCTATTTATGAATATTTATAAATCAGGCTTAAGTTGAACAAGTAACCATTGTCCCACTTAATGAATCCCCAATTCTGTTTAATGCATACTAGAATTCTAACAGGTACAGTATGTGGTTGGAATTTAATTAAACTAATGCAAACTTCTCTGGTACCGGGTGCCAGAATTTTTCTGGGCACACAGACAGCATAGGGCAGGTAGAGTATGGCACATAGGCAGGGTTGAACAGGGAGGGCCTATGAGGAGTGAACAATGCAAGGGGCTTACAGCATGAATCTGAGGTGTGAACAATGCAGGTGGCGGCTAATCTCAGTACTGATACCATTTAAAGCTTACACAAAGGTAAGCAGTCACATCAGCAAGACAGTAGGAGAGCACTGAACTAATGTATTAAGTATTATCATTTCCGTAATACCTGTTAATGTATGAGCATACCATAAAGAAAAGCTAAATATTTATGAGGTTATCTAATAAAAGGCAGTAAGTTTACCCAGGTTTAGGAACCCATAATGACCAATCAGCAGGTAGAATCAATTGGTCACCTATTTAAAAGCAAACATTTTATTGGATGCTATGGGTTACTGCTCCTGGGCAAACTTTGTGCCTTTTGTTACATAAGATGTTGCTTTGCATTACTTAGAGTTATGGATCCCCATTATTTTTTGAAAAATGATTTCAGTTAGTTGATAACCCTATCCATACTTACCACCAAAGTGTTTTTCCTTGGTGGGTATATGTTAAGTTCTGCAGTTGTCTCCCAGGGGCATCATACACCTCTTACTTGCAAGTTCATACTGCTTTGTTCTTTGTATGTTTCCGACCTCCTGTTTCTTGAGCCTGAGTGACTGTTGTCTGCAATGTGCCTAGACCATTTGATGTGACAATAGGCACACTTGTCTAGTGTCCTTTTTGTTTCAACATTTGCTTTAAAGCCTAGGGGGCCCATTTACTAACAGTCTGATTTTTTTTCCGATTCGGATTTTAAGCATTAAAAGTCACAGAAAATAAGTCAGAAATTTTCCGACACTTACTATGCGTCCAAACAGCTAAAATTCAGAATCCGACGATTCACCAGCTAAAACACTGAAAACAATTTATAAAACAATATAACAGGTCTGCTTTATTTTTCTGTTTGAAAACAAACACACTGCTGGTTCGCTCAGGACACACAGAATTTCAAGCATCTGTTCATGGTATTTAATTGACACAAACTGCACACACAACTGGTCAAGGTGGGATATTTACTAAGCATATGGTGTTACATAACAGCTTGTATAACAATATTGTTAGACTAATTTCCCTTTAGTGTTATTGAATAGAATGCAGCCTCGAGGGCATACAAAAAAGTTAGCACTAAATAGAATCTGGCATAACATGAATACCTCTTCATATTCCTTCGTTTTACCTTACAGTGGGATCCTTTACCTTGTTTGAATGCCAAATCAAGCAATGCGTGCTATGTTGGAACTGAAGAAGCAATTGCCTCATACTGGAGTTACAGTATGCTTACAGTATGTTGCTGCAAGTAACCAGCTTCTAAGATGTGATATAATTTCAAGGTGACCTTACATGTCATATAAAATGCATGTAGCAGCCTATATAAGTCCAAAGTGATAACTTAGCAGCCACATTATGTGAAGTCCTCCTCAGGGTTTATGAGTACAGTAAAGAACTGGCCTAATTTTTAAATGTTGCTACAGATGAATCAACTATCAAATACTAGTATGCTTAAGATCATATTTAAGAAAATATGTAATAATTGTATTTTATAATTAGTTCATTTTGTAGTGTATTTTGCTTTGTGTAATTGTGCTATGCATTCATATAGTTTATTATCTTCCCCTAGCACAGAGCCTTACTGCCTGCATAGTGAATAAGGGGTATCTGTGTTCCATCAAATGTACATGTACACCCTGGAAATAGGCAAACAATAAATATAGGCAAACCAATAAATATTTTTGGATGTTACACAATCATCTAATCACAAACTATCTAACCAGATAGCTTATGTAAATGACAGGATGGGTTTTTTAGTGATCATTTTACTAGTGACCAACAAAAATCTGCACTTGGATACTCTTATTCCATACAGGGGGGTAACTGTTTTAAACTTCTGGTAAAAAGAATTAGTGGAAAAAATACAGTCTCTGTTGAATGCTGAATATGTTGTGCCATTTTAAACATCATTTCATTATCTTTTTCACGCTTACATACAGCACATGCAACAGATTACACTCATAAAACAGTGTTTTGGAGACAAAAGAAATAAATACTAGAAGATGGGCTTTTAATTGTATAGAAACTGCTGAAGTACCTTGTTTATTTAAATAATAACATTCTGTACCATGGGTTTCATGAATTGTCTTGCCTTTATTATTTGGTAAGACTGAAAATTGATAGTCTCTAAAGTATAAAATGTCTAAACACCAGGTGGGCAATGCTAGGTTAAGTATGCTACATAGCATATTCAGAAATGTCATTCACTCGTTAAACTGTCTGTTTAAATGAAAAACAAATATAGCAGATGTAGAGGAAACACAATCTTTCTCATGGCATTATTTCATTGCGCTGTAAAGGTCTGAGCAGTTGGTCAAGTTACCATTTATTCAATATGCACACTAGGAAAATATTGTATTGATGCAGGGAATTACGTAGAAGAAATAGATTTTTGCTGCTTTTGGATCATTTCCCCTAAGCAGATGGTATCTTTGCAATTGTTGTGACACTTGCCTGTGGATGATGGCTCACTGGAGTACAACTGTGGCATAAACAATAGCATAAATTAATACAATTGTTCAATATTCTTGCTCTGTCTAATTTTTTCAGGGATTTTTAACAGATGTGATTATATGATTCATTGAAATGTTGTCAAAATAGTAGCAACAAGTTGACAAATAAAATATGGCTCTCATTTTTCCCACTGGAATCAAATTTGATCATCCACGGCAACATGAGATGTTGTTCTACTGGAGACATGAAAACCCCCGTGTGCATTCTTTGGATATCATTTTCTGTATTGTTGGCAACAAAATAATAGACAGAGACAGGTATGAGATCACTTTTCCAGAAACCCATTATCCAGAAATCTCCAAATAAAGGATTCTCCCATAGAGTCCATTTTAAGCAAATAATTCTAATTTTTAAAACAATTCCCCTTTTTCCATAAAAATTATACAATAAATTGTACTAACTAACTATCCTAACTAAGTTATATGAGTGTATATTGGCGGCAAGAGACCAACATGTTTTTGGCAGACATAAGGTATGGTGATCCAAATTATAGAAAAATCCCTTTTCTGGAAAACCTCAGATTCCAAGCATTCATGATAATAGATACCTGTATAACAATTTCTTTTGCAGCAAGGAGTTAAATACATTTTAAAAGGGTACAGTATATCCAGTTTAAGTGAATTATTGCCTCCAGAGTTCCTTTCACTGAACGCTAACCTTCCGTAAATGATTTTCTCGCTTACTTCCATTATTGCATATCTTCTGGTTCCCACTGTAGAAAGGAGGTCACATTGCGCCATGGGATTTATAGCTAAAGCTCAGCATTTGGACTGTTTTTTGAAAGCAGCAAGAAATGATTCTATCATTATTGGAAATGTCATCCTCATGTGAGTGAAGACTTTACACAGCGGGAAAAAAAAATCAAAGATCAAATGGGGAATCCTGCCGCAATTCTATTTGTTTGATATTTGTTGCATTTTTATCTAATTGATTTCATTATCCTATTAGTTTGATTACATTTGTTCAAAATTGTTATTTTACATTGTTCTATTGTTTTTGGGAATCTGTCCCTTCGGCAGCTAATCGGCCCGTGTATGGGGAGAGCAGAGCGGCCTGGCCGACCGATATCTGGCCTGAAATTGGCCAGATCTCGATCGGCCAGGTTAGAAAATCTGGTCGGATCGGGGACCGTATTGGCTCGTTGATGCGGTCCCCGATCCGACTGCCCCATTGCAGCCCACATAATCCGATCATTATTATTTTTTTTTACCTAAATGGTCCCCGATATCGCCCACCCGTAGGTGGGGATATCGGGGGAAGATCCGCTCGCTTGGCGACATCGCCAAGTGAGCGGATCTGCTCGTGTATGGCCACCTTAAGTATAGAATTCTATAGTAGGCTATGGGCAAGTTGAGATATTTGGTTAATGTTTTTCTTGAGTGGATTTGAATCTTTAAATAAATGTTATTAGTATAAGTACCTTTAGTGGAAACTGTGCTTTTAAGAAAATTGTTCAATATTTGTTAAAATGTTTTTGATACATAACAAATCTTTTTGATTTCTTTTAGATTGAATGTTGCAGTAATAACTTCCATTTATCATTAGTGTTTGAAATCATCTAATCATTATGGGGACATGGGAAATGTATTCTTTCTGCCCCAAGTACTAATAAATGACGAAGAGTATTTTTTTGAGAGCCAAGTATCTCTTTTAACTCTCTTTTTTTATACTGGCGCCACATGCCACCTCAAATTGCAGTTCAATGGGCTTTAAAGTCAGTTTCCTCCATGAGTGCCCTTCAACCAACTGGAGAGATCTAATTCACTCTTTTAGATCATATATCAAGGGCCTCATCCCAAGTGCTGATTATTTACTAGTGTGTTACTATTCCCATGTTAAAGCTGCATTCAGTCTATAGGACAACTAATACACACCTCTATTGGACAGACAGGTTGCTGAGTGCAGAAAAATATTTTCCGAAATCCTCTCTGGGTTTTTTGTGATGCAATAAAATAGCAACTGTGAGCAGATAAAAACATTAGCTTGCTCTTGGAACTCTGAGACTGATTTATACAGAGAACTCTGATTATTAATCATGTATTTTAAGGTTTAGTATATCCCCCACTGTAAATTATAAGGATATTAAAGGTCACTGAGGGGTTCCTGACCATATAAAGGTGAAAGGCTGCGGGCTGAGTTATACAGGGAACCTTGCTTAAAATGTAGCTGCAACTTTCCAGAGGCAGGTTTTTGTATTACTTCTTCTGCTTTTGCATTACAGCTTCATTAAATGCAGAATAGAGAAGGTATAGCTGTGCTTGCTGATAGACACAAATTTAGCACAGATTAGCACCCTCTTTCATAAATCATGTGCAGCATAGGGATGCCATCCTTAAATTGCTGCCAGGGCAAGAATGGTGGAACTTACAGGATTTCCTAGCATACAAGTGTAGGGGTTTACCAAAAATGGGCCCTTAGGACAGGAACCCCTAGGACAGGCCACAGGGTGGTGCTGGGTAACAGGGACACTGGGATGACTGGGTTGTCAATAGTTAACAGGCAGTATACCTGTAGTTCGGGTTATGGCCACAGGGTGGTGCATAGGCCCATATAAGGGATAGCAGCCATGTGCTGAAGGTCAGACATTTTAGCCCAGGGGCTACTTAGGTAGTGTGCACCCCTGGCACAGTTAAGATAGTAGTTCTGTGATAGGTCGCTCTAGGAGTGGCATGTAGGACACCAGGAGTTTAGAATGGGCGGACATTGCCCCTCCAGGAGTGGTAGTGAGGTTAAGACCTCCCAGCATTACATCGGCCGGAGTGCAGGGCCATAAGTGGTTAGGTAGGTGGACAAGGTCACCGCTAGCCCAGGAGGCTGGATCTGAGGGGGCTTAGGCGAGAGTACCGGAGTGGGCTGCCTGTGGTGAGGCTGTCTAGCGTGAGTACCGGGAAGGACCCCAAGAGGGGGTGCCTTCTGGCGTGAGTACCAGGGAGATCACCTAGAAGGGGACACTTGGTGCGAGTTGCCCAACAGGAAAAGGCTCTCAATGAGTAGTAAGGAGGTAAAGCCCTGCATGCTGTATGAATTGATATGTGCCACTCCTGGAGAGGTCCTGCCCTAATAAACGATTCATCTAATTCATCATATTACCTGTGTATCTGACTCTTTCCTGCACCAAGGATCATCTACCTGCCGGTAAGCAACTACCCCAGGGAGGGGCAAGGTACCGGGGGCTGTGTGTGGATCCCAGGCAGAGGTACTAGTGACTGTTAAGTTTCCCAGGGGGTGGATTATAATTCCACAACACCATCCCTGGGTGGAGGCACGCCTTTAAGGGAGAAATCCCTGTTAACCCCCATAGTAAGCGGGGGCTCAGGACTCCTGTAGCGCCAAAGTACAGTAATCAGCAGGTAGCAGCACAGAATAACCAAAAGTGGGCTACACAAGCATGCAGTTGCGACACACATTGGGGGCACATTGGTACTTGCTGTCTTTGATATGACCACATAACTTGGTCTTCAACTCCTAAGCAAGGGATAAAAGTATCAGGTTCTGATGAGTTCTTTTTCATCCTGTTTCCTGTATGAACAATTATACTTTGGGGAAAAAACAATAATCAGTTGTCTGTCACCAACTGTTAACCATGGTTTCAGATTTATAAAGGTATGGGCAGAAATATTGTAAGAGTCATCTGGTCCCGAGATTGGTTAGCCAAGTAATAAGAGAGAACTATTCCCTCGTAATGTTCCCATATTAGGGAAAGCCAATGAGCACACTGTCTCAAAAATTTGGAATTAGTCTCCCATTTAGGAGATATTATTTTAGAGCTTCTGTACCAGCATTCCTGTTCTGTAGGTAAACTGTGGTCTTTCACCTATATTGTTAGTTGTTTCTATAATTTTGTAAACACAAAAACTCACTAGTTTGCATAAATATTTCTATAGAGTTAGTGGACCCTAATTTGGTATTCTTAAAGGAAGCATACACACACTTGCAAACTCACCCAGAAATATATCCTGCTACTCTTTAATAGGATTGAGAGATTGATATCTCAGAAAATACCTCTTTATACATTTCATATAGGCTTACAGAACAATTTCCAAATAATATTTGGATGCCATAGAAAGATTTTCTCCATGCCTGCATGTGAGCAATTACCAGTGACCTTGAGCAATGTAGTTTGATTACAGGATTGATGAAAATAAGGTCAGCGCGCAGTCTTTTGCAGCAAGGAGGAATAAAAGTGACAAGGGGAGAAGATGTAGGCCATCTAAATTAAAATGAAAGGCCTTTGGATATTTGATTCTTTAGCACAGACAAAAAGCTGCGACTGAGCTAAACTTGGATTAACTGATTTCACCTTGAATGCCATTACCTAATTTTCTGCAAGTATTAAGAAAAGCATCCCGAGAGCATTAGTAGGAACTAAAACACTGTGTGCATCATAATCTCATCCCATTTTATGCTTAACTGGATGCTCAGCGAGTCAGCCAGGCCATACATCATTGGAACTGAGTATTTTAGCATGAAGTGCAGCTGGAAACTTATTAAACATGGGAAATTATATAAAGAAGAAACCACAGACCACTGATTTAATTAGTTTTAATTAGCAGCTAATTTTTGGTCCTAGTCTAAAATGTATTCATTTTGCAGATTGCTTTATGAAAGCTGTACAAATAATATTCTTGAGATTTATGCTAAGTGAAAGCCATGAGATAGCATTCTGACTGGAAAGAAATGGGTTTATCTCCTAATTATTATATAAAAAAAAAAAAGAACCCATTACTGTGCCATATAAGTAGCCTTGAACTTAACTACTTAAGAAAACTGCTTTGGTACCTTGATCACAGAAAGAAAGTACATAATGTAGTGTGCAATGTCATTAAGATGTCTCCCAAAAGTATGTAGATTTGCGTAAACAGACAAAGCAAACTAACAGAAAAAGATAATTGCACAATAGAAAAAACATCTTTTTTTTTTCTACCATTTTTCAGTTTTAGGCTTAGACTGGGGTTGTTACTGCATGTTGTAAAGAAATAGGTTCCATTATCTGGAAGCCCTTTATCCAGAAAGCTCTGAATTATGGGAAGGCCATCTCTCAGACTCCATTTTAAGAAAATAAAATACATTTAATGGTTTACTGACAATCAAAAGCCTAACCCCTCAACCAGAATTTTAAAAAGGAGCTTTGTGTTTTAATAACACACCCTAGACTGAGAGCTTGTAAAAACAAAAAAGGTTTGTTTTGACTCCAGTTCCACTTTTGGACATTGTAACTTAATAAAGTAGGTGAAACCAAACACCCACAGATTTACAAATGGTCCATCCATCTCAGGGTCGGACTTGGGGGTGTAGGGTCCACCAGGGCTGCCACCCCATGGGCCCCGCACCTGCCAAAGTGCCCCCACCAGCCACGTCCCCTGCACCCCCCACCTCCATCCCCTGAACGTGCGTAAGTGAAACGTGTCCACTAGGTTTTTTCCTGGTATCCCGGCAGCCCAGTCTGACCCTGCTCCTTCTAGTAAAATGTGTAGTGAAACACATAGAACTTATTTAATTTTATTTTATAGCAGGTTGGGTAGGTCTGCATGCTACCTAAATAAAATACTGTTTATAAGCCTCAGGGTCTTACATTTTGAACAAAACTGTCTTGTTGGCTGGAAAGAATGCAATGCATTCAGAATTTAGGTTGCCCAAGTGAGCCACTAACTTGAAGGAATATTAAAAGAATATTGCTGTTCGTCACTATGGAATGCAAGACATTTGGAAGTGATAGCACTTACCTAGACAGCAGCTTTATTCTCTAGCATCCAGTGCTGCAACTGGTGATTGCAAGTTCCAAAGTCACACTAAGGGGCCCATTTATCAAGCTTTGTTAAAAAAAAAAAAAAAATACACCACACATTGCTATTTTAATGCAAGAATTGCAGTTAAAAAATACTTATCAAATTGTGTATTGATAGGTGACTGGATACATTTTATCATCTGGCTGTGTAAAAACAGTATTTGTCCATCAGTGGTTTTTTTATGCTATGGTTTTTCTTCTCATTCTGATTTTCTCTTATTGATATTAATGGCTTACGCAGGATCTGAAGTGGTGTAAAATCATGGCATAAAAAATAGCAATTGGGCAGCTTAAAAGAAAATTCACACTGCTGTAAATATGCTAGTTCTTTGACACCAGTTTTTACACTTTTTTTTTTAGCATAATCGTTTACACAGTTGAATAAATAGGCCCCCTAAGTGTGTGATTTTCACTTTCATACTGCGTATTGAATTAAAAAGTCATAATACAGACATTTCACATATACTATAGCTGCTGTACTGGTCAAATGGGATGGGGTTGAGTTGTACAACTTCTAAAGTTATGGCAGCAAGGATTGTTTGAGATTACATGGTGTTTTGAACGACCTATAAATCTATGTGGCTATTTGTATATATGTGTATATACATTTCTTTTTATTATCACTTCAATAGTTCTGAACCTTCCATGATGGGCTATGAGTTTACAACTGACTTCTATATAGTATAGGTCAGTTTAGAACTCTCCCATCAGGTCTTATCTTTAGTCTCTCATAGGCACTGCTTGGTGTTTTATTTTCAATTTTGATACTGGCCTCAGTAGCCCAGCAACAGCTGTAAAGCCACAGGTTGGGCATTTCTTAGGGAATTTGCCCCATAGCTATTGCTCAGGATTTCTGACATTCTTGGCTTTTTCACTTTAAACCAGGGGAAGGGAAGGATCCAGCTGTGAAACACTATAACTTGGAACATGGAACTAACCCATGACAGTACTTACTGTTTATGATTATTATTACTAACAATAATAATGCACTCATCAAACTTGCATTATTGTACTCATAATTTGATTAGATCTGTAAGAAAAGCAGACTGTTCAACATAAAATGCATTATAACACAGTAGGAAAAGAGATGCTGTAAATTGTATTGCACTTTATAAATAAATTAGATTGCGCCTTTATGTTTTTCAAATGATTGCTTTGTTTTATGCTGTAATTTGTTGAAGTTTTTAATGTATATAATTCCACTGGGTCAGTTCAGCTGAACATATATAAGAGGAGAGGGACTTGCATTTGATTATTTCTAAAATTCCATTGTTAATAATGCAAAAGAACAAAGTGTACTACAGACTGAAACTATGTCATAAAACAGACTTTAAGCATTGATATATATTTCCCTGGAACACTCTAAACCTGGCAAATGACAATTTCCTTTCCAGTGCAATATGCAGATAGCTGTTTCTTTTTTACATTGGGGATTGTGCATTTAAAGTGCTACTTCTGTTGTAGGACAGTATCTATTGCTGCACTGATATCCACAAACAGTAGCAATCAGTGATTAGTTTTGGCCCTAAGCATTTATCATGCATTAACTAATCAAGCCATGAAATAATATTCCAAATAGAGGCAGTCCTCCTTTGAGAGAAGGTGCATTGTTTGCACTGGCACTGCAATAAGAATGTTGCAATAGTATCACTGGTGGGTGTCTAAGGGCATTATTGTGCTGGAGCTGATGTGATTATATTGATTCACTGTCAATAGGGTACTCCAGGATACATTAACTGATATAATTTGAAGATAGGACAAGTCTAAAGAGGTACTTCCTGGGAGCCCTTAAAGGTTAATAGAGAGTTTTTACTCCTGCTAGCTACAGTATTATTTTAGCTTGCTATCTTGTATCTTTTTAGTGGCTGCTGACTCTAAAATGGGTTTTCTGCATATTTCCATCCATCATTGGAGAATATATCCAAAAAAAATTGGCTTTTCAAATAATAGTATGGTTCAGAGTAAAACTTTTTCCTCTATGGAAACGTTCTTACCCAGACTGGTAAAAAGGAGTTGCATGACTCTAACATTGCTGGCTCTACCAGGCTGTATAGCCTGACAGATGGAGCAGTAGCAAGTCAAGTATTGCTTAAAAATGCTGACATTATTTTCTTTTAAATGATCAACAGTGCTTTTAAGCCTCATTCACAAAAAGAACAAAGTGCCTATGATTCTCTTTTGCAATGGTTTTAGAAATAATTCATGGTAAACTCACTGGAGAAATAATTATTCACCTTTTCTCTTAGAAGAAAAATTGTGATTCATCTTTATCCTTCCTAACTGCAGTTACACATTTCTGTTCTTTATTATTGCTGTACTCAATAATCTATCTCTAGACTGGCGAATCTAATAGAAACAGAGATATAAAAAGTAGAATAGCAACATAGAATTTATATTACTAATCATTAGAACTACTAATAATAAACATCATTTAAGGGAAGTCATAGGAAAATAAAAAAACAAGCATGATGAGAAGTTTGGAGGAAATCTTAGATGTTAGGAGTGTTGAAGAGTCTGATTGAAGAGAAATGCACTGGAGCAGCTAATACAGTAAATGGAAGGGTGTAGTAGATAATAGATTATAGGATCTATTACCCAGAAGGCTTGGGAGCTGGCTTTTTCCAGTTTTTTTTGTAATTTGGATCTCTATACATTAAGGCTTCTAAAGAAACATTTACACATTAAATAGACTTAATAGGATTGGTTTTCCACCAATGTGGATTTATGCAGCTTAGATGGGATCAAGTACATGTACTGTTTTATTACTACAAGAGACCGTAAATCACCACTCAAATGTAAATTATTTACTTAAAACGTGGTCTCTATTGCACTTTGCCTTTCCATAATTTGAAGCTTTCTCGACACAAAGTGGTGGGGCTTGGTAGATGATATGGAATGAAGTAATTTTATAAAGGCAGAGGACAACTTTGAGTGCTTATAACTAAAAATACACACTAGGGGATAAGAGCATCACATTTTGTTTACCCTGGTGTGTAAGTGCAAATCAAATCCGGAACTCCTTCCCAAAAGTCCTAAATAAAAATGAATAATTTATAATAATATAATAACCATATAATAATATAAGAATCTTTATAATAATCTTTAATCATGGGGCTCCTGTGGCCTTTTTTTACAGCCAGGATCTCATTTCCATTTAAGTGCGAGACTGCTTAATTTACCTTCACTGCAGTTCTCCTAGGCCTGACATGGGCTCTGAGTCACTCTTAAAGTGAACAGTACTAGATATACCTACAGCCTGGGGTGGACAACTTTGCATGCCTGGGCCACAGGTTTGGAGACAATGACAGCAGTTCAAAACAGTGCTTAGTGATGTCACCAAAATATTTATCTAATTTATAAGATGTATCCTCAGGGATATTATTTTTTTCAAGTCACACAAGCTACTGTATAGAAAACTCTACACACTAAATGGAATGTCCTATATATTGGGTAGTTAGTATGTTTTGTCACCTGAAAACTTTCATAGGATGACATCTATCTATCTTAATCCTAGAAATCCAACTAACTTTCAAACACAACCCAAGGAATCATTTGGGATGGCCACCACTCTATCTGTAGTAGTTGCTTAAGAGAAAGGTTGTTCTGTGATAAGTAAATGAGATAAGATTACCCTAACTTAAGCATGGACTTAAGTTATTATTTCACTTTCAGTTATGAGTTGACCTTGCCTCTCAGTTCTCTGAGCAGTCTCTAGGAATCCATACCAAATTGTAAATGGTTAGTATATTGAACTGTGGTTTACTTCACATTGTGAAGCCATTGAACCATGTTCAAGGTTATTTAAAGATTTAAATGGAATTTAATAGAATTGTGCTGTATTATCTCATACCAAAAATCAGCCATATTTAACAACATGTATGGTGAAGCACAAACAAGACCCCTGCAATAACATAAGCATCAAATATTTTATCAAAACAACTTCTAGTGAAGCCTAATCCCTTCCTGCCCTTCCTGCCTATATTTTTTATCTGTCTCTGCTGTCTCTAATTTCTTAATCCTTCTCTCTCTCTCTCACTCTCTCTCTCTCTTCTGCTCCCTCCAAAACATTCTATATTGCACTCCTTAAAAGTTTCTGGTTCTTGCAACGCAAAGATAGTGTGGTTAGAATTTCAATGAAGCTTTAGTAAATGCAGAACTGGTACTGACCAATCTAGCATGAGAAATGAAAATGGGGTCTTTTATTAACATTGTAATATTTGTAATGTGTCATATTTGGAATTAGGGCTGATAAAGTGAATGGTCATCTTCTGTCAGAAGTCTATAGAGCTAGCAAGAAATATTGAATGGTTGTGAAAATAAGGGGAGGAACAAAATAGAAAGGCTTTAAATCTAGCTTTATGGGACAGAAATAAATTATAGGTTATTTTTATTGTAGTATGCATATCATATAACTAATCACCTGTGAATGTGGATTGCAGTATGTTGGATGACCTTTGCATAAGCTGTAAAGGAGATCTTATGAGCATGCATGAAATGTCATGGTGGGCTTGCAAAAACATATCTTATCCAAGCACTGTAAAATTGCACTTAAGGATCCATCAATTTTAAAAGTTATAGGGATAGAAAAAAATAAATCTTACTGTAGGGGGAGTGATACATAAAAATGCATTATATGCTTTGTGTGCTATTTGAGTTAAGTTTAAATATACACGTACTTCTGCATCATTAAATATACAGTAGCATTGCATCATTTTCATGTTTTGTTTGCTATATAGACTTTTTGAAACATGGTAATATAATAGGTGCTCATGAATTTCAGTTCAGTCTTCTCTATATATTTAATATTGGTACTTATTATGCATAGGTCTTATATTAAAAAAAAAAAAAGGTCAATATACCATAATACAAAAGTACTGGTTTTCTGTAGATTTGGCAAGATGGATTTAATTAATTGTTTGTGCAATGTGTCTTGATCTCCATGCACAAATTAAATTCTATAAAAATATAAGCCCTTGACGATTGATTGGCAATATCCTTGTGCTCCAGCATCAAAAATGGGAAAATGAGCATCTATCTTGGTGATACTGTTGTGGAGCTCAGCAGAAGGGCAGAATACATATCTATTTGCAAATTCCTAACTATAGCTAACAGCAACTTGTATATATTGTTCATCCACTGTAAACTTATAATTATAGTTACTTGCAATCTGTATACTAAACTTACATAATATCCTGTACATTATGTTCATATCTATCTGCAAATTCCTGACTACAGTTAATAGTACTTGTATATACGGTTCATCCATTGTAAATTAATAAGCATGGTTACTAATAATCTGTATATATGCTCACATAATGAATCTTTCTGTAATAAGTATCCATAGCTTCTCCCTGCACATATCCCTTAAATGTACTTAGAACTTATACCTTTATCCTGCACTATCTGCTAATTGTACTTCTGGTTAGACCTAAACTGCATTTTGTTGCCTTGTACGTGTACATGTGTAATGACAATAAAGTTGAATCTAATCTAATCTAATATAAACACTGTTGGATGGCACTTATATAGTAACTGGTAGTAAATTTTAGGGTTCTTTCATAATAGCTATAAATTTGTTCAACCTGCTTTGGAGAATTCCCTCTTTACGGAGGTGTTACATCCAGGACTTACCTTACATGCAACTGTGATGTTGTTTCTGTGCAATTAATCAATGAAGTCTGAACCTATACATAGCTTTTGAATTTGTATTATGTGCATGAATAAGCTCTATGGTTTAGCTGCAATAGACATTACCTAGAACAGCTTTTTCCAGGGATGCATTAAATCCATTGTTTGGCTTGGGATGTGACCAAATTCCAAGGTGGTGTATTTTTGGCTAAATTATAATGACTGCCTCTGCATTCATTTAATAAGTAAATACTTTCATTAATTTTAATCATTGTAATAAGTTCTATTATATACACTGTGCACTGGAACAACTATAACATTTGTACTTTTTTCACTGGTAGATGGGTAGCATATAAATATATACTTTTTTTACCAATTTAAGATCCAAGGGCAAGGGCACATAAAGAGTATCCAACACTTTTATTACACTGACCTGTTAAGTAATGTGAATTTAAAGCTTTGAACAATTGTATGCAGTCACCATTTAAAATTTTAATTTGTAAATCAGGCTCATAAATCAGTTTCATCTGAATCATTTGAGGAGAATTTGGTGTTTGATGAATCTAAGAAATATGGTTTCTGTTTATTCTTCCTGTTTTTGGAGCTACTTATCACTGCATTATACTGTATATCCGGGCTTGCATTTCCTGTATTTACACGATTTAGATGACTTTGGGCTGGAAAGAGATCTACTACTGTATATTAGTTACTGCCAACACCGTCCATGAATTCTTTCAATAATGTTACCACCCAATTGTATTTGTAGTGTGAATCCCCTAAATGAAGTTAACCATACCATTAGCTTTGGCAAGGTTTATGGATGCACTACAGGAATGGACACTCTACAGTGTAACCAAATTTAATAAAAGTAGTTTAAAACTAATATAAGTAGTTGCTTTAAATGTAAATGTGATACTTTTGTAGTAGGCTAGGAACACCAAAACCTACACCTCAATGTTCTGCTGTATGTAGGTTTAGCATCCTTAAGCAAGCACAGACTAGTATTTTACTGTGCATACAATCTAAGGGGGAATGGGAGGAGGTCAGACATCTAGGAGGTGCATAAGTGAAAGGGAAAGTAATTGTTGTGCCTCAGGCATTGAGGCAGTAAAGGCAAAATATCACTGACAGCTGAGATTTTTAAAAGAGTTTATAACATGTATAGAAATTTAATTTAAAAAGAAAAATGTGGATTTCATGGTCCATTTGAAAAAGTCACTATGTGCTCACAAAAAAAGATTATGTATGTACCAGGGAAAAATTATTTGCTTGCATTTCCCTTTTTTCTGCCATTAGAGTAGTTTATTATTGATATGTGAAATAAGTAAATAAGTACATTTATTTTACATTTTAGAAGTTGAATTAATGATATATCCTTCCAACCTGCAAAAACTTAAGGCATAACAACTACTGTTTAATCAACAAGGGTGTTTTTGACACCCATATGCATTTAAAAATGTAAGGAAGCAGAGAATCTTTTCTATTTTGGGGCATGGTAAAGAATATGTGTGGGAAGTGTTTCAAACAGATATTTGGATACAGCACTTCTGCAAATGCTTTAAACAGGCAACTTATTAAGCAAAGCCCACTGCAAGTATTAAATAACATACTGACCTTAATATAAAAAGGTACATTAACCCCTGTTCTAGTACGACACCCAGCATAAAATGATTTATTGACTCCTTAGTCTGACAAGTCATAGGCACGGGCAATGCTGGGACAGGCTATTCTGGAACCCAAGGAAAATCTGAAAAATTGTTACCTAGTCCAACATACTATTAAGCTTTTTCTGCAAAATAAAATACAATCTTACCTTATATCTCATTTTGTCCTCCTGTACCCCCTCTACCCCAGTCTCTTCTATCGTCTTGTAACTAAAGTCCCCCTCACAAAGCCACTGATTTCTCCACAACACAGCCCAGCAAAGACAAGTTTCAATGAATAGTAGAATGGTTACTGATGTGTAATATACTGTATGGTCTACCCAGAACCCAGAACTGTGGTTTATGTGATGTGTTATTTCTTATGCTTATAGCTAACATCCACAAGACTTCATTAACCATCTTGCAATTTCAAATTTCTTTAAAAGATGGCTTCATAAAGATTTGTAAAAGAAAAAATACACACATAGAAAATGTCATTCCCTTGTTCATGAATGCTTCCTAACCTACATCTTACATTATTAAATGAAAATATAACTATAGGTCCAGAAGTCTGCACACAAGGGGGCAAATTTGACAGCAAAGAGAAGTCACAGCAACAATTAATGAAATAGAAAATGCCAGGGGAATTGGGAAAGCAATTTTTTATTCAATTAGCATTAGGTCTATCCAGTCTGAATAAGATCAGAGAGAGATATATTCTAATCAAAGAGAACTATGCAAAAATTGTGTTATGTGCAATATGACATTTCTACATAAGTATATTCAGTGATGGCTGGCATAAATAAATAAAACTTGATTTAGTAAAAAAATCCCTTATCACAGTATATAATATAACTGGTGTCTATGCTTGTAGCATAAATATGTTGCTTAATGATGTTTAATTACTCCTTTTATTTATATAAAGTGTCATTTCTAAATTGTTGTCATGCCCTTCTCATTGATACTTTTAGATGATGACTGATACTTTAAGAATAAGGCCATCCAAGCTGCTTAGTGCCAGTATTGTTCTGCTGTTTAATAGGTTAATTGGAAAAAAGTATAAAATATTCACTTATCTAAATATACATATATTTATTGTTCTGAATGATTATTTATTTATTTTGGAAAAAATGCCAACCCCCAATCTCTGTTCTATTAATAACATTAATTGGCATCAAACATAAGTGCGATAATGCTTATCGCATGCTTTTTTGCGTTAAAATTGCCGTGAAAAAAACGCACGATTCGCTAAAGCAGCGTTTTTCAACTGCTGTTCCTGAGATGTTGCCTGGTGTGCTGTAGGCAGGGCCGCAATTTTTAATTTTAATAAAATCCGGGCCCTGTCATTGGTTGCGCCCCGTGTGTACGGGTGACGTCAGTATGCACGGGGCGCAATGTTATAAAAGGGCCTGTGTGCGGTCGCGTGTAGGCAGAAGTGCAGAGGCGGCGCGCGTGAGGGGAAGATGCTGCTGAAGCCGCCGAAGAGCAGAAGTAAAATGCTGCTGGGCACCAATGTATTAGGGGGGGCCACGGGGCACACTGACTTATGGGGGCACTGCTGCTGGGCACCAATGTACTAGGGGGGCTGGCTCTTGGCACCAATGTACTGGGGGGCACTGCTGCTGGGCACCAATGTACTAGGGGGGCACTGCTCTTGGCACCAATGTACTAGGGGGGCACTGCTACTGGGCACAAATGTACTAGGGGGGCACTGCTCTTGGCACCAATGTACTAGGGGGGCACTGCTGCTGGGCACCAGTGTTATAGGGGGGCACTGCTCTTGGCACCTATGTACTAGGGGGGCACTGCTGCTGGGCACCAATGTACTAGGGGGGCACTGCTCTTGGCACCAATGTACTAGGGGGGCACTGCTGCTGGGCACCAGTGTACTAGGGGGGCACTGCTGCTGGGCACAGAGTTAAATTTTTTAACATTTTCTAATGGTGGTGTGCCTCGTGATTTTTTTCATGAAACAAGTGTGCCTTTGCCCAAAAAAGGTTGAAAAACACTGCGCTAAAGTATTATCGCATGCGTTAAGTCGCATATCACATGTGTTAAATAGCGCGCAACCGAATGCCTTAATTTTAACGCGTTGCAGAAATAATACTAACGCATGATTTACAAACACTAAGATGCGCTAAATATCGCATTAGTCTGTGCGAAAATTAACACCTACTTGGGGCAGGCGGTAATTATAGAAAAGTACAGTTCATGAGCTTTTGGCAACACAATATGGACTTTGCAGTGTGATTTATTCAAGTCTGTGTTGGCCCTAGAGTGATGCAGCCTCCAGTTTGCAGGGAAATGGTCATTTTCAGAACAGTAGTTTTCCGAAAGTAATGTCGTGTATGGCTAATATGGTGTGCGTTTTTTCGCACGCGGTGACAATTTGTGCTCGCTGCGTTAATTAGCACGCGTTGCGTAAAATACCACACGAAAATAGTCTTCATGACTTAAATAACGCAAACAGCATCACATCTAAATTAACACAAGTATGCTTTTAGTGAATCGTGCATTAAGACGTGAAAAATAAGACGCAATAAATTTTTTAACGTATGCTATAAATAGCGCTCGTTTTATCGCACTTTAGTGAATCAACCCTATAATCTTTTATGGCAAGACACTAGCCAAGTGACAACTCTAGTTCTGACATTTTTGTACATCCTCGCAATAATAAAAAAAAAAAAATCAAATTGCTTATGTACTAATAATCTGTATATTGAGTCCTGTTGCTTTTTAATCCAGCAGTAAATCCTAAAGAGAAATATGGCTAGAAATGCCATATTTTTTATACTAAACTGACTGTACCAGTCTAAAGTTTCAGCATCTCTATAGTAATAATGATATAGGTCTTTACAGTTGTCACAGTAGCTTCCCATCTTGGATTCTGTTAGAACTGTCCCGGACACTGTGCATGCTCAATGGGCTTTGAGCAGCTGCTGAGAAGCTGAGTTCAGGGGTTGTTCCAGATTATCAAGCAGAAAATAAGGTTCCTCTGTCATATAAACTGATGCTATAGGGCCAATTATTAAATTCTGATGCTAGGTGCACTTCTGAGCTTCAATGTAGTAATTATCTCTACTGATTTCTAATCAGCCTTATAGTGTAATATTTATATTCTATATATATAAAGTATATTGTGCATTGGTCCCTAAGCTAAGCACCTGACAGCAGCACAGAGCATGTGCAGTGAGTCAGCAGGAAAAAAGATGGGGAGCTACTGGGGCATCTTTGGGGGCACAGATCTTCCCTGCTGAGCTGAGGTTGCCTTGGGCTGTTACAGAAGTGCGAAACATAATGTACAAAATTTCTAGCCCACTTCTTTAGTTACACTTTAGTTCTCCTTTAACATACTATAACAAAACTTTAGGTTAAATACATTCTACATTAAGATTCAACTGAGTTATAAACTTTACATTGTCATAGCCTGCATTTTCATGCACAACTTTATGTATTGTAGCAATTAGTATATCATTCTTTTATGTGATTTGTTCTATAGAGGTATAGGTGAGAAGATGTGTTTCTCATCTAGGTTAGACATGGCCTGTTGGGTCAGTATTTCCTATTGTTCGAGAATATGAGGTGGTTTCCCCTTTAATAAAAGGAAGGGGCTTTGTTAACAGCTACCATCCTCAGAATATTGGGTTTTGGGTATGGCATTTCTACATTGCTAACAATAGTGATGAGCGAATCTGTCCCGTTTTGCTTCACCATAAAATTTGCGAAACGGCAAAAAATTTGTGAAACACATTTGTCGCGCAATTTTTTTGTCGCCTGCGCTTTTTGGACGCGTCCGCGCCCAGTTTTGATGCGACTGTGCCCGATTTTGACATGCAACGAAAAAATTTCCGCGCGCCAAATTTTCATGGAAGTTTTGCAAAACAATTCGCCAATGGCGAAATGCGGAAATTGCCTGCGAATCCATGCCTGGCGAAAAAATTCGCTCATCACTAGCTAACAATTCAGAAATTGTGCCACCAAGGACTTCCATGACCATATAAAGGCACAAAGCCAAGTTTTTTTTTATAGTATATACATTTTAATAATAAACAAGCTTTGCTAACACAGATATCAGTAAGTTCCAGTTGTAACTAGTGACATTACTAAGCACTCTTTTTATAAGGATATATTTTCTAAATATTTTTATTATATGTACATGCATGTATTTGCATGCTTTTGAATACAGTATGGAGCATATTTATTATAGTGTGTAAGCCAATTAGATTTGAATGGTCATACAAAAGTAAAGATCTGATTGGATGCTCTAGGCAACATCACTGATGCACAAACAGAAAGCAAACTATTAAGGTCATATATGAACTCTAAGGCCCAAAGTGCAAAAACAAACACAGCCTAACCATTGCCACATGTCTCTGTGTTATTTTGGAGCACAGAGACCTGAATCAGCCCCCACAAATACACAGAATAGAGCACATTCATGAGACTGTCTATGTTCATCACAGTTCTAGGTTCTGGGTAGACCATATATTACACATAAGTAACCATTCTACTATTCATTGAAACTTGTCTTTGCTGGGCTGTGTTGTGGAGAAATCAGTGGCTTTGTGAGGGGGACTTTTGTTACAAGAAGAAAGAATAGAGGTAGAGGGGTTATAGGAGGACAAAATGAGATGTAAGGTAAGGTTGTGGGCAAACTGTATTTTATTTTGCAGAAAAATCTAAATAATATGTTGGACTAGGTAACATTTTTTTCAGATTTTTCTTGGGTTCCAGAATAGCCTGTCCCAGCATTGCCAGTGATTTTGCCCATAGCAACCTATCAGCAATTAGATTTGAACGGTCATACAAAAGTAAAGATCTGATTGGATGCTCTAGGCAACATCACTGATGCACAAACAGAAAGCAAACTATTGAGGTCATACAGTGGCTTGCAAAAGTATTCGGCCCCCTTGAACTTTTCCACATTTTGTTACAGCCACAAACATGAATCAATTTTATTGGAATTCCACGTGAAAGACCAATACAAAGTGGTGTACACGTGAGAAGTGGAACGAAAATCATACATGATTCCAAACATTTTTTACAAATAAATAACTGCAAAGTGGGGTGTGCGTAATTATTCAGCCCCCTTTGGTCTGAGTGCAGTCAGTTGCCCATAGACATTGCCTGATGAGTGCTAATGACTAAATAGAGTGCCCCTGTGTGTAATCTAATGTCAGTACAAATACAGCTGCTCTGTGATGGCCTCAGAGGTTGTCTAAGAGAATATTGGGAGCAACAACACCATGAAGTCCAAAGAACACACCAGACAGTTCAGGGATAAAGTTATTGAGAAATTTAAAGCAGGCTTAGGCTACAAAAAGATTTCCAAAGCCTTGAACATCCCACGGAGCACTGTTCAAGCGATCATTCAGAAATGGAAGGAGTATGGCACAACTGTAAACCTACCAAGACAAGGCCGTCCACCTAAACTCACAGGCCGAACAAGGAGAGCGCTGATCAGAAATGCAGCCAAGAGGCCCATGGTGACTCTGGACGAGCTGCAGAGATCGAGAATCTGTGGCAAGATCTGAAAACTGCTGTTCACAAACGCTGTCCATCTATTTTATGGTGCATCATATAACCACTGTGATATCAAAACTAACTTCATAAATAGGAGGTACTAAATGCAAAAAAGACTATCATGTTTATCTCGCTTTTTAGCTTTTCCCATAGTCAGTACCTCTGCCCACATGGCCTTGCAGGGCCCTGCGTTCCCTATATGAATACAGCACTAAGTACATTTGGCAGAACTGTATGTAGGGACCCATAGGGTTAATCTGCTCCTATGGCTTTAAACCCTACCACTTTCTGATTTCTACTGTTACTGGGCAAAGACCCATGTATCTAGTTTACAATTTGCATTATGTCCCTCTTGGTTTATGTGTTTGATCACACCCCTTGCATTCTCATATAGTGTTTAGCAAGGAGGCGTGGCTGCCTCTGTGTCTCAGGTGAAGGTCCACTGAGCCTGGGATCAGAACAAGGTTCCAGTAAAGCATTATTGCCCTAGAGTCATCACCTACTCTAGAGAAGTTGGGGCAGGGACCCCGTGAATGAGGACCAGTTAGATAGTTACTCTTGTAAGAGCACTCTCAAGGAGAGTGCGATAGAGAGGGAAGCAAGAGCAGCTCGGCTCCACCAAGGAAAGTAGAAAGGAAGTACCCTTCCACACAGGCAATGTTGCCTCAGCATAGGGCCACCGTTTCAGACATAGAAGACAGGCAGTATCTCAACCCTGTTCCACAGTCGGCTGTAGGACTTTCAAGCTAGGGGTTATCAACCTGAGGACTGAGGTATCTATCCTGACTGCTTACAAAGTGGTTGCCAAGCTGACCAGGGGCATTTACCCTGCCCAGACTCCCAAAAGAGGTGGGATAAACCGGTGTGCATCCTCTCTTCACTGTCCTCAGAGTGCACTATCATTTAACATCTGTACCATCTGTGTGAGTATAACCCTGCATATTCATTTGTCTCTGACAATAAATCTGTCTATAGTTCAACTGCGAGAACCTTCTGGCGTCCATCTTTGCTAATCTGCACTGCATACAAATACAGTGAGTTGTAGTTTCATACACCCTTGCTCTGCATGGTCTCTTCCATATAGCGAAGACCCATCCTGTCTAAGAGAGTCACATGTACCCCATGCTCTAAACCATACTAGCCTGAGTTTTTACTATTTTATAGCGAAATAGAGGTTACATGTATTTATGTGCAGGGGAGACACAAGGAGCCTTACTACCTGCCCTATGTAAATGGCTGCCTTGTGACCACTGCCACAGTTTTCTGCATGTTAAACGTTTTACTTTAGAGATCAGAAATACCCCAGACACAATTGCTTTGCTTCCCTTAGTGCTCTAGTACATATTGTAAATGATCCCCACAGTGTTTTTGAAACAGTCTATAGACCCCCCACAATTCTTTTATTTTAATGAATAACAAATTCTACATTCTGTGGTATTTTTTTCATTGTACTAAATTACAATATAGAGACAGATTTATGGCAATACTGATTGAGAAATACTGACTGATTTTCAGCACTTGAAATTTTATCACAGTTACTAAGACTTTCCTGACTGTCGGGAATATTATTCTATACATTATGATAGCACCTGTGTATGAGTTACTTCTTGAAGACGTTAGAAGGATTTATAATACATCCATAGTGAGAACAACTTTCTCATGAAGAAATAAATTCTTCACACCACAAAATCATAGATGATTCTGTCAGTAACATATGCTTGTCTGAAAAATTAAGCCAGGAGTGCACAGGCACTTAAGGCTGGCACACAGTTTCTGCACGTGTCCCATTAAATCAAGGATAGTTGTTTTGATCAGCATATATATCCCCTTGACATATGGTGAGTAATTCCAATGAGTTACAGTTTGACTTGCATTGGTTTGAAGATCAATATGCATTCAACTTTTATGTAATAAAGCTAAGATTTATTCTAGGTACTGGAGGACTCAGTAGCTTTAGACTTTAAAAATCTAAGTGACCCTGAATCTCTAGCAGCTTGTTGAATTGGTAAGTATGGCACCCTGGAGAGAAATGGAATGAAGGATATGGCATAACGAGCAGATTAATGGATTTAGAAAAAAATTATATGTACCAAGAGAGCAATAGGTATGGAAATGATACAATAATAAAGTAATAAAGAAATGTGTTTGCTTTGAATAGACTGTCCTATTTTTGAAGGTGTTACATCTGCCTCATATTTTATATAACCAAGTTTGTTTAGAAATAAACATTAAAATGCAGTGCATGTTCTGCTGATACACACCAGGATCAATATAAGTATTCTGTAACGCAAGAAAAAAAGATTCAAGCAGCTTCTGTATTAACATTGAGTTCAAGCACCCAAGCTATGAGATGGACAAATGGGACCTTTTCTTTCTCTAGTTTTTTTTTTTCAACATTCTGTTTTGTACTTTTGGAGTGTGCTTTCCCTCAGTGAGTTGTAACTCTCACACTTAATGCAGAATTAGAAACTTTCCCTTGTTTTCTTGGGGGAAAAAAGGTTAGCCCACACTAGGGGCCAAAGTTATTGCATATTTTGAATTTGGTGCAGTAAATTTATGACTGTTGCCTCAAGAACAGTATTCTTCCTTTTCAATGCAGCTCTACCAGCATGATGTACTTTTGTGAATTAAGTTTTCCATCCTCAGAGGAACAATCACCAAACGAGTTATGTGCAGTAACCATGTACACAAATCTATTTATGCCTATGGCAGGAAAATCAAAACAGAATCCTTAGTCCCATCTCTATATCATCAGTGTTTTTAAGAGAAGTTTTTTATGTGTGTCATGTTTACAAATATCCATTAAGCCTCATTCCAACCCCTGTTTTCAAGGGTACTAGTAATGCAGTTTTAATAACTATCAATTTGCTTAGTTATCAGTCCAGGTGAATGGATACAACCATTAAATTACAGAATTGTTTTAAACTTACTATCCAAAAATTCAGATGAAAATGAACTCAAAAATGACCACAAACAATTATAATTATTTTGAAAACATGCATCAAAGTAAAAAGTTAATGTTTTTTACGTCTAATAAAAATTATGAGTTACCAAGTAAAACTTATAACTTAGAGTAGAAATAAAATAACTACAAAAATGAATGGAAAAAATAACATACAGGTATAGGACCTACTTTCCAGAATGCTTGGAACCTGGGGTTTTCTATATTCCGAGTATGGTATTCTATTTAGATTAACCATGCCTTTAAACACAAAATAAACCAATAAGATTGTTTTGTCACCAATATGGGTTCATGCAGCTTAGTAACCAGTGTCAGACTGGGTGGACTGGGATGACAGGGGCCCATCAGAAAACCCTAGACCATGGGCTCACTCTCCAAACACTTTTTCATTCACTCCTCACTCAAGCTCTATATTTTCCTAGTATTTTTTCTTTACATACTATAATCTATTCTTCTTTATATTTAGTCTCTTTGTTCCCATAGAGAAATAGGGAATGACCATAAATTAGGCCAAATACTAAGTGGCAGGAGGGCCTATTGACACCTGGGCCCAGCGGGAGATTTCCTGGTATCCCTGTGGGCCAGTCCAACACTTTTAGTAACTATCAAGTACAAGGTACTGTTTTATTATTACAGAGAAAATGGAAATCATTAAAAAATAGACATGGTCTCTCATAATTTGGTTCTTCCTGGGTAAGAGATCCTATTACCTGTTTTCTATGTTGAGATTTTCTTAAAACAAGACTGGGTATTATGTATTTGTAAACTCTATTAGAAAGTTATCTTACTCTTTTTATTATACTGAGCTCGACTAAACTATGTAAGTAATGAAAAATAAATGTATGGGTTCAATATAAACATCATTTTCTGGCTGTGTACAGAGGGCTGGATGTCACTTACACTGAGTTTTTATTTTCCACTTTCCCCTACCATATTATTTGTGATATAGCCACAAATAAACAAGAATATTAATCTTAATTAATCCCCAAATATTAAATGGTTATGCTTTAATTCTAAAATCTGACTTGGCCATAATATTAAACCCGCCAAACCAGCTTTTCCTAAGCGTAAAGTGTAATTCCAATAAAAAATGAGTAATCCCTAACTGTAAACACCCCCCCCCCATCTTCTAGGATTCATAAAATAAAATGACACTTGGGCAGTCTTAGGATCACCTAACTCAACCACTGTTTGCAATTGGCATGAAAGTCCTAAAGTATAATGAAAAAAAAACCTGTTACTTTTTAAGGTTAAAGGGAGGAGCTTGCAAACTTAAATATGTTCCCAGATCATTGTAAAATGTTACTGTGTCTATTACAATGCATCTACAATGTGGGCATTTAATATTATTGGGTACTTTGCATTTCACTTTTAGGGGCACATTTACTAATCCACGAATGTCTGAAAAGTGTCCGAAAAGTGTCCGAATGCGTTTTTTTCGTAATGATCGGTATTTTGCGATTTTTTCGTAAATTGTTGCGACTTTTTCGTAGCCTTTACGACTTTTTCGTAAATTGTCACGCCTTTTTCGTAGCGGTAAGACTTGCGCGAATTGTCGCGACTTTTTCGTAGCCATCGCGCCGAGTATGAAAGTTTCGGATTCATTCAAGCTTCGGTATCGTGACTTTCCTTGGGCCAGGTTGGAGCTGCAGAGTGCCATTGAGCCCTATGGGAGGCTTTCCTTGGGCCGGGTTGGAGCTGCAGAGTGGCATTGATTCCTATGGGAGACTTTCCTTGGGCCGGGTTGGAGCTGCAGAGTGCCATTGAGCCCTATGGGAGACTTTCCTTGGGCCGGGTTGGAGCTGCAGAGTGCCATTGAGTCCTATGGGAGACTTTCCTTGGGCCAGGTTGGAGCTGCAGAGTGCCATTGAGCCCTATGGGAGACTTTCCTTGGGCCGGGTTGGAGCTGCAGAGTGCCATTGAGTCCTATGGGAGACTTTCCTTGGGCCAGGTTGGAGCTGCAGAGTGCCATTGAGCCCTATGGGAGACTTTCCTTGGGCCAGGTTGGAGCTGCAGAGTGCCATTGAGCCCTATGGGAGGCTTTCCTTGGGCCGGGTTGGAGCTGCAGAGTGGCATTGATTCCTATGGGAGACTTTCCTTGGGCCGGGTTGGAGCTGCAGAGTGCCATTGAGCCCTATGGGAGACTTTCCTTGGGCCAGGTTGGAGCTGCAGAGTGCCATTGAGCACTATGGGAGACTTTCCTTGGGCTAGGTTGGAGCTGCAGAGTGCCATTGATTCCTATGGGAGGCTTCCAAAATCATGCAAAGTCTGAAAGTTTTGCCCGCTGTTTACGAGCGCTTAATATGAAAAAGTCGCGACAATTCGCACAAGTCGTAACGGCTACAAAAAAGTCGCGACAATTTACAAAAAAGTCGTAACGGCGACGAAAAAATACAAAAAAGTCGCAAAATGTTTCCAATCCGAATTTTTCCCATTCGGATTCGTGGATTAGTAAATCAGCCCCTTAGTATTAGTGTATTTGTGACATACACAGAAATGATGTGTTAGGCTGACATATAAAAGTAGATTTATCCAGATCCAACTCAGCTTTGCTGCTTCCTAGAAACTTTCTATTTAACATATTTATGGCTCCAAGAGAGAAAATTAGCAAGTCATCTTGTATGTCAGAAACGTAAAAAGCTTGTTTGCTTGAAAATCCTTTGATGCACTTGAAAGTTGACTTCTTCCTAATTGATTTCTCTTTTATATCTACTTATGTAAGATAGAAATATAAATTCTTCATCCTTAATTGATGATTAGGCTATACATCTATACGGAGAATGTGGGAGTTTGGTGCCTGTGCTGAAGGATTAAACCTTTATATATCAAATGCTGGTCATCAATGAAGTGTCATATGAGGAGGAAATCATTACATTTATATTAAGATCTCTATTGATGTCCTACTGAAACTCTGTGTGAGCTCTAGATCAGGCATACTGTTCTAAGTCATAATTAGAAACTGAGAAACTAGGGTTGTTTGTAAACAGTATCTTCATCTGCAAGTGTGTGTGGTACAAGCAAACACATATTGCCAAAGCTTAAGAAAATTAGAATTTGAATAAAGTAAATGTAAGTAAAAAGAAAAAGTGTCATAAAAGTGCACATATGGAATAAAGAATTAGTCTTTTATTTCACTGAGCACTTGAACTCAAATGAATTTATGGTATGATGATTTTCATAAAAAGAAATCAACTGTATTTATCATGTATCTACAGACTACAATGTTTAAACTTCTGTTAAAAGTGACATACTCTATTTATTCTTTTTCGGTATTAAGTTTTATTATACTGTACATACCGGTTTCCAGTGCAAAGAATAAATATATTCTTTTTTCATTCAGAACAAAAAATCTTCAGTGATTTAAGAACCCAGACTTCCAGTCCTAACCCAAGTACATGAGTTGTAAGTCAGCATGTTGATCTTGTTCTATTTATGGGAAGCAAGAAGTGGAGGTCTGTATGCTGCCAGAATATGCAGCAATTACCTATTTAGAGGCGTTAAAACTTAAAAGGTGCGAAGTTTCGCGTAAGTTTTAACGCTACGAAAAAAACGCAACTTTTTGCGCAAGTTTTAACGCTACGAAAAATCGCAAGATTTTACGCAACTTTCGTAATGGCTACGAAAAACTCGCGTTTTTACGCAAAAATCGTATTGGTAACGAAAAATTCGTAAAGACGCCGAAAAAATCGCAAAAAATATGAAAAAATCGCAAAATACCAATCTTTACGAAAAAACCGCAATCGGACTCATTTCGACCTGTTCGTGGGTTAGTAAATGTGCCCCTAAGAGTTGGGATCCAAAAATGGGTTATTGTCATTTAAGGACAGATTTATCAAAATGAGTTTAGAGCTAGATACATAAAAACTCGCCCATATACTATTCATCACTATGGGCTTTTTAGAAATGTATTTAGAAAATTAACTCCAACTTTCACCATTGATAAATACACTTCATAAATCCCATAGGAATGATTAAAACATGGGTAGCTGGTACTGAAATAAACATTAATAAACATGAAACATGAAATATCACCTAATATCATTCCATACCTAACATGGATAGGAAACAAAAACTTCCCTACAGGCTTCCACAACCCTATTCTACTCCAATGGAGCAGAGAAGGGCTTCACTATATCTACAATCTATTAGGAAAAGACCTTACTACTACATCCCAAACCGACATAACTAAAAAATATCCATTTACAACCCAACACATATACCTACGTATGCAAATAACTCGTTATGCAGCACAAATCACAAAAGAACTCACAGGCAAAGATAAAAAAAAAGCCTAATTAACCAAATCTGGAAAGACAAAAACGCAAAACAATATACATCATCCATATACCAAACTATCCAAACCCTTATAAACATCGATAATGAAAAATCACACATCTTCAAATGGGCAACTGATATTTCAAACATAAATACAACACAAATCTTAAAACAACACACAGGAATTATGTCCCCGTCAGTAAATACCAAGACATGGCAACACAAATCCTCCACAACTCTTACCTCACCCCAGAAAGGAGACACAAAATGGGCAACTTACCCTCAGACGAGTGCCTCAAATGCCACTCCCCAAAAGCCAATCTAATACACAATCTATGGCCGTGCCCCAAGATACAAATCTTCTGGAAAGAAGTAGCCTTATATTAGACGCAGGTGACTGGAAAACCCCTCCAAATAAACTTAGAATGAGCATTATTTAGCACAACTACACTCTACACACACTTAACCAAACCTGAAAAACAATTGGCGGGGAGACTGTCTGCATCACGGAAAACAATATTACACCAGTGGTTAACCCCAGACACCCCATCCACAACACTAGTAAAACAAAAACGATATCACATTTTTTATATGGACTAGTTGGAGACGACAACCAGAAAAGAACAAAACACTGAAACATTTTTTAATACATGGCTCGCATACATATCTTATATACCACAATCAATTAGATATCTCACAGTCTACACATTCAGACAAACTACATGGTATGACACAGAAACACTCAAAGAACACCCGCTCCTAACTGAAGCATCCCAGTACCTCCAAAACCTCCAAAATCAAGAAACTGAACAACAAAACAACGGACCCCCCAGGAGCCAACAAATAAATAGAATGTTGGCAAACTGTCCACAATGAAAACTACCTCTCACATGGCCCACAGAAAGCAGGTATGAGCTAAAAGTTTAAGTTTTGTTACAATGTTAAACTCAAATGTTTTCATTTCCCAAATTTTTATTGCTAAAAAGACATGTACGTACAACGAAATACCAATATAAATGTTGTAACAGAAATGTCTGACAAAATGCAAATAAAAAAAAAAAAGTTATAAAAAAAAAAACATGGGTAGTTTTTATATATTTAGCTCTAAACTTACATGTTGATAAATCTGCCCCTCAATGTTGGTCTCCATGATCCCATCTTATAATGTTTCTTCCTACATAAGAAAATAGTAATTAAAATGCTAAATTCTAGACCAATTTTTGGGTTACAATTTGGGTCCTCTGCAATAAAGTATGGGGCATAGGTTACAAAATCTTCCATAAAACATCCTATATATGCATACATACATATTAACATAATACCTGTATCTGACATATTGTTTGCCTTTCCATATATTATCTGTACATAACATATATCACATTATTTACATACATATGAGCAGTAACAATGTTCTATTTTGTTGCATGTGGTGAACATTTAGGCTTCCTTCTTACCACTATCAAAGTACTGTTTGTTTAATTAGAAAATAAAAAATGAACTTGTAAGCTATATTCTTTTTATAAATACTGAATTTCTCCTTTCTAATGATGAAAGCCCCACTAAAATGGACAATAATACCTAATGACCTCTGTCATTTGTTATCTGTCACAAGCAGGATAAGATATTTGACTACTCTATAGTGCAAAAAGCAATACTAATGTCATATCAATAGAATATATTCAGCTTTAATATCTAGTTAGTACTTGATGTATAGAAAATCAGAACCTTCTGTTAGCATGAAAATTGAATCAAATGTGATTTATTACAGCAGGTACTAGTTATCCATGCTTCAGAAAATAATAGATGTAACTCAATATCTTTTATTCCAATACACAAATGATAATGTTGGATTTCTTTTTATTAGTGGTTTATTATACTGTAAATCCAACTCCTTGTGAGCCAATCTACAGTAATGATTATGATAGAGGGTATTCTATGCAAAAGAAATGTGTTGCCAATGTATTGTTTATTTGTGGCATTGTCATTGACGGCTGGTAATACTATTTACTGATGTCCATTAAGTCTGATGCTTAGTAACGAATTATCCAACTTATTATATAGATCAGGGCTTTCTAACTGGCAGCCTGCTGTCCAACTGCCCTATGCTGCCTGTGTGGGCCATACTCTGCCTGCCCTATGCTGCCAGTGTGTGCCATACTCTGCCTGCCTTCCCTGCCAGTGTGTGCCATACTCTGCCTGCCCTATGCTGCCTGTGTGTGCCATACTTTGCCTGCCCTATGCTGCCTGTGTGTGCCATACTCTGCCTGTCCTATGCTGCCTGTGTGTCATACTCTGCCTGTCCTATGCTGCCTATGTGCCATACTCTGCCTGCCCTCTGCTGCCTGTGTGTGCTATACGCTGCCTGTCTTATGCTGCCTGTGGGAAGTGAACCTGGCAGGGGTTTGTTCTGGAAGTTTCTTAGCATTTGGTAAATTATTGGTCCCTAAGGTGTAATTATATGCTGGGGGTTGCTATGCTATCCACAGGGGAGGAGAAGCCATATGGATTTAAGGGTATGTCTTAATATGACATAATATAATTCTTTCACATACATGAAGGGTGATATCCCCACAGTGGACACCAACCATTTGGGTTTTTGCTGCACTACCACCATTAGTGTGGGTGTGGTCTTAAAAGCTCTTGTGATAATATTGATGTGGTTTGAAGTGGGTGTGGTTTAAAAAGCGGTCAAATCAGGCTTCTGTTATCAGCCCTCCACCATGTAGGCCACACAAATTCTGGGCCTCTGTACCACAGAAGTTGGACAGCACTCATACATTCCCCAAGTACCTCTGCCAAGCCACACATGCATCCACCTGATTGATTCTATGTGGCATAAGGCTGCACCTCTTTTCAACCAAGCAAATCCTAAAATCCTGACTTTTCCAGAATTCCCACCCTTGCTTATGTACTTGTAATAACATATTGTATGTTTATATTTTGCCGTTTGTGGGCTTGAATTTTAATATAAGTTAACAACACAATCGAGACAGCAGGCATGGCAGATATCACAATTTTTAAAAAAAATGAACTAAAAGAGCTTACAAAGCAAAAGACAAAGACGTGTATTGCTGAAGAAGCATTTTACAAGGCTCATTTACTAAAGCAGCACTCCATGTTCCATGAAAAATTCAGGGGGAAATAATTATGTTTTTACCCACAATGCAGCTTTTCCCCCAGAGTTTCAGAATCATTGAATCTGCTAAATAGATGATGCCAGAAATTGCGAACAATTCACAAATGCAGATACAATGTTTTCTTACTGCATTTGTATGTATATTTATATATATATATATATTGCATATTAGTTATGTATGTAGCAGTACAGCAGGACAATAAATGAACATACAATAATAAATACATATACATACTAAGTGCAATTACATTAAAGATTAAGAAGTGTCAAAGAGACAAGATAGATAAGAAGATGGAAAATAAGTACCAGACCGCAGTGGGATATAATATACAGTGGTATCTTACCACTACTAAGTTTCAAGGTGTTACATTTTTGGTGTACAAGTCCCTCTAAGACAATAGGCAGCTATTCATTTTTTACTTAAACATTATTAATGAATAATTGCTTATCCTACTAAATTAACATGTATCATCTTTTCTTTTAATTAAACTGCAAAGGGAATCCTCTGTTAGGCTCCCCTAAAAGCTAATAACGTCCTACAAAATGTTACAATACTATGTTTTCCCTTGCTTAATTCATACAGACTTCATTTTATCTGGTAATGTTAATTCTGTTTAAGAAATTCAAATTTTTCTTAAGGCTTAAGACCCTTAATAACATGTTTTTTTCTTCACAGCTCTAAACGATTAAAGCTTGCATTATAGGATAAAAGGGGATGTTTCCTCTTTCAGCTAGCTTTGATCTTTGAACTTCTCTTAAAAAGTGCTGATCAATATTGTTGGGAAATGCATAAACTATGTTTCAAAGGCACATTACAATACTGCATATCCGGAAAAAAGCCACCTGTTATGCGCTGCTTATGACCCAGTTAAAAATACTACAAAGTATATTTTCATGGATATTAAGTACTGTGCCTGTGTTTATTAAAGTAACATAATATATATAGTCAGTATTTTCTTAAACTAAAAGAAATATTAGAATTAAGTTCAAATGAGCTGTAGTTTACCAAAGACCATTTGGTTAAGCACCTTTATAAAAAGTGTATTGTATGCAGCCCTATGTGCAGTCATTCTTAGGGACAGAATGTTCCCATAGGGGCACATTCGTTAAAGTACGACAGGTCCAATTACAAAAAATTCATATTTTTTCTAAAGTTTACAATGTTTGCGTATTTTCTGCAATATTTTCGTTAATTTGCACGACTTTTTCGTACTTTGCGACAATTTGTGCAACAAAATCGTATTTGTCGCAGTGAGTAAGAAAGTTTCGGATTCATTCAAGCTTCGTTATCGTGACTTTCCTTGGGCCAGGTTGGAGCTGCAGAGTGCCATTGAGCCCTATGGGAGACTTTCCTTGGGCCAGGTTGGAGCTGCAGAGTGCCATTGAGCCCTATGGGAGACTTTCCTTGGGCCAGGTTGGAGCTGCAGAGTGCCATTGAGTCCTATGGGAGGCTTCCAAAATCATGCACTGAAGGTTCAAAGTCAGAAAGTTTTTCGCGCAATTTACGATCGTTCAAATACAAAAATTTTGTAACTTTCAGATCTTACCACAATATTTTCTACTTTTCGCAAAATTGCCAGCTGAGATCATGTACAAGTCAATGGCAGATGTTTCCTTCCCTTCCCTGTTGGATCCTTCTTTGCTTCAGAACATAGATGTTTCGGAGTGACAATTTGCTTGTGACTTTTCTGCAACTTTTTCCTGCGTTTACTACTTAAGTTCAGACTTTTCATTTAATGTCCGACATTTGTAGAAATTAATCTATTTACATTTTTAAAAAGAAAAATGTTAGAGTTTTAGTAAATCTGCACCTAGGTATTATTAAATATCAGAGTCACCTAAATATACATTTTTGAACAAAAGAAGTGTTATTGACCATTTTCTTGTGCTGTGCTCATTCCCTTAGCAGAATGCTTTACTGGTTCAGTAGTCTGCATTTCAAGTACATTGTTGGCAGGCCTTTTGCCTCACATGGCTTAATTCTAAACAACACATGAATAGAGTCTTATTAGTATTCACGCATGTATATAATAAATAGCAATATTGTGCGTTTGTGTATTTAACACAGTTAAAAAAAAAAAGTACACCCAGGTACCAAGTCATATTATGGGGCACATTTACTAATCCACGAACGTCCGAAAAGCGTCCGAATGCGTTTTTTTCGTAATGATCGGTATTTTGCAACTTTTTCGTGAATTTTTCGAGCGCAATACGAAAAAGTCGCGACAATTCGCGAAAGTCGTAATGGCTATGAAAAAGTTGCAACAATTCACGAAAGTCATAATGGCTATGAAAAAGTCGCAACAATTCACGAAAGTCATAATGGCCATGAAAAAGACGCGACAATTCACGAAAGTCATAATGGCTGTGAAAAAGTCGCGACAATTAGCTAAATTTGTATTGGCTATGAAAAAGACGCGACAATTCGCGCAAGTTGTAACGGTTACGAAAAAATCTCAAAAAATACGAAAAAGTCACAAAATGTTCGTTTTCCAATCTGAATTTTTCTCATTCGGATTCGTGGATTAGTAAATCAGCCCCTAAGTGAGAACACTCGCACACACATGGGGGCTGATTTACTAAGACACGAATTCGAATCCGAATTGGAAAAATTCCGATTGGAAAACGAACATTTTGCGAGTTTTTCGTATTTTTTGCGATTTTTTCGGCGTCTTTACGATTTTTGCGAAAAAAACGCGAGTTCTTCGTAGCCATTACGAAAGTTGCGCAAAGTCGCAATTTTTTCGTAGCGTTAACACTTGCGCGCAAAGTCGCGCCTTTTTCGTAGCGCTAAAACTTAAAAGGTGCGACGTTTCGCGCAAGTTTTAACGCTACGAAAAAACCGCGACTTTGCGCAACTTTCGGAATGGCTACGAAAAACTCGCGTTTTTTCGCAAAAATCGTAAAGACGCCGAAAAAATCGCAAAAAATACGAAAAAATCGCAAAATACCGATCATTACGAAAAAAACGCAATCGGACGCATTCGGCCCGTTCGTGGGTTAGTAAATGTGCCCCATGGTGTGAGACCAAAATGTTGAAATCAACCTTTCTCTATTGGCAATAACATTTTTGTTTTAGAATTCCTCAAATCCTAGGAGTGCTGTCCTTGTTCCAGTGTATTTATTGGCTCTAGAACCAAGGATTTGTTGCTGCATATGTTAAAATTTGTAAAAATGATTTCCTTTTTCTCAGTACCTTCTATTGGATCCCAACTAAGATATAATTAGTCCTTATTGGTAAAACAATCCTATTTAGTTTAATCAATGTTTAAATTAATTTTTGTTAGTAGACTTGATAGACATATGTATGTATATGTTTATTTATAAAGCACTGCTTATGTATGCAGCGCTGGACAGTAGAATAGATTAATACAACAGGGGGTTATTAAAATAATAATAGATAAATAAAAAGTATAACAATAAATACAAGGTACAGTTGCAAAAGTTAAGAGTCAAAGAAGACATAAGGATGGAGGCCCCATAGAGCTTACAGTCTAGATGATTATGGTGATCCAAATTGCAGAAAGATCCCTCTTCAGGTCCCAAGCATTCTGGATAACAGGTCCCATACCTGTGTATTTATTTATACTAAATGATAAGCAATTAGAAACAAAGAATAATTCAAATTGTGTTAAATTACCTTATTTTAAGAGATTTTTAGTGAAACGAGCAGGGTATTGAACCATCTGTGAAGAAATATTTATTTATACCATAGGCTGTAAGGCAATATAGAGATATAATTTGCACACACAGGCATATATAAACCTTTACTCAAACTAGCCCATATTATACAGCTAATAAGTGATTTCGCTAACTTTTTCCTTCCCCATACTTCTGGTGGGCTGATTACTTCTTTATATGTGCTGTTAATTAAAATAATGACTTTTTTATGCATAATAGTAACAGGTTAATAAACTGAACAAATATCCTATTTAGGCAAAGCAAGCAACAGTGTACCTACTATCATACAGGACCTTTTCACTTCTAAATATTTTATTATTTGTCATCCCATGCAAGTAGAAATTGTATTTCCTAAACATCTAAAAATAAAAGTCTTATTAAGATAACTGGAATCTTAGTTTTTTTTCATTTTAGAGAGTTATAAGATTTAATTACTGTGTACATGTTGGAGATACTTCTATATGCAGTAATATGATTATCATAAAAAAATATAATAGGCAAAATGTCCTCCTAGGATAAAATACTTGTGCAAAGTGTTTCTTCAGCAACACAAGTAATTTGTAGCCGTGACATTTCTCTAATGTAATTTTTCATTTAAAAAGAAGGAAATTACATTTGAGAGTGTAAAACCAAGAGGCCTGTTTATGCTGTTTTTGTACAGTTTTTAATTGTAGAATGATTGGATGTTTATTTATAAAAAGTGATAGCAAGTGTAGCCAAAAGTTAGCACATTTCAGTGAGCACCCCAGAGTGATCTAATGTAATACTCAAGTGCCCCGGTCACTCATATGCTCATGTATGTGAGGGGGAAACAATTTCACAACTACAATATTTTCAGCAATAGACTAAAATCATACTGAAAAATGTCATGCACAGTAACAGTTTCAAAGTGGATTGCTTCTTTCCTTCCAGTTAAATAGTTTATGGCAGACAATAACTTACATATTGACCATTAATGGAAAACTATAGCTTTTCAGAGGTAAAAGCTCTGATTTTATTAATCAGGAATCATAGGGGTATTAAGTTAAGTCTTTGTCCAGTCAGCTATTTTACTTTTTCTTATAGGACCTTATACCCCCACATAGGATATTGTCTATAAGAGGATTACTAGAGTAAAAATAAGAGTTGTTGTCTCTGTAAATTAATATAAATCTATTAATAGAAATGTAAATTAATATAAAATCCATTACTTATGCTTATTTCACAAAATAATTTGTCTTTTTATGGTTTACCTCTATGTTCAAAAATGCAAGTTACTATTTTTCTCATTCAATAACAATTTTTTTTATAATAACTTAAGATTCAAACTACTGATATGGTTAAATAGAATGCATATCAAAATATATTGTTCAGACACATCTGTCCAATTTACATTCCCAAGACCTTGCCTCAGACTTCAAGGGTAGAACTGACTTTATCAGCCACGGGATCTTTTCATGCTAGGTTAAACGGTATCTACACTGATCTGCAAATTAGACATTTTCCCTTCATCTTTTCTGCATTTTGTTTGATAAATTCCCTTTCACTAAACAAATAAATTTAGACTTTATTAAATAGACTTCCATTTTTAACCCTTATCTAGGGGTCTGGACGTTTAAACCTAGTTCCTTAAACAGCAGTTTTAAGGATCATTTGTTTTAATAATATTTTGTTAATGTTTTATTAAAACAATAATCTAAGAGGAAAGGTAAGGTGAGAAAAGGGAGAAGACAAAGTACAGTATCTCTCCCCTCCAGCTCCCCTGGATCACCTTCTACCTAGAGGCATGTTTTGTCATTTGCCCTGCTATGAGAGGGTTTGTTTGTTTATTTTTATTGTTTAAATTCCTGGTGCCAGATTCTTCCCAGTAGGGTTATGCCCTTGACACCTTGGCTAATTATTATTTTGGGGGTACATGAAGTATAATCAATCAACTAAAGCCATAAGATGCTCTCTATGTCACCTAGATGGCCACCAAAAGACAGAAAAATATGGTCTCTTGACTTTTGCTGAGGGGTGGATCCATGTAAATATCGTATGTGACTTAATCCTTAACTTAAGTTTACTGATCCCCTTATCCACTGTCCTTATCTACATGAATATATTGAACCCCCCTTTCCAATGACCCCACCACTCATCATTGTTGTACTTCATTTTCAATATTTAGGCTCTCTGTCTTATGTAAAATCTCATGCCTGTCTAGTCATCAATGAAATCTCCTTACATACCAGATTTCATGGCCTTTCTTAGTTGTTGCTACCAATATATTGTGATCCTTTTCCCCAATCTGCCAAGCATTTCTTTTGCATAAAAAATATCCTAAACTTGCTAATTACAGTAGAACCCAGATTTTACACACCCTGATTTAAAGTTTTAACGAAATTGACAGGATTTTTTCCCAGACAAAGGGCGTCTTTTTCCTGGGACTTTACATTTTGACCCAAGGAAAAGTATAGTTGGAGTTCTACTGTATTAGAAGTATTAAATAGTGTATCTGTTTTAGATTTGCACCAGAAATGTCAGCAAAAATATTTTCATAAATATTTTAAACATTCTAGTTGTTTTCCAATATATGAGCATTTTTTATGATTTCATAGTAGTGTTCATTAAAAGGAATTAAGCTAAAATGACTATTAGAAATAAATATATGCAAGAATAAAATATAAATAAGAAAATAATGAACATTGAAATGCGTTCAAACCACAAATCACACGTTTATTTTGCACTTAATGCTTAGGTTATAGTCAAGGTTAATTCTGAGTGTCAAGCAAGTGAGACTGTTACAAGATTTAGTGACAAAGCAAGAGCAAATTAATGCAAGATCGGTGGCCTGTGTATTGATTCTTATCACGAGATACTGAGAAATTAACTCATTATTTAATTAGACTATAAATGGCTCCAAAAATAATCTGCTCTCTGCTCTGATGTCTGCAATTCAACTATCCCTGGGGAGCTGAATATTAAAATAAATACAAATGTACCATAAAATATTGTTAAATGCAGTAATCTGCCAATAAATATTCTATTATTTTACCGGTGCTTTCTGCAATTGCTAGGTGGGTCACATTTTTTTTAGTCTAAAACTCTTTCTGTATTTTGGTGAGCATTACTCATGACATGGAATTAGAAATGTCTTAGAATCATGAATGACATTTTCACATTACAGTGTGGGTTCTAATTAAAGGTCAGTTACCAAGTACTACAATGCAAATAAACAAAGTCATAATGCTGGCTCGCTTTTTCTGATATTGATCATTACAAGTTTACAAGGAAAGGGAGCACAAGGAAGCAGAGACAAAGCATTGTTAATAGGTGAGTGCATTAATTAACAATTTATTTTGTCTCCGGGGTTCCTAAGTTCAGCATGTAGTTCAGCTAAAGGGACAGGCGGTGTTAAATAATTTATACTGTGCATTCCACCCACTGATATTTCACTATTGAAAGTTCTAAATTTAAAAACGTTATGATGCTGACTTTATATTTGCCAGTGGAATATATATTTATAAAACATCTAAAAAGAAATTATCTGATACACCCAGTTCTTATTATGGTCAACAGACAACAAAATTTGATGCAAAACTATGCAGGCTTTTATGTTTGTTTAGTTTACAGGTAAAGAGTTCAGGCTTAGTAGCAAAATATACAATTTGGTGACTAAAAGCGATCATGTATTTACCTTTTGATCAGCTAATGAGGGTTTTTATATACCAATCTTTCTTTGCCTTTTGTGTATGTATTATAGCCTTTATTTTAAATCATATATATAAGTATTCTGGCTTTTAGCCTGCTATAAGTAAAATCTATTTTAAATATCGTTCAGTGGTATATAACCATAAGCTTAAAAGCATACAATATACCTTTAAAAAGTAGCTTGAGTGACATCTGAAGATCATATATTAATGTGAAAAGCAAATACGATTGTAAGCACAAGAAAAAGGACTACAGGGTCATAAGACTGCTTTCTAAGCTAAGGTCTATTGGTCTTAGTGAAGTCGTTTGCACATGGATTGAAAACTGGCTACAGGATCGGGTACAGAGGGTGGTTGTTAATGGTACGTTCTCTACTTGGAATAAGGTTCTCAGTGGGGTCCCTCAGGGTTCTGTACTGGGTCCACTTTTGTTTAACTTGTTCATAAATGACTTGGGGGAGGGTATTATGAGTAATGTATCAGTGTTTGCAGATGACACAAAACTCTGCAGGCCAGTCAATTCTATCCAGGATGTGACATCCCTGCAGCAGGATCTTGACCAACTGGCAATCTGGGCAGCTAAGTGGCAGATGAGATTTAATGTGGATAAATGTAAGGTCATGCACCTGGGATGTAAAAATATGCAAGCCCTGTATACCCTTAATGGGACTGCACTAGGCAAATCCCTAATGGAGAAGGACCTTGGAGTCCTTGTAGATAATAAACTTGGCTGTAGAAAGCAATGCCAGGCAGCAGCTGCAAGGGCAAACAAGGTTTTGAACTGTATTAAAAGGGGTATAGATTCACGGGAGTAGGGGGTTATTCTTCCCCTTTACCGAGCGCTGGTAAGGCCCCATCTAGAATATGCTGTTCAGTTTTGGTCTCCAGTGCTCAAACGGGACATTATTGAGTTAGAGAGGGTCCAGAGAAGGGCAACTAAGCTGGTAAAGGGTATGGAAAGTCTCAGTTATGAAGAAAGACTGGCCAAGTTGGGTCTGTTTACACTGGAGAAGATGCGCTTAAGAGGTGACATGATAACTATGTATAAATATATAAGGGGATCATATAATAACCTTTCTAATGTTTTATTTACCAGTAGGTCCTTCCAACGGACACGAGGGCACCCACTCCGTTTAGAAGAAGGGAGGTTCCATTTAAATATTCGGAAAGGATTTTTTACTGTGAGAGCTGTGAGGTTCTGGAATTCCCTCCCCGAATCAGTCGTACTGGCTGATACATTATATAGCTTTAAGAAGGGGCTGGATGGATTCTTAGCAAGTGAGGGAATACAGGGTTATGGGAGATAGCTCTTAGTACAAGTTGATCCAGGGACTGGTCCGATTGCCATCTTGGAGTCAGGAAGGAATTTTTTCCCCTCTGCAGCAAATTAGAGAGGCTTCAGATGGGGTTTTTTGCCTTCCTCTGGATCAACTTGTAGTTAGGCAGGTTATATATAGGCATTATGGTTGAACGTGATGGACGTACGTCTTTTTTCAACCCAACTTACTATGTTACTATGTTACTATGTAATATTTAATTTATTTATTATTAATAATAATATTTTAATTTATTGTTCTGAAAGTGTTGTAATGATAATTTATCCTCAAATTTCTTTTCATGTATTTGTTTTACCCACAAGTGCTATTGACCAAGACTGACCTAAATGTAATATTTCTGCTGCTGACTTTGCAGTTTCTGATTAAATGAAGCCTATAACATAAAATGTTTGTGCTTTGCCTGACAGCAAATTTGTATAGAAACCTTTAGCCCTATACTAACTCCATGCCTAGCTTTTCTCTTTAATTCTATAATAGCTAAAATAAAAATATTAGATGAGATCCTGATGGCCACAATAACCATTGTCCCCAGACTAGGTAAAGATCCAGGATTCTGTACAAACCGTATGCCAATATCCCTCCTTTACCTAAGTTTTACATTTTATGACAGAGCCCTAGCAGATTGATTATCTAAATCATTAGCAATGATAAGGTAGGCTTTATACAGGAAATTAAACTTTCACATTAGTAGGCTAAAGCTTCATATTTAACTGAATCGTTTTCTTAATGTGCCAGCCATTTATGCAATGCAAAAAAACTTATGCACAGGTGGTACTTGGTGCCAAGTGTATTAGAAAAGCTATTCCCAGCATCTATAACAATGTAGGCAATTTTATGAACATTTAGTGGTCCTGCCACGCTATAAAGCATTTATGAGTAGTGATGAGCAAATTATTTTGGCAGGCATGGATTCGCAACGAAATGATGCATTTTGCCTTCTGCAAATTTTTTACAAAACTGCGGAAAGAAAAAAAGTCGTCAAGACAAAAATGTCACTGATACAAAAAATGCCCATTTACTTCAATGCATTTGGAGTGAGTGAAAAAAGTTTTGTGTAAAAAATGTCACCTATGTAAATTTTTTTGTGCGTAAAGTTTGTCACCTATTGACTTCAATGTGTTTTGCAAATATTTTGCCAATTTGCAATTTTTTTTGCCGCTTTGCAAATTTTTCAGCAGTTTTGCAGATCTTTCGGTGAAACGGGACAGATTCACTCATCACTATTTATGGATAAACTATTTTACAAATGTCTAAGCTGACAGGCCACCTTGTCTTACCCAAAGGAGTAATTGCGTCACTAATACATAAAAGGCTTCTGTCACGAGAAGACATGTTTTCTTGCCAAACACATTAGTTAATAGCGGTTCTCCAACAGAACCCTGTATTAAAATCCATTTTTCAAAAGAGCAAGCAAATTTTTTATATTTAGTTTTAAAATTTTCCATGGGGTTAGTTTCCCAGGAACAGTCTTGTCATATGACAAGTGCTCTGATAAACCTCAGTCACACTAAATGAAATTCTGGATTATCACATCTATATGCTCTTAAGCACTATATACATAAAATACTTCCTGTGGATGTTTATGAAACTACAGGAGTGCTATCAGTAAGAAAAAGGATAGCTAGGGCCTGATGAACAGTAAAAAAATGAAAGCTTATACAAACTTGAAACTACCAGCTGGGAGTGGTATTTAGGGGGTGTGGTCGCAAAAATGGGCATGGTCAAAAATTTGCAGTGCTGCGCGCAGCATCTATTTTTGTCCTCCTTTCCATTTTCAAAATTTTGGGAGGCATGCCTGAGGGGAGTCTGCAATTAAGAAGGAAAAAAACTGCTGTATTAAATAAATAAAATATAACCTAACAAAAGTGAATGCAAGATTAGATTTAAGTAATGTTCTTCTGCCCAGCACCCACCTCAAGTTTGTTTTGGTTCATATGCCCCTTACTTTTTCAGTAACTTTAAAATTTAACTATGTTTTTATTTAAAAATGCATCATTTGGTGTAGTTAAACATGCATGAATATGTTTTTCAGCTTTGAGAAAAAACCATATCCAAGGAATGCTTGCCCAAAAACCACTGCTATACTCCTTCCTGTGCTACCTGGCATGCCAGCCACCCAACCCTGTAGGGGGGCAAATGGGAACCAGGTAACCAACTTGTCACCCCTCTTGCGGGACCCATGCCCGACAAGAGCCTGCATCAGCACCAGTCGGCTATTCAGCCATAACAATCCATGGCCATAGGCCCCCTGGGCAAGCATTCCACCGCCCGCTGTGAAAAACAAAAATCTCTGGACCCAAATGAGTCCCCCCACCTGTCACTATTCTGAACTTTCCTATAGGGCGGGTGGGAGGGACGCTGCTCCAGTCTCCAAAATGGCGCAGCTTCCCCTGGGCGCTGCACCTGTATCTCCTCTCCCTACCTCTGATATCACTTCCTCCTAGCCCTGTCACTGCCCTCCTCCCTGCACTATGGGCCGTCCGGAGCCCCTATTCTAGTTTCTGTCACTGCCAAACTAGGAGTGAAAAAATGTTAAACGTAGATCCCTATGTTGTCAAGATCTGCTTTAAGGTTGTACTGTGGTGTACTATCCTTGAGGCAAAAGGATCACATGGAGATGTAGGATGAAAGCTAAAAAGCTTAGGCATAATAAATAAGACATATTTGTATAAAGTGGAGTAGCAACAGAGCTGAAATAGAGTGTGTCTAGTTTATATTGCAATTTCTATTAAGAGTGCTAGTTAGAGGCAACTACAAAAGTCTTAAAGTATATCATTAACTGCTGCTTGTGTTGAAGAGAATTACAGGTCAATTCATCGTCTCACTAAAACAGTTGAGTTTTATATTTTACTATGAGCAGACAACGTTTCCTAGGATTTATGGACTGGGTCACAGGTCTGATATGATCTATCACTGCAGGTACACTGCTTGCTTTTAGAACCCATGATTCTGGTGCTAGCATTACCTTAGGAACACCCTATATATACCATGTGACCCCCATAAAGATTACTATGTCTTGGATATCACATACAGTACAGGGCTCAAAGCAAGACTGGCACTCTTTTGTTTTATTTTTGACCCAAACAGAAGAGCAGTTGGTTGAGGAGTCACCTATCATTAATATATTCCACCTCTGGTAACACCAGAAAATAAAAGTGTGTTATGTGCATTAAAACATAATGTACTATTACCCTGCAGTGTTAATATTGCATGTGTGCTTCAAAACCACTACTGCAAGTTAAATATATGAGCTGCTTTGTAGCCATGGGGTCAGCCGTTGCAGATGAATAGGTCATGCTTTCACTATAGATAGATAATGTGTAGAATACAACAATTTTAGTTTTTACACACAAAGATATGTAGGTTTCTAATGGCACCAATGCCTCTCTATATAGTTCTATAGAATAAAATCTTCGTCCATATAAAATAAAACTTTTATTGCAAAGCAATAGTTTGTAGGTGCTTGATCAAAAAAAAAAACTTAAAATGTAAAAAAAAATCTACCTGTTAATTTCTGTGCTATTATATATTAGCTACTTGAAATGACAATTTGTTCTGTGTATTTATGGTTATAGAAATACCACTGGCTTTAAAATAAAACCTTTTTCTAAAAATATCATTTAGTCCCTAAAATTCATACGTACCTCATTTATTTTAATGGAAAAGCAGCATTAGTTCATATTAATTGCACTGCATGATACAATTGACATAGTCAAAGAAAATAGCATGAACAGAATTTAAATTAGCTTTATATACATACAGACATACATACATACATTGTATAATTCTAGGCAAACAGAAAAAGCTTACATGCTATAAATATTATTTTGCTACAGAGTCACTATAGTTGTATACAGTATATATCACAATTCATTGTTGTTCTGGGCAATGCAATTTTTTCAGTCAAGAAAACCTACAGTATTAAATTCCGAGTAACTTGACTTGATACCACATTTGCAGCTAATTTTAAACAAAGCTTATACTAAAATCAATAAATTAGATTTGAATTAAATTTCATTGTCACGCACACTACATAATGATTTCACTTAGTGCGTGAGTTAAAATGCAAGACGACGTGTCATTTGTAGAGATTTTCAGGGCTGTAGAATGCCCAGCAGCTGTTATATATTTCATCTGACATTTGTTATAGAAAGACATATAGAAATAGTCCACTAATAAGCTGTTTTTGATACCTAGAAAAGTTCCAAATAGGGATCGCTTTCTGTTAACAGTTGTGGTGTTTTTTTGTTTTTTTGTTCAGAACATTCACAGTGAATGGGTAAAAAATGTTTTAGCCTCCAACTACATGTGAATACCTTCTGTTTAAAGAAGGCTTCAGTATATGTAATTTAGACTGGTGGGCTTTACAGCTCCCTTTAGCTCAGCTCACCCCAACATATCTGGATTTTTTGATTTGTTACCCAGAGGATTATCAGATTTCATTATCATGCACCATTAAGAACTAACATTTTTTAATGTTTTTAAGGCTCTATCCCCCAAATGTAATAAAAGTTTGCCCAGGAGCAGTAACTCATAGCAACCAATAAGGAGCAGTAACTCATAGCAACCAATAAGATGTTTGCTTTTAAACAGGTGACCAGTAAACACTTTCTGCTGATTGGTTGCTATGGGTTAGTGCTCCTGGCCAAACTTAGTATCTTTTATTACATAACCCCATTAATGTTAAAGCTGTGTCTCTGATATTAAACCAAAGGTTATAATTGCATAGATTGAAAAACAGACATTAAGGAGTCTCCTCCCATTAAAATCACTTACCTGATATTTAAGTGAGTAACATGAGACATGCACATTCCTTCTGTTTTAAGAAGGCTTTGGCTTCTTGTGCCATTTCTCTCATTGTCTTCCTTTGTGTCTCACCAAACCAATCTGTCCCAATCATTATAATTGTGAAGGTCATTTAAGTATGTTCGCACCACTGTGACACATCCACAGCACTGTTTATGCCAACTGTTTCCTCCTATAGTAGGCTAGTACAGTGTTTTTCAACCTTTTTTGGGCAAAGGCACACTTGTTTCATGAAAAAAATCACGAGGCACACCACCATTAGAAAATGTTAAAAAATTTAACTCTGTGCCCAGCAGCAGTGCCCCCCTAGTACATTGGTGCCCAGCAGCAGTGCCCCCCTAGTACATTGGTGCCAAGAGCAGTGCCCCCCTAGTACATTGGTGCCCAGCAGCAGTGCCCCCCTAGTACATTGGTGCCAAGAGCAGTGCCCCCCTAGTACATTGGTGCCCAGCAGCAGTGCCCCCCAGTACATTGGTGCCAAGAGCCAGCCCCCCTAGTACATTGGTGCCCAGCAGCAGTGCCCCCATAAGTCAGTGTGCCCCGTGGCCCCCCCTAATACATTGGTGCCCAGCAGCATTTTACTTCTGCTCTTCGGCGGCTTCTCCGGTGGCTTCAGCAGCATCTTCGTATCCCTCAGGCGCGCCGCCTCTGCACTTCTGCCTACACGCGACCGCACACAGGCCCTTTTATAACGTTGCGCCCCGTGCGTACTGACGTCACACGGGGCGCAACCAATGACAGGGCCCCCTTTGAAAGTAAAAATTGCGGCCCTGCCTATGGCACACCAGTCAACATCTCGCGGCACACTAGTATAATCACCTGTAGAATTACTACATCTTGTACTGAATGCTAAAGACTGCAGGCATGTTATGAGACCAACTAAAACTCAACCTGCTGTTGTTATCCAGGTCTTTTGAAAGCCAAAGCTGGGGAGAAAAGATATTTGCTATAACTCTCCAGAAGCACCTATCTCATCAACATAAATATGCAAATGTAGGCAATTTCTTACATCCATTGAACTGGTATAACCACTCCCTCTATTGTAAGCTAAAAGTATGGGCATGTTTAGAGGCTCACAGAAAACCTGTTTTCTTATACAGGCCATTTTGCAGGAGGGAAAAGATGCATGTTACACCCTTCCTTTCCAGGATCACCTAAGCATGTTATTATACGTATACAAATTCATATTGCAAACCACATATCAGGAAATTAAACTAAATGTTGAGAATGATAAAGGTTAATATACCTTACTTTATGCCACTAAAAGTAGTGTAAAAATCATGGAAATCACATTATGAACTATTAAAGGAGAACGAAAGGTAAAAACTAAGTAAGCTTTATCAGAAAGGTCTATGTAAATACAGCCATAAGCACTCACAGAAATGCTGCACTGACTTCTCTGAAAAAGATTAGTTGTGTCTGTAATTCATGTGCCAGAGACACGCAGCTCTCTGCTCTCTCCTCTCTCCTGCTCCCCCCTCCTTCAAGAATGCTAAGAACTCACTCCCCCCCCTTAGGAATGTGGATGTGATCCAATCAGCAGGAAGCTGACTCATAGGGGCAGATTTATCAAAACATGAGTTCGAATCCAGAATGGGAAAAATTCGGATTGGAAAAGAAAATTTCTGAAGATCGCAGATATCACGAAAATGCTTACGAAAAAATCTTATTAGTCACGATAATATCGTATTGGTGATCCGAAAGTCACGAAATTTTCATACCGAACCATTGCAAACAGTGGCAGAGCCTTTCCGAATTTTTCACGTGAGCTGCGCGAAAAAAACGGCAAGAATAAGCTTGGAGCATTCGCATGAACACTCCGAGCATTCGGGTCTTTGTAAATCTCCCCCATAGTCACTAACTGAGCATGTCTGTGCAGGAGTGAGGCATTATGGGAACTTTCTTTACACAGCTCAGCGTTTTTCCTTCCTGTTTGGCTTCAGATCTTCTAAACAGGTGAAATATGGGGAGACTTAAGGGCACTATTAATACAACTGAAGGTATGCCTGCAGCTTGAGATTAACTCTTTACTAGCCTTTCCTTCTCCGTTAAGATGAAGAAATATATAAAACATTATAATAAATTTGTGCTAATGGTTATTGGGATATTTATTCATCTTAACAAAACTGCAGGAAATACAAAACATGAATATCAGTGCATTCCTGTCCCCAAGTATTGCCAGTAAAATGTACTTATATGTTTATTTTAATAAACATGTGAACCCCCAACCACTATGACGTCAGAAAAAAACTTTTTTTTAGAGGAATAAATCCTGTGACATTCGGTACTTGAAATGTGTACTGGGGTTAAATGAAATTCTGTCTTTTTTGTAATAGTTCTACCACTGGTGGTCCTTACACTTATTTAAAAAAAAATAACTCTGTCTATAATTATTAATAAAATCCAGCAACCTCTCTTTTCACAGTTTGTTATGTTTAGGGAGGGCACAGCCAGGCAGATGTGCCATTTGTTGAGAAGTCCTGTAAAATCATACAGGTCAAGCAATCCCCAAAGGCCAGCCATGATCTTTATACTGCTTTATTGGTTGTCAAATTAATTCTGTCTCTGTGATAGAAAATTTTGTAAGTACATAATTATTCATAGTCAGCAAGCTTGCAGTGTCCTATTTATGGCACTTAATTACTGTAATTATTATATCATTGTTATTTCAAAAACTTAAGTATGGTTTATAATAGTCCCTGTTCATCATGGGTGACTTTGCAGAACTGATACTTCGTTCACGGACCCAGCCGCAGATGAAAATAAATAAATAAAATGCATGCATGCACTCATGGCTGTTTTTTTTTATTACAGTCCAGTAATTCTGTCATTATGTATTAATATTTTGCCTGATTTTTTGAGGACATTTTTAGCTATAACCTTGGGCTATGTCCTAAATTAAACATCATTTAAATTTTTTTATTTTTTAACTGTTTAAAGATTTTTTTGTACAGGTATGGGACCTGTTATCCAGAATGCTCTGGACCTGGGGTTTTCCAGATAAGGGATCTTTCTGTAATTTGGATCTCCATACCTTAAGTCTGCTAAAAATAATTTCAATATTGAATAAACCCAATAGGTTTGTTTTACCTCCAATAAGGATTGATTATATCTTAGCTGGAAATACAAGGCACTGTTTTATTATTACAGAGAGAAAGGAAATAATTTTCAGTAATTAGAATTATTTGCTTATTATAGAGTCTATTGGGAGATGGCCTACATGTAATCCGGAACGGGTTTCCAGGTAACGGGTCCCATACCTGTTTTATACAAGTTATTTCTATCTATCACACTGAGAGGGAATAATAATTTTAATTGGAAAGAATTAATTTGTTTATACTGTTAAATATACACATGTATAAATACCCATGGAGAACAACTGCAAAAAAGTTCAAGGTTCAGAACAAGCTGCATTTTGTTCAACAAACTAACTGAAATAAAATACTGAAAAGTCCAAGCCCAAAAAAACTCTTTGCTCTATGGCAAAAACCCTGTAATCAGTAGTAAATACTATTTTGGATCACAGGTTAGATTAAAGTGAGGTAGAATAATTAATTACCAAGCATCACAAAATAGTAGAAGCTACCAATATTCTTAAATAAATAAGGGCAAAAACTGCCTAATGCAGTACAGGTATGGGATACTTTAATCAGAAACTTGATATTTAGAGCTCCAAGCTCTCAACTACAGGAAGGCCATCTCCCATTGACTGCATTTTTTTCCAAATCATGTAATTTTTAAAAATGATTTTCTTTTTCCCTTCTCTTTTAACTTAGCTGCTTAAATCCATTTTGGGGGCTGAACAATCCTATTGGGTTTAGAAAACATTTACATGTTTTTTAATAGCCTTAAAGTTGATCCTAATTAGAGAGAAACCCTCTTAACCAGAAAACCCCAGGTCCCAAGCATTCTAGATAATAGTTACTATACTTTTTTATATGCCAAAAATACATAGACATGCCATTAGATCCCTCTTGCTTAGAAAGCTACTGTAATTATCAGCACACATTGTTTACAAGACTTAGGGGCACATTTACTAAGCAATTATGGGATAAAGTCGGTCGGATTTTTTCTTACTTCTAGATAATTTCGAGATTTACAAGTGGGTTTTCACCAGAACTCTATTTTTTATTTTTTTATTCCCAGAAAAAATTGAAGTTTTTCAAAGATAACTCCCATAATTTGTGATTCATTAATTAATAATTAGTTAAATTTTTTTTTTTTAAATGAAAATTCAAAAAGTTTGTCCAGGACCTATGCAGGCTTAGCATAGTATAGAAATTGAATAGTCAGTGACAGCCTGTCCTTGACACATTTACAAGGACAAATTAACTCCCTCAATGTATTCAGTTTCACCCAGTTGAAGAGGAAGTTAACGCCACGTCTGAAAAAGGGACGTGGCCCTGAAACGTTATATGGTTTGTTACTATTAAAAATCAGCAGGGTTTATCCCACATAAACAAGTCCTGTTGTGTCGGTATTTTTGTGCTATTTGCAAGAGGAAGTTAATCCCATTATTGTTTTCAGTTTCACCCACTTTAAAGTGAAACTTAAACACATTATTGTTTTCCATGAGTGCCAATGCTTCTGAAATGGCTGCTGGAGCAATTACTGTTTGGGAAAAAAAGAGGATTCATGGAAACTAATGTCAAATTTTTCAAGTTTTAACAATGCTTTCAACTCAAAAAATGTGGGATTTTCGTTGAACAATTCACGCATTATCGTGACATATTATAAATACAGCAATGATCGAGTTTCATTCAAATTTATACTATAGAATGAAAATTGAAAGCAATTCTATCTGTCCAAAATATCTTCCATTATAAAATGTTTAATTATAGAATACCTCTTCCTCTTGTGTTCTTGAAATGTTCTGGATATAAACTTTCTTTTGTACTGCATTCTTATTTTGGGGTTATTTTTGTACATTTAAACAATTTTTAAGCATTTCTGTATTTATTGTAACTGAAGATATTGATTTTATGCAATGAAATGTATAAAGATATACCTTTTGCTCCTGGAAAGAGCTCAACTTCTGCATTCACATTGAATCAGTAGAGGAGTCATCATTCTTGCAATCCTAAGGGATAAGCAATCGTAAGACTATTCTGTCTTCAGCTAATACCAGTACTGTGAATTTGTGTATGCTTTTAAATGAAGCTAAAAAACTACTCTTCAAAATATTAATGTACATTAAAGCTACATATGGGTCAAGCTGATTTTTTGCTGATAGTTCTTAAGCCTGACTGTTTTGCCAACCTGAATGTACCTTCTCTACCTGTCAGTTATAGCATCTAATGCTATAATTTGGATCTCCATGCCTTAGGTCGACAAAAAAATAATTTAAACATTTATTAAACCCAGTTGGATTGTTTTACCTCCAATAAGGATTTATTATATCTTAGTTGGGATCAAGTACAGGTTTTATTATTACAGAATAAATGGAAATCATTTTTGGTTTATAATGGCATCTAAGGGAGATGACCTTTCTGTAAGGCTAATGCCAGACGAGGCGTAAGGCGGATATTTTCTACATGTGCCTGCACCGGAATGAATGAGATACGCTCGGGTGCAGGCACATGTAGCCGAAATACGCAGAAAAATGCGCAAGAATGCGCACCCGAGGGTATCTCATTCGTTCGGGAGGCGTAGGGCGGTATTTTCAGCAAGCACTTTTCTGCTTGCCGAAAATATCCGACCTACGCCTTGTCTGGCATTAGCCTAATTTGGAACTTTCTGGATAACTGGTTTCCGGATAACAGGTTCATTACTTTCTTACGATCATGATTAGTGTAGAACGTGTATAAAAAAATAGTATGTTTCTCATATTCTTCTTATTCTTCTATATTGAAGTGCAGCAATATTACTATTGCAAGACCATATCTATAATCCCTGTATCACCTGATATGTGTGTTGCTAAATTACATTTTTTTTTTAATTTTCATTTTGCAAAACTGCCTTAATAACGAGCCATGTCTATGGACATAAAGCAACTAAGCATAGTTTAGTGGACTGGAGCTGTACACACTTGTCCTTCATACACTTGCTGAGTAGGGTAGGTACATGGTTATGCCAGGAAACTAAGCTACAATAAACACTGAAGAGAAGAAATGTGTGCAGGCCTCCATTGGTGAGCATACTTAACATATGTAGTTGGGCATCTACAATAGTTTGAGTATTACCATGCAGCTGGTAGCCCTATCTGACCCAGTCTGACAAATCTCTTTAAGCAACCTCTACTATATTATTAGTTTATTTAGGTCACATAATCACAGTAAATAGATAAGATGTGCTGGTTAAATGGTTAACTAACAGAAGTGTGCCATGTTTTAAAGTACACACAAATCTAAGTAAATTTCTGTATATATTTCCCTGTGAAGGAAACAAAAATCATACCACCATCACAACAAGTAGTAATCTAAAGGAAAATGAAAGATTTTTATGAAACAAAAATATTGATCTTCCCTAGACTAGATTAATAAAGTTGGGCTGTAGGTGATTTTACTGTTATTAACTGCTGTCAATTCTGCCTTAATATCAACACTGTTTTCTTAATATTGAAGTCCAAGTCTGTATCAAATAAACACCACAGGAATTCTACAATGCTCCTGCTGCTTCATATTTTTTAATCATGATTCACATGATGAATATCTGGGCAAAGTAATTATCCCTCCATAGACCTATTATTATAAATAACTTGTACAGATCTACTCTGTTTTGACATAACGAGTATTTCTGAGCAATAGAGTATAGAATAATCCATTATAATTTTATGGTGTACTACAGAAAATGAGGTATCTGTGGAGGTAATGTAATACCTCCATCAAGTCTATTCACCCATATCAATCAGATGTTTGCATTAAGAGGTAAGCCATAAATGCTACCTGATAATTGGTTGCTATGGGTAAAAAAGACCTGGTTGTAAAGCCTTTTAGATTTAATTTGTTCCAATGAGGAAAATAATTGTCCAAATGCTTTATCCCAGCATGTAGCACACGTTGGGGAGAAATGATTCGGAGTGGAAGTAGAATTCAGGACTTCTGCCACTCCATAGAATGGAATGATTTTTGTCTGCTCAAAGCAGTTGAATGGATTCTGATGAATTAAAGCAGATATAAGATATGATAGACATGTCAATGTATTAAACATCTTCTTGTCAGGAAAATGTGTCTAGAAGTCAACTTTTTTAGTCTTTACCATGAAAAGTGGAAGTCTTTCTATGAATCCAGTCACTTGAATTCTTAAGAGATGTCAAGAATACTCTAGTTTCTTTATTTCTCAAGTCTGTTGAAACCTTGAACAATGCAAGAATGTCTTTATCTAGTATTTTTACAAGAAAATTCAAGCAACAAATACCTAAACACCTAAGACTGAAAAATAGTTCTGAGAAATGTATAAATGTGCTCTAAATCCTGAAAAAACTTTTCAAATTGTCTAAATCTGTCTACTATTCTATACAACACTGTTATAACGCTGAACATACACTTCTATGTAATACATAATATATTATAATATATTATATGTAACACTTCTATACGATGTAGTGCATCAGCAGGATGTGAGGCGTGAGATACAATTTACTTTTTTTTTAATGTAAATCTTGGTAATTCTTGGTAAGAAAAGTGACCATTTTTGAAATCACATTTTATTACTATGATTTTCGTAAACCATTACCTCAGTCATAAAAAAAAGATGATTATATATATATATATATATATATATATGTGTGTAAATGTTATTTGCCAGTGATGGTTCACCATGTCCAGGATAACCAACTAGTGTATACTGTACAATATACAGCTTTTGCATTGGACAGGTTAACAGGGGACTGATGACCAAATCCTATTTTTTTTTTCATATTCAAAACATTGTATTGTCTATGTTTTTTAAGTAGACTAAGGGGCAGATTTATTAAAATGTGAGTTTAGACATAAAAACTCACCTACATTCTATTCATTCCTATGGGATTTTTAAAAGCATGTTTACTGTATTAATGAGTGAAAGTTAGAATTCACCATCTGATAATTACACTTCTTAAAGAGATTCTGACAGAGTTTGAATTTTTTTTTATCTTGTCATGTTATGTACTTACCTGATAGCTTCTGAAACACTATTAAAAAAAATCCCACGGTCCAGCTGGTCCTCTGTCCACACCTTCTGAATCTAAGTCCCACGACGCCGCCATCTTCTTTCTTCTCTTCTGGGTTCCTGGAACGCCACCCCTGCAATAAAAAAAAATGCCTACCTTTCCACCAATCGGCGACGGGTCCTGCGCTGCCCTTTCGCGCACACGTCATCGCTCAGGAACAAAGACAGTCGGGTTTGTCTCACAGTCGTGTCCAGGATTTTAAGAAGCGTTTAATTAGAAAACAAGCGCTTTCCGGAGAAAACGGTCAACATGAGTAGTAGGTACTTTTGGAGGTAGAATCATATAATCAAATGTATTAATTTGCTGTCAGTATCACTTTAAAATTCCATAGGTATAAATAGAATGTAGGTGAGTTTTTCTGCCTAAACTCATATTTGAATAAATCTGCACCTTAGTCTACTAAAAAATTATTTTAAAAAATGAAACAAGCCCAATAGGATTGTTCTGTCTCCGATAAGAATTAATTATCTTAGTTGGGATCAAGTACAAAGTATTGTTTTATTATAATAGAGAAAAAGGAAATAATTCTTAAAAATCAGAATTATTTGATTAAAATGAAGTCTATAAGAGATGACCTCCCCATAATTTGGAGCTTTTGGGTATAACTGTATAAACTTATTAAGTTAGTTATTAAACATATCAGTGTCCTCTGAGATTGCCCTTTGTTACTACACAAATGTACCTTCTTTTCCTTTCTTTACGATGTAAATTATGCATAGAAACCTTTAGAACGAACATGTGATGCTTTTTTCCTTTGCTACTGGCAATAGAACGGATGCATGACAGATATGATTAACACTTTTGTTCATGTTCTAAGATCATACAGATAATTGCAGTAGGTATGACATTAGGCATGCATCTCCCATGTGATTAGAGCTGTGCTGTATATTCAGATAACTGGCCTGTCTATGAAATCAAGGTTAAATATGTACTAAGTATGAAAAAAAAAGATTTAAACTATGGGGAAATGCTATTCAAATTGCTTTATGGCATTTATATTTACAAGTGAAAAGTAAATAATTTTTGTTTATTGTAGATTGCCTGACATCTTGCATGCATGCGGCTTTAATTATGTGCATACCTAATTCTTTGGAAATATATTGTCTCATTATTTACTAGAATGCTGATCTCAGTAACGAGGGCTAATAAGCTTTGCTTCCCTCACTGATGAGTAATATAAAGGGCATGCCATGTCTGGAAGATGAAGAAATCGTTTTTTGTCAGAGACTAAATCAAGTCAAAGCAGGATGAAAGATGACTGAGTACATTTGAAACATACGATCAATAGTTTCTCATACATTCATTTCCATTAGCTGGCAGAGATAAATTATGCAATTAAAAAAAAAAAAGAAATACAAAGGTTAGTAGAGTGAACTGTTTTGTAAGAAAGCCTATCTCAGGGCAAATTTATTTTCAGTATGCAGAATTTTTTTCTGCCAGTAGAAAATGACAGTAATGTGTCTTACAATATGTCAGATACAGTGACAGATATTACAGGCCAGGTGCATAACTGCCTACACCATCCTGCAGAGGCAAAACAATCATATAACTGGATCTTTTCCTTTTTGCTGTGTATATTTTTTAGTTGACATCTATTTAAAAATAGAATAATGCGGGGCCCAAAACTGGAGACTGACATAGGTATACCATGGACTTGTGGAATTGTTTTTAAATGAGCTTATTTATTGTGGATATAAGGAAAAATTAAGCTTGTGCTGATTACAAAAAGGTAGGGTTTTTTGATAAATGGTTGTGTTTCATAAAATTCCTTAAAGGAGTGGTTCACCTTTAGTATGTTACAGAATGGCCAATTCTAAGCACATTTTCAACTGGTCTTTATTTTTTTCTAGTTTTTTAGTTATTCGCTTTCCTATTTTGACTCTCTTCAGCTTTCAAATGGGGGTCGCTGACCCCAGCAGCCAAAATCTATTACTCTTCGAGTCTAAAGTTTTCTTGTTATTGGTTAAGGTGCCTTTTTGGAGGCAAATACCTTATGAACACAGTTATAGTTGTATATTACCAATTTTGTGTTTCAGTGCTAGATGCACTAGAACTGTTAAGGTACTTGGTAAATCAAAAAGGTGGATAAGTGTAATAGAGAGCTTTGTTTTAGAGCTTAAGGTTAATTTGGTATAATATTTTTTCATAGGAAGAAGGTTTGCATCAAAATGATCAGAATTATGATTATTTTCACAATAATTAATGAGAATCACTTTAGGGGTACAAAAAAACATGGTGGCACAATTGGTTAGGCCAGACAGAGCCCTGCGCCATGTTATAGCTGATTGAAAAGAAAATAACCCAATCTTTTAGAGGGGAACCCTTTATCACATTTAAAGGACAGGTAAATACAAAGTAAGCTTTATCAGAAAGGTCTATGTAAATACAGCCATAGAGTCCTCTATCAAAAGAAACACAGGATGTTTTTTCTCCATTTTTGTAAACATTTTTTGCTGTCCTAAGCAAACGGAGAAAGCTTTTAGAGCTCTTTACTTAGGTATGGTAATGGTTTCTGAAGGATAAATATGTTGTTCTAGGTGGCAATAATGTGGCAAATCTATTGGTAGTAAAATGCCAAAATGACTTTTCTTCTCCTTTAAGCTTTTTGCAAGGGTTTTGTGGGCTTCCCTATAATAATTGTAGAGGTTAATATGGAGCTGCACCCACACAATAATATGTGGTTGGAGAGCTTACTCCATTTATTGTGACCGCTGGTGATTGAAAGTGACAGATTCATTCATCACTAGTGACCACCTGTGTATTAATGTTTTTAGGACATGTACAACCCTCCCTTTGTCTGGCTCCATATTAACCTTTATACTGCTGGTATGCTGACCCTTTAAGCCAGCCTTGCTTTCCACTGTCTATTGGTGTTGATAGTGGTGGATTGAACCTTATCTTTGCTATTGGAATCTGCGTTATTTTTTGTTCACGCGTTTAATCCATAGAATGTCTTACAAGTATATTAGGACACTGAGTTGAACAAATTTAAATGCTTCATCTTATGAGGATAAAGGGTATTCTGTATTCTAATGGTTTCCTGTTATTTGTCATTAGCTTTTTTATTCTTGTTTCTTAAAAATCTTTAATTATTGCTATTACTCTGATGCTTTCCCTTGCAGCCTAGTTTATTTGCAGGGTATAATCCATTAAATTAATTAAATGAGTGGATTAAGTTCTGTAGTTCTGTAGTTCATTAAATCTGCTGCTACTCTCTCCCTTTATATTCAACTATAATTAACCCTTATGACTGTGGTAATGTACAATCATAACCTCTATATATAAAGTACATTTAATTTGATTTATCTACTATTTATCTAATATGAGCACAGTATGAGATAAACATACAACATGTGCAGTAAAAAGGTTTCATTAAGTATTCAAAATGATGGAAAGAACTAATTTCTGGCTTAATTGAGAAGGAAAGGTAATATCACTGGGGGAGGGGTGTCAAATGTTACACCCCCCCCCAGTGATTATAAGCACTTCTGCTTCTTCTACGTCTCTATTCTACAAGGTTCTTAGACTGCCACATGTGTAGTAGTATGAACAAGCCACCTATTTTTTTTTTTTAAAGATTTTTTTTTTCACTCTAGTGCATATGCACAGTTGTCAGTGACCATGGGCCTAGGGTATCAGGTAAATGAATATAATCACTAGGGAGCTGATTTACTTACCCACGAACGGGTCGAATGGAGTCCGATTGCGTTTTTTTCGTAATGATCGGTACTTTGCGATTTTTTCGTATGTTTTGCGATTTTTTCGGATTCTTTACGAATTTTTCGGATCCAATACGATTTTTGCGTAAAAACGCGAGTTTCCTATCCATTACGAAAGTTGCGTAAAAAGTTGCGCATTTTGCGTAGCGTTAAAAACTTACGCGAAAAATGCGCAACTTTTTGCGTAAGTTTTAACGCTACGCAAAATGCGCAACTTTTTACGCAACTTTCGTAATGGATACGAAAAACTCGCGTTTTTACGCAAAAATCGTATTGGATCCGAAAAATTCGTACAGAATCCGAAAAAATCGCAAAACATACGAAAAAGTCGCAAAATATTCGTTTTCAAGTCGGAACTTTTCCAATTCGGGTCGGATTCGTGGGTTAGTAAATCAGCCCCTAGGGGTGCTTAACATTTGCACCCCACCAGGGATTTCACCTTTCCTTCTCTTGTAGCTGATTGTGGCCTGTGGCCTTTTGCATTTTGCCCACTGTTGAGGCCAGTGTAAATAAGGAAAAAAGTTTGTATCAATTCATACAGCACTTATGAATATACCATTTCTCAATAATGACCTATTGTATAATTTTGTGAAAAAAGGAGAAGGAAAGTCATTTTGGTATTTTACTGCCAACAGATTCTCCACATTAGTGCCACCTCGAACACTATATTTATTCAGCTGAAAGCTTTACTATACCTGAGTAAAGAGCCCTAGAAGCTCCCTCTAGCAGCTTCCATTTTAGCTTGGTTTTGGTAGCTTCCTGCTAAAAGGCTATAGCCCTTTGAAGCTCATATCACGCATTCCTAAGGGAGGGGGGACGGAGATCTTATGCATTCTTATGGGAGGGGGAGCAGGAGAAGGGAGGGGGAGAGAGGAGAGAACTGAGCAGACTCGTGCCCCAAACCTGAAGGAGCCCTAAAAGAGAGGAAATCTGATACCGAAGAACATGTTCACACTAAAGGAGACAAGAAATCCTGTTTTTTTTATAGAGGACTCAGTGCAGTTTTTCTGTGAATGCTTATGGCTGTATTTACATAGACCTTTCTGATAAAGCTTACTTAGTTTTAACCTTTCCTTCTCCTAAGTTATGTGCTGTGTAAAAATGCGCCCTATTGTTCAATTTAAATTGAATTCCTGCCCCCCATTTGTTCACAGCAACATATTTATATAAACTGTATTCAAATTATTAAAGCAAATTCACATTTTGTACTTATGAAAGATAACAGTATACCCTATATAATGTAATACAGGGGTTCTCCTCCAGCGACCCCCTGGGTCCTCCCACTCCCCACTGCTTCCTCTGGCTCCCCGTTGCATCCCTGCATCATATCATAGTGGGGGCCGGGTAAATAACTTTGGGGGGGGGCCCGCAGGCCTTAGTTTGAGTGTGCCTGATGTAATAGATACGTATTTTATTTAGGATAGTATTTTGGCATTCAAGCTACTTACTTCAATATAAGTTATATTCAGTGAAACATTATTTCATGTGTTTTCATTATCTTTGGGGATATTTATTTTCTATAAATATTATCTTGTAAATACTATTAGTGCACCTTACATTTAGTAATTGTAGTCAAAGCCAACAATTGGAATAATCTTTCCTTTTGTGCAGTATTTAGCAACCCATCAGCAGGTCCAGAAAATACTGCATATTTTACTTTTTGCATTTATTTATTTATTTCAGTGCCCAGTGTATATAATGAAACTTACTGATTTACTTACTAGTGATTTTCTCATCACCGTATTCTGTGTGCAGAGTTTAATCATTGTATGCATGCATTATATGACTGTCACAAGTAGACAGCTAATCTACCTAGACAGAATTAATTTAGCAGTTTGATAAAATTATGTATGTGTTTGCTTATTGTGGTCACTTGTTCATCTGGATGTTATTAGACTTTGGTTGGAATAGATCAATTTAGGCCGCTGTGCTTGACAAACACTTGTAGACCTTGTAGAGTTGATGGTGTAATAATGTGAAAAGTAATACAAAGGAAAATTAAAAATTGTGTGCTTATAGATTTTACATATGACCTACACTCATGATATAGACATTGGTTCTATAAGCATATTGAGTGATATTTTTAAATACTGAGAAGACCTTTTATTTGTGCTTGAAAAGATAAAAAAAAGTATAGTTTAACTCTTTGCTGTGTCTTTCAGCATTACTGACCTGCAGGAAAAAAACAGAACCTAAGTGCATGTATATAAATAAGTATATCCTTTATTTTCGCATTTTATTAATGATGAAAAAATAAAAATAAAAACTTTTCCTAGTATCCTGGTGTTCATTCTTGCGCAAAAAGATGTGAAAACATATTCTAAAGTGTGTAGATTTTCTCCTTGTCTAGCTCCACCAAAGCATTGCCTCATTATGTCTGTTTTCTCATATGTACTAGAAATCCTAAGTATGCTTTTGTGAGAATAATCTCTCTTTGTGCAAATTCTCTGTGAACCATTGTAGTGGGTAAAATTCACTAGAAAATTTGTACATAAAGAAATGATGAATGTGGGGTATTAGCATGAAAGATGTAACATAGATAATGACATGCAAAAGTGGTTGCTCTATCTTTCTAATGGTAATTCGCCAACCTGAACCTGGAGAAAATTATTTTGGCCAAAATTTCTTCTTGGTAAATTGGCAATTATGTATTTAATTTTGTTTTACCCTGGAGAAGTTTCATTTGGTGAAACCAATGCAATGGTAATTTAAGCCTGTTGTGCTCTCCTTTTAGTAGATTGGCAATGTTGAGGCAAATTTTCATTTTTGGTTACCATACTGCACACTTTAACTTTTACCCTTTAGCAGATGATGGCACAGTGGCATAACTACCTTTGGTGCAGGGGGTGCGATTAAACCCAGGCCGGAGATCCTTGGGGGCCAGCTGAAGCAGCAGAACAGAGGGAATTTATTTAATGAAAAATCTGTGTCTGGAAAGGGGTAGGGGGCCTGGTTGTACTTCCTGCACCCAGGCCCAGCCAGGTATCGTTATGTTACTGCTATAAAATTTTGGTTAAAAAATATTCAAAGATGGAGAAAAATTCCAGAAAAAAATTATGCAAAACTTCTATAATTTAACTCTTTTGGATTAAATTTTTGATTTATAAAAAGTTTTCAGAATGACAGGTACATTGACCAGAAAAAGAGTTACCAGAAAAAACAATTCCACCATTAACAAATCTGCTCCTAAGGCTTAAAATGTACATTAGACCACATTTAGCACTTGCATAGCAGAGAAGCAGGATTGTGGTGGAGGGTTATTTTTTTCATTGTGACTGTGGATTGATTTGAGCTAATTTGCCACAATGTTTATTATTAAGCACAAGTGGCTTTAAAGCATTTAACAGCAAAACCTTTTGTTGTTAGTTTGTTTGATGACTGTAGTTGCAATTCAGTAAAGAAATTGCCGCGCATTAGTATGGGAAACGCAAAGGCAATAAATATATTCTTCCTCGGAGTTTAGATCCTAATTAAGTATTTGAGAAGAAGCTGTTTCAGTAAGCACCAGTGCTCATATTATGATGTGAATACAGAAAGCAGATCATGAGCAAAGTGCTTTTCATATAAGGCTTATGAAAAGGGAGTGTGGATGTATTTGGCAGGCATTTGAAGACAAGAGAGCTTGAGAAATAAGATGCATTTCCCAGAGAAGTGCTGCAGATGTGACATGGCAGTGTTGATTTGGATTTTAAAAGAAGCCACCTTGGCCATGGAGTTAAAAACATTCAGGGCTGGAATCAGAAATGTAAAGAGAGAAACTGGAGTGATGGGTTTTGAAGCAGGGAAGAATCATCTTTTGGATGTAGAATTGAATATGCAACCAGCAAACTGATAGGCTGAAAGAAGTCAGAAACACAAAGGGGTATATATACATACAGTAGCTGCGAATTTCACTATACATCTCTATTTTAACTCCAAAGTAAAATGCCAAGTAAAATTACACATATTTATAAAGTTATGCAATGCTTTCATGCAGATGTGTATGAGTTTTAAAACAGAAATTCTTTGCAGCCTAAATTATTTACGCTCGTTCTAGAGTAATATAAAATAGTGGCTTAATATTAGACATTTGTCTGGGATAAAACAACAGAAATGCATACCTTTATAAATAGAGTTAATTAGCTCTTTGTATTGGGAAATTTTCTGGTTGTAATGTAATTTACATGTAATAAAAAAAAGCCTTAGAAATACATTTGTTTTAAACTGTGGAGTGTTTTATACAGGTTTAGGGATTGGCTTAGATTTACGTATGTTATTTAAATAAGATTTCTATGCAGTACAGGCATGGGATCATGGGATAGTATGAAGTAGCAGACAAATGTGGGTTGCAGATAAAATATAGCAATCATTGGGATTTGTGCCATTAAATCCAGTGTAGAATGCCTTTATTATTGAATGAAACAGTAGCTCAATGCAGTTGTTCATTCATACAAACAATAGTATGAAACAGTATCTGAAGGTTGCTGCACTCTTTTAAACAATCCTTTATCTTTTGTGTCAATGGGAATAACAATGTGCAGCTTAAGTCAATTGGCCTCATGAAATACGAAGAGAAATGCAGAAATACAGTTGGACTTGCGCACACTGAAAGCAATTGTGAAAGGCAGTTTAATCTATTAGTGCAACAGGTGTGATTGATCATGATAAATCACTGTTTTGCCAGGGATACTTAGTGAATACTGATACAGGTAGAATTGCACTATATGGCAGAAGTATCAGGACACTTTTGGCTGAAATACTCACGTGTGATGTCCTCAACTGGAACATTCACAAGGAGGTAAAAGAACCTGGCATTCTGTCAGTGAATAATATACAGTGGAGATATATATTTCTTCAAAAATGTATTTTATGCACCGGTGTCTCAAAACACGCAAGGATTGAACTTGCATTACTTTTTCCTGATAGCTGCTTAGAAAGGGATTGTAAAACAAAAAGTATGTATTTGAGGGTGATTCACTTTTTATATGTAACCTTTTTATGGGTGACTCTACCTGTGCCTATCCAGTGCCCAAAGTATTTAACAATCCTTATGCACTACAATAAGAAGGTATTTTCTGGGCATTTTTGGCACCCACAGAATCATTGCTTGCTGTTAAGGGGCAATGCAAGACCAATCAAAATGGCCTGTGTTCCATTGCCTTGTTACAGGGAAAGGGGAATAGGAAAAGGAAAACTTCTCTTATTCAATATTTTTTTCAACAAAACTAGTGTTTTCTTAGACTGATGTCAGACATGGCGTATGGCGTATATTTTCGGCAAACGGAAAAACACTTGCCGCAAATAGCTCCATTCACCTCCTACCTGTGCCTGCACCTGAATGAATGAAATACGCTCAGGTGTAGGCACATGTAGCCGAAATACGCATAAAAACATGAGACTTTGCATTCTCTCGCAATTTTATGAGTATTCCGGCTATACTGTATGTGCCTGCACCCGAGCGTATCTCATTCATTCTGGTGCAGGCACAGGTAGGAGGTGGATAGCGATATTTTCGGCAAGCACTTTTCCACTTGCTGAAAATATACCCAGCCGACTCATCTGACATTAGCCTTAGGGGTATAAAATGCAAAGTTTATAGGTAAGAAAAGGCACAACCACTTTTCTAATTAATTAATTGATGGTTCTGATTGAATTAATGAGGAAATGCAACTGAAATAGGATGTGCACTTTATTGGATGGTTTTTAGAGGTATTTTTAAGTGAGAGTATAAAAAAGTTGGCACTTTGAAATATTTGCACATTTTATTTATTTACTCAGTCACAAGTTGATGGTTTTGAAGAAAACTTATGCGGATATGAAACTGATATAGCATTTGCACTTTATCGAAAAAAATTTCTTAAGGGTTTTTTAATTAAGTGACAGTATTAAAAAGCTCAGCAGCTCCAAGTGTATGGAAAAATAGGATGTGTTTGTTTCTGCGCTTCCCTGTGGTGGAACCCAAGTCAGGGAAGGGAAGAAGCAAACGCTCATGAATACGAGCCCTAAGGGTCATATATGTGGAACACAGTTTAACCTCCTCTTTTACAGACTTAGCTCTCACAATTGGGGGCTGATTCTGCAGAAAAAAACTGTTAATCTTGGCCAGTGTTTTTTTTTTTGTCTTAAGGAACCACTCCTACAAACATATATTGCCTCACAATTTGTTTTACTAGGCATTTTACATTGGTCACTGTTCATTTAAAAAGAAACCAGCCTGCAATGGGCTGCTTTAGTTCTGCATATTTAACAGATGTGTTTGGTGCACCCTAAACAGACACAGTAGACTTTCTGATCTACCCATTATCCTCATTGTTTGCTGTTCATTTGAAAATGCCTGTTTGAATATCCATCACATCAAGATATTTTTATCTAGTACCCTCTAGAGTTCTGTAAACTGAATGCCTGTTAAAACGTTTTTGTTTTTTGGCAAGCATCTAGACTGTGTATCTGTGTATCTTTAATTAATAAGTTCCTTTTTTAAATTATCTATGTTATTGTTTTTATAGGTAAACTTTACATGTACAATTTCAACAGGTTTATACACTGTTTATAGTTATCACCCTTTATATACCACATTGTGTTAACTAGTAGCTTTAGTCGGGTCATGTACTTTGGAGTTTTACATCAGGTTCTTTAACAGTTCAGGAACAAAATGACAGAAATGTAAATGTTTGTTATGCTGTAATATAAGATGTAATATAATTCCACTCAATAATAATATCATTTGGCTTACACATGGTTCAAATGTTTGCTAATTTTCTCAAAACATCCTCTTTAGATGTGTAATTTATTCACACGCTTTTTGGAAATGATTGGATAGTCTATAGAAATTCCTGTGCTTGGAAGATGTCAAGAGATTTGCGAGAGTTCGTGTGATCCCATTTCTAGTTAGCAGAGCAGATGTTTCATTTATTACACTGAAATGAGAGGCAGTGATAGACTTTTGCAAGGCAATTAATGACTGCACTAGATAAAGATTTTAAGTTTTACATATTGGTTTAGAGAAATGAATGCTTTATTTCATTTTTTTCTTACAGAATCGAAAGCCTTTTGAGAGCAATATGCAGCTGGAATGTAGAATATTAAAGAGTTCCGAAAATATTGTCTTGTGCATTGTGACACTGTGAAATATGCAACTGCAACTGTGCACTACTATTAAAAATTAAAACGACATTATGAACATTAGCAATATGTATGGGTGCCATTCATAAAACCTGGTGTTTACCATTCAGTAGGACTACAAGCTATTATAATATTGAGGGCATTTTTTTTAGAAAAAAGAAACTGATTACGAATCTAGGGAGTCATAAATACGGTTCCTTGCAAAAGTATTCAGATCCTCCACTTTAACTAAAAATCCTACAGTTACATTTTGCTCTCTGGGATATTTGTTATTTCAAAGAACAAACACAATAGTTATTAATGGAGAAGGAAAGGTAAAATCATTGGGGGATGACAAGTTGTCAGGAACACCCCAATGATCCCCTCTAGTCAACTATTGCCCTGGCTTGGTGCTCCTCTGTATTGCACATGCGACTGCCTGAACTGAAGGGGATGTCTAGAGGCGAGGAAGAAGATTGTGGTGCAGTGCAAAGTAAATATAATGTACCGTATATATACTCGAGTATAAGCCGATCCGAATATAAGCCGAGGTACATAATTTTACCTAAGAAAACTGGAAAAACTTATTGACTCGAGTATAAGCCACATATATTTTGAAACTACAACCAGCACCCAAGAATGCAACCAATAACAACAACAACAAACTCATTCCATCTTCGAATCCTTATACTCGAGTATGAGCCGAGGGTTAGTTTTTCAGCACATTTTTGGTGCTGAAAAACACGGCTTATACTCGAGTATATACGGTAATCATAAGAATTCAATCCACAGTTTTATATTTTGTAAAGCAACCTTTTCACCACTTTTAGTTTTATGTCTATTGGGGAAATTATGCAACAAGTTCAGGAGTCATTCTTCTCTGTTAACTTGTAGTAGGTTGTTCAGGTTAGCTTGGTGACAGTTATGCAGTTTTCTAATAGTATCACAGATTCTCAACTGGTTCGAGATTGGGGTATTCAAATTGTCATTTAGAGCCACTCCAAAGTTACCCTGACCTTGTGTTGGATATCACTGCTGAAACATTAACTTTCACCCAATGGAGACAATTTCTCTTGAAGTATTTTCCTGTATTTTGCACCATCCATAATCCCTTCTGTTCTAACATGATGAAAAGTAGCCCTGCACTTATTATACCACCATACTTCACTAAGGGGGTGATTTATCAATGGTCGAGTTTGATAATTTTTCTCGACTGAAAAACTCAAATTCAAGTTATGGTCCGAAAACTCAAACGTCTGGTATTTATTAAGTGCAAATAACCCAAAAACTTGAATGTAAAAATTTGGCATCTTAAAGCTCATGAGTTTCTATAGAAGTCAATGGAACTTGCCATAGGCAAAGTCAAGCCATATTCTCAAACTCGAGTTTTTCAAGCACTGCCAATAACCCAGTCACATCAGATGTCTGTACTGAAGGATGATCTTGTGAAACTTTAAGAATAATTTATGCAGAAGATTTCCTTGAGAGAGAGAGTTCTGCATTTCCTAGTAGATCATTGGATATGTTTGCTACTCTTTTCACTACTTTTGCTATCTAAGCAGGATGGGCAGTGTCATGTGCATGAGCATTGGTTGCTAAGTGAGATTTTGGTTTCATAGATTATTCTAGATTTATGACAGGACACACTAGTAGTTTTACATCACTGGTGTCTATTCTTGCTGAGCCAAATTTTTAAATCTCTTTTTTAAGAGCTGTTCAATAACATACACAAAGAAAAGAGTATGTACAAAAAACAAAGCAAGGTTGCTTTCTCTTGATACTTCTAACTGGAGACAGGTATTACAATGTTTTTGGTTTAATAACATTTGGGTATAAGTGAAAAAGGTCACACTCTAGTGATGTTGTATAAAAACCAGCAAATGCATAAATATGCACCCTGGACCTTTACAGAATACACAGCACACAACTGTTCTACACCATTTACTGGCAGTGTAAAATAGACAACAATTTGGTTTGGCAAGATTTTCCTTTTGTCAGACTGTTACTAGTTCACTGCATTAGGGGTCATATACAAATGAGGTGCAATTGCACCTCATTATGCCCATGTACCCAGTAGTTGCGTTTATGGGCAGCATTCTGACTTACGAGTTAGGGGGTAGAACCAGGTTGCCTACGTGTCTCCCCCAGTCTGCTCCTTATGAAAACACTGTTTTCAAGCAGAGATATTATCGGTAAATGAAGGCTTGCAATTTTTTTGTGTTTTTTGCCCTGACTATTATGCTCATATATGTTTTATAACAGTTTCCTTGTTGTGTATGTTTGTAGACTGCCATGCTTTCTCCTAATGTTCTCTTTTCTATTAATGTCATGCAGAATCATTTAGTATTCTGAGACCTACAAATGTACAAGACATGCTTAGTGTACCTAGAGGTGAAATACAGTGCAATAAAACTCTCACAGCGTTATTATGTGGTTGTTTTGGTGGATATGGACCTTATCAAATATAAGGACACCATTGTTTTCATTATGGTATTGTCTTCTAGAAAGAAGTTACTGTTAAGAAGTTGAAATGAAATGGGGCAGAGAGGGAAAAACACTAATATATAGCAATAAACATGACTTCAATAAATTATTTTTCATAATTTCCAGCTTTTCTAGCTCTCCTCTGTTCAACATCAATAGTTTATCTATAGTAATGCTAAATGCATTGCCACAGATCAGCAGGTCTTTGCCCAGCGGTTTATTTTGCTCTGTATGTTACTTCCATCCTAATGATATGCAGAAATAAAAAAAGGGCAAATAACTAAATAAGTGCATAAATACATGGCTACTTTGTCTGCAGTCCTGAGAAGCAAGTTCATTAAGGTGAAAAATATTCACTGCTGTTTCACTTCCAGCTGGGTATGGAAAAATGCAAAACATTATGACGAACAGCCGCTCAACACAAATAAAGTGTAAAAACATGTCAGACGGAAGCAAAAGGAAACATGAGAGAACAGGCTGAAAAGAGGAGACATGAGAGAACAGGCTTATTTCAATTAATGGGGCAGCAAAATAAATCACGTTGCATGCTGATGAACTAGAACTTAATAATAAGGACTGATTTATCAAAGATCAAATGGGGATACTTTGTAGGATTGCCGTCTGTTTGATCCTTCTTGAATTTAGATCAAATTTGCTTATAAAAAGCAATTAGCTAATTTGATCGATTTAATTAAAAATGTTGCAGAGATCATCATACTTTAATGTTCTGAAAGTAATGCTAAAATAAGCAACAGTTTATGTTGATTTCATAGAATAGAGCAAAAGTTTTTCAACAATTTAAAAAAAATATATCTTTTACTGTCAATATGGATTTATGCTAGCATCCATTACAAGGTAGTGTTTATCAGAAATGAATTTATTTTAAAAAAAATAAGAATTATTTACTTAAGATGGACTCCAAAAGATGGAATTTCTGTATTTCAGATCTTTTTGGATAACAGGTGTTTGGATAAAGCTTAACTAAGCTGAACTTTATGTTTTGTGCTTCTGTACCAGCCCAAGGCAGCCCAGCCCTTTAGCAGGGAAGATCTGTGCCTCCAAAGATGCCCCAGTAGCCCCCCATCTTCTTTTCTGCTGATTCACTGCACATGCTCTGTGCTGCTGTCACTTACTGAGCTTAGGGACCAACTCATAATATACAGAATATAAATTTCACAATAGAATGCCTATTATTAATTTATTTTTATTTGCATTACATGGGTGTTTTGAAACCAGTGCAGTTAGCATTAGAATGTTATAATCAGCCCTGTGTCTTATACATGGGTATGATAGGCAACCTAATTTTCTCCTTGATAATTTGTGACAACCCCTAAGCTTAACTTCTTAACAGCTGCTCAGAGCCCACTGAGCATGTGAATGTCACTGACACTTCTAGCAAAATCCAAGATGGGGAAAGCTTGTGACAACTTTAAAAGGCTGGATCATTACTACCCTAGAGATGCTGAACCTTTAGGCCGGTGCAGTAAGTTCAGTATATAAAATATTTCTGGTTATAGAGTTTAGTTCTCCTTTAAATAGTATACTGTGATTGTTTAACAAAATATAATGGCAACATGTGTATCTCTTTTTTTTTGTATTCTGTGTACTTTCTTATTATTGTTATGATTCCAGTAATACCAGATTAGTGTTGTGTTTTAATCACTGCCGGTTACAATGTGACTATTTAATGGCCAATGACCATTACACAGCCAGAGGAATCGTTGATGTCTTGTTGTTTTATAGGTATATTATATTGATACATTTCTATGTGTTGGTTAAACATTTTGTTTATATGATAACTGTTACATTAACATAAAGGAAACAAGAAACAAAGGAGAAAACAATGAAAACCCAAAGAGCTGTGCAAACTGTGGGCAGGTGGCCTTTATACTGTGCATGCTAGAGGCTGTTTATGTCCCGTTGTTTGTGAGGGACTCAAGCCAAGAGCTCTCTACCTTTATACAAGAATGGAAATCTACACAGACTCAACTTCACTTCTATTTCCACTTATGTATCATAAGCAAGAGCCTGACTGATAACAGGGAACTCCGGTGTGTATTAAGAATGGGTTACAATAGCACTGATCAAAGGGAGTTCTTCAGAGTAATGAATATGCTACGTTGTATACCTCTTTTGTCTGTAATTAAGAAAAAATTAATGAACATCACTAGGTATCCTGGCAAGTTTCTAAACAGCATCTGGTGCATTGACTAGGGAGTTTATTTGGACCTGTTATAATAATAATTATACATTGACCATTATACATTGACCATTAATTGCAAAAGTCTCCAGAACTTTTCAAATGATGTTTGTAGTGTATATATTTATCCACAAGCTTACACATAACTTCTATTAATATGCATGCTCACGAACAAATAATCCTACAAAATAGCTTTCCCATCGATGCATTATTCTGTCTTAGAAATAAGTGGATTTTGAAATGAATCTTGTGTTTTAACTACTCTTTACGTTTTAAAATGCAGCAGAATAATTAAAGAGAAAAGGGGGGTCAGTGGGATTTTTTTGGTCCTAAAAGTAGATGAGTTGGTTTTTACTTGCAAGGAAACTAAAAATTGTTAGATATACATCTGTTTAATAGATCTAATGCATTCGGTCAATATATATTATGGAATAAATTCCAATAAGCTAGCATGTAGTTTCCTTTAAACTCATCAGTATTGACCTACAAATATTTGAGATCCGTTATTTATTCATTTCAAATTCATTTAACTCATTGGCTATTAATGAAACATCGCTTGTGCCTCAGACACTGTCTCACCCCCTGTGGGGTGAGATTTTGTATGAATCACATTGTTATGTAGATTTAAACTTTACTGAAGCGTATTTGTTTTATTCATGTTTATAGCAGTTATAATAAGTAATCAGTGATTCTATGAATAAAAGCAATACAGAAATCGCATACTTATCTGAGACAGGATTGGACATTTCATAGAAATTAGCATTTTATTTCTTCTGTTTCTACGGTTCTCTGACTTTTTCAGCTCAATCACCCATTGGAGGTCCAATGTTTGGCCCCCTTTCCTTCATAACAAGGTTATAGATATAGGACAACATCAGTTCTTTAATCATTCAGCCACAGTTTGAAGAATATCTAAGAGAGCAAAGATGTTTTCATTCTAAATTTCAACATAATTGACCTTCAAGCTGGGCTTCCAGATGTATTTCGGAGAGCAAGTAGGTATTTTCTCTAAATGTCGCCCTAATTGGTCTCCAAGCTGAGTCTGCTAGGAGACTATAGGAAAGGGCATTCTAGTATTTTGAGCTTTCTAGGTAATAGGTTACTAAATCATAGGTCACATGCTTCTAATTAATGGTATAATGACAGATTTTGAAAAAACGTGTCTATGTCATCCTGAGGATCAAGTTTCTCTGGGATGACTTTTTGGGGGTTTCTTTTGCAGAAATTTGGCAGTATAGTCACAAGAACATCCATGCATAGGAAACCGGTTTGCAACCCCCATTCCCCTAAAAAGTGATGCACTAACCCAATTTCCTAAGCAAGTCATTCCTAGAACATTTAGTAGCTACAGTATACTTCTAAAAAGCTGCTGTTTATACAGATATGTTATTCATAGTAATCTGGGTTCTGGGGATGACAAATGCACCTATCTGTCAACAGTTGGTCTCCCGCCTGCCAAGAAATCACATATACTGCCTAATAACATATTTAATAATGCATAGCAGTGTTGGAATAGTCATATATCCTCCCAGAATTCTCTATAAAACAGTACAGAGTGCTGTGAAATTGAAGGTGCGTTCAGCTGGGAAGGCTGATTAGCCCCACCTGTAGTTAAAAGGTGGCTCCAGGAGTAGTGTCTCTCTGCTCTGCTCTGGGAGAGAGGTGAGCAACTGGAGCTGCAGTGTAGAACTTGGAAAAGTGTGTTTGGGAAAAGAACTGTTTGCTGCACAGTTACCTCTGAGCCTGAGGTTGATTTTCCTAGTTGCAAGGGCCAGCTACTATCTGTTGCCCTAAAGATTTGGTACTGAAGTGCTGCTGCTTCTGAGAGAGCACAGGGATTCTGCAAAGGACTGTATTTACTTATGTTGGTTTATGTTAATGCCACACAATGCGTATGGCCTATATTTTCGACAATCAGAAAAATGCTTGCCGAGAATATGCGCCATGCACTCCTACCTGTGCCTGCACCCGAATGAATGGAATATGCTTGGGTGCTGGCACATGGAGCCAATATCCGAATAAAACACGAGAAAATGCAAAGTCTTGTGTTTTTATGCGGATTTTGGCTACATGTGGCTGCATGTGTATTCCATTCATTTGGGTACAAGCACAGGTAGGAGCGTGTGGCGCGTATTCTCGGCAAGCGTTTTTTGGCTTGCCGAAACTATACACCATATGCATCATGTGGCTTGAGCCTTAATCTGCCCAAGTTGGACTGTGAGTGTGTCCTCTGAGAAGGACAGTTTTTTTCTGGTAAGCCTGCTACTTATTTGTTATATTGGCATAGCATCTGTATGAACTTTCAGTTTCTGCCAAAGCTCTTGTGTTAAATAAATTCACACCAGAATTCAGCTTGAAACCTTGTGTACCTGTTTCTTACCTGTGTGAAAAGAGCTGCCACTTCTGCCTAAAGAGCTAAATCCCCACAAATGGTATCTGTGTACTATTGCTATTTGACAAAGGAATATATTGTACTGTGCTTACATTTAAATGCTATAGTTTTCCAAAATGTAATAGGTATTAAATCTTAATAATGTTAAAGTAAGACTATTATTTGTATATCTTTTGACAATTATAGCTTCATTCAAGGAGAAACAATGAGAAATGTCTATTTTGCCCACAAAACATTTTAAATAATCTTGTTAAATACAAGAACAACAGGCATGTTAAAAGGTTCCATTTCAAGGTAATAGCAAAATAAACAGTTTGAAATTGTATCCAAACAATTGAGTCAGCAGAAAAGCCATAATGCCCTTTGGTTTTATTTGAAGTTATTTGTCCTTGCTTCTAGTCTTTGGTGGTGCGCGTAAGTTCATGTTTACACTTACTGTAACTGCCACCATCCTGCTATTAAAATATCAGGTTTCGTGATTAAAATGGGTTCAGTTACACTGGTTTATTTATTTTTAAGGCATAATTAGATCTAATTTTATAAATCAATGTATTGTGCTATACCAGTCACTATAAATTTTACCATGGTGCCTTAGGGTGCACAATTTATTTTACTAAGAGTCTTTAAATTTGCATTCTTTTATATAAAAAAATCAAATCAGAGAATAAGAACATTATGTATAAAGCCTATAGTGGTTACAATCACAGTACATTAGTATAATGTTAGGAACTACTCTTCAGATTCATGACCATGAGACTTAAAGAAAACTCTAGAATTATTATATACATATAAATCTATACTAATTGACATTACTGTTATGTATAAGGTACAGTAAGGCTTCCTTCGTGATTAAGTCACCCAGTATGGCCTTATCAGTAGCCAGCTACTATGAGCTCATGAAGTCATGAAACAAAGTTTTTTAATTCTGAAAACCACATTGTGTAAATGAAATACCACAAACATTAAGATTAGATCCTGAATTGTTGTTACCAAAGCATTTAAAAAATAGTCATGTCATAGTATGGAGAACTCACCCCACCCCTATATACTACACTGGGATACGGAACTTGGCATCCACATAACGCTAGAACAATGGGAAAAGATCTGGATAGTGGCTGCCAAAACCTCCATATGCACCACTTTAAAGGAAAATCTATACAAAATAATATTCGAATGGTACCATACACCATCTCTTTTCCGAAAACTTTTCCCAGGAACACCATCCACATGCTGGCGCTGCAATCACGATCAAGTTACAATGTACTATATATTCTGGACCTGCCCGGTAATATCAACTCTATGGGACAAAACCACAGAAATTCTTTCAAAAATCACCTGGCTTACCCTGCAAAAGGACCTGCTGTCACATCTCCTAGGACTACCACTACAAGGAGTAGGTAAACGGACACAAAAGGTGGTACAAAGTGTACTACTAGGGACACGCTGTCTGATAGCAGCCCACTGGAAATCCCCCACAATGCCAACCATACCTGAACTGATAAATAAGATACAACACATATGGAATATGGATTACCTAACAGCTATACTCCAGGAAAAAACAGTACCCTTTCTAGAGGACTGGTTCCTATGGGACAGCTACACAATCATATACATACAATCTGAACTGCAGCACGAGCACAGGGCAGCTACCAATAAAATTACAGAATTTAAGGTTAACCATGATTACCTATTAGATCTAAGATGGAAAGATAAGCGGAACCCATGGCAAAAAACAAATGTAAAAATAAAAAATATGTATCTTATTTTTCTGTACTGCTTAACATATACATCTATCATGATCACTATGAACATATGTACTTACTCAACTCTAAAAATGGATACTGTACCGTTACCTTGATTTTATAATGTCTTTCCTTTTTCTTTTTTGAAAATAAATAAAAACATAGTTCAAAAAAAAAAGTCATGTATTTAACTTAAATGTAGTCATTACAGCCTATGCCATAAGGTGACTTTCCCAGCCCCCAAGTTAAAAATAAACTGTTGGGACCCTCCTCCTTATAGTGTGACTTGTGATTCCCCTCCATATACAAATGTTTGTGGAGCCACAGTTTGTTTTAAAGGTTTTCATAAAATTTGAGGGTGAAAAAAATAACCTGTGAGAAAAGAGAGAAATCCTAATAGGAAAATTCATTCGAGCTATGATAAATCTACCTTTATACAATGTACATGATTGGTGTATGTGATGTACTGGGTCCCCATTCCACCTGTATTGTGATTAGGCCACTGAATGTGTCCTTGGTGCTTTTAAATGGTTAATCTTGTCCTGAAGGGAGAATCAAAAATGAACAATTCATCACAAAGAAAGTTTGTTGGAAAGGGAGCAGAGAAAAGTAGATGCAAATCTTGCATGTTAGTACACTAAAATTCTGAGGGGAAAAAATGCTCCATTGTGAATAGAAAACATGGCATCCAAAAATGACACTGCATGTGTAAGTGATCCTTAGTATGTACATGACTGCTGTGAAGGGGCAGATACTGTATGTCAAAGCTCAATTAGTCTTACTATTAAAATTTCCCTTTTTTCTCTCATGTTGTTTTTTCATTATATTTATGATAATACATATATTTATTTTGCCAAAGTAAAAGAAAAAAGAAAATAACTGTCTCATTTATCTCAGTTAACTTATCACAATGCAAGTCTATGATAAAATCTGTCAACAAGGTTTTTTCACATCTTTCATTCCCCCCAAAAAACAAGGTAGCATACTTTTTATTTTCACAACAAAATTATATTTTTTTTCAGTGGTAACATTTCTTTTCTTACCTCTAATAAATGTATTAGTTAAGGTACCGCTTATCTAAAAGTTTATGGTGTGCTATAGATGGTTTGTGTATATTTTTGTGGGTTGTGCACTTTCCATTCTTTTTTGCTCTAGCTTGAAATTCTTTCTTTTTAGACCCTATTCAGAACATCTTAATTTAATACTACCTGGTTGGTAGGGTATCAAGTACCCTAATTCCTAGCTCCAAATGTGATAACTGCAAAACAAGTAAATTAATATAAAAGCCAGAAATAATAGGTAAATCAGACTTAGAAAAACAGGCAAAATCACGCTAACTTTCAAGAAATTAATAGTAACTTTCAAGATATTTATTTACTCAATTTAGATCACTGCAATTTTAAAATTGCTCCTATTATACCTTTTACGCTTTTAAAATGAACCTTGTAGTAGTTACATGGGTAAAAATATTTTTGTTATTGCATTGTCTGACATTGTAAGGATATTAAGTAAGGATGACAGAACAGAACAAAGAAAGATACCAGTCAAAGGAAGAAAGGATAGGGATTTCAGGTTGTCAGCTTTCATGTTAAATGAATCTGAGTTCACTCAGGAGCTAGAACAAAGACAAAGTACACTTATACAGCATAAGTTATGTAGGGGAAACAAGACAAAGGAAATAAAGGTACGGTATCTTAATCCTTTTTTAAAACAAAATTCACAAATATTGTATCAGAAAGTGTGAATTGTATTAACTTAGTTATATTTATCATTAATAGATTAAAAATGGCCACTCAAATTCACCTGTAACAATTTATTCCCTTAAGATAGACACATACGTAAACACACACACATACATATAAGTATATACTGTATATGAAGATTGTTTTGTGGCCCTTTAACTACTACAAGCTAAACATTCTTCTGCAAACACTGCTGTGTAATAGGCTTTTAATATGTATCAGAAGAAATCCTATTTAGGTTTTAACTATATATAAAACATGCAATGGGCTAGCAAAATCATAACCATATAAAAGCACTTGACCTGTCATCTTGTGCATCTAAAAAGTCACAGAATCCCAATGGGCTTTCTAAAATGCTTATAATGCATGAAAGGTGTACCTTGTACATGATAACATTTTAGAGAAGACTTTTTGTTAGTAAAAATATTCAACATTATATTTTGTGGATGTAAATATGATAATAATGAACACCGTAGCTTGCTAAAGTCTGAGTGGGACAACTTTATTTTTATGTTTATACTGATTCTATGTATCTGTGTATTCTGGCTTTTGGTTTGAATGCATTCACTGCTGACATAATAAATCTAAGTCAGTTCCTTATACATTTACATGAATCCAAGCTAAATCTATTTTACTGTAAATCACAAACAATAATTCTCTAAAATATGTATTTCCAGAGATTTTTTCCCTATGCTTTGATACAAAGGCATAACTATTTTTTTTATGCACTTACTACAGAAGTGTCCCTGACCTGGTTTTCCTGTTTTTTTCACTTCATCACATACACCCCTGCCTAAAAATACATACAATATGTACAATAATATACCATTCAAGGCCTGTTGGGTTTGAGTCTATTAGGCATAGCGCTGCGGTTTAAATCATCACTGTTGTTTGTAACCAACAGGTACAACCAAACTGTGCTAGAAAGAAATTTATAATGAACCTTTAGTGGGGTGATTCTCTATAAATCAATGGCCAAGGCCACTGATGTTCCATTTAATTCACTCAGAACAGAAAAAGCAAGAAAGCCTTTATTATTTTTTGCATTCCTTTTGTTGTCAAATGTGTAAACTTAAATCTTAACAGAGTGCTTATCAGTGATAATTTATTGGCTCTTTCAAGTTGCTTCCAGATTACTCTATAGTACTTTGAAAAGATAATATAGCAACAAGAAATCTAATATTTCATAGGTAGGACACACATATTCATTTTGACAAAAGTTAATTTACCAAATGGTGCAAAGGGCAAACACTTGATGCATTTTGCACGTTTGTAATGCAAAATGTGTCCCTAGAATGCAGCTATAATTGCACCCACTGCTGTCCTGTAATTATGGACACAAAAAGATATGTGTTGAACTGTGAATAACATGCTGCAGCCACAACTTTCTGCCACCATGTAAGGAGCACCATAGGGGCAGCCCATAGGCTTTGATTGGCACAGCTATTACCACTGAACATGCACTAGATGGAGTGCCAAAAGGAAGAATGCACAGTGTAACCCCTGTAAGTAATGCCTGCCTAAGGAAAGTACAGGGGTTTTGTGCTTTTGAGCACTTGACTATTTCTCTTTAGAACTTGCACAAGTGCCGAGAACCCGCCTGCAGTGTAGCAAGAGGTTAGTGCAGGTGCTAATTGAATAGCACCATAATGGCCCACATACTGGGCTTATTAACAACCCTAGCATTTGTGCTTACCCTTTTAAGTGACTTGAAAAGTATGATGCACATTTAGCAGCCACGCCATACCAAACATTGTATGTCAACTTCCACTGAGAGCTAATTCTGATTCATATATTGTTCTCAGACTTTTTTTTTAAATTAATGTCCCAAAATATTTGTTTTCATTGGTTTATTAAAAAAAACTAAACATCCTTCTCCCCATAAGTGCAATTCTGCTTTATTCATTCTTCATTGAGTGAATTTTTCATCTTTATTCTCTGATTTCTTTAAGGCATTTATCCTTTTCCCCACACATTAGTTTAGTCTGTTAATTTAAGGGGAAATAGGTGATAAACCTTATTTATGAATTTGGCATATTTAAATTTAGAGGAGCAAAGCTGGGAGGGGGAAGTAGTATCACTCAACCTATTTCAGTAGAAAATAAAAATGTGGTAATTTTGAAAACTGCCTCTGATAGCCTTGGCATGAGAAATGTTACTTGGGATATTTTGGAGGTGATTTATCAACGTTCAAATTTGATTTTTTTCATGATTCAAGTTTTTTTTTTTTACTAAACCTCCCAAAACTTGAATTATGGCTCAAAAACTCAAATGTCTGATAGTAAAGAGCAGCGCAAAAAAACCTGAAAACTTGAATCCTAGGCTAGGTCAAGTCATATTTTCACGATTCTAGATTTTCCAGTTTTTATTGAAGTTTGTAAACTCTCTGAGTCAAGTTATTTATTCAAACGAGTTTTCCATAATAATAAATATGCGAGTATTCAAGTTTTTTTTTTAAATGCGAGTTTATTCAAATTAGAAAAATACTCTTGAATTTACATTACAGTATTGGATAACATTTTATTTTTATCTTTGTTTATGTGTATTTACAGATCAGTCCAAACCCTGGGTGCATTCGTGCCCTAATGAAGATGCTCTACTGCCCTTACTGTCGCGGCCTACCATCAGTGAGACCCTGCAGCAATTACTGTCTCAACGTGATGAAAGGCTGTCTGGCCAATCAGGCTGACTTAGACATTGAATGGAATCTCTTCATAGGTAAGTGAATATTGTTTATATTCATAACATTTTCTGTGATAGTAAAAGCAGTTATTTAGCAGTAATTTCTTGGGGTTTTGTAACAAATTGCGTGGCAGACCCTCTGATACAGATACCTATGTAATGTAAGCTTTCATCATTCTGTTAAATTATACTAGTCTGAGAAAGTATAATCAACGATATTGCAATGAGTATGAACATTAATGAATCATTTAAGAACCCTCATTACTCCGGGTAACATATTCCTTTGGCAAAGATGTACCACCATTATTATGGGTACTTTTTTAGTAAAGTGAATTAAATTTTAGTACAGGTATGGGACCTGTTATCCAGAATGCTCAGGACCAGGGGTTTTCCGGATAAGGGATCTTTCCCTAATTTGGATCGCCATATCTTAAGTCTGCTAAAAATAATTCAGATTGAATAAACCCAATAGGCTTATTTTGCCTCCAATAAGGATTAATTATATCTTAGTTGGGATCAAGTACAAGGTACTGTTTTATTATTACAGAGAAAAAGGAAATTATTTTTAAAAATTAGAAATATTTGCTTATAATGGAGTCTATGGGAGATTGCCTATGGGTTTCCAGATAAGGGATGCCATACCTGTACAGGTTTTTAATGCCCACTATACCTTCATATCCACTATACCTTCATATTTTGTCATTGCTTTGTGTGATATTATGAGGTGCCTGAAGAGTACAATTATATATTCATGCAAATGAAGCTTCACATTGGGGACTTTTAAGTATTAAACAGAAAATATTTAATGTACTATTCATCATAGACCAAAGTGTGATATTTTTAATTAAATATATGCATGAATCACAGATAAAAATCAAAATAAATCACATATTTGACATTATGTTAGAAGCTGTTTCAGATTTCAGAAGAATGCATCAGCAATCCTCCACTATATTTCTCAAGTTGTTGTTTTGAAATAGAATTGGCTGTGGAACCACTTTGAACTTGCAGTGATGGCGTGCTAGCCTTACAAAGTGACAGTGCTAACACTGGTAATAAAACCATAACTCTGGGGGCAGGCAACCCTGCACATGAAAGGCACTTTATTTTCTCTTGAGTGGTTTTGAAAAGATATCAGAAAAAAATCATTTATTGTGAAGAGCAAAAGTAGAAAAGTGATATTTCTTCTATCCAAAATAGGTAAAAGAACCCTATAAACTGAACCTTTCTTATCTGTCTGGCAATATTTGGTTTTCCCTCTAAAATTATAGATTTTTCTAATTATATGCAAGTTACTGTTAAAACTTGTGAATGGCTTCTGAGTTTTCCCTTTTACATTGTTTCTTAATATTTGTGGCTTAAATTCTAACTAACCGTTAACAATATCATCTTTGCACATAGCTGTGAAGACAGACTATGTCTATAAGATGTAGAGCTTCTGTTAAGCATGTCTGTGTATGAAAGTTTGAGTTAAAAATCTTGGGACAGTATATGGCGCCATATTATTGCAGATTAAATAATAATAATACTATTAGTATGTAATGCTTTGGTGATGCCTAGATGAAAACTGGTTCACACAAACCCTTGCTAGTAGCTCAGCTTTCCAGCAGATCTATGCCATTGCCATTGTCGCTATGGTGGGGAATTGCATTAACAGCTATGCTTCAACTGACATAGTAGCCAAAGGGCTTGATTCTGATTCTGGGCCTTACATTGATTGTGATACCAAAGAAATAAAGGACTAATGGACTAATCTGCTTTTGCTTGTAGGAAAAAATGAATTATAACAATTGTGGGATGTATTGATCATTTTGATGCTTTTGATCATCTGGAATTTAACCATACTTAACTGCATCTCTTTTCTAAGTGCTAAAGATTCATCTCCTAAGTACTAACACTTAAAGAACATTAAAGTGACGTGCTGTTTTAGACCCGAGGGTTCGTGCACTTTTACTGTTTCAAACATTCATTTTCATCGTTTTCATCATTTATAAAACTTGCAATATATATTATACAAAATGCAAAGGATTTTCATAGGCTTTTACCCAAGGGCTTTTTTTTCTTTTAATTGTGAATTTAAAAGCCCATGCCCCTGTTTAATGCACCGTTACATGTAAAGCAGTCTGTTAATGTAGCGATACAGCTGTAACAGGACATACAATCCTCTTTCCATATTACCAAAGCAGAGTGAAAAAACCTGGATTGATCAACTCATATAACAAATGAAATCTGAAAAATATGGTCATTTCAAGTGATTTATCCAGTTCCACTTTCAATAAAAGTTTTTTTTAAAGAAAAGTTTCATGGGGAACTTTTCATTTATGTCTAATCATCATGAGAATGTCAATGTCTATGATGGGATAATGATAATCCTTCAGAAAAACATTGCATTTTCTATATCTTTTGTATACAACATATATGTCAAACACAAGGCCCGGGGGCCAAATCCGGCCCAACTGGCTGTTTTATGTGGCCCTTGGTGAGTGTGTCTGACCATCCAGCCTGATCAATTTCCATTTTCCTCACATAGTAACTAAGACTAAGGGGTATATTTATCATGCTGTGTAAAAAGTGGAGTGAAGCATTACCAGTGATGTTGCCCAAGGCATCCAATCAGTAATCAGATTTCAATAGTAGCAAAGCATCTATTGGCTGCTATGAGCAACAACACTGGTAATGTCTTACTCCACTTTTTACACATTGTGATAAATATACCCCTTAGTATCTTACTAAGTATATTAATAAAAAATCTGGCCCGCGACTTAGCCTGTGTTTTAGATTTCGGCCCCTGTATGTGATTGAGTTTGACACCCCTGGATACAAAAACCAATGCAACAAAAGCCAATGACCTGTTATTTTTGACCTTGCCCCCCAGATGTGAGTGAGCCCTTTAGACTGTGTCCAGATATACTCATTTCCTGGACTTCAAAGCACCAGAGGGTCCCCTGCAACTTCCATCAGCTTGCAATCTTACAAAGGACAGCTGATGTGCTCTGTGGTAAAAAGCTTTAGGGAGCAGTTACCAGCTGACATTTGCTTACTCCTTTTTTGTTTTTGCTTTTGTTTTGTTGAGCAAGGCAGCCATGTATAGTTTGTCCTTCTGTGAAAATATTGCAGAGGGATATCCAAAGATATATAGGATAATCAGTGCCGCCCCCATTCGTCACCCCCCACCACCCACAAGCACGCAGGGCAAAATTTCGGTACCACCCTAGGCCTCGCCTCAATTCCAGGCCTGATAATCATATTATACATGTTTGTAATTTTTATTAGACGGTATATGTATAGATAATATAATAGATAGATATATATTGTGTATTAAAGGACAGGGGAAGGTCTGGGGGTTGGCAATATGTTAGGCACCCAGTAACTACATTTATTACCCATAACCTGGGCTTGGCGTATGCACAGACCTGATCTTTTCTGAAGCCTGACCTGCCACAAAGGATTGCTGGGAACAAGGAGGAAAATGGTGGCCACCTTTTCCTTTAATACACACACTGATTGTTTTGACATGTAGACATTACATAGAATTTTAATGTAATTGATGTAATAGATAATTTAAAAAAATTACTCAATTAATGAATTCATGTTAGACTGAAAAATGTTTTATTTAGAATTAATAGAACTGAATAAAAATGGTTAAAAGAGCTTTTCTCTACGATTGTAATGCAAAGAGAAAGAATGTGAGCATGGCCCCATGTTTAACAATAGCACATTAGGATCTTTGTGAATCTGTCCATTTTCTAACAATGATAATCTGTCTCTTTATACAGCTTTATGTCTCAGTAAAATGAATAGTATTGGCTATCAAAAATGAAACTGTAAATGTAAAGTCCAGCTGTTATAATGTACTTTATAAATGGATGACTGATAAGTAGTGATGGGCGAAAAGTTTCGCCAGGCATGGATTCGCGGCGAATTTCCGCGTTTCGCCATTGGCGGATTGTTTCGCGAAATGGATGAAAAATTTCGCCGCGGAAAAATTCGCCGCACGTCCAAAAATTGGCGCCGGCGTCAAAAACGAATAGTCGCGGGCGACAAAATAATAGCCGCGGGCGACGAAACAATAGCGCGCGACGAAACAAGAGCCGCGCGACGAAACAAGAGCCGCGCGACGAAACAAGAGCTGCGCGCGACGAAACAATAGCTGTGCGACAAAATAATAGCTGCGGGCGACGAAACAAGAGCCGCGGGCGACGAAACAAGAGCCGCGGGCGACGAAACGAGAGCCGCGGGCGACGAAACAAGAGCCGCGCGACGAAACAAGAGCCGCGGGCGACGAAACAAGAGCCGCGGGCGACGAAACAAGAGCCGCGCGACAAAATAATAGCCGCGGGCGACAATTTTTTTTGTCGCACGACATTTTCGCCGTTTCGCGAATTTTTCGCCGTTTCGCGGATCTTTTCAAAGATTCGCGAATTTTTCGGCGAAGCGAAACGGAACAGATTCGCTCATCACTACTGATAAGCAATGGAACAGAATCAGCTATGTATTTTTATTATGCGGAACTAATGTATTTTATTTTAACTGTAGAGAAGACTTAAAAGAAATGAAAATTTGTCTTGATTATGAAATGGTTTGTCACTATTTCTCTAGATTTTGTTATTTTTCACGTAGGTTGTGTGATTCAGGGAACTCCTCCCTTTTTTTCCTCTTTTTTTGGCTGGTATAAATTTGCCTGGGATGAATTTGCAGCAAAATTTGGGTTTCACAAGTAGTGAAAATTGTGGTAGAATTTTGCCATGCAATGGTACAAAAATTGTGTTTTTTCACATGGTAAAAATGTCCACCGGCTATAATGCACTTGGCATAGAAAAATGCCATTGACTCAAAATGCATAGAAAATACCCGGTGACTCCAATGTTTTAGAATTGTTCTGCAAATTTTGCAGCAAAGTGAAACGGGGCAGTAACTAACAACACTTAACATTTTATAAAGTATTTTGTATTTATTTGTATTTTATTATTGTATTGGCCCTATTTTTTCTAGTAATGTATTATTCCATTGTACAGTAGAGCAAACACAAGTAGCACTATATAAATAATAGTATACATACATACATACATACATATTCAGATGGAACTGGAAATGAAATGGCTCCAGAAATGGATGCCGTAAGACAAAAAGTTCCACCAGCACACCCTTACCTCCCCCAATACTAGACTCGGTGCACAGCCTAGAGTGTCGGCACTCTCACAGAAATCCACCAGAAAATTGACCAGCACAATGAGTGCGGGGCTTAGCCCCTGCGTGTTTATTCAAAGTATAGCAGCAATGTTGCGGGGGCGTACCCCATGCCTAACAAAGGGGTACGCCCCCAAAACGTTGGTGCTATACTATGAATAAACACGCAGGGGTTAAGCCCCGTTTGCATCACGCTTGTTGTGCTGGTCAATTTTCTCCTGAAATGGATGTCATTCCAGCTTTAAAATGGGATTCTGAAATTGTGATTAATATTCAAGCTGTAACGCTGAAGGCAGTGAATACTGACAATATAAGAAAGGTGATTTATTTTGGGGGGAAAAATAATTTAGATTGAGCAAAGATAGAAAAATATATATTTTGTTTTATAATGTGTAAAATCTCTCTGGGTTAATCATTTTTGTTCACTATTATGTACTTGGAAATGTTTAAATTACAGTCATGTTCATGTTAGTTTGGGCCCACTGTAAATCCTTTTATAGGTGCAAGTGCTAGACCGCTAAGGGTTGCAAAATTGGGCTTCTTAGTGCTCATTTAATAAACACCTACGTCAATACATACGTGCTGCTCAGAAATAACCTTACAGCTCATATAACTAACTGCTAATATGAACTAGGACTTGTTTCTCTTTCAGACAGGATCAGTGTTAGAAAATATATAGTGATAAAGTACCCCCTATTGTACAATATAGGGATATTAGAAGTCACTGAGGGGTTCTGTGACCATATAAAGGCACAAGGCTGCAGGGATCTCTGAGTATCACTCATGTATTATAAGGGATAATGTACCCCCTACTGTAAATGATAAGGATGTTGGCGGTCACTGAGGAGTTCCATGACAATATAAAGGTACAAAGCCATAATACAAGTTTTAGTAAGTCATGTGACAGAAATTTTATCACTAAGCTCCGATTTATAACTGATGACATCACTAAGGATTTAATTTACAGTTTAGTCTCATAGGGAAATTACCAAACTGTATATTATATATATTTCACCTTATATTAGAAGTCATCAAGGAATACCATGAGTTTTATATAAGCACTCGGCCTCTGGCTTCCTGCATTTTTATGCTCATAGAAATCCTCTTATTGTTCTGACTAGTGGAAGATATTGATTCCAGTGGTGTTTATATAATAATATAATAAAAATTATGAATCAAATATTAATTTAAATTAAACATTTTAGATTATGGGACATAATAAAACCTGGAATTTTGGAAGAAATTTATGTAATTTTTAGTTGAATACATTGCAGTTCACAATACTATTAGTTTGTGCCGCATGGTTTTATGCGTAACAGATCTTGCCAGACTAATTTAGTCGCCTTTTATGAGGAGGTGAGCAGGAACCTTGATGCTGGAATGGCAGTTGATGTCATCTACTTAGATTTTGCTAAAGCGTTTGATACAGTACCTCACAGAAGGTTAATGATCAAATTGAGGAATATTGGCCTAGAACATAATATTTGTAATTGGATAGAAAACTGGCTGAAGGATAGAGTACAAAGAGTGGTGGTAAATGGAACATTTTCTAATTGGGCCAGTGTGGTTAGTGGGTACCGCAGGGGTCAGTCCTTGGGCCTTTGCTTTTTAACTTGTTTATTAATGACCTGGAGGGGGGCATAGAGAGTACTGTTTCTATTTTTGCTGATGACACTAAATTGTGCAAAACTATAAGTTCCATGCAGGATGCTGCCGCTTTGCAGAGCAATTTGACTGGGAAACTGGGCAGCAAACTGGAAAATGAGGTTCAATGTTGACAAGTGCAAAGTTATGCACTTTGGTAGGAATAATATAAACGCAAACTATCTACTGAATGGTAGTGTGTTGGGGGTATCCTTAATGGAGAAGGATCTAGGGGTTTTTGTAGATAACAAGTTGTCTAATTCCAGGCAGTGTCATTCTGTGGCTACTACAGCAAATAAAGTGCTGTCTTGTATAAAAAAGGGCATTGACTCAAGGGATGAGAACATATTTTTGCCGCTTTATAGGTCCCTGGTAAGGCCTCACCTTGAGTATGGGGAGCAGTTACAGTGAGTATGGGGGGCAGTTACAGTGAGTATGGGGGGCAGTTACAGTGAGTATGGGGGGCAGTTACAGTGAGTATGGGGGGCAGTTACAGTGAGTATAGGGGGTCAGTGAGTATGCGGTGCAGTTTTGGGCTCCAGTCCTTAAGAAGGATATTAATGAGCTGGAGAGAGTGCAGAGACGTGCAACTAAACTGGTAAAGGGGATGGAAGATTTAAGCTATGAGGTTAGACTGTCGAGGTTGAGGTTGTTTTCTCTGGAAAAGAGGCGCTTGCGAGGGGACATGATTACTCTGTACAAGTACATTAGAGGGGATTATAGGCAGTTGGGGGATGTTCTTTTTTCCCATAAAAACAATCAACGCACCAGAGGTCACCCCTATAGATTAGAGGAACAGAGCTTCCATTTGAAGCAGCGCAGGGGGTTTTTCACGGTGAGGGCAGTGAGGTTATGGAATGCCCTTCCTAGTGATGGGGTAATGGCAGATTCTGTTAATGCCTATAAGAGGGGCCTGGATGAGTTTTTGAACAAGCAGAATATCCAAGGCTATTGTGATACTAATATCTACAGTTAATATTACTGGTTGTATATATATATAGTTTATGTATGTGAGTGTATAGATTGGTTAGTATAGGTTGTGTGCTGGGTTTACTCGGATGGGTTGAACTTGATGGACAATGGTCTTTTTTCAACCCTATGTAACTATGTAAGGTAATGCCTGTGTTCTGCCCCTCATGCTTTCCCCTCATGAATACTGTGCTGCCCCAGAAGTTAATATTTAATTTATTAGGTTTAAAATGCATTTGTTTTATTACTCAATTTTGATATGCATATGTTTTGTTATGATGCTACCTCTCATTCACCTTTCTCATGTAGAATGTAGGTTCCTTCTACCTTCCTTTTGAAAAAAACATGTTTTCCCATGACAGTATTCCTTTAAGAATGGAAGTACAGGTATGAGATTCCTTACCCATTATCCAGAAAGTTCTGAATTACAGAAAGGCCATATCCCGTAGACTCCATTATAAGCAACTAATTCTAATTTTTAAAAATGATTCCCATTTTCTCTGTAATAATAAAACAGTACCTTGTACTTGATCCCAACTCAGGTATAATTAATCATTAATGGAGGCAAAACAATCCTATATAACAGGTCCCATACCTGTACCACACAGCCATTTATAATGGGGGGAATGTATTTCTTTACCACTTACAGTACACCCTGAAGCAACCTTTTAAAGCAAATATCAAGGTACTAAAGCTCATACTTAAAAGCAAGAAATAAAATAAACAAGCAAATCCCTGCTGTACTTTGAAATGATTAAGCTACAAATCCTTGTACAGGAATGGTGTTTTTTTGCTAAACAAACAGAATACTAAATCCTAAAAAGTAATAAGCGATCACTTGGGATTAGTTGTCAAGGAAGCATTTTGAATTTAACGTTCGTTTACCTATACTAATGTCAATCATGATGTGATTATTTATCATCTGTGTATTAGTATTCACACTGTACACCATGCTGCTTTTCTTAAAAAAATATTGGGATAAAGCATATACATAACTGGGGATATCACAATTGACATTTTTGTATAGTTATGTAAAGTGTCTGAAGCTAAAAAAAAAAACATATTGCAAAAGCAATTTATTGTAGTTGCTTGAACAAATGTTATCTAGTCTTAGTACTAAATATTTATAGGCACAACACAAGAGGATGCATTTTATGCATTCTGCACAATTAATACTCACAGTAGTAGGTATGTTGCTGGCATGAGGCTGCATGCTGTTAATGTAATATACAAATAACTTGAAGTACACACTATGATCCTTAAGTCAATATAAACTGTCAAGCATGCCATCTGTTGTCTAGCTGGGCAGCTCAAGGCCACGGTTAGCAATTTAACATAAACGCTTTGTGTCCTCAGCTACAAACTTTGCTCTCAGCCAAATATCCCAAGGAAGTGTGACACCTGACACGTGGCCATGGGATTTGTACCACAGGACCTTATTTGTTTTTGTTTTTTTTAACCTTTTATTGAAGGGAAGTTGCTAACATGGGCTTAGTCTAAGGGTAATAAGGTATACGGTTTTCTACTATTGTTATACATTGACCACATCCGCAATACTAACCCAAGCTTTTCTTTTGCAAGATAAACCCATTACTGGCCAGTATAATGCCATATAAAAGCAGAGTAGGAATTTTATTGAGGTGCTTGTTTTCTTCCTTCTGACATTAAAACAAATGCCTAGTTTGTAGGGCCAAAGTACTTACCAACCACTTCATATTTGAAATTCAGCAGCAATTAAATTTACAATTCTGTAGAACTGAATATTAACTATACTCCTTTTCACTGTCGTCATTCTCTTTCCACCACTGACTTGTTTTCTTGTGTCTTTTGGTTTTGTCTTTCATCTCTTATTTTTCCTTTATCATCTACATCTTCCCCATGTTCTCTTCTATTTGTCTTATGTTCTCCATTTGTATTTCCTATGCATTTCTTTTACTCATTGCCACCCTTTTTTCCCTTGTTTCTGGCTATTTTCTCCACCTTGATCTGCTGCTGCTACCACAGTAGAACATTTCCTTCTCCAGACTATAAGGCTAAAGCGGTTTTCCGCTTGCCGAAAATATCTGCCCTATGCCTCATCTGACATCAGCCTTACAGGATGGGTGGCAGGTTAAATGCAGATCCACCACTGCAACACTTGGTTTTTGTTACACTGTTATGGAAACAGCCATTCATTTCCTTCTTAAAACCTATTTTCTTATAGTTCAGCGCTGTCCAATTTTGCTCATGTTGTGGCCCCAATTATGTGATTAATTTTTAGGGTGTATTATATTAACTAGTAATGAGCGAATCTGTCCCATTTAGCTTCACCAAAACTGTGGGTAATCCTTGCTAAACGCAAAAAATGTTGAAAACGCATCATGGGACTTTTCCCTTACTCTTCTTACTTTCTGCAGCGATTTTTTGCGCCCGTTTCGCCAAAAATTTGGCAATGGTGAAATGCAGGATTTTGCTGCGATTCAATACCTGCCGAAATAATTTTGCTCATCACAATACTAACATAATGATTTAATAATTAACAGTCTCTGGAGTCAGTAACAGGGATCTTTGAACATCCTGGAGGGCCACATCCAGCCCATAGACAGCCCTGCTCTAGGTAAATGAAAAAAACATATATATATATATATATATATATATATAAAAAAACAGAAAGGAGCACACCCTTCAAATAGAGGAAAATGCCCTCGGTGCTGGTCAAAAAAATTCAATAGATAGACAGAGTACCGCACACATAGGGACTTTGTGAAAAACAAAAAAGATTTATTGAAAAAGATCCAAGATCTTTTTCAATAAATCTTTTTTGTTTTTCACCAAGTCCCTATGTGTGCGGTACTCTGTCTATCTATATATAAATATATATATACACAGTATACACTATATATATATATATATATATATATGCATTGTAAAATTATATTGTAAAAAACCTCAAATAACAAAAGCAGGAATAATCTAATGGAGATTTTTGTGAGCAATGTTTTGTTCTTTCTAGTCAGGCTTGGGCGGGCTGACACAAGTATTTACTGTTACAGTTCACTTTGACCCTGACTGAATATGCTTAAAAAAAGTAACTGCCCGTTTAAACCTAACAAATGTAATCATGCCTAGAATAAGCATTAATTTACTGATATAATATGAATTTCAATTAGTTCTAGGTTTATAACTTTTAAATTAACATTATGTGAGATAATTCTGAAGTTAATTGCTAAACCTCCATGAGTGTATATATAAAGTATTATAGGATTCTTTTAAAATGTCTTTTGTTAATTATCATATTAAGATTGGTGTTCTTTTTAATCACATTTTAGTTAATTTATTTTGATTAGTTTGACTAGAACACAAGTGTAATTCTACAGAGCATGGGTTTATAAATGCACAAATCGTATTCTGTCATGTACATTTATGTTGAGTAGCTTGTTGTTCAGTTAGAAGACATTTATTAGCATTGTTACCAGTATCCATGTGTATTATTTCTTCTACTTGATGTTTCACATCATATTTATTGTAAGGTTGTAGGGAGATGACCTGAAATTAAGTAAACATTGCATATGGCATTTTACTGTGTTGGCTAGTGTGTGGATTCAACAGCTTGTAGGTGGCTGTATATTAGCACTGAACATGACCAATCCTTATTGAAGGCCAAACAGAGGGTGAAAAATATAAATATGCTTAGTGGGGGTAATATCTCTCTAATGTCCCAACATTTTCCTTTGAAGAGGAGAGACTAAGGGGCCCAAGTCAGATTTTTCACAACCATTTTGGAATTCATTCAAGCTTTGGTATCGTGACTATCTTTGTGGAGCTGTAGAGTGCCATTGAGTCCTATGGAAGGCTTCCAAAATCATGCATTGAAGTTTCAAAGCCAGAAAGGTTTTTGGCCCGTTTAGGATTGTTCGGATCCAAAAATCTTGTGAATTTCGGATTGCAACCACGATATTTTGATATGAACGGAAAAATAATTTCCGTGACATTTTCGAACATCAGAAATTATCATGGTTACTCTGATTTTTTCCAATCGTGCTTTTAACCACCCAAATTTCATGTTTTAGTGAATGGACCAAAGTGTATGTGATATTACACACAGATTTGTGCTATTGTATCGGTTATTGATTGCTTTATATGTTACTCTGTATGTCCAATGTATGAAACCCACTTATTGTACAGCGCTGCGGAATATGTTGGCGCTTTATAAATAAATGTTAATATTAATAATAACCAGGATTCATTATTTCTTCTATTTAAAGATGCATGTCTTACATACTTATTCTTTTATGCTGTAAGTTTTTTTCTCTAATATGGACACATAAAATGTAAATTTGCTGAGACAATGTGATATGGCATGTGGGGGACAGTGTTATAACCCTGAATGGTTTATTCTGCTTTTTTTCTGCTGCTAATACGGAATAAAGAAAATGGAAAACATAATGGGTCTGTGAATTAGTCTTTCCTGGAAGCCTAGCTTGAGAATAGATTATGGAGTGATTATTGGTGAAAACTTGTTTTAGCCCTAGATATTTGTGAAACTGTTTCTGATTCATAGAAGCATCAGTTTTTAGACATATCTATAACCTTGTCATGAGTCAAAGGAGACTGTGACTCAATGTTGGACCTCATAGGGGTAGGAAGGGAGATTAAACAGCGCAATGACACAGTAAGGGGCTGTTTTATCAATGCTCAAATTTTATAATTTTATTATAAAATGTATAATTTTAATTTTTTTCTTGCTCTAAGACTCTATGAACTTCAGATCAAGTATTTATTAAGGTAAAAACTTAAAAACTTGGCATCTAAAAGCTTGTGAGGTCATGTAGAAGTCAATGGGGGCTGCCCTAGTAAAAACGTCAACTATTTATTAAATTTTTCAATTTTTTTTTTGAGCTTCCAACAAAAACATCAAACATCATTTCAACTTTTAATAAGAAAGGAAACATTCCTTTCTTATTTCTGATTTTTTTTTTTAAATTGTAAGTTTATTCAAAGAAGAAAAAAAACTCCAAAACCTCACAAATTTGAAATTTGCTAAATTGGATTCTAAGGTTGTCATTTATTATTATTATTATTATTATTAGTATTAGTATTAGTATTAGTATTAGTATTATTATTATTATTATTATTATTATTATTATTATTATTTGTGGCAAAAGACACAAAAACACTCTATAAAAATCTCAAAGATAAAATTTCAGCATCTAAAAGCTGTTGAGTTCATATAGAAGTTCATATATATAGCAAATATATATAGCAAAATTCTACCTACTTTTCAATTTGTGTTTTTGAGATTAATTTAAAATTTTGTAGACTTGTTTTTTATTGGTCTCCCCATTTAATGGGATGTTGATGTTGTAATGCTGCTTTTCCAACATAATTAGCAAATAATTAGCCTTCTACACTTTAAGTCTTATAGGGGAGGATCACACCCTGACCTCGGCATTGCTCTATTCTAAAATATTTGAAGATAATCTTATAATCCATAATCTTTCATACATTTATGACTTTTGGTAACATAAGTTGTCTTTTACATTCCTTTAGGATAACAGACTTTGATATGTTATGGATTAAAGTATTTAGAAGGGTTTTGTACTTACTGGCACACCGGCTCCACCTGTTAGTTTTTTAATCAGCCAAAGTGATTTTATCCATTGTTTTAAGAGAGCTTTTTTTCAGTAAAATGTTTTTTGTTTTTTTTTGGTAAACATTTTTTTTTACACTGTGAATGGTGTTCTCTGACTTCATTGCTTTTGTACAAGTAATTTCAGTTAAACATGATAGAAGTTAATTAATGCAGAGTGCAAAGCAATGAACATAAACATGAGATGAAGATTAGTTTAATTACAGCAATTACAGGAAAAGTAAATTGCTGACTGAATAAATTAAGCAACTTTGAAAATGAATGTTTATTATTTAGAAAAATATCAAGCAGGTTTAAAAAGAGAGGTTTTTGTGAAGTAACGCAGTAACATATACAGGATGATTGCAGCCCAGTCCTGCAGTAACCAAACATAGATTTTTCAAATCTGCAGTTGTACATAGTAAATAAGATGGAAAGAGCGCTACATCTGCAAACATAATTAGTCAATGAATTTCCTTTGATTGGAGATCTTTCATTTACAGATATGCAAAATAACTCCCAAAGCAGCCATTGCTGTAACTTAGAAACATCAGTAAGACAATTGTAATTCACTATCCCAATCATGTCCAGATGTATAAAGAATTCACATTGTTCTTATCCCAGCACTCTTTGCAGGGTTTTAATTTGGTTCAAATTGTTAGCATGCAGCTGAACCGAAACTGAACCCTTAAATGCTGTAAAATGTATTTGTTGATAAAAGTTTATACCTTTTGTGCTTTTCCCCCCTTTTTTGCACAGGCACAGGACATATTTGTACACTCACAAACAAAATACAACTGTTACTTGTTTACACTCACATATTTTGTACTGTTTCTATAATATTATCGTGGTTGTTATTTTGCCTTACAAATTGATTTATTGCAACTGTTCACATTAACCTCCACATTGAGGTTAAAGGAGAAGGAAAGGCTAGTAAAGAGTTATTCTCAAGCTGCAGTCATACCTTCAGTTGTCTCAATAGTGCCCTTAAGTCTCCCCATATTTCTCCTGTTCAGATGATCAGAAGCCAAACAGGAAGAAAAAGCGTTGAGCTGTGTAAAGAAAGTTCCCATAATGCCTCACTCCTGCACAGACACCCAGACCAAGTGAACATGCTCAGTTAGTTACAATATGAGTCAGCTTCCTGCTGATTGGCTCAGATCCACATTCCTAAGGGGGGGGTGAGTTCTTAGCATTCTTGAGGGAGGGGGGCGCAGGAAAGAGCAGAGAACAGAAAGCTGCGTGTCTCTGGCACATGAATTGCAGACACAAGAAATCTTTTTTTGCAGAGAAGTCAGTGCAGCGTTTCTGTGAGTGCTTATGGCTGTATTTACATAGACCTTTCTGATAAAGCTTACTTAGTTTTTACCTTTCTTTCTCCTTTAAGTGGAAGTTTGATTATTGATTTTTTTTTTTGCTTTTTAAATTCCTTTCACATTTTAATGCAATTTTAGGGAATTCACATTTTGCATACAAAGCATCAAGCATTTCAGAAGTATTACACATATATCATTATTTAAGATGATTCTTCTTTGTTCTAATAATTTGAAAAAAATTAAAAACCTTACTGATTTTATATTATATAATTTGCAGTTTGCTATTTTTGTCATTTTTAATTCTTCAGAAAGTTTGTTTCTAAAACATTATGGTTTCTTGTGGGCATCTTAAGGGGCTTTTCCAACACATAAAACAGATGGTTTGTTGTGTTCCCCTGAGGAGACAAAAGTCTGAGCAGTTTGTATGCACATTTTTTTTATTTTGAGGTCTCTGCATGTATTATTTTTGTACCCAAAAGCATATTAAAAATTCAGTAATAATTTGCATGTAAGTATTTTTAATTCATCAGACTTTGTTATTATTTTGAGAGCTATTCTATTCTGTACTATATTTGGTACTGGATTGGTAGGGGTGGGGGGATATATGGGATTTTCCAAAGCAGCTGTATAATCTAGTTCTGAAAAACATGTTTACTAAAATGTGAACAAAACTTAGAACTTGGTCCTTTTAAAGAAATGTCTTGGGGAGGTTAGCAGCCATTAGGGCCATGTTACTACCAAAGATTCTCTACCTTTTCAGAACTATTCCCATATTTATTTTAAAAAAAAATTACTACTACAAAGGACAATTTCTAAATACCTCTCAGCCTCCCTCATTTTAATTTTTTTTAAAAACTATTATCAAGCTTCCTTTTTAAATTTTATTCAGTGTATCTTCTCCACAACAATTAAACCACAATGGGTCTTAAAAGAAAAAAAAAAAACACTATCCTTCCTCCACCTTGAGGAATTATCTTAGATCCCACCAAAACAAAAATTTATACACCATTCCCTACAACACAGGCATCAATTCACCTCATCCTCCGTCATAATGAACACTGGTGCTCCACAGGGGTGCGTATTAAGCCCTCTACTGTACTCACTTTACACACATGACTGCACGGCCACTAACAGCTCCAACATTGTTGTGAAGTTTGCGGATGACACAACAGTGGTGGGTCTCATCACCAACGGTGATGAGACGGCATACAGGGAGGAGGTCAATGCCCTGACACATTGGTGCCAGGATAATCATCTCTCCCTCAATGTCGGAAAAACCAAAGAGCTGATAGTGGACATTCCCGGAGGTGTAGAGGTGCACATTCCCCCATCATCATCAACGGTGCTGCTGTGGAGAGAGTGAACAGCTTCCGTTTCCTGGGTGTTCACATCGCAGATGATCTCGCATGGTCAGTTCATATTGACAAAAAAGTGAAGAAGGCGCAGCAGCGACTCTTCTTTCTCAGGAGACTGAAGAGATTTGGCATGAGCCCCCGCATCCTTAGGTCCTTCTACCGCTGTGCCATCGAGAGCACTGGATCCATCACAACCTGGTACGGCAACAGCACCGTCTACAACCGCAAAGCTCTGCAAAGAGTGGTGCGGTGTGCCGAGATAATAATTGGAGGTGAACTTCCCTCCCTCCATGACATCTACAGGAATCGGTGCCTGAGGAAAGCGAGGAGGATCATCAAAGACTCCAGTCATCCCAGTAACAAACTATTTAAACGGCTCCGTCAGGCAGGAGGTATGGAAGTATCCAGTCCTGAACCAGCAGGCTGAGGGACAGCTTCTATCATCAGGCCATCAGACTGCTGAACACTGACCAATAGGTCTCATAGACATTACACGGTCACTTATAGTCACTAAGTATTTTTTAATACTTGCTCAAGCTAATACTACTGTATTATTCACATACATATTTATTCTTAAAATTGTTCACCACTATTGCTTGTGTAGCTTGCACATAAGAATTTCACTCATATGTACTGTATCTGTGTACCAGTAACATGATGTGACAATAAAAGTGATTTGATTTGATTTGAATTAAAATATGGGACTTATTCATTCACGTAGATCCTTTCACTCAGGGCCTAAAACCCAAATTTCCATTCTCAACCTTTAAAGGGCTTATACCCAATTTCAACCCTCAAGAATGGACTCAGGTGGGTATAATCTTATGGGCCAATGTTCTTAATAACAAAACAACTGCTCTCGTTGGAAGAATGTCCAATAAAATGGCACGTATCTACTAAAGCCTTTCTATTGTACATCCAACTCTCAAGTTATTTGAAAGCTGTAAAGGATCCATTTTGCAACAAAGACTTACTACTTTTGTTTTGGTGGGAGCAAGAATTTCACATTATTATGGTGTTTTAAATGATTCCTTTAGCAAACCACCAGAAGTCTACATAATTGCCTGGCAAAGGACATAACCACTCCAATAGCTTTCAGTCTCATCACCGCAACTACTAAATCCGCTAGATTAATGGAAACAAGTATTTTTCAAGACTGCCTGGCAACAGTTCTGGGGTTTGACGTGCAAATGATCAGATTTTTTAGGTGCAAGTGCACTGATGATAAAGCAAGTTTTAGAAAAAGTGCAAATGACTCACTGCATCTGTTAAGCTATGAAAATGAGCCCAGGGTTTAGGGGGGATTTCTGTGTTTGCAAAATGTTATTAGTACAAAAACCTGAGCATAAAACTGTGAATGTTTTCAACTGTATGCTCAGATACCTGGTAAAGTTTAACATGAGGTAAGTCCAAGTGCTTTAAGTGTTTGATTGATTTACCATAGTGTTTTAATTGCTATGCTGTCTGTCTGTGGGAGTTTTATTTCTAGACTCCTTTTTTAATATTATCACTTTTTTCCTACTGAGACTGAATTAAATCTATTTATGTGAAATACCACTGGCAGGAAAATGAATCCTGGCTTCATTAAACTACAGGAAAATTAACAAATGGTGTTTGTACATTTTAGAGTCAATTAACCAAAGAGTTTAAGATGTATATAAATTGCATAGAAGTCACATTAAGCAGAGGAGCTAATCCTTAATGATTACATTAATTGGAGAAGAAATACCACAATGCTTATACATAACACAGTTACCGATCCACAGAGGGGCCCTCTATTAAAAGTAATACAGTTTACTCAAGATTAACACAGAAAATACACAGAAAAACTCTCGAGTTTCTACTCAACAAGAAACACCACACCAGAATATACTTTTTATTACATAAACCCCTTATGTAAGTATGGAGACCCAAATTGCAAACTGATGTTTTTTTTTTTGTATCTAATTTTTAAATTTCACATGGGGCTAGCTATATTCTTATATATAAAGAAACAAAAAGATCCAGACTTGTTTAAATGAAACGCCTCTTTATCAAGTAGCAAGATAATGAACACAAAGCACACAAGGTATAAATAGGGGCAAGTCCAAAGATCACTCCCCCAACAAATTACTGGATCCAAGTAGGGACATTCCATAATCCTACTTATAGAAAACTCATCGACCAGGGTTCCCCCTTCAGAAAATAAAAGTGCATAACATTCCTAATATAAGCAAATTTGTAAGAAAAAAGAAAATCACACAATCTTCAATATAGGGTATCCATATTGGAAACAACATGCAAGATGACACGTGCTTATAACCTCTTTACAACACCATAGCCATCCCCTTTAAGAAAAAATGATTATATAATACTGGAAATCATTTCTTTAAGCAATGCTTCCTTTTAGATAAATCCATACAGGTCATATTCTCTATTAAGCCCCCGTGGTTGTAATGTCTGCAAATTATGAATCCAAAACTTCTCTCGTTTCTGGAGTTGTAGATATAGAATACCCATCGTCCAGGGTTCCCTCTTCAGAAAATAAAAGTGCATAACATTCCTAATATAAGCAAATTTGTAACAACAAGAAAAAAGAAAATCACACAATCTTCAATATAGGGTATCTATATTGGAAACAACATGCAAGATGACACATGTGCTTATAACCTCTTTATGTAACTTATGACAAAACCAGTTACATAAAGTTCAGTAGCAAAAAACTTGCATGCCAATGAGAATCATATTTTTCGTCTCATCTTCAATGAGGCTGAAAGTCTCAAATGTTTTCATAAACTGGGAAAATAAATAAAATTGCTTGAAAAAATTCCCATTGATTCCTATTATTCAGTTCTCAGAAAAAATATTTTTTTTTTGCCACATTTTTCTTAATGTGAGAAAAATGCAAACCTTATTTTTGGTAAATAACCCCCTTCAATTAATCATTAATGGAAAAGGTTCAAGACTGGAAAGGAGCGCTAAACAAAGCCCTTAATGTATGACGACAGAATTGAACAAGAATAATGTGAATTTCAGAACTTTATATTATTATTAATAATAATAACAATAATCTAGAAATATATAAACCAACACAAATGTCAGCAATATTATCAAAAATAGAATTTGACTTTACCTTTACATTTCTACTTAATATGCATTTTGCCTGTACTACACCAATGCCGCATGTCTAGAAAGCAAGATATCTTAATTTAAAATATTCTTTCCCTTTGCAAAGCTCTCTGGCCCATGTCATGAATATGTAATGTCTAACTCTCAGCTGCAAATGATGGCTTTGAGACTGAATGAGCAGCCCTTATACATACACAAGATCAAAGATGTGTGCAAATAAAGAACAAATCAAACTGCCCAAAAAACTAAATACAAATGCTGTATAAGGAAACTGATTTATTAGTTTTATTTCTGTCATGACTGCTACATAGGGTAATATGTGTTTATTCTATCACAGCTGGGGCAATGTTAGGCTAATGCCAGACAGAGGCGTAGGGCGGAATTTTCGGCAAGCGTTTTTCTGCGTTTATCCGCCCTACGCCTCGTCTGACATCAGCTTTATGTGAAGAGAGCAGGTTATTTTTTAAACATTCATATAAGTACAGTAACTAAATGCATTTTAACATCAGTGTCAGTAAGTTATAGTCTCTGTAACTTCTTTCTAACTAGCGATGAGCAGGCATAGATTCGCTGCAAATTTTTGTTATTGGCGGATTGTTTCACAAAACGGGAGCAAAAATTTCCAGTGGAAAAATTTGCTGCACCACAAAAAAAAATGAAATGCATCAACAAAAATTGTTGAAGCGAAACGAGACAGATTCACTCATTGCTACTGCATTTCTACTGATGCAGACAAATGTCCTCTGCCTATGGTTCATATAGCTCTTAACTTTTATTTACAAGCTCTATGTGCTGGTTGAAACTATTTTTCCCTTGTGGGATTAGAAACGTGTATATTAAAAAAAAAAATATCTGGAAACTCGTTATCCAGAAAGCTCTGAATTATGGGACAGCCCATCTCTCATAGAATCAAGTTAAATTAAATAATGCAAGTTTTTAAAAATTATTTCCTTTTTTCTCTGTAATGCTAAATCGGTACCTTGTACTAAGATGTAATTAATCCTTTTGGGTTTAGTAGAGTTATCACCATTTAATAAAAGGCACTAAGTTTTCCCAGTAGCAGTTACCCATCACAAGTAATAAGATGTTTGCTTTTAAATAGGTGACCCGTAAATTCTACCTGCTGATTGGCTGCTATGTGTTACTACACCTGGGCAAACTTAATACTTTTTATTACATAACCCCCTTATGTAAATATGGAGACCCAAATTGCAAACTGATTTTTTCTATTTCACATGGGGCTAGCCATATTCTTAATTTCCCAGGGTGCCACAGCCATGTGACCTGTGCTCTGATAAACTTCAGTCACACTTTACTGCTGAGCTGCAAGTTGGAGTGATGTCACCCCCCTCCCTTTCCCCTCCAGCAGCCGATCAGCAGCAGCAGAAAATGGGAAGGAAGCAAAATAGCAGCTCCCAGTAGATATCAGAATATCACTCAATAGTAAGAAATCTAAGTCTGGCTTGGGACTCCTCCAGTTACATGGGAGTAGGAGAAACAATAGGTTACCTGAAAGCAGTTCTAACGTGTAGCACTGGGTCTTTCTGAAAGTTCAGACTCAGGCACAATGCACTGAGATGGCTGCCTACACACCAATATTACAGCTAAAAAAATACATTTGTTGGCTCAAGAATAAAATTTTAAATGGTAGAGTGAATTATGCATTATATAAACAGTGTAATTTAGAAATAAAAAGTATACCATAAAAATCACGACAGAATCTCTAAAAAAAAACATTTCACTCACATAATTAGCTTGTTCTGTTTTTTTCTGCTATAAGATTTTTTTGCTGATAACATTTTTCTTAAAATAAATAATAAAAAAGATTGGCAGGTATTAGGTGGTTTAGATTTTTTTTTTCATAAAAGATTGACAAAAAACCAATTGCAGAAAAAAGAATGAGGCAAAAAATAAGAATACCCTTGGTAAAAATATACAGCCCCCCCCAGTAGTAATATTCAAAATTTTAGCCACCTGCAAATATTAAATAATGGAAACTTTTTAATTTAATGAAGATTATATAATGGAGGCTTTTATTTTAGAATACCATGTTTTGTGTTAGGTCATCAAATTATTAACATTGTTTTTGCAAAATTTGCAGTACTTGCATTTGTCAAGCACTCGGTGTAATTGCTATCCAAATCCTAACTATAATATCTTCTTTTTTTTTTTTTTATATATAAGCACTGACCATTGTTGCAAAACTACTCCCCAATGAATAAAGCCGGCTACCAGCCAATTTGCATTTAATCGAAAATACACTTTAGTTTAAAACTAAGATGAATTTGAATATTTCAGAGATACAATTACTTTGCTCTCAGTCCCTGGGCAGTTGATTTAGATGAGCTCAATGGCGCTTTTGCAGATGTACCCCAACAGATAGTGCAAGCGATAGTTGTAACAGGCAAATCAAAACTGACAGTGCCTTGAAGAAAAGATGTTAATAACAATGTGACAAGAGGTTTCCAAAAAATAATTAGCGTACAGAACAATGACTGTTGCTCTCTCCAGAACTACAGTACAAATGTGTTCAGGCTTGTAACACTGCATATAGCCATGCTCTTGCTTTGTTAATATTCTTTAACACTCTGTTTGTAAAATTTGTGTTGTTGTTGTTTTGTTTCTGTTAAAAAAATAGCAATGCCTTGTTGGTATTTAATATGTACAGTATTTAATAGGCTGCCATACAGATGTATAATAGCTGATAAATGTGTCAATTTATTAGGATATGGATGTGTTCAACAGCTTTAACTCTCTGCTGTTTAATGAGCTGCTAGAACGAAAGCTCTGAACTTAATAAATCAGCCCCCAATGTTTCTTGTATAAAATTATGGGCATATTCTGATGTAGCTCTGTGGTATGTCTAAGGACATTTAGGGGTTGTTTCTCTAACGCAAACTGCAGAGATTTGTATGGGGCATATATAATAAAACTCAAAACAAACTAAATTCATAATTTCCCAGCAGGCATAATTTCACAGAGAGGCCATAGCTCCAAATATGGCAGAGTGTTTGGTTGGCCCCCCAGAATTCACAACAGGCAGAGCATGAGCCCCCCCCTCCCAGCATTATATGGCAGGCACAGTGTGTTGGACCCCCGGCATTTCAGGGGGTTCTGTGCATGTAGAAAAATCACTATTAATATATAAAGATAATGATATGTCCACATCTAAATATTTACAGACACAAAAATGGGGGAACATACAAAATGATGTGGATACTTAAAAAATTTTTATAATGACTGTTTTAAGCACATAAAACCTTTTTAACATTTTAGAAAGTTTAACAAAACTCTGCCTTAACCTTTAAAGTTCAATGTAAAATCCACACTGGCAGAATGCTACAAAGTCTATGTTACCAAATTCAAATTAATAGAATAAACATGCACAGGCAATGGTAGAACGGTCTTATAGCCTGGCAGGTAACTCATTAAACTCATAGTTCACCCTTTGTTTTTTGAATCCCTTACATTGAAAAACAAATACATAAATAATAGTTATGTATCAAAAGCAAAATGACAACATTATTTCAAACTTCTGACAAATACAGTAAAGGAGTTACAGTATATAATTGGCATGGGTTGTATCTTTCAAGTTTGAGTTACAATCTAATTGAATTGTTGCTGATATATTCATCAGTGAAACATTTTATTCCGATGCAATAATTATGTGTCTATACAGATTTCATATTTTTATATTTTGCTTTTACTGAATGACCACAATTCATATTGCAAAATTGTAATAAATGTTACAAAAGCACAGAGGCCAGAAAATTACTAATGGCTGTCTAAAGAATTGATATTGCTCATTGTTGAAGGTCTACGTTGTAACATTTCATACTTGTTTAGGTATCAATTGGAAGGGATAAAAATAAATGATCTAGATCAAAATGGTTAATATAGGGAAATAGTTATTGTTACAGTTCAGACAAAGTTAAAGCTCAATGGACAGTGTAATTAAGCAATATTAGAAAATAGAGAAATACGGTTAAATAGGCCAAGCAATTTATTTTAGAAGACAATAAAGAAAACTGTTAGCTACTTAACTATGAATTAAATAGACTGAATCAAAATATTTCTAGAAAGAAATATCCACTGAGAGATTACTTAGGAATAAATGGAAATCAAATCTTTAAACAGAATGAATCCAAAACCCCATTTGCCTGAATTTAAGCTAGCCTATAATAAATGAGTCTGTTCAAATATACAGTACAGTGTATTTTGCAACAGTCTCACCCTTACCTGAAATCTCTGTAAACCAAACATAAATCTAATGATCTTCTTTCCTGGTAAAGATCACTCTTTGAATAGAAACACTGGTCCATCTTTGTTGATACTGTATATGTAACCATGTGCACCGCGTTCATATTATTAATGTATGTAATTAAACCAAAATCCTCTCTTCTTGTTGAGTATGCACATTTTATATGAATTTACTAATTGTCATGCCATAGCTTTATTATTTTAAAGTTGTTCAAGGTGACTTACAAAATTTTGCAAACTTATTGTCCCCATTTTTTGGTGGAGAGTCTGAGAAGGCATAATATGGCCTGGCCTGAGATAGGTGCACACCGTACAACAGCTCATGCCCTGGTGCTATATAGTATAGTATTATTCTGGAAGTTTCCTGTATGTGTAAAATGTTTCAGTGGAGTTTGGTAATTATAACTGTATGTTGAGACATACTTGAGAAAGGGCATAGGCATATGATTTGCTCAGCTAACTGCACTCTACTTTCATTGTGGATTTGTTATGAGTCTTGAATTGTTATATTCATTATTTAACATATAATGATATATATTTATATACTGTAGCCAGCTGCACTCAGTGAATACAAAAGCAAATAAAGTACTTTCTTGCATAAAGAGCATAAACTCAAGGCATAATAACATAATTATCTGGTAATGGTCTCCTTGCTCCAGTCCTAAAAGGGATATTAATGAGCTGGAGAGAGTGCAGAGACAAGCAACTAAACTGGTAAAGGGGATGGAAGAATTCAACTATTAGGGTAGGCTGTCATGGTTGCGGTTGCAAGGGGACATGCTTACTCATTACAAAAACCTTACTGGACAATATATACAGATGGACAACGGGATCTTTTCTCCCTTAAAAAAGATCAGTGAACAGGAGGCCACTCCTTTAGACTTGACAAAATTAATTTTTATGTGAAACAGAGTATGTAGTTCTTGACAGTGAGGGCAGTGAGGTTATCGATTTCCCTACCCGGGTGATGTTATGGTGGCAGATTCTGTTAATGTTTTTAAATGTGACTTGGATGACATCTTGAACAAGCATAGTATCCAAGGCTATTGCGATCTTAGGATATGCCGTCAGTTAGTATAGGTATATACAGTCTATATATGTGAGAGTTTAGAATAGTTTATGTATCATGTAATACATGTTCACTGAGGTTCAGTTAACCCAACTTAAATATGTTTCTTTCATTTATCTACAATATTGCATACAATAATACAACATTTTGGAATTGTATTTGCATGTATTTATTTATATAGCAGCAAAATACATATATATATATATATATATATGCTTAAGTGCTTAGGTGTTTCAATAAACAGTTGGGATGAGGTCCCTGCATCACAATCTATTAGGAAAAGGTAACAACAGTAAGGCAATAATTATGAAATTCTTTTGAAATTGAAGAATTCTGTAACATTGTGTGTCTATATACTGTACTATACGTCATGCAGGTCTACTTAGTATAGTAATAGTATACAGCCCTGCATTGCAATAAAGAAAAAAAAAATCTAAAATATGTGGACTTTTTGGAATCAGACACATATTGCAAATTTAATATTGCTGACCTGCTTCTTGAGCTGAATATATCAACAGAGTGCTTGAATTGTACATTTCACAGAAAATAAAACAAAATCTCAAACAATTTAGCATTTTTATTTCTTCATGAACATTCTACATGGCAAAATCTAAGGATTTCTGCCTAACTACATTCATTTCACAAATATATATACCTTTTGGCAATATCAGGTACAAGTGTATTGCAGTATAAAAAAGCATTAGCATCTTAAAAAGCCTTTAATGTTTCATTTTCATGATTAATATTTCCACAGAAGCTCATTTTTAAATTTACCTTAAATTATTATTAGTATTCCCCTTCGCAGAGAAATATAACCGAATCTGGTTTTAGAAAAGAAGGTCAGATGCGGTAGTATTACCTTACCAATATAATATTATGGAAATTGAACATAAAATATAATGGATTGTTCAAACATATTTCCGAGTACGGAAAATGGAAAAATTAAATTAAATTGTCTTTTCCTTTTTATTTGCTTTTCAGCTGGCTGCAATTGCAAAAATGAATACCCAATGCAGTTTATTTGTTATACCAGCCAGGGTGCCAGGTGGGCTGCAAAATAAATGTAATTGTGTGCAGAGTGTTGAATCAGATTAGCATGGATTAACACATTTATTCCAAAATACATGGCATGAAGTATTTAAGATGTACTGCTCTCTGGCCTGTGATACTTTGGGAAGCTTACGCTTATCTGTAAAAGGGATAACCATTTGACCTTCACTTCAAGTAGAGTAAATAAGCATGCTTTAACTGATTTATCACGATCTATATATCTGCTTTTTATACACAGTTCATATACAGTGGTGTGAAAAACTATTTGCCCCCTTCCTGATTTCTTATTCTTTTGCATGTTTGTCACACTTAAATGTTTCTGCTCATCAAAAACTGTTAACTATTAGTCAAAGATAACATAATTGAACACAAAATGCAGTTTTTAAATGAAGGTTCACGTTATTAAGGGAGAAAAAAAACTCCAAATCTGCATGGCCCTCTGTGAAAAAGTGATTGCCCCCCTTGTTAAAAAATAACTTAACTGTGGTTTATCAATTTCAATTTTCAATTTCAATATCAATTTCTGTAGTCACCCCCAGGCCTGATTACTGCCACACCTGTTTCAATCAAGAAATCACTTAAATAGGAGCTACCCGACACAGAGAAATAGACCAAAAGCACCTCAAAAGCTAGACATCATGCCAAGATCCAAAGAAATTCAGGAACAAATGAGAACAAAAGTAATTGAGATCTATCAGTCTGGTGAAGGTTATAAAGCCATTTCTAAAGCTTTGGGACTCCAGCGAACCACAGTGAGAGCCATTATCCACAAATGGCAAAAACATAGAACAGTGGTGAACCTTCCCAGGAGTGGCCGGCCGACCAAAATTACCCCAAGAGCGCAGAGACAACTCATCCGAGAGGCCACAAAAGACCCCAGGACAACATCTAAAGAACTGCAGGCCTCACTTGCCTCAATTAAGGTCAGTGTTCACGACTCCACCATAAGAAAGAGACTGGGCAAAAACGGCCTGCATGGCAGATTTCCAAGGCACAAGCCACTTTTAAGCAAAAAGAACATTATGGCTCGTCTCAATTTTTCTAAAAAACATCTCAATGATTGCCAAGACTTTTGGGAAAATACCTTGTGGACCGACGAGATAAAAGATGAACTTTTTGGAAGGTGCGTGTCCCGTTACATCTGGCGTAAAAGTAACACAGCATTTCAGAAAGAGAACATCATACCAACAGTAAAATATGGTGGTGGTAGTGTGATGGTCTGGGGTTGTTTTGCTGCTTCAGGACCTGGAAGGCTTGCTGTGATAGATGGAACCATGAATTCTACTGTCTACCAAAAAATCCTGAAGGAGAATGTCCGGCCATCTGTTCGTCAACTCAAGTTGAAGCGATCTTGGGTGCTGCAGCAGGACAATGACCCAAAACACACCAGCAAATCCACCTCTGAATGGCTGAAGAAAAACAAAATGAAGACTTTGGAGTGGCCTAGTCAAAGTCCTGACCTGAATCCTATTGAGATGTTGTGGCATGACCTTAAAAAGGCGGTTCATGCTAGAAAACCCTCAAATAAAGCTGAATTACAACAATTCTGCAAAGATGAGTGGGCCAAAATTCCTCCAGAGTGCTGTAAAAGACTCGTTGCAAGTTATCGCAAACGCTTGATTGCAGTTATTGCTGCTAAGGGTGGCCCAACCAGTTATTAGGTTCAGGGGGCAATTACTTTTTCACACAGGGCCATGTAGGTTTGGATTTTTTTTCTCCCTAAATAATAAAAACCCTCATTTTGTGTTAACTTGTGTTATATTTGACTAATAGTTAAATGTGTTTGATGATCAGAAACATTTTGTGTGACAAACATGCAAAAGAATAAGAAATCAGGAAGGGGGCAAATAGTTTTTCACACCACTGTAACTGCTTTTTCTATACTGGGAACAGAATTGTGCTTAATTTAATTCATGGTCAGCAGATGCACCCCTACAAACTGCAGCTGCTGCATCAGATAGGATGTCCTCTAACCAATAACATAGGGGGATTGCACCATTGGAATACAGGATAGTGGTGCCTTAACATCAGCTCCAAATGCTTTCATACAAGTCATGAAACTTTGAGATGACTTATAATATCATCATACTTTACAACCTGAGATACATGAGGTTATTTGGCACAGTTTACATCACTGAGCACAGATTATAACTGATGATATCACTAAGAACCACTCATAAGGTTATAGCTTACAGGAAAATCATGACTCTTGAGTATTATATTATGGATAATGTACCCCTTAATTTATAAAGATATAAGAAGTCACTAAAGAGTTAAAGCACCAGGCAGCAGGCTGAGTCCTTTTATACAGGTCACATAGCTCCACAGGCAGCTTTGCATTCTTTGTGAAGGTAGACAATTATTATTTTAGACCATAAGGCTCATTTATGAAGCAACCTGCTTAAGCATTGGTTGCTGGATATTTTTGGCTCAAGCTCTCTGTGGAATTTTAAAGTTTTGTCCGGGATCCTCATAGCTCAGAGTTCATTAGAACAGGCTAAATATGTGCATTGGAGCTTGTCACGAGTTGCCCAGATATATATAGGTGTAAGTACATATGTGATTACATCAATACCCAGCTCTATAGATCTATTGCAACAGCAATTTACTTATCTAACATTGAGTTCCAGAGTCCCTGGCCAACATAGATAAATTGGTTCCTGACTTGATAGGGAACTACTCCACATCTGATATGGAGAGCATGCAGCACAGTTCCCCTGTTATTCTTATGTCAATCTTTGAGTCATTCAACTTCAGCTTCATAAATCAGAGAGGGGGGAGGGCAGACCAAAGCCCCACCTTCCCTCTGTAACGTTGGTCATAAGATAATGCAATGACATAGAATTACTTTCATATGAGATTTCGTCAGGCCTGTAGTTAGAATGCTTTGAGTTCTGGCATTCCTAAAAAGAATAGGTTTTGTATTGCTTATTTGTAGCTGATGAATCACTGAGAAAGAATGTATGTTCTGCATCTGTCACTGGGTCACACCCTATTTCTACCTGCTTGGAATAGTTGAAATCTCCCAAAGCACATTGTCACACTACAACAGACTCCTCTAAATTGTCTGTCTAAAATGACAGTGTAATAAAATGTCCTTTAGGGAATTCATTTAATACAGTATGTATAGTTTATTCCTATTTTTTTCTGATACCTAAAGCAATTATAGAACTACTTCCACTAATTAAAATATAGAGTCTTCTGTTAAACCCTGGGAATATACAGTATAGAGGATTGTTATTTAGAATTATTAAACACATTTGGAAGTTTTATGTTTATTAATATATTTTGCTACATGCAAATTTATGGCAAATAAGTAATTAAATACATTCAGTAAAATTGGAATCTTTAAAGGAATATATATAATATACTCTACTGCATTGAGTAGAAGGATTATTTGTTCAATAGTTGTGGCAGTGTGCGTATGAAGTAACAAGCAATATCACTTATCAAATCGACCATAGGCAAGTTATTTTGTAGGAAATATGGTAGAATTCTTAAAAGGATACTGTCATTTTTATGGTATACTTCTTATTTCTAAATTACACTGTTTACATGGCAAATCATTCACTCTACTATTTAAAATTTTATTCTTGAACCAACAAATGTATTTTTTTTTAGTTGTAATATTGGTGTGTAGGTGCCAGTGCTACACATTAGAACTGCTTTCAGGTAACCTATTGTTTCTCCTTCTCCCATGTAACTGGGGGAGTCACAAGTGGGACTTTTTTTTCTTACTATTGAGTGCTATTCTGATATCTACTGGGAGCTGCTATCTAGCTACCTTCCCATTGTTCTGCTGATTGGCTGCTGGGAGGAGGGTGATCTCAACTTGCAGCACCGCAGTAAAGTGTGAATGAAGTTTATCAGAGCACAGGTCACATGGCTGTGGCACCCTGGGAAATGAAAAATATCGCTAGCCCCATGGGAAATTTTAAAATTAAATATAAAAAAAATCTGTTTGTGTTTTTGAAAAATTGACTTTCAATGCAGGATTCTGCTGGAGAAGTTCTATTTACTGATGTGTTTTGAAAAAAACATGTTTTACCATGACAGAATTCCTTTAATGAATCAGATAAAAGTGAGTGTAGGACTGGCCAGACTGGGGACGATTCTGACATTGACCAGCTTGAAGTATATTGCAATATATGGACAAACAATCCCTGTTTTGCTTAAAGGGGAGGGCATTTCTTGGGAGCTTAATGCACAGAATGTCTTATTCTTCTTAATATATTTCTATTGGTGAGTGCAGAGGATTTCTTTCCTTTGATTATATAGATATATACACAGATTAATAAAAAAACAAAAAGTTTTAGTTCAATCAGGGACTTTATAGTGGCCATCAATTTTAACTTTGTATTTATTTATATTTCATTTCACCAATACAATATATAGGGATAGCAATCCTGAAAATGCTGGGGGCTTTTCTGGAAAAGGGATCTTTCCATAATTTGGACCACCATACCACAAGTCTGCTAAAAATCATTTAAACATTAAATAAGCCCAATAGGATTGTTCTGCCACCAATATGGATTCATGCAGCTATGTACAAGGTTCTGTTTTATTATTACTGGAGAAAAGGAAATCATTTGTAAAAATGATAATTATTTGCTTAAAATGGACTCCATGGACTCCCTTAATTTGGGTTTTCAGGTAACAGATCCCATACCTATTCTAGAGTGGGACAATTTTTTTCCCATGACTAGTGATGAGCGAATCTGTCCCGTATCGCTTCACCAAATTTGCGAAACGCATTTGTCACGAAATTTTTTTGTCGCCCGCGTCTTTTTTGTCGCCACCGCTATTTTTTTTGTCGCCCGCACCCAATTTGACTCGCAACAAAAAAATTCAGTGTGACCAATTTTTTTGCTGTGAATTTTTTACAGAAGTTTCGCAATACAATTCACCAATGGAGAAATGTGGGAATTCGCTGCGAATCCATGCCTGGCGAAAAAATTCGCTCGTCACTACCCATGACACTTTATATTATTTATTTTTTGGCTTTGTATTGAAGCATTTAGCATATAAAGAGAGGGGCCTTGGTTATATATGATTTGAAGAAACACCAACTACAAAATGTCATTACACTAAGAAAACAAATGAGCATTTTGTTTACCAATAACATTAGTTGCTATCACAGCTTTTTCAAACACTGTGTATTCAAGAGTAAGCCGTATTATCAGTTACATGTGTAATTACGTATAATACTAAAATTAAAAGGCAAATTAAAAGGATTATTGTTATTATAGATGAAGTCATTTTGCTTTGAATTTTTAAAAATTTTGCTTTAATTGCATTTAATCTCTTTAATGAATTTAAAAATCTAGCATTTGCAAATGGTAATGGAAGTTCTGTCGATGTGCGTATTGCCTGTCCTGTCATGAAAAAAACTGAATGTGGGTCTCTCTAAGTTGTAAATGATCAGTTCTGACATCTCAAGGTGACATTTATCAGGTTATAATTTACAATTTTAGCAATTATAAAATAGATATTAGTTTATTGGCATAAGTAGATATTAGTTTATTTTATACCTGCTTACTTTGGTTAAAAAAAAAACATGTATGGGGGCTTTTTCCACCAACCACTAACTGGAGGAGGAAGGGAGATGGTGTTGTGCAACTTCACCTCTACTATGCTGTGTAGAAATACAAATAGGATGCATGAGGTTCTTGCAAAAGACTTGATTGTCAAAGCGCCACAGGGTTAATACTCAAAGATCAGTTGAGGTAATATTGTTGTTGTTGAATACAGTGATAGGTAGAGTAGAGTTTTGTGACATACTTCTGGAGATGCTTGGTAGACTAAGATACAAATTAAGGTTAACAGCAAGTGGTCTGAATGAAACTCTTCAGGGCATGATACACTAGAATTCTAAATCTCTTCTACACTGTGGTCCCCTTCATTTAAGGGCAATAATGGTAAGGAGAGCTACCTCCAGCTATGAATCCTTAGGTGGAGCACAAAATTATCTAACGTTCCTACAAAAAAAAAGCCCTGAAGCTATAAGTGCAGGGGCTGCATGACAAGGGATCCAAATGATCAGCAGCCAGATTACACTGGTTTATGTTTAGATATTGGCAGAACCAGGTGCAACTGTGATTAGGTGAGAAGGAAAGAATTAAGGCAGGAGAAACCTGGCCTGGGGGAGAGCGGAAAGAGAGGGATGTCATGTCAGGAAACAAAGCACTCACTTCCTTATCTTCTGAGCAGGTAGAAACTTCCCACCCACCCTCCCCCTTTTTTGCATATTTTGTAAAATGTCAGGAGTTTCTCTTCTTTTTGTTCTCATATTATCTATTAATAACTGAATGTGGATGTTTTCCTGAATGCATTGTTATATTGTGCTTTCTCTATCTTGATACAGTATTTCATTCATGTTATCTACGATTGCTTGATCCAATGTTTCTGATCGCCATGGGGTCAGGAAGGAATTTTTTTTTTAATTGGCACAAGCTTCAGGTTGGGTTTTTTGCCTTCCTCTGGATCAAAACAGTGAATATATGTTAATGTGTTTTAAGTTTTTGTAACCCTTTCTTGGCACATTCACTTCTATATGGGCTGTATTTTCAGGAGATGTGTGTTCTTCAAAGAATATTGATACTGGGAACTGGGAACAGCGCAGTGCCTCCACCTAGTGGACACTGAGGAACACACCTCTAGGGGATTTCCACTAGGAAATAATCACACACAGGTTTGGCAGAAATGTTAAACTTTATATAACTGTTGGAGTTGGAAGTTAACACTTTATGTATAACTGATTTTCCTGCTCTGAGGAACCCATGTAGTTTATCCACAGCTGGCACCGACAGTCTCTATAGATGCCCAATCCCCACTTGGATCCGGATAAACCACAACCCTTAGGTTAGTTCAGTCCCTTCCCCAAGAGCTCTTTAGTCCCCCCAGGTAGCGCTACCTGCCCCAGAGTACCTTCCCTTTATAAAGGTGGCTGCTCCCACGTAGCAGGCAAACGAACAATACCTGTTCACAGCAGGGGACACACACTAGAGACACCACAGAGGACTGATTCCTTCCTGGCAGCCCAGCAGACTTTTATTCTTTCAAGTCCAACACACAATATGGCTGCTCACACTGTATCTCTTTCAACTCTGGCAAACAACAGCAGGGGCTCCCTTTATAAGCTGCTGGGCCCGCCCCTAGATTTTTGGCTCCAAAGCTTAGGCACACCTCTCCCAGACGTGCACTGGGGCAGCCAGCCAACCGGATCCCTCCCCAGGCTGTAGCTAGGCTTGATGATGTCACAGACTGAGAAACAGGGGACAGGGTTCTCTGATCCCCTACATTTTATTTGTCACAGCAGCGGTAGGACCTTGCCAGAGTACTGCACATGTAATTTTAGCAGAGGGAGAAAGGATGTTCCCTCCTGTGACTGCACAATGAATTGATAGATACAGACGCTACTAGTGCTTGTGCTAGGTAACAACCTGCTTGAATTTCCTATCATCGAGACACTGCAGATCCAGGACCGGCAGCAGGGCTGCTGAACTTCTCTCAGGGTTGGTAATGCAGCTCCTGCTGGTAGCAGAGTTTGGGGCCATCCTCTCTGTAGGTAGAGGCAGTCTAATACTCATTCAAGTCTTTAATGAGGAACGGCAGAGCATAGTAGCGACCTCTTATGGAATTATGGCTTTAGAATATTGCCTTAGGTTAGGCTGGCAAGGTGCTGTTTATTTGATGTGAAATGTGAATAAATGCTGTGGCCATTTTCAACAGTAGCACATAGCTTCAGGAGCTCTTTAGTGGAAAGACTGTGCTATAGTAGCTGTTCTCCCTGAACCTTGGTGGAGAACTTCAAGGTCTGCTTGTGTGCATTTGAAGTAGAAACTATAACGGCCATTCATACTGGAAGTGCAAGTTAAGCTGAGCTAAAGTAGAAGCAATGGGTTTGTGCGTTGATGCTATTCATAAAAGGTACTTTTGTAACACTGTTAATAAGCAGGTGTTTTAACACCGGACACTTGTGATGAGCAAATTTTTTCGGCAGGCATGGATTCGCAGCGAGTTTCCGCATTTTGCCACTGGCGAATTGTTTTGCAAAAATTTGCTGCGGAAAAACTCATCGCACAGGAATTTTTTTGTTGTGCATCAAATTGGGTGCGGTCGATGCAAAAAGGGCACGGCCACGTCAATTTGGGCTCAGTCATGCTGGAAAATAGACGCAGGCGTCAAAAAAGACACAGGCGACAAAAAAAATTGTGCGACAAATGCATTTCGCGAATTTTTTTGCCATTTCACAAATGTTATGGCGAAGCGAAACAGGACAGATTCGCTCATCCCTACCTGACACCAGAAATTATGTAATTTGACCACAGCACGCATCCAATTAACAAAAACATGCACTCGTTTTAATGCATCAGACACAATTTTAGCAGACTCCACTTGATGCGTGCCTGCCGTAATGCTGGAAGAATGTTGCAATGTGGGAAAAAACATGGTAAACTACATTCACAAACTGCCCTTTGCATGATGCCCCTGCTAAGTAAATGCCCCTTTATATAGTCACTTGTTGATTAAGCCAAAAACGCTGTTTGGCAACCTCTTTATAGAAATTTTTATTATTGTGTTTTCATTTTAGCTTTGACATCATTAAGGTGACAGCACCATATCTACCAGTTTATTATTAACTAGGGTACTTAAATAAATACTCATTGTCCACATGCTATTCACATCTGAAGTGATTTCTGTTTATATAATTCAGCTACAAATTAGATTGTGATTAATTTATTCAGTAGAGTTAACAATAATTATTTCTGACATAAAAATTGTTATTTTTTTATAACTGCTCTTCAACGAGTTTATTGGATGACAAATCAACCTTCATTCTCTACAGTTAATTAATGTGTTATAGTCAATAAATGGGCCTTCAAAGACAGTGACATTTAGTAAGGCAATACGCAGGATTTGCCTATTTGTCACTTATATTATTGATTTGCTATTATATACAGACTTCTGTTTTCATGTGTATTTTTCAGATGTACCCACCAGCGTAAGTGTGACTCTTCTACATTTAGAATTTGATACAGAAGCTTTCTGGCATTTAGGCTTTATCACTTTTAGAAGATCCTGACACAAGACAAAAAGCTATTAACAAACTGGATCAATAATGAAACAAAGCTTAGCATAACAAGAAAGATGAACCAGACAGGAAAAGGTAATTAAAACGCCTTAGCATCAGTTGAAACCCCCAGAAGATGCTACAGTATAAGATGCTTCAGGGTTTTTCACTCTATGCTACAAGATTCATTACTCAAAGCTTAATTTTTAATATGTTGGGAACCAAAGGGATAGCATTTTAATTGGTTTCTATTTCCTTGTTTTTCTTGCTTATCCCTTTACTTTAAATCTCAAATGGAAGTTTTCAAATAGCACAACAGCTGGGATAAAATGACATTTTTTGAAAGAAATATATAGGTATGCCAGAATCTGTGCCCACCACATCATCGCTTTAGCAGTAAGAATATTCAGCTGTGCTTCCTAGAACCCTTAAGTTTTTATTCTACTTGTGCTGTTCAGCTTGTAGTGCTCCTTTATTTTAGCCAGACACAATGGGGATCATATATAAAGTTTGTGCAGCGCATATTTTGTCACAAATGGTTGTTTTGCATGGTTTTCCCTAAATGCTTACATTTTGCACTGCTGTGCCCATCTTTTTTTGCAGATTGCAGTGAAATGTGCATTATGCACAAAAAATCAAATGAGATTACTTTTTTTTCTAAGCACGCACTCTGTGCGTGCAAATATAGCACCAATCTTCACTTTGTCAATATAAATTCGCAATTTGTGAAATCAGTTTGTCAGTTTTCAGCACTACAAGCTTGGTCTGAAGAGTATACAGTAGATGGAAACATATCTAAGGCTTTCATTTTGAGACAACAAGATATATGGGGGAATGTAATAAAAGTCGCAAACAGAAAAAAGCTTCAAAAATAATAATAACAATTTACATTTCACATGTAATATTCTTCATTAGATAGTTTTTGCATGGCACACTTTTAAGACGTACTTGAAGGTGGTGTAATCTTTTGGAGCAAAAATAACTTATTTGGTAAGAAGTTTTATTACATACACTGTGCACTGGTGCAAACTATAAAATTCTAAATCTTTCATCCAGTGGCAGAAGTGTGGGTTTGCAAAAGCCATATTAAATGTACACAAAGCAAAATTTGTTTGTGCAAAAGCATACATTTTGGTATTGTGAATATTTTTTCTTTGACAACTTTTAGTATATTTTTATATATATATCTATATATCTCAAATAACCAATAGGTAGGCACTCACTATACATCAGTAATGAAAGCCTGGGTGCAGTCCTCAAAGTCGTAGACACAATCCAAAAAAGGGGCCGCTTCACACAGGTCTTACCACGAATCTCAATAGTTTAATAGGTGAAAAAACAAAAAACTGATGTTTCGGCTAGTCCTGCAACTTTGAGAAAGGCTGCAGGAGTAGCCGAAACTATTGAGACTCGTGGTAAGACCTGTGTGAAGCGGCCCCTTTTTTTGGATTGTATATATATTTATATTTAAAAGAGTCCACGAGACAGCACCACACTTCAAAGATTGCTACCATGTAGCGGCCCCTGTGCACGGAATACCATATAGGTGCTGGTTGTGTTTGATTCGGTATATATATATATATATATCTCGTTTGGCTTTATTTTACTTGACTTTACTTTTTTATTTAACTTTTTTTTAGCAACATGCACATTTCTGTTTATTATAATAGTACTTTATACTTCAGTAACGTACAGTAAAACTGTGTTCCCAGGAGTTAGTTTGATTTCATAAGTACAATACTATACCAGACCAAATAAACACTAGACCAGAGTTTCAAAAAAATATTTTTCTACAGTTTTTGTTTTACAAAAATGTCATAAATAAATTCAAGGGCAGTTATAAAGATGGAAGTATCATTTACATAGACATGGGGGCCAATTTACTAATCCACGAACAGATCGAAAGCGCCCGAATGCGTTTTTTTCGTAATGATCTGTATTTTGTGTTTTTTTCATCGCCGTTGCGACTTTTTCGTAAATTGAGAAAAAATCGGAAAGGTTTGCCCGCCGTTTACTAGCGCTCAATACGAAAAAGTCGCGACAATTCGCGCAAGTCGTAACGGCTATGAAAAAGTCACAACAATTCGCGAAAAAGTCGCGACGGTGATGAAAAAAATCGCAAAAAATACGAAAAAGTCGCAAAATGTTTGTTTCCAATCCGTTTTTTTCCCATTCAGGATTCGGATTTGTGGATTAGTAAATCAGCCCCATGATCTACACTTTCAGTCAAATATTACTCTTTAGATTGTAAGCTCTTGTAAGTAGGACCTTCTGATCCTCTTTTTTACTTTGTAAGCCTTGTTTGTTAAATTATTGTAGGACCCCCTTTTCGTTATAAATTAACATAAAGTGCTACATAACTCGCTCATAAATGATGAGGAAATATTAGCTCTTTGTAAATATGATCCCTTCTGCACATAGGATATGTTAAATATGGAGCTTAGTTTATTATCACTTTGGTAAGATAGATGTATAGTTTCTGAATAGTCTTGGGTCCTTGGATAAAGCATCAGTTTCCTATTTATTGAAAATCGTTTCTTATGAGACCTGAGCAGAATGAGGTGTGACCCCAATATAGGATTCAGTTTAGCTTATGTAAATTAGTTTAACAGTTTAAGCTCATTCTGCACAAAACGTACCCATACTTCTTCTCACAGAATGTAGAAATAAAAGCCTATTGTGCAAGCTGGTAAATTGTTTTTTACATAGGTGGCTACATGTACTGTTGATTAGTAAACCATCGTGGGCACGTATCTCAAATATTGACTAGATCCAGAGTTACTGGCACTCATAATCAATAAGTTAATGTGGATATGTGTCTAAAATATTGACCAGTTCCAAGCTTTTATCTTTCCTGTTTTCTTAATGTACAGATTTAAAAACTGCGTAAGAATAAAGGGAACAAATCTTCAAAGCCTTTAAGAATTGTGCCAAGATGGTACAAATTGTAAAAAGTAATGGCATTAAAATATAAATAAATGTATGCAGCACTCCTAAATAAAAACTACACATTGGAATTGCCCCGGAGCATAAATGATACATATAGTTTGGTGCCTGAAGCGTAGGCATATAAATGTATTTGTCCAAGACCACAAAAAGGTAAAAGTCCCAAGATCCCCTTAGCCACTAAACCACTCCACTATTCCTTTCCCCTTTCATTAGGTATTTGTTTATTTATTTTAAGCATTGCTCTTGCTGCTTTTAATTTACTTTTATTTGTCCCAAAAGTATTTTCAATTTGTTATAGTTCCAAATTGTTTGAAGTGGAGCAGACACTTTCCAGCTGCTTCAATTATAGAAAATGACCTTAGCACAATTACTGATGGCAACATTGTTCTAGCCGTTCTGTTCCCCTAACACGTTACTTGCTGTTTCATTCACTGAACTCACAACTGCAAACTACCTAAGCCATGACTTGATATACTGAAATTATCGTTCCCTGCTACCACAAGAATATCTGCCAACACTATGTAAAGTATTTTATTTGAAAGTGTTTTCCAATTAACAACTTCTCTGCTTAGTTTTAAGTTCAGAATCAAATGTTTATTCATGCATTAGATGACTTTTCTTTTATTCACATTTTCACACTTACAACTTTTTATGCGTTTCTTTGGCTGTTGTCCTTCTCCGTCTTCTTAAACTATAATTGAGGCATTATATGAGCTTTAGTTAAGCTTTAAACGTGATCATGAACCAGTGTATAACATGGAACCAGTTGTATTTAGGCTTATTATACAGGATATATGGCTACCCCCGTTGCTTACTATCCATATTACTATATTACTTCAATATGCAAATCTAGGGGGCACATTTACTAATCCACGAATGAACGAAAAGCGTCCGAATGCGTTTTTATCATAATGATCGGTATTTTGCGTTTTTTTCGTAAATTGTCGCAACTTTTTCATAGGCGTTACGACTTTTTCGCAAATTGGCGCGACTTTTTCGTAGCCTCTTTGTCACGTGTGCGAATTGTCGCAACTTTTTCATAGCCGTCGCGCCGAGTACAAAAGTTTCGGATTCATTCAAGCTTCAGTATCGTGACTTTCCTTGGGCCAGGTTGGAGCTGCAGAGTGCCATTGAGTCCTATGGGAGGCTTCCAAAATCATGCAAAGTCTGAAAGGTTTGCCCGCCGTTTACGAGCGCTCAATACGAAAAAGTCGCGACAATATACGAGCAAATCGTAACGGCTACGAAAAAGTTGCGACAATTCGCACAAGTCATAAAGGCTACGAAAAAGTCGCGACAATTTACGAAAAAATCGCAGAATGTTCGTTTCCAATCCAAATTTTTCCCATTCGGATTTGTGGATTAGTAAATGTGCCCCTTGGTGTCTTTGATGGGTCATATTCATAACTATAGAACAGGCAAATTAGAAATATTCTTATTTGTATAGGGCAAACCAGTTATAAAGGGTGCAGTGTGGTTGGGTTTCCTATCTTTTGACAGCCATTAACTTGTTTAATACTATACAGCAAAAGGTTTTGGCTATAATTAGTGATGAGCGAATCTGTTCGAATTTTTTGCCGTTTCGCGGATCTTTTTAAAGATTCGTGAATTTTTCGGCGAAGCGAAACGGCAAAAAATTCACGAAACGGCGAAAATGTCGTGCAACAAAAAAATTTGTCGCCTGCGGCTATTATTTTGTCGCGCGGCTATTGTTTTGTCGCCTGCAGCTATTATTTTGTCGCACGGCTATTATTTAGTCGCCCGCGGCTATTATTTGGTCGCGCAGCTATTGTTTTGTCGCGCGGCTATTGTTTCGTCGCACAAGGCTATTATTTTGTCGCGCGGCTATTGTTTTGTCGCCCGCGGCTATTATTTTGTCGCTCGGCTATTGTTTCGTCGCACGCGGCTATTATTTCGTCGCACGCGGCTATTCTTTTGACGCCCGCGACAATTCTTTTTTTACGCCGCCGAAAATTTTGGGACGCGCGGCGAATTTTTTCATCCGTTTCGCGCAACAATCCGCCAATGGCGAAATGCGGAAATTCGCAGCGAATCCATGCCTGGCGAAACATTTCGCCCATCACTAGCTATAATACATGAATTTGCTTGACTATCTAAAAATGTACCTCCATAATCAAATATGACCCAATTGGTGTGGATCTCTTGATTAGGAATAAAGAAAACAAGCAATTATGCATTGTGCTTCTGTACAGTTGTACATTGTGTATTTAGAAGTGGCTTGGGCTTTGTCCATTTTAAAGAGAGCAGGCAAGTTGTATTCCTTTGTCTTTATGAAAAGGAGACTGCTAATGCATTTCATGTTCTTATACTTTACTACTTGGTGACAGATGTTGGAAATTACTGTTAATAGAAGAACTGTAATTTAGAACAAAGCCATTTCAATGCGCCTTTGTGCTAAGTTTTTTTTTTTTTAAAACATAAAATGTACTTCGTAACCTAAGCAAGATTTAAAAAGTTATGTTTAATGGCATAAGTACTCGAAAAGAAATGCGCCATATGTTTCAAATTAGTGGTGGCTTCATTTATAATCTGTGATAATGGTGCATATCATTTGGACTTTGCAGTACTTCGGTTCTAAGGGCTATTTAAAATTTTAATCAAGCAGGTGAAATCTTACATTTCACTAAACAGCAATCAGAAAATCACCGGGCAAGAAAGGCCCTGGAGAACATATTGTAATGCTCATTCTGGGCCTTGTGTGAATTCCAGTTGAAGATTTGCGTGAATCAGAATTCTTTCTATGCAATAATGAGAAATTGTTTTACTTTTGGTTGCTCAGTGACAGTATACAACATACAGTTCCCACCAGTACTGTGTAAACTTGCAGCAATCTGGTTGGTCATTTTGAAAACTTTATCTGCTGTAAAAGCAGCAGAAATGCTTGGACTTTATAGAAGGTTTATGGTAATTTGAACTGGTAAAACATGAAGGACTCCCATTGTTTCTATCCTTCTTTTGTTTATCAAAGTTTCCCTGACAGTCAGGAGAGTTTTTAACGATTCATCAGATTGTGTTCAATTGCTTTGAGCAGTCAGACACATTCATTTTGTTTGGGTTCTCAGCTGCAATGAAATATCACTCACTAATACTGATGTGACCACAAAAATATCAACAAGCAAACATCCCAAATAAACAGAACACATTTTTATTTCAACATATCATCATTTATTTAAGGCATTTTCTTTGCAGACTTAATATATTGAGTTCCATTTTGAACACCAGCAGAAACCACACATTCTGTTGAAAAGAACATTTCTTGGTGTACAGTATTTGTACCAAAGCATTGTTTTAAAGCAGTTTGTGCAGGTGACATGTTACAGGCCTATGAGCAAAATTTTTCTCCAGGTTTTGCAGTGAAAAAAACTTTCATAGACTCCAATGTCCAGAAAGAAAAAAGTACGGTAAAAAAAAAGTTGCACTGTATAGAATAAGTTGTAGCCAAAACACCCATTGACTTCAATGTTTTTTGCCGAAACAAAACAGACACTGATCGCAAGTTACAGCGCTTGTAAGTATTTGCATTCATTTATATTTTATTGTTTTTATATTTATTTTTCATATATGGCTATTAATACTACATAATATAATATATGAATACTATATAAGCATAAACATTCAGATTTTTGTGGTTTTATAGTTTTTTGAAACCACAACTAGACTCATTTCCATGGATGTCAGTCATTTCACAAAGGATCCAAATTAAACAAGCATGAACGAAAAGGGTTGTGAAAAACACATTTCAATTTCACTTTTTCAATTTGTTGCACAAAAATCACAATTTTTTTTGTTTTTTTGTACAACGGCCAGCGTAAAAAACACCACAAAAACCTATAAGACCATCAAGCAAAGATAGATATTTCAGTTGTAAAAGGGACATCTGCCATTAACTTCTATATTATCTTGACAGGTTTTAGATGGCTTGTTTTTCCATTTGGGTTTGTTACAGTTTTGGTGCATAATAAATTGCAAAAAGATCTTTTTTCCCACTAAAAAAAGTTTTGCCAGAAAAAAAAATCATGTTTTTTTAAGAAAAAATTCTCATTGACTTCAATCCATTTTGAGTAAGAGAAACCTCAAGAAATAATGTTCATTGACTCCAATGAATTTGATTCAAGAAAACACTTTAGAAAAAACACCTACTGACTTTAATGCATTTGGAATGAGCAAGAAACTCCAGAAAAAACGTGACCATTGACTCAAATATATTTGGGGGCAGATTTATCAAAATGTGAGTTTATAACTTAATACATAAAAACTCACCCATGGTCTATTTATCCCTATGGGATTTTTAAAAGCATATTTATCAATGAGTGAAAGTTAGAAATCACCATTTGATAAATACCCTTTTAAAAATCTCATAGGGATGAATAGAACTTTTGTGAGTTTTTATGTATTGAGTACTAAAGTCAGATTTTGATAAATCTGCCCCTATGTGTAAGAAAAAACATGTTGAAAAATAGTCATTGGCTCCAATGCATTTGATGACATCTTGATAAAATGTGCTCATTGCTTTTTTGGAGTCCTTTATATCTACCTGTATCTATTGCCTATATTTAATTTTGAACCTATAGTCTGAACTTCTACAACAGTTATTTGACAGTACATACATATCTGTGTTTGTTTCCCTATATATATGTTTTCTATTTTATCAATCCTAACAATTTCTGTTTATTTTTCTGTTTATATTTTATAGTCTAATTTTCTTTTATTAAAGCTTTTAATTATGATATATGAACAGAGTGTTACTCTTGTTTGTGCTCTTCAGCCCTGAGCTTCAGATGTACACAGTTTTGTTTATGACTTTAGCTTGATTATATGCTGCTTTTGCCCTTGTGTGCTCAGGCTCAGTTCATTTGATGTCACCTCTCCCCATGTGTAATAAGAGTCTTTCTCAAAGCTGTAGATATTTGTTAAATTATGTATCAATGTAGGGAGGCATATGTCTCCTCAAAGCAATAGCATTCTGTCTGAATATTAAAGTACAGGTATTGAAATCAAAGAAGTATGTTACACAGTTTTTCTTTCTTTTGGTCTTTTATTTTAATATACTTTGACAAAAATGGTTGTAATTACATTCCCTAAAAATCATTAAAATGTATGAATTCTGTAACAAAATTCGCAGTGTTTTTTCTCTCCCTTTCTATCCTTCTCCTCCCCAGTAACAGAATTGACACCTTTACAATATACTGTTATTGCCCACAGGGTAGGGAATGGCGGTGTTGAAAGGTCATGTCTTCTCTGTCAATAAGAATGTTAGTGAATTATTTATTTTCCTATTTTGTTAATTAATTGGGTCTGGCAGACTGCTTGCATTGTCACCATGCAATGCCTGATCAAGCAAGACCTTTGTGAACTATGATTTTTATTCCAGCTGTTTTGTACACATGGGTCACAGCTGTAAGTGAAACATGATTGGATTTATATCATTAATGCTCATTGACCTTACCTGGCACTAAGCAAAGGCACCAGAATGAAAAAAAAAATGCTTTGCTCTAATACTAACATAGCCCCCTGACTGGGATTTACACTCTGACAGCACTCTGTATACATGATACATGTAAACTCCACCCCAGGCCCTCCACAAACAAACTTGGTGGAAATAATGCAAAATCAAGTAGGTCCAAAACTCTTAAGTCGTTGAGGTAGAAATCTTACCCGTATTAAATGAGGGTTCAGGTGCTCATGCCCCAGACCTTCAGCTTGAGGGAGCCATTTTAGGAAAGCAAAACGAATGAAAGGCAGGCACTCCGGAACTCAAAAATGATGTCTATAGTAGCTCAAAATTGTTGATGTACAGGTAAAAGCAAAAAATTTATTATAACTTACACATAATGCTTACAAAGGCTTTGTATGTGTAATACTCATTACACACATCATACAGAAATATTTCCAACATTGGCTATAACATACATGCAGGACCTAATGGGCCCCCGCAGTGGCCTTCACACCACCCCCATAGGGGCCCCCACCACCTGTTCTAACCCCTCCCCCGATCACACATAGGTGAAACTTAACTTCAGCACCTCGGGGGAGGGAGACTGGCAGATCAGGGAGTGCCCTGCAGGGATTGGGTTTGGGCACCCATTCTGACCCCCTTTCTGGCAACCCCCCTAGGGCAGCCTAATTGTAGGAGACAATTAATTCCTACCTGGTAGCTACCACATGATCCCAGGTAAAATGGCTGCCTTTCTTCTTCCACATACAACTTTTAAAAAAACCTAAACACCACCAGTTGCTAAACCTGTCCAAAACTACAAATGCATAATCCTTACCCTTAACCTCCCAAAACTACTCCCTGTTGACCTTGCTTGTTCCCCAAATCATGTCCCCTCCCTCTCTACCTTTCAGACTCTTTCCCAGGGCCCTTTGTAATTTTACAGCAAATCACTGCCTAGTGTGGTAGATGAGTATAGTATAATGGTAACTAAGGAATGTCAAGGAAATCACACAGGCGCAAACATATGATATAAATAGAAAAAAAGTTTACTTAACTTATAATAAAATAAACAATCGCAGCTTACAACAAACATAACTGGAATTCAGTACTACTTCAATCACAACCAAGAGGTAACCCATGACTGTCTCTACTTAAAGTAGTGGATGATACAATATTTTTTCTGGACACATGGACTGTCAACAGATGAATTCCAAGAATGTCGTTTTTTTCAGGTTTTTTTTTAAATATCTCAGTCCCAGGTCTGCACCGATCAATGACCATGTGACTAGAAATGTATTGATTATTAATATTCAGAGAACTTATACTCTTTCCATTATACTCAAATTGTACTGAAGTCCACCCCAGAGCAACTGTTAAAATTGAAATATTACTTGCTACTACTTTTCTGATGGTTTTGAGAACTGTAGCAGATAATGAGCCAGATTCAATATGATGAGAAAAGCTTTTCTCCTAATTTTGTTCCAGATTTTCCATACAGCCAGATGTTATTCAATGGGAAAAAATTATCTCACTGTTTACCAGTCTATGGAAAAAAACTGGAACTGAATAAAGCATAGAATAACAGCTTCTCAAGGAAATGAATCTGGCTCATTGCGTCAAATTTATATAAACATTTTTCCATAGTCTTCAATGGAGCTTCCATGTGTTAATCCATGCACCCAGTTGAATCTGGCACAGTCGGGAACTAGACCTTTATTCCTGATTCAGTTGCAGACTTCCGATAGGGCACAATAACATTTTATGAGTTTTTACTCATCTGATTTAATCTTGCTCAATGTACATTTGAGAAAGTTGGCAACATGGTTTACATACAAGATCCATAATTATATGGTAGGAAGGAGAATTTAAAAAAAATATTATTAAAACCTAATTATAATAGCAACCCAATGATCAGTCCTGTTTTCTCTAGCTGGGAAAAAAGGTTTCTGTAGCAGTTGTCACATAAATATAGCCTATATGTGCTTTGCAAGTGACACATTCTAATGGGGACAAAGCCACTGTTTAACATGAGCTAGCAGCTAAGATGACATTTTAAGGCTTAGTGGCTTAGCTGGTAATGCTTAAAGTAAACTATTATATTGCTTCATGTCTGCTTACCTTGATTAATAAACATTCTTGGTGTTTAGTCAATAAATAAGCATCTTATCAAATATTTGAACTTGTGATCATTCACCAAATATTAAATGCTCTAAGCCCTACATCCTTATCTAAAAAGGAAATTGTTGATGTTAATTTTCCTTCAGGATGTAAGTGGCATATTTACTATAGACTGAACTGTGAAATCCAGAATGATTCCCCACAGTTTGATCTTTTTATGATTTTACAAAACTTTCAAAGCTGATACCTGTGTTATTTAGTCAGGATGTGTTTGGCTGCTCTAATCAGAATAATTGTGCTGAATAATAGCTGCCACCATCATGTCTTTGAATTCTTTCTCCCCAATGCAAACATGTTTTTTCCAGTGCAGAAAAGCAAAAATTGCCTCACTGGTAAAAAAATAAATTGTAGCACTAAATTGGTGAAAACCTTTCTTAATAAACTGTATCAGCTAAAAAGCTTGCTCGTCCCTGTTGTCCTCACACACACACACAAACTGCCTGCACACCAGTTATTATACACAAAGACAAGTGGGGAATTGCTTGCACAAGTCTAGTCACCCATAGCAATCAGATGTTTGCTTTCAAACAGATGGCCAGAAAATGCTACCTGCTGATAGCTTAATATAGGTGTAAACTTCCACCTTTTATTATATTAGCCTAAAAGAGTTTGGAAAGTTTATAGCAGCCTTAAACCTAAAATAACATAAAAACACATTTTTATTAAATGCCTGAATGATACAAAAATGTTAGCAGCTGTCATCTAATAACTATTTGGTGTATTGAGATATAAAGTGTTTAGAGCTGCAGATCTACTACCCGTAGGGTAAGGGCCGTGACAGACGGGGAGATTAGTCACCCATGACAAATCTCCCTTGTCGCGGGTGACTAATCTTCCCAAAATGCCATCCCACCGGCTAGAATGTAAATCGCCGGTGGGATGGCATACATGGCATGGCGATTTGCTGAAATCAGTGAAGTTGCCTTGAGAGGAAACTTCGGCGATTTCGGCGCTGTCAGGGAAACGCCACTCACAGACGCGCCTGTCACAACGGGACGGGGTACAAGGGGTTACACGCAGTCACCTTTCACACAGGTTAGACTAACATCAAGCACCCCCAAACAAACCACTGCCCCAAATACAACTATTCGCTGCCACCATCTATCATTAACAGGCGATAGAAACCTAGTGACCCAAATATATCATACACAAACATTCCTACTGCAGTGAGGAATAGTTCTACTACTTCCACACACACACACCAGCAACCACGGTTAGTTTACATATACACTGTCCTGCTGACAGTCCACTAGCTAATTAGCATGCACACAGCCAAGCAGTTAATACACCTCTAGGCCTGAGCAGTCATACCAGTTACGTGGGAATTGATATAGAGCCAAAGGACAAAACTTATTAAATTTTATATTTAATATTACAAGGGTAAACAGTGCATTAAAAAGATGTTACAAAAGAGACATATACATGCAAAACAGTCAAATAAAAGGGGATAAAAACACAGAGAAACGTTACCGGTATCTTGTGCCCTCCGTAGGCGGAGTTAGAAACAATGAACTCACAATCCAAAAGAACATGGATGCCCCAAATATGAGTTAACAGGCACCTGGGTCTGTGCCCTTTTTTATCCTACTCCTGGGACCCTCCCTCATTACCGTATTCATGAGGATGGAGTGCCCAGGGGTGTGTCACAGGACCTTCCCTGTATAGAGATGATTTAGCGGATTCACCCGATCAAGTTACTTTGGCTGAGATTTGTGAGATCTTTTATTTGCATTGTTTCCTAAGTAATGGAATTTAAACACTGTTAGGAACCTGTTGAATTCAGTTACTTTTTTGCCTTTTTGTTGCATGTGTTTGCTGAAATTAAACATTCAGTTTTGTCCTAACAGTGTCCTTCTTAGCAGGCTTGTTTAACTAAAGGTTAGAATATGTTTTATAGCTATAGTATTGTTCATAATGAAACTTAATGTGTGCATTCTTAATCTAATTAAATGTTTCTGCTTGCAAACAACCTTTTCCCTTCTCATTATGTTTATTATGTGTTATTCATTCTTTAAATACCACCATTTTCTGCTACTTAATAAATCAACAGGATACTAATGTGAATAAATGAATATCGACTAAAATGGTGTTTCAAAAATCTCAAGTTGGTTTTCTTTGGAACTAATTTCCATCAATTTCCGGTTGCCATAATTATGCAGAACACAGAGTTCCCTAAACTTGAGCAAATATTTAGCAAAAAATGCCAATCATTCAAATTTTAGCCTTTGAAACTCTGTTTACAAATTAGAGGCATCAAAATAAGAACACAATGACAGGGGGGTCATCATATATAACATTTAGCATATATAACATAATTAGCATCCAATAAATTACATTTGGATATTGTAATGGCACACAGTGATGACTACTAGTGTACATTAAAGTTTAAACAGATGGTAAAATATTTTATAACTAAGTTAAGCTATTTACCCACAAGTTCTACTAGGCCCTCCTCTGTCAATGATTTACTGTTAAGGGGCAGATTTATCAAAGAATTAAATTAGAGCATACCATGGTGAAATTCCTCCAGTCTCTATTCATTTCTGTGAGTTTTTTAGAGGTATATTTATCAAAGGGTTGGATTCTAACTTTTACGCATTGATAATTTAGTCCTTAAAAATCTTATAGAAACAAACGGAAGTAGGGAAATGTCATTGTGGCAAGCTCTTTTCACTCTATTCTCTTCACTCTTTGATAAATCTGCCTTGATAAATCTGCTACTAAGGCTGATGTCCCCAGGAGAGGGTTAGTCGCAATGATGAATTTCTGTTATCGTGGGCAACAAACAGCTCCAAAATGCCTATCCACCAGCACATATAGGATTTGCTGGTGGAAAGGCTTTGGCATTGCTTTGGTTTTCTGAAGTCTCGCAGACTTTCCTCTTGCAGACAACCTTGCGCAACTTGGGAAAACCGAAGCGATGCAAAGAGATCTATTGCGGGTGACTAACATGCTCCATGGGACTGTAATATGAGGAAGCCCATAGACTGCTAGTTACAACCTTTTAGGTGAAATAGAAGAGCCCTGGCAACCCGGTTTTCACCAACGCCATTTTGGGGCCCAGGACTTTATGCTGCGGGGAAGACAGGGATTCTAAACACTGCCAAGGTTGTTACAGTTATGCGGTACAAAAGGGGTCAGGCAGAGGCAAAGTCAGAGTCAGGCAAAGGGTCGATGGCAGGCAGCAAAGAGTCAAAAACCCAGGCAATGAGTCAAAACCAGCGGAACAAACAAAGACAAAGCTTAGCTAGGTCTGGATACACAGAGCCAGCTTGGGCAATGATAACAAGCAAAAGCAAGGTATTTGAGTTTGAATTGGCCACCACTAATGCACATTGCCGCTCCACACAAGGACTTAAGCATATTCCGACATGCGGCATCCAGGGACCAGCACTTGTAACATCAGCCTAACTGTACAAGTAACCCTAATGTTTTTAAATTCCAGCTTTACATTTCTCAGCCTTGTATCTTATTTGCCACTTAGCAGATCACCAGATCATCTCCATGCCAAGATTATATCTGTTTCATTATCATGTTGTTGTTATCATGTTTCATGTTGACAAAATCTCACAATAAAACACCTTTTTGGTACATGCCTCATGTTGATCTCAAGGCACATTTTAAGTCTGGTCTTTCTGTGTGTTTGGTTATTTTATTTGAGGATAGGCCTTGTTATGGTTCAAAAAGCTTTGTAATTTATGGGGGTGAAACGAAATAATTATTTGCAATGCGAAAATTCATGCCTCTGTGTGAACAAATTTACCTTTGCATGAATTTTATATGGACTTTGGGAACACAGAAACTGTTTAGCGGCCACTTCCAACAGTGCGCAGTGTGTGTAATAAAACTTCTTAATGAAAAAGTTATGTTTGCTCCATAGGTTTACGCCACCTTTAAGCATGCCTTAACAAGTTTGCAATGTGCAATTAAAATGCGTAATGCAATTAACAATAGTACACTGCAAAATGCTAATTTTTAATCTTATTTGTGCACATTTTTTTCAGTTTATGACTTTTATTACATTCCCCCATAAGTATGTAAATGCATATTTTACTATATGTAAATTGCTGAATACATTTAGAGCATATATAAACATGGATTTGATAGTACAGATACTGTACTGTAGTATATCAAATGTGTTACAAAGGAAATAAAGGAATGTAGGGTAGGGCATCAAGAAACTGATAATTTATGGGTCTCTTGCTTCACAGAATGTTTTCCTGCAAGTTATTTGCTGATACTATAATTATTTTTGATTTAGTTCCTCAGAAAAGTTCTATAAAATAGGCAAGTGTCCAGAGTACATGAATATATTAAAAATAAAGCATTTATTAATAACTGTATGAAAATACTCTCAAAAACATAAATAAGTGTAGGCATGCGTAGGTTTTATTTTAAATCTAAATTTATATGCAGCTTGAAGAGTTCAGTGCTCCAGCTTTTTCATATTAAATATAGATACCTTCTTTATAATTATCTGAGCACTAAATTTTTAAATATAATTTGGTCATTAAAAGAATAAATAAAACATTTGACATTATAAAGTTAGATAAAGAGTAACAACAAAATGTGTATTTTTTTTAATTGAATTATTTATTTATGCATGAGCAACTGCAAATTCTAGACAGGGTAGAGGGTTGCTACATTGCCCTTTGCCTTATTCAAGGTGAATCAGGGAGAATTCCGCACTAGAGAAAGAGAATGCTGCACTTTATACAAACCTGAATTAAGGAAGGTACCACAGTGTGGTAAGACGTATAGAGAGAAAAAATACAAACATATAATGATAATACACAGATATCACAAGTTGAAAGATATCCTACACTTTGGGGCTGATTTAATAATCCACGAATCCGAATGGGAAAAATTTGGACTGGAAAACGAACATTTTGCGACTTTTTCGTATTTTTTGCGACTTTTTCGTGGCCGTTACGACTTGCGCGAATTGTCACAACTTTTTCATAGCCATTACAAATTTCGGGAATTATCGCGACTTTTTCATAGCCATTATGACTTTCGCGAATTGTCGTGACTTTTTCGTATTGAGCGCTTGAAATATCGCAAAATACCGATCATTACGAAAAAAACGCATTCGGACGCTTTTCGGACGTTCGTGGATTAGTAAATGTGCCCCTTTGTGTAATTATGACACACCAAGGCGCATTTTTGCTGCCTTTATGAAGCAACCCTTCAGGGAAGTATCTGTCCTTGATGCAGGTGTCTATTTCAATGGAAACATCATTTATGCTCTGTTAATGTTCTCCTACAAGCAATACGTTGCTTTGCCAAATTCACATATTATAATGCACAGTAAAGATCCTTTATAGCAGGAGTTTCTTACTAAACTAACTCAACTGTATTTTCTTCTGAGTTTTATGTGCAATTTTTATTTCACAAGCCATTACAGGGCTTACTTTTTTTCAATTTTTTCCAATCTAAGCAATATGTTAAGTTGGCATCATTAAAAAGTTAGCAACATTTACATACAATAAAAGCATTGGATATAAGTAGATGATAACCAGCAACACATTGATTTTCACTGTATATTTCATTGTCAGAATATGGTGTGAAGAGAACGTGAAACACAAATGTTTATACTATGATCTCAGATTTACCTAATTCTCTCTTGTCTTTTTTTTTTTTTGTTTCTGTTTTTGTTGAATTCCTCGATTTCAATTTGCAGCTCTTTAATTAAACAAAAATTACAAGTGGGAATCTGGAAATCTTCCTGCAGGCAGCATGGCTTTGTTGAGCACAGTATTTAGTTCTTAAGCTAAAGTATAATTGAAATAAGTATTGGCAACATTGTTTAAGCACTTTTGTACAGAATCCTTGAATGTCAGATGATTTCAGTGCACCCAATTTGAAACCATCCTTAGCTAATCTACACACAGTACGTGCACATGTAGGTCAGCAAATAAGAGATCACTCCATTCCATAATTGCTTCTCTGATCTAGGACTAGACAATACTGTAATAGAACTTTTGGCAGCATATATTTGCAGGAAGCCTTGAGTTTTTGAATCAGACATTCTTCTGATGTACTTTTATACATGATACATTTTTCATGGTACTAGAAACAATGGTGTAAAATCCAGGAAATTGTAAAATCTGGGAAATGCATTATCCTTTATATATTGGTGGGACCATAACAAATAGTGAAAATGAGGGAAAACTTAAAATCAGGTTATGTAAAATTGAGTTTTCTCAGTAAAAAAAGGAGGGGATGAGAATGGTTAAAATCAGTTCAGAACAAGCATAATTTTCATATAAAAAACCATTAGCTTTTACACTAAGGAAAGCCTACCCTATATACTATATTTCTATTATAAATAAAGAGCAGTTAATTTGTCTATATCTACTAGGGGCCTTATACACCTATGTTCAGCAAAGGCCAAATACTGTACATTGTGCTTATACATTTGTTTTGCCTACTATTACTCACTGCAAGATGCATAGTCTGTTCATTTTTTAATCCATATTCTTTTCATTCTTTTTTATTATTTAAATTACTAATGGGTAGTTATTTTGTTTTTACCTTTATTACCACTCCCTTCCATCCCCTGGAGTTAAAGGGACAATAAGCAGCTATGTTTAATACAGGGATACCCTAAACCAGTGCTGTCCAACTTCTGCGGTACGGAGGGACAGAATTTCTCTCGACAAAACTCCCAGAACAAACCCCTGCCAGGTTCCCCTCCCACAGGCAGCATAGGGCAGGCAGAATATGGCACACACAGGCAGCACTCTGCCTGCCCTATGCTGTCTGTGTGTGCCATACTCTGCCCTACCCTGCATGTGTGTGCCATACTCTGCCCTATGCTCCCTGTGTGTGCCATACCGTCCCTGCCCTATGCTGCCTGTGTGTGTCATACCCTCCCTGCCCTATGCTGCCTGTGTGTTCCATACTCTGCCTGCCCTATGCTGCCTGTGTGTTCCATATTCTGCCTGCCCTTTGCTGCCTGTGTGTGCCATACCCTCTCTGCCCTTTGCTGCCTGTGTGTGCCACACCCTCCCTGCTCTATGCTGCCTATGTTCCATACTCTGCCTACCCTATGCTGCCTACACACATTTTACATACAATGTCTGAGGTGTAAACAAGTGTACAAGGTGGGTGATTACAGCCTGAGCCTGAGGTGTGAATAATACAGTGGGTGAGCAATGCAGAGATGAAAAGGTGTGAACAGTACAGGGGATTACATTTTTAAACAATACAGAGGGATTACAGCCTGAGGTGAGAACCATGCAGGGGGCCAATTAATCACAGTACTGATACAATTTAAATCTTACACAAAATTAAGCCATCAAAGGAGCCAGACAGGTGGGGGGCCACACAGAGGGGGGTCGCAGGCTGCATGTGGCCCGCGGGCCACCAGTTGGACAGCACTGCCCTAAACCATATCCCAAAAAGTCTCATACTGTTCAAGCTTTACTATGGGGCCAATTCACTAAGGTAGGAATCTGAATCAAGAAATTTGATCATTTCTAATGATCGAAAATGTCACGAAAATTCTTTTTTCCAAAATTTTCATATTGAAACGATCGTATCCATTTGGCGATCCGAAAGTCATGAAATTTTCCTATCCCAACGATCATTAACGGCGCAAATCCCTTTCTGACTTTGAAACTTCAGTGCATGATTTGGGAAGCTGTCTATAGGACTCAATGTCACTCTGCAGCTCCAACCTGGCCAAAAGAAAGTAATGATACTGAAACTTGAATGAATCCGAAACTTTCGTACTTGTTGCGACAAAAGTCACGGAAATTAACAAACAAAGTTGCGGAAAATATGCACAGTTCTAAAAGTTAGAAAATATACAATTTTTTTCTATTTGTAACCAATCGTACATTGATAATGGGTCAAAACGGCTAAAAATCCAAATCCGACAATTCCCCGGCTAAACCTTGCCAAGATCATGTAGAATTCAATGGCAGATGTCCCTTCTCTAGAGGGTCCTTCTTTTTTTTCAAAACTTTTTTTTGGATTTTTGACACGACAATTTGAAAAAGTAGAGGTTTTGGTGCAACAATTCAAAAAAGCCCCTAGAGACTTATTAATAAAAAAAAACCTTGATTCTAAAAAACCTGATCCAATAATAATGTGAAAAAAACTTGAACACAATTCGTTCATATTCTAGTTTTTGATTTCTGTGGTTCTACACACACTCCAAATTAGATAAGTTAAAATAAAAAAAAACTTACAGAAAAATATAGAATAGAAAAAAATGCTTAAATTGTGCCTTTCTTTGACTTCTACATGAGCTTTTGAGTTTTGGAAACCAGTTGAATTCAGTTTGTTTTTTAAATTTCCCAACTCAATCTATAGTGTTGGTGGATAAAACATTAATCTGCCTATCTAATCATTGCAAGTACAGTACATACTGTATATGAATACAAAGAATATAATAAAAATAAATTAAGGGGGGGAGGAATGTGTAGAATCGGTCTCATAATATACAGTACATTTTCAATATATCAATTTGTTTCTATGAAAAGTGGGTTGATTTTTAAAAATTCCACATCATACTATGAGTAATTAAATCACTAGATGTCTGACTTTTGGGAAAGTGTTAATGTATTTTGACTAAATAGTTAAAGACTTTTTAACATGATGCTCTTTATTTGTTGTTGTACCCACCAGTTCATGTGGAAGATGTAATGTTGCTTGAATTCAGTATTTATAGTGGCAAAATAATTTAATTTGTTGATAAATCAATCAGACCCTAATTATTTAATATTATACATAGTGTTTAGTAATTATTAATGTCCTTCTTTCCCGTATCCCACACACATTGCTGCCTGTATCTTTAAGTTTACAAAAAGGAACTGTATATTCTGTAATGTTTAGCACAATAAATAACAAAACTATAGATAATGTTCAATAAAGAGCAATAGGCAGAATGCAGCTAAAACATGTTGGGGGCAAGATTTCCCCTTTACCTACAATGTTTCAACTCAACCATTTTTCCTTGTTAGATTATTACCCATGCTTTTTTATCTAAGCCTTGCTAATAATGTTCAGCAACATTTATGGCTTTCACCTTCATTTTTTAGCTTTAACTCTAAGTACATTATTTACACCATATCAGCAAATACAGTCTTGATCTCCATAAACTGCTCAATAGCTTCCTAGCTTAAAGTTGGTCTTCAGTTTCTTTATAAATTGAAACTGTCATTTTCACTAATAAATTGCACCTTTCATCTGATCAACAGTCCTAAATTCAAGAATTGTGAGACAGGCAGCTAAATCAGTCAAAACATGTCTACTGAAAAGCAACATATAACGGGAGATTGGGTGACTTCACTTTGACACTTACCTTAAAAAACGTAAAATGTAATCATATACTGTCTTTCCAGGACATCTGTAAATCTATTAGATTAGCCTACTGCAAGTGTGAAAAGTGAATTATTATAGCAGTGGAGCATTACTGACCCATGGTAACTCTGACAATACATAATTTGGCTCAGATTTGCCATTAGTTTGAGGGAAGTAGATTGATATTAAATGTTTCCCATTTCCCCCTTACATTTAATTTTATAGTGCTTCTGAAACACAGCAGCAATGTAGTCAAGCTGATAAAAATGCATTTCTTTTCTGCTGCCCAAAACTTGTCATTAATATTTACCAATGACACAAATGACTTCCATTTAAAAGAGGCTACTGTAGAAGAAGTGTCATAAATTGTAAGGAGCTGTGGAAGTGCAGTAAAGTGGCAATGGATGGGGGTGTTTGAGTCTGATGGAAGCTTTTAGAAAGATGGATTTTTCAAGAGTAGAAGAACTTACCTGACTAAGCTGATTGAAAAAGACATTCCTGGCGATTCAATTATTTCCGGAAGGTGATGAAAAGAGCCAAGAGGAATAAAAGTAAGAGAGCTTGATATCTTTAAATGAAAGTATATATTGCAGTATGTTAGCCCTGTTTAGAATTCTAGGTATCACTTCAGTGACTTCATGCAAAACTTTACTTGGTTCTAAATGTGAAATACTTGAATTTCAGACAAGAACATGTTAAGAAGCAATGTCCTGATGCGAAATCACTTATCTGTAATGAAAAATTATTTTGATATTTTTTATTGTCTCTATGTAGATATTGTCTACATGTGTATTTTATATAATTGTTCAAATATGTTGATCTGTCTTAAAAATATGCGACGGTGTGTACAGAAAATTTACAGTACAGGTATAGGATCTATTATCCAGAATGCTTGGGACATAGGAGTTTTGAATAACAGATCTCAAGTTTGACAAAATTAATTTAGACATGAAATAAACCCAATATAATTGGTCTGCCCCCAGTATGGATTCATGCAGCCTACTTACCAACAAATACAAGGTAATGTTTTATTTTTACAGAGAAAATTTTTACAAATGAGATTTATTACCTTAAGGAAATTGCCTTTCCACTTTCTGGATAATGGGTTTGCCAGTCAGAGATCCCCATTTGTATGTGCTTAACAAATGCAAGAAATGGCACCTTTTGTTATCTCAAAATTCTTACTGTTACAGATTGGACAGATATCAGAATCATGCTTATCTTTCATTGGTAAGGTGTAAGTCACACGGTGACCCATTTTCACCAGACACAAATAGAAAGTTACAGTTAAGACAGCACACCTAGGGGGGCATTTATTAACGTTCAGATTCTCTTGGTTATATAGTTTTTTGAAACCATGATTAATTTATCAAAAGATCCGAATTGAAAAAGCATGAAAGAAAAAAAGATGTGTTAAAACCATGAAGCCTGCAACTTTTTTTGTTGTTGGATAACCTCAACTTTTGCCGTATTGTTGTACTAAAGCCAGCATAAAAAAAAACCAGAAAACTTCTAAAACCACGAAGAAAAGAAAGATCTTCAAATTGTAAAAGTGGCATCTGCCATTGACTTCTACATGATCACAGCAGGTTTTAGGGGAGGGTATTATAAGTAATGTATCAGTGTTTGCAAATGACACAAAACTCTGCAGACCAGTCAATTTAATACAGGATGTGGCAGCCTTCAGCAGCATCTTGACCAACTGGCAATCTGGGCAGCTAAGTGGCAGATGAGATTTAATGTGGATAAATGTAAGGGCATGCACCTGGGATGTAAATATATCCAAGCCACTTATACCCTTCATGGGACTGCACTAGGCAAATCCATAATGGAGGAGGACCATGGAGTCCTTGTAGATAATAAACTTGGCTGTAGCAAGCAATGCCAGGCAGCAGCTGCAAGGGCAAACAAGGTTTTGAGCTGTATTAAAAGGGGTATAGATTCACGGGAGAAGGGGGTTATTCTTCCCCTTTACAGAGCGCTGGTAAGGCTCCATCTAGAATATGCTGTTCAGTTTTGGTCTCCAGTGCTCAAACGGGACATTATTGAGTTAGAGAGGGTCCAGAGAAGGGCAACTAAGCTGGTAAAGGGTATGGAAAGTCTCAGTTATGAAGAAAGACTGGCCAAGTAGGGTCTGTTTACACTGGAGAAGAGGTTCTTAAGAGCTGACATGATAGCTATGTATAAATATATAAGGGGATCATATAATAACCTCTCTAATGTTTTATTTACCAATAGGTACTTCCAACTGACACGAGGGTCCCACTCCGTTTAGAAGAAGGGAGGTTCCATTTAAATATTCGGAAAGGATTTTTTACTATGAGAGCTGTGAAGTTGTGGAATTCCCTCCCCAAATCAGTCGTGCTGGCTGATACATTATATAACTTTAAGAAGGGGCTGGATGGCTTTTTAACAAGTGAGGGAATACAGGGTTATGGGAGATAGCTCTTAGTACAAGTGAGGAAATACAGGGTTATGGGAGATAGCTCTTAGTACAAGTTGGTCCGATTGCCATCTTGGAGTCAGGAAGGAATTTTTCCTCCTGCTTCCCTGCTTAGTCTTTAAGATCCTATTTGCACTCACCTGTTAACAGACACCACGCCATGAATCCATGCCTGCTGAAAAATTACACTCTTCACTACTATGCACTTTTGCAATTTACATTCATTTAATAGAGTTTTTTTTTAGATATTAGCTTATTAGCAGATTTAGACATTATTAAACTGCTAATAGCAGCAATAGCAATAACTGTCTATAGGGTTGATTCACTAAAGGTCGATAAGCGTTATTGCATGTTTTTTTGCATTAAAATTGATGCGGAAAAAAACATGTGATTTGCTAAAGTATTATCGCATGCATTAAGTCGCATATCGCATGTGTTAAATAGCGCGCAACAGAATGCGTCAATCTTAAGGCATTGCGTTAATTAGTGAATAGAAATAGTATTAACGCATGATTCACAAATACATATGAAGCATTAAACGCACTAAATATCTAAATGAACACCTACTTGGAGCAGGCGGTAATTATACAAAAGTACAGTTCATGAGCTTTTGGCAACACAATATGGACTTTGCAGTGTGATTTATTCAAGTCTGTGTTGGCCCTAGAGTGATGCAGCCGCCAGTTTGCAGGGAAATGGTCATTTTCAGAACAGTAGTTTTCTGAAAGTAATGGCGTGTGTGGCTAATATGGCGTGCGTTTTTTCGCACGTGGCGGCAATTTGTGCGCACTGTGTTAATTAGCGCGCGTTTCGTCAAATACTGTACGAAAATGGTCTTCGTGAGTTAAATAACGGAAACAGCATCGCGTTGAAATTAACGCAAGTATCCTTTTAGTAAATTGTGCGTTAAGTCGCAAAAAATAAGACGCAATAACATTTTTAACTCATGCTATTAATAGTGCTCGTTTTAATGCACAAGTATCTCAAAAACCACTAAAAAATAGAAAATGAATGTAAATTGCAGAAGCTAAAGTTCTTTATCTCCATAAAATGAGGTTTATATTTAATATTATATTCCCTTTATTCAGAAAGTTCCAAATTACAGAAGGTCATTTCCCTTTTCCCTTCATTTTACATTTTAAAACACATTTACTTTTTCTCTGTTATAATAACAGTACTTTGATGGTAACTAAGTTGCATGAATCCATATTAGAGGTGAAACAATCCTGTTGTGTTTATTTAATGTTTAAATAGTTTTGGAGTAGACTTGGTATGTCAAATTAGGGAAACTCTGAAAAACCTTCTGGATTACAGATCCCATACCTGTAGTGAGAATTTGGTTGGTATAAAAACAGTCTGGATTGTTAAAAATACATTTTGCTGTACATATAGGGATGGTTTACAAAACTTCTTAGCAGTTTACATGTTTTTACTGTTAACACTTTCTTGACTGGCAGGAAAACACAGGAAAGCATTTAACTAATTAACACATTTATCAAGAAGATTTTGTCAATAGGGAACGATTCTGTAAAATTCTTTTACTCACTGAAATCAACTGTTAAATCTTAAAGGATTGGGTGGTTTTCCAAGCACCAGCCATTATTTATGATTAGAAATAAATAGAGTTTGTAGTACACCTTACCCCTGCAAGTTGTTTCTCTTCTAAGTTGTTTCTATCCTGTGAGTAGGATAATATCCTCTTCACAAATGAAAAATTATTGGTGAACTTTGTATAAAGTACTTACGAAAAATGCTTTAGCTCCTAGTTGTTGCTCTGTGCTGCAACCAAATACAACTGCAAAAATCCAAAAATAGGAAAAAAAAAAGCTCCAGCAGATTAACTGCAAAACATTTATTATGGGTAGTGGTAACACGACATGTTTCGGGTTAATACCCTTTATCAAGTGTACAAAGACCATAACCATGTGATCTCATTTAAAGCCAAATTGACCTATGACCCACCAAGCACACAGCATTTCAGGAAACATTCTTAAAGTGATAGTATAATAAGTTAACAAGTTAAACATAAGTGAAGGGTCATTATATAATATACCTTGTGTAAAAATGCTATAGTTAAATATGGTAATGTTTCATTATACATTAACATTAAAGTGATAGTGCAGCAATTAGCATAAATAATGCCACAATGTGCATAGATTTGTTTAGGTTTGTTAAAATAGCATAAGAGATAATAATTTATAAGATAATCAAAAACAAGTGCAAAGTGAATAAAGCATACAGTCCAAATACTAAGTCCGTAAGTGTTGATCCAATGTCCTTGGAAATCCATTAAAAACAGTTCCATAAAAGAGGAAGGGAGGTCCAGTTGAACCGAATCCACAAGAAACACTCCTGGGGGCCACTGCACGTTTACACGTGTCTAACCACACCAATGATAGGAAACTGCCCATACAGGGCCTATCCAGGGTAATGTAATCCTTTATATATTGAAATTGCCTATACATGTTTAAATGCAACATTTTCAAATCATTTACGTAAAAATTATTGTTACAAAATGGATACAATAAGCTGCAAAATATGCAAAAACTTACTAATGAAGTATTACTTTTAACAGGCCGGCCTTATTATATATCTCTATCTCCTGTAATAGGTGACTCACCCATACCAATTTTTTTTATTTTTATACAGCAGGAAATCCGTGTTTCGCAACGACTAGCAGGCTAACTTTATTCACCTGAAAAATAGAGTGGACAATACATAATTGAACCTACAGGAAACAGAGTAAACTATATTGTTCATTCATACCTCTGGGCATGACACAGTCTAGGCGCCTTATCCACCTAGCCTCTCTTTGTAATAGCAGCTTCTTCCAATCCCCACCTCTTACAGGTTTTTGTACCACCTCCAACACTTTCCATTTTAACTGACAGGCACTGTGCTTATTATCAATAAAGTGCCATGACACAGATGTATCCGTGTAAGAATCCTTCTTAAAATTCCGAATATAGTTCTTATGCTCTTTTATACTCATAAACAAAAAGGTTGGCAAGGGATGGCGCGACCGCTGACCCCATTGACGTGCCTTGTTGCTGCCAGAAAAATTGCCCATCGTACATGAAATAGTTTTTCTTTAACACTATTTCAAGGCAGTCCAGAATAAAGTAAATCAGGGCATTAGATAAATTTGTATCCAATAGTGCGTTTTCCACACAACTTAGAGCCTCCTCCTGTGGTATTGATGTAAAAAGGCTTTCAATATCAATACTACAGAGGATAATGTCACCTTCCAATGGACCCAAAGCATTCAATTTATTTAATAAATAAGTCAGCGGTCGCGCCATCCCTTGCCAACCTTTTTGTTTATGAGTTGGAGAAAAAATTGTTTCTTAACAAGACCTATTTACCATATATTAAACAGTATTTCAGGTATGTGGATGATACCTTAATTTTATGGGTTGGTCCGATTGGTAAATTTGAGCAAATGGTATCTGAAGCAAATAAATCACACCCAACGGTTAAATTCACTTTTGAGACCTCTACTACTGAGATTAATTTTCTTGACGTCAACATTAAATTGGATGGTAATAAACTAGTCACAGGGCTATATCGCAAAAAAATGGATAGGAATAACCTTTTGCATATCAGGAGCTGCCACCACCCCCTTACATTGAAAGCAATACCTAAGGGTCAGTATATTCGGGCAAGGAAAATTGCTTCTAATGACTCTTTGTATAGAGATGCTGCTAATGATTTGACAAAGCGTTTTATGGATAGGGGTTACCCCAAACAAAAATTAGAACATGTCGCTAATGAGGTTGGTAAGTTGCCTCGTGAGCAATTATTAAAGCCTAAATCTCATATTTGTAATGACAATAGAATGACTTTTGTGGGGAAATTTGATAAGAAAAGCCGGAAAATAGAAAATGTGATTAGAAAGTACTGGCCCATATTACAATCAGATACAAAACATGGCAGTTTATTCAGCAAGCTTCCTAGGTTTGCGTATAAAAGAGGTTCGTCTCTTAAGGACATCTTATGTCCAACACAATCATTTAGTACAAAGACATTGTTTGAAGGCAAACCTAAGATAGGCACTTTTCCATGTATGGAATGCAATTGCTGCAGTTCCATTATTAAGGGGTCTAACATACACCATCCACTAAGTGGAGTGGAAATCCCTTTAAAAGCATATGCCACTTGTAAGAGCAAGTTTGTGATATATGTATTAAAGTGCCCGTGCGGAATGCTATACGTGGGAAAAACCTTCCGTCCGGTTAATACACGTATAAAAGAGCATAAGAACTATATTCGGAATTTTAAGAAGGATTCTTACACGGATACATCTGTGTCACGGCACTTTATTGATAATAAGCACAATGCCTGTCAGTTAAAATGGAAAGTGTTGGAGGTGGTACAAAAACCTGTAAGAGGTGGGGATTGGAAGAAGCTGCTATTACAAAGAGAGGCTAGGTGGATAAGGTGCCTAGACTGTGTCATGCCCAGAGGTATGAATGAACAATATAGTTTACTCTGTTTCCTGTAGGTTCAATTATGTATTGTCCACTCTATTTTTCAGGTGAATAAAGTTAGCCTGCTAGTCGTTGCGAAACACGGATTTCCTGCTGTATAAAAATAAAAAAATTGGGATGGGTGAGTCACCTATTACAGGAGATAGAGATATATAATAAGGCCGGCCTGTTAAAAGTAATACTTCATTAGTAACTTTTTGCATATTTTGCAGCTTATTGTATCCATTTTGTAACAATAATTTTTACATAAATGATTTGAAAATGTTGCATTTAAACATGTATAGGCAATTTCAATATATAAAGGATTACATTACCCTGGATAGGCCCTGTATGGGCAGTTTCCTATCATTGGTGTGGTTAGACACGTGTAAACGTACAGTGGCCCCCAGGAGTGTTTCTTGTGGATTCGGTTCAACTGGACCTCCCTTCCTCTTTTATGGAACTGTTTTTAATGGATTTCCAAGGACATTGGATCAACACTTACGGACTTAGTATTTGGACTGTATGCTTTATTCACTTTGCACTTGTTTTTGATTATCTTATAAATTATTATCTCTTATGCTATTTTAACAAACCTAAACAAATCTATGCACATTGTGGCATTATTTATGCTAATTGCTGCACTATCACTTTAATGTTAATGTATAATGAAACATTACCATATTTAACTATAGCATTTTTACACAAGGTATATTATATAATGACCCTTCACTTATGTTTAACTTGTTAACTTATTATACTATCACTTTAAGAATGTTTCCTGAAATGCTGTGTGCTTGGTGGGTCATAGGTCAATTTGGCTTTAAATGAGATCACATGGTTATGGTCTTTGTACACTTGATAAAGGGTATTAACCCGAAACATGTCGTGTTACCACTACCCATAATAAATGTTTTGCAGTTAATCTGCTGGAGCTTTTTTTTCCTATTTTTGGATTTTTGCAATATCCTCTTCACATTTGCCTGCAGTGTGTTGCAGATCAAAGCACATAAAGCGAGAGGTAAAATGCAGTGTCAATAGTGGGAGTATCAAGCATTTTACAATGTTCACAGTTGAAAAGTCCTTTAGTTGGGTGCATTGATTGTTCAGTTTAAACAGAAGCATCAGTCATACTTTATATAAAAGGACTCGGTTTACATTCTATTTCTCCACTTATATCAGATTTTTATGTGCTTTTATTTTATAGTCTGTGGATATCAGAGCTCTCAAGGCATATCTTGTGTGTATGAATGTAAAAATCATATTTATGGGAGTTAATTCCTACTTGAACTGTATAAAAGTTAAGAAATATATATATATACACACATACATGGATCTTCCCGCTAGATATCTATGCAATGCACTAAAAATGCACAGTAAAAAACATGAAACGACAAAAGAATGAACATTACAAAGAAATCTCTGATAAAATATTCCTCTTTTTTGCCCCTTTTTAGAAGGATGTGGAAAAAATCATGGTGCTTTGAAGCTTAATTCAGGAGAGGAATCCAAAACACTCAAAATTGCTAAGTACAATAATAGTCAGATAATGGTCCTTTGGATACATAGGAGCCCACATTTACAATCAACTGCCATTACCCTAAAAGTCATCCTTTTGAGAAAAGTAGTTTAACTATCTCAGGCTATTTATCTGATGGGTGATTCACTTTTATTTAGTTCAGGTTGCAATTAACTCCTAGGAATATGATTTTTACCTTCATACACACCAGATTTCCATATTCTCTGTAATAATAAAAAACACTACCTTGTACATGATCCCAACTAAGATATAACTGATTCTTTTTGAGGCAAAACAATCTGCTTTTGTTTATTTTTATATGTTTTTTTTGTACACCTAGGGCAGTGCTGTCCAACTTCTGTTGTACCGAGGGCCGGAATTTTTCCGACCTACGTAGTGGAGGGCCGATAATGGAAGCCAGTTTTGACCACTCCCCTTTTTGAAACCGCACCCACTTGAAAGCAAACCCATGTTATCAAATGACCATACCCATATTAATGGTTGTAGTACAGCAAAAACCTGTCATACTCTGCCTGCCCTACCCTGCCTGTGTGCCATACTCTGCCTGCCCTACCCTGCCTACGTGCCATACTTTCACTGTGTGTGCCATTCTTGGCTGGTTTGTGCCATACTTGGCCTGTGTGTGCCATACTCTGCCTGCCCTACCCTGCCTGTGCGTGCCATACTTTGCCTTCCCTACCCTGCCTGCGTGTGCCATACTTTCACTGTGTGTGCCATTCTTGGCTGGTTTGTGCCAAACTTGGCCTGTGTGTGCCATACTCTGCTTGCCCTACTCTGCCTGTGTGTGCCATACTCTGCCTTCCCTACCCTGCCTGCACTTTCACTGTGTGTGCCATTCTTGGCTGGTTTGTGCCAAACTTGGCCTGTGTGTGCCATACTCTGCTTGCCCTACTCTGCCTGTGTGTGCCATACTCTGCCTTCCCTACCCTGCCTGCACTTTCACTGTGTGTGCCATTCTTGGCTGGTTTGTGCCAAACTTGGCCTGTGTGTGCCATACTCTGCCTGCCCTACTCTGCCTGTGTGTGCCATACTCTGCCTTCCCTACCCTGCCTGTGTGTGCCATACTCTGCCTTCCCTACCCTGCCTGTGTGTGCTATACTCTGCCTTCCCTACCCTGCCTGTGTGTGCCATACTCTGCTTGCCCTATGCTGCCTGTGTGTATGGCACACACAGGCAGCCTACAATGACACAATGCTGGCACTGCTCCTACAGTCTGCACAATAACTATATATTAAAAAACTTTTTAATTGCAGTACCACCTCAGTATATGTTCTTTTTGTAGTGTGCAGGGATTATTTGTGGGTTTCTACTGCTCCTGAGGTGTGAACAGGGGAACAATGTGGGTGATTACAGCCTGAGCCTGAGGTGTGAACACTGCAGGGGGTGAACAATGCAGGTATTAAAAGGTGTGAACAGTAGAGGGGATTAAATTTTTAAACAATACAGCCTGATTACAGCCTGAATCTGAGGTGAGAACCATGCAGGGGGCCAGTTAATCTCAGTACTGATACCATTTAAAGCTTACACAAGAGTAAGCCATCAAAGCAGCCAGACAGGTGGGGGGCCACACAGAGGGGGGTCGCGGGTCGCCAGTTGGACAGCACTGACCTAGGGTATTGCGATCTCAATTTCTTAGGACCCATAGATGCCATATGTGAAGGAAGACTGAAACACTTTTCAAGAGTACTATTAGTTAGTAAAACAGAGATTTCTAGGAAAAATTCAACTTTTCAATGACCAGACCAAGTGAGGCAAATGTATTATGTATATAGTCTGACAGATTCTCATAGTGTATGGGTCAGTATCTGGCCAAATTTGTTGCAGGGGATTCTATATTTTACCAAATGCACACATTTTGGATTCAGTGCATCGCTATTTAATTCTGTCTATATGTGGAATTAGTAGATTCTTGACTCAGAATAATGTTGTTTCTCTGGAATTGGATAGAGAACCAGTGAAAGAAACTACAGAGTTTAAAAAACTATTCTGACTTTGGGTGGTAAAAATCATGAAATGTGTGTTTAACATTACCATATACTACTAAATAATTTTCCTCTATCAAAAGAAACACAAGATTTCTTGTCTCCGTTTTTGTACACATGTTGTTCAGGTAACTGACTTCCTCTCTCTTAGACACATCCTTAATTCCCTGGGCCAGAGTCTATGCAGTTCTCTCCTTTCTCCCCTCTCCTGCTCCCCCCTCACACCAGAATGCTTATACCTTCCTCCCCCTCCCTTAGGAATGTGTGAACTGAGTTATAACGACTAGACTGCAGAAAGGCAGCTGCTGTAAAATGGCAAATGGAGAAAGCTTCTAGAGTTGTTTACACAGGTATGGTAAGGCATTCTGCAGAACAAATATATTGTTCTAGGTGGCACTAATGTGGCAAATCTATTTACAGAAACATGCCAAAATAACTTTCCTTCTCCTTTAAACCAACAAATAAATATAAATATAATTGTCTCCAATATACTAAAAGTAAACTAAAAAACACTTCCACAATCAGCAGAAGAATGAAGGAAAAGCAATTTGGCACATTATTGTTTATTACACAGCATGTCCACTTCAATAATTGTACACTTAAATTTTAAATTTCATCATTCAGAGTTCAAAAAATATTAAATTTTACCGTTTAAAAAATAAAATATCTGATGAATGTGAATGTCCAGTAAAGATTATAATAGAATACGTATGGCATCCATTTAATAAATGAAGTTGAAAATTGGTTATGTCTTCAAAATGTCCTGGTTGGTTTCATACACCTGTGACACACTAAAGGCAGTGTTATGTTATCTGTATTCTTTGCAAACACATTTTCCCATCATGCCACAGGTAACATCATACAACTCTCTGCTGTGTTCCACTTCTTTCTTTTTTTCCAGCATTTGTAATAACATTAATTAGCAAATTCATCACTCCATCTCCTCCTCAAGGGGAACATTCCGTTATGGTTGGGAAAGCAATGAATTTAATTAATCTATCGGCAAATTGGATTTTTCATTAAGAGTCCTTGTATTCATAAAAGGTTTATTTTGGTGTGGAAAACACTGGTCTGTGCAAAGTACTTTTCTTAACATAAAATTCTATTGAATGTAAGTAATTGTTGAAAAAAAAATAAATAAAAGCTTCAAATCAAATAAAGTTTGCACTCTGAAGAGTTTAGTACATTACAACGTAACATCATTTGTTTAATTGAGACTCCTGGATCAACTCCAAACTGACTCTCAATAAGGAATCTAATTTTTCAATCAACTTACCAATATGATAGGGAAACACGATATGTATTTAAAGAACAATAGATTTGCAGTGTGTGATTGAAATGCAACAAAAGCAATCTCAATAGCAATTAATGTTTGCATTTGTTATGTGCCCCGCAAGAAATTTGTACCGGCCCCAGGAAAGTATTAGAATTGATGTTTTTAATTAAACATCTTTGTTCACTTGGGTAATTAGGTAATTGATTTATGGGCAATAAAAGAAGTAAGAAGTTGGCAAAATAATTTACAACTCTTCCATATATTTTGTTTTGCATTTAAGCTATTCGTTTTTACGCAGATGTACTTTTAAATCTTTATATCGGCTAACTAGTGTGGTAATGCAAGTCTGCATCTAAATCTTTGTGTTAGGGATACTTTAACTCAACATATGCAGCATTTAATGGCAAAAACTTGTGCCATGGGCCTATTATGCAAAAGGATCTAAAATACTTTACAGTTTGCATACTACCTCTTGTTAAATAATTAGAAAAAATTCACTCATCACTACACTACACACCTGGGTCAAAGAATTGCGCATTTACTCCAACCTGGGTGCAGAGGAAGGGGTTAAGGCAATTAATTAAAGGCTGTTAATTAAGTAGCACACTGCTGACAGAAGTAGAACAGCCATACTAGTAAAATACTATCAATACATACAGTGCCATACTAGTAAAATAGTAGCAATACATACAGTGCCATACTAGTAAAATATTAGCAATACATACAGTGCCATACTAGTAAAATAGTAGCAATACATACAGTGCCATACTAGTAAAATAGTAGCAATACATACAGAGCCTACTAGTAAAATACTAGCAATACATACAGTGCCATACTAGTAAAATAGTAGCAATACATACAGTGCCATACTAATAAAATACTAGCAATACATACAGTGCCATACTAGTAAAATACTAGCAATACATACAATGCCATACTAGTAAAATAAGCCTACATTTACTTTTGACTTTACTGTTTGTCTATATTTGACATTTTAAATGTAATAGTTGTAATTCTGTATCAATACTCTCACTTTCTCTAAAGTTTCCTTTGCATGGCCTATTGTTGCTGAGTGCTGTTTTCCTACTTCCAAGCTTCTTATATGCATTAATTCTAGATCAGTTCCACTAATTCATACTTATGTATTCTGTTCTTTGTTTCTATCCTACTTAGAAGCAAAACATTTTGACATATGTTATGAATTTAATTTACAAAAATAGGACATTTTTCACAGGACTCGGTGTAGGTGGAAGTCTGAGAGTTTCTGACTAATGCAGATTAGTGTAAAGCAGCCAAGCATTTTACCATGAAATTGCTGTGAATGTTAATCAGAAGTTTTTGCAAGCCAAAATGTTTGAGTAAAACTGTTGTATATAATATAGTCGGGTCTGCGAGTAGCAGCAATTTACTGTGTTGGCTTGAAGAGAGCCCATATGGTAGTGGTTATGTTCTTTATGAAAATACATTTGAGCAACACAAATAGACATTTGAAACCATTACACAATGTGTGCTTTCCAAAAATCTCAGGACTGTGCTATAAACCTTAAGCAAAGATACTTATAAGAATATGATGAGTTCTAAATGCTTCTGTAAACCCTAGAAGGATATGTACATAATAATAGCATCATTTTTTTTATTGCATAGTTCCACATTTTTTCATAGAGATTTATTTTATGATAGAGAATTTTTTTGGCATTTTAAATAGAGAATTTCTAAGTGTATTTTTAGCATTTGCCATAAAAATTCTGCATGGCTGAATTCCAAAACTTGCAACATAATGGCACTGGTATACAGGGTTAGATTACAAAAGCAATGATGCAGGTCCTGAGATATAGCAGCCTTTTTTTTTTTTTTAGAAGTTTGGGGTTGGAGGCAACAATTCAATTTCTATTATTGTTTTAGCAAAGGAAGGGGACAGAAATAAAAATGTTGCTTACAAAATATAGCAGAGAGTTGATTGTGCAGAGAATATTATTGCTTTTATTGGGTGCAACTTTGGCTATGTTAATGTCTCAGAATATAGGTATTCAACTGCACAGCCTACTGCTCAGACTCGATGCATCAATCCTCAGAGGCACACCGCTCAGCCTTCCAATACATTTATAAACACAGAGGAGAGCACCTTCATGCAGAATATCTGCTCAAAATACTTTTATTTCAAACCACTGCACACGACATGTTTCGGGCTGTATAATGCCCTTTATCAAGTTGGCTATGTTAATGTGTGGGTATTCAAAAACCATCCTTGTTTTTAAAGTACGTTCCTATTAAATGAGATCTTGTTGAAAGTGTCTGGAGGAAGGGAAAAATGGTTGTAGTACAATCATAGTTGTAACATAAAAATACAGGGGCCGGTGGTTCTTAATCATGCAGCAGTGGATTATTATATAAACAGGCAGGTAAGGCAAAGTCCAATAAACAGGTCAAGGTCTGGCCAGGGGGCAGGCAACACCAAGTCCAATAAACAGGTCAAGGTCTGGCCAAGGGGCAGGCAACACCAAGTCCAATAAACAGGTCAAGGTCTGGCAAGAGGGCAGACAAGGCAAAGTCCAATAAACAAGCCAAGGTCTGGGTACGGGAAAGGCAAGCCAAATCTCAATAAGCAGGTCAAGGTCAGAACCAAGGCTCTAGACCAAGACAATTTAGTCATTCTATACCCCTGAAAACCATTTTTAAAATAAATATTTAATGATAGTGCCAGGGAGACAAAGAAGAGTTTTTTTTCCATAAGCATATTTATTTCCCCACATTTTGATCTCAGTAGATTACATCCAGTGGTGATTTTTGGAATGTGCAAATAAAAATGGTTCTAATTTTTATAGAAAATTAAAAGAATAACTTTTTTTTTTAATCCTGGAGAAAAACTGAAAATATCAGGGAACATCTAAAAGATGTTAAAAACATCCACTAGAAGGAACTTTACCAGGATAAATAATTTAACCTTTGATAAATCTTAAACACTTCCAATGATTAATCCCAGAGTTCATGACCTACACTTTGTCAAAATTCTCTTAGTTAACAAAAAGATAAAATGCACTTAGAGTGCTTTATTAGTACATTTTCATGTCAAGATTAACAATGTATAATGGAGAAGCATAATTTCCTTTTAAAAACCACAATCTGCACAAACAATGTGGTTTAAAGAGCTTTATCTATATTTCATGCTCCACTGTCATGATTTAATGAAAGGATATATCTGACTGTTTGCCAGGCAAAATGTCAACACTATTTACATGCAAATATTTTAGGAGTGTTCTTCTAACAATGAGTAGTGCTCTAAAATTAATGAGAGAATACGTAAGCAACGGGGAAGCTAAAATCTAATTCAAAGTTACCTTAACATTGTGCAAGTATAACTAGTTAAAATTGTATGCCTCTTTAGAGTGACTATGAAATCACTGCTCTATGAATTCTTGTAGGATAAATTCAAAATAAAATATTATATAGCTGGGCTTAAATTTGGCACACACCTTAAAAGTCACACACCTACAAAAATAATACATAGTTACATCCATATATACAGTAGCAATCCATAAATAATGGATTCATAAATCCATAGTAAACTAAATGGCATGAAACTTATTCTTATTCTTGGGGCACATCCATTAAAGTACAACAGGTCCGATTACAAAAAATTCATATTTTTTCTAACATCTTTTGTGTATTTTCTGTGATATTTTCTTCAATTTGCGCAACTTTTTTGTACTTTGCGACAATTTGTGCAACAAAATCGTATTTGTCGCAATGAGTATGAAAGTTTCGGATTCATTCAAGCTTCAGTATCGTGACTTTCCTTGGGCCAGGTTGGAGCTGCAGAGTGCCATTGAGTCCTATGGGAGGCTTCCAAAATCATGGACTGAAGGTTTAAAGTCAGGTTTTCCCGCTGTTTACGATAGTTTGGATACGAACATTTCGTAACTTTCGGATCGTATCACAATATTTTCGCACAGGCATGATGCGACCTTTCGCAAAATTAACACACATCAGAAATTTGTGTATTTAATGCAAATTTTCACAAATCGTAATCTGGCCGTTAGTGTTCACTACTAATTACCCAGGGACAAGTTGATACAATTATGGGAACTGAAAGCAGAAACGGTCGAAAACAGCTTAGAAAGGCTATTGATTCCTCCATCTCATGAAAACCTTCTTAGTCTACGTCGTCATACCTGATTTGGGGGCCACTGGTGCCTGTTTCTTGATGCCCACCACATACAATACAGGAAAGCCATTCTCCTAATTTCAGAATTTCCACTCTGCTTACTAATCAACCTGCACCTCTTTGTCCATATTCAGAAAATATAGCAGTGGGTTTTGGGAACCCATGTAGAAAGCCTCCAAAATGTTTTTGACAAAACCAGGACTTAACACCTTAAACTTTAAAGGAAAAGTAACATTAAATTTTTTTAAGTAAAAAATCTACTCTGCACCAATAACTGCCCTATCCTGCAAACCACTTAGTACAGTTTATTAGTGGATGCTTTAATAGTGGATGCTGCTCCTTCCTTCGCATTATCACCTTACTGTATTTCAAATGACCAGAAGCCAAGTTTTATCAGTTATTTTCTAATAAAGCATTCAAAATACTTTGCAAGATAGGGCAATTATTGGAGCAGGGTAAAATAGATTTTTTACTTAAAAAAATTTAGTGTTACTTTTCCTTTGACAATGTTATAGCAGCTCAAAAATTAGTACAAGTAAATACTTATACTTAATCATGAGTTAGTAAAATTTAGCAAAAGCATGTCTAGCTTAAGATGTATTTGGGCAATAAACCTATGTACTTATTGGCTTAATAGGACTTATTGTCTCTGTGCCAATAATGATATCATAGCAAGAGATTATACAGATCCATCCAGGGAGGACTGCATTAGTTGGTTAATGTAGTCATTTCTCGGTAGATATCTGGCCACCTTAGCTGGATATTGGTTGGATGGTAGTTGTTTTAGTCATATTGTCCAGTAACCTACAGGTGCAGTCTAGAGCTAAAATCAGACTGTGAATAGACAGCTTTAGCCAGCTTGTTGGTCAGTATAGGTCAGCCACCAGCCACTGTTACAAGGACATTTAGAAGACCAAACAAGTTTTTATGCCAAGCTTTACCTGCCTAAATGATAACTTTCATACTGAGCTTTCAGTTGTTTCCAGAAAAACAAATAGCAATTCTCCCCACTCTTCTATTGGCCTTTTCAGGTACACTAACTTTTGTTATTTGTATGGTTTTTTTTCTTATTGTAACATTAGGGCCAGACACATCTGTTTCAATCTTGGTAAAAACTTTCTTAAAATGAACCATCTTGTGTGTTTTTTTTATATACAGGATAAAAATAGCTGTTCAGTTTTATCAAAAGGTTTAATATTTGTATTTTATAAGTAACAGGTTTAATATTTGGTGTTACTTGTACATGTTCTTTTTATCTGTATTGTGACCATAGCAAAGGATACTTTAGATGTGTATGCATGCCTTATATGTTGTCATATAAGAAGTGCAAGCAGAGAGCTAAAAATTTGCAGATCTTACAAAAATATTTTGCATGCCCTAAACTTTTATCGGTTAAGACTTATTTTAAAGATATGGTAGAGTATACCAAAATACTGGGAAAACGTCAGTAAATGAGGCATGCAAAGTGTTCAGAAAGCAGGTGCTTCCACACAGGAGTCGTTCCTCAGTTAATTAAGCAATTAAAATCCCATCATGTCTAGATTCATGTATTAAACTACAGTGAAATTCGAAATGTGATGAATTATTTTGTTCATCTAACCCAAGGGCAGGTCTTGTCCAAAGTGTATCCTGCTTTATGGTGACGGTGATGCATTTATTCAGCATACAATAGGGAAAAAGACGTTCCACTCTGAATTACAGTGCAAATATCAATATAGGGCATGAGAAAGCAATGTCATCTTCTCGGTTAGATGCAAATTAAATCAATTTGAACCTTAGGATCTGAACCTAGGATTCTAGATAGATAGATAGTATACAGTAGTAGTATCAAAATATTAAATAAATGCATAAAATGCATGAAAGAATGCCATGTATCCAAGGTACAGTCCACATACTAACAGATGGCAGACATCTTTCACCAAGACCTTCACCATATTAAAAAACAATTGTACAATATACTTACAACTCTTACCCAAAACATTTTTTGAGAATATCAGAAGCAATGCTTCTATACTTATATCTTGTTTGTCCGAAAATATCACATGAATTGTTGACTTTTCAGGTTTTGAATGCCTGTAAACTTTTGATTGCTAGATACTGACAAAAAGCAAGCTATTCCAAACATCACTCAAATAAGAGGATGTTGCAAACAACTTAGACTATGAAGTAGCAATTCCAAGAGATTTACATGAAAAATTAAACATATACAGGAAGCTTGTCAACTCTGGAGAGACTTTCTTAAATTACAATAACAGATAAAACAGATGGATTATTTCCTTTTGATTTTACAAAGGACTATCCTGGAATGTTCATTGGGTTTCCCATTTCTTTTCTTTTGGTTAGTTAAAGCTTTATATTGATATCGTATCTGATTTTTTTTCTTGGTTATGTACAAAATGCTTTAAAATGAAATAGAAATAATGCTCATGCACCTTAACACTTGAGGTTAAATGACACCATTTTTTGCTAGCAGCACAATTTGCTGTTGAATATTAAAACTATTTTATATTATTTAAAAAGACAGATAAACATTATAATTTGTTATTTGTAAATAATGTGGTAGAGTGACCCAACAAATGAGAGAAAATGTGAGTTTTCCCTTAAAGTTCTCCATAGTGGAAGATGTAACCTTTAAGGGAGATGTTGATAAACAGAGAATGTTTTCTCTGTTTAAAGGGTGTTGCTGTCTGGCCCTGGGAGCTATAGGGTTCTGTAAGGAACAAGCGGATCAGGCGATCCAATCCAGTAGTTCAGCTCACCTATTGGAGCTTACTTTCCACATGAAGGCTCTCCTGTGGAAAGGTATTTAATTGTATGGAAAGGTGTGTAAATCTCTCTCAGAGCAGGACACAGAGCAGGAAGGATACCTGTCTGTGTTTTAGGACTCACAGAGGGGCTGGGGGTGCTTCTTGCCACTGCACGGAGCAGAGGGAGCCCAGACTTGACTTCAAAAAGCCACCAAAAGAATGAGCATCTAAGGAGCTGATAGGAAAGCCAGGAGGCTGAGCAAATCCCCCAGAAGTGTTGTGAGTACAAGGGTGACCCCAACATTTGTGTTTTCTCACTGGTAGTTCACAAGGGACCCAGTTTAGTGAGGGAACTCATTCAATGTGTGAAGGTAGCGCCCAGAAGGCAGGATTTATTTTTATGATTTGTTTTGTATGCTGAAATGGGCACCCCTGCGTAAATAAACTGCCTTAAGCTAAGAAAGCGTCTGTCGTGGATCCCGCTAGTTTATGGTCACACAGTAGCTGTGACCATTTATATGGATTTTGTTTGGAGAAAACAAAATCCATATATTTTAGACCTGTGTCTCAGGCTTATACAAGTCTGCATAAGTTTGAATCATTAGCTCTTGACAGAAGTAACAGGATATCGCATAACAAATAGTAATGGGTGATAATCTTGTGCTTGCTTTTTAGTATTCACATTACATGTATTACCAAACGGAATATCCTAGAGAAAATAGAGCCTGCTTTGGAAGTTAGATATAGAATTACATCTGGGAAAGGAGAAAAAAGAAAACAGTAAAAAAGAGACGTAAAAGGCACAACAGAAGAAGCAGAAAATAAAGGGAAAGTGGTGATTGAGATGGGAGAGAAGAGAAAAGATGCTGTGGGATGAGAGAAGAAAAAAGAGAGGGGGAAATGGAGCAAGAAGATCACAAAACATGCAAAAGTGAAAATGAGGTGGAAAAAAACAGAAGTTATTGATAAAGTAGAGATAATAATGGCAATAAATATAACAGTGGAGACAATAAAACAAGGAACACACGGCAGCCAGGTGACACTGAAAACCGGCAGTCTGGGACAGTGAGATATTTTGTTATGATAAAAATGGAAAAATTGTAAATGCTGACAAAGATTGTATTTTTATTTACAGCGATATAAACAGGATGATACTACCCATGGTGATTTATATGAAGACATGTACTTTATACAGCACAACCAAGGATTGCTCATGATTGAAAAAAACAACAAAAACTTCTTAATGTATGTAATGATAACATTTTGAGGTATGCGTGTAAGGGTTTTCCTATCAACTATGCATACCAAGTCACATTGTTCCAACTGAGTGAATTCAAGGAGACTAATATCACCTTAGCAGCAGCAGACAGTAGATTAAATGGAAAATGCAGACAGAAAATTGGACTGAAGAAGCAAACATCAATCCTATCAACATCTAGGATCTGTAGTGCTAAACTTACATACTGCAGACAACGAGTTTCTTCTGCATTGCAGGAGGTGGTTTGAGCCTCACTATCCCCCCACACCATCAAATCTGGCACCTTAAGTATTCTTAATATTTCCTAAAGCAAAGTCAATGAAATGGGAAAGGGAGTTTCTGAGGGATGTGTGGTTTAATGTAACTGAACAGCATTTATTGTATTTATTTTGTCGTTAAACTTTTATGCGCAGGATGTATCTTTTACAAGTAGAAACTGTATTAAGAATTAGTGGGTGTGAAATTTTCAACAGATGCAGTTTTACAAAGGCAAATTTACACATATAAAATGGCAAGACACTCTTCTACATTAATGTTGCTTTAAGTATATTCTAGCTACTTTTCCAAAGTGCAATTTTTAAAATGTATTTTTATTATTCAGCAATTCTGGCTATTAAGCTGGTATCTGATTTTTAAAAAAATGAATATATGTATATATATATGTATATACAGTATATACAGATGCAGTTATTCTGTAATAATATCTTGCTATTTTTTTACAAAACAAAAGATTTGTCAATCATAATTTCAAGTCATAAACAGGAAGTAAATGTATGAGAGAGAGGAGAGAAATTAGAGATAGAAAAGAGAGAAGTGGAAAAAAAAGAAAAGGGGGTGGGGAAGGGATATACCATATGGTGCCCTTTAATCTGTCAGTGAATCATTAGTATTTCACAGAACACGGGGACTATTAGTTTTGGAGTTTAAGACCCATAGAATGCTATTTTATTCACACAAGTAATGTGCATTGAGTGAATGTTTTTAAAAGTATCATTAAGCTGGCCATACATTTAAAAATCTGCTCCTTTGACACTGGGCCAAATGATTGGATCATGACGATGGTAAATTCAGGCTGTCAGGGCGACAAATGTATCAAGCAGCTAATGCAGTTCTTGCCCTAAAGGGATTTTTAAACCTACCCAATTAATATCTGCCCCATTTCAGCCATATATCAAAGGGCCCCATACACAGCCAATAAGCTGACTACTTTGTCCTGAAGGAGCAAATTGGAGCTTTCATCGACCCCTGTATGGCCACCTTTAAACTGTGTGATTAACAGCATAAGAATTAGTCTCAAATAGAGCAGACTTGTCACCTTTTACTGGTGGCAATACTGACCTACATAAAGGGGGGTCTGGGCAATGACATGGGGGTGGGGCTAGAAAGGAAAAGAGATGTGACAGAGGCCAGAGCAAGTGAAGACTGAGCAAGTAGGCAAAATGAGAGAGCTGTTGGGGTTTGGAAGGAGGTTGGGAAGAGTTAGTTTGGGAGGGAATTGGGTGGCCTGGGAGTGTAACCACTGCAGTGGTAAAGTGTAACCACTTTATATAGCCAGTAAATTGTAATACCGGCCTAGGCCTGGCTGGTATTTTATAGACTAAGCCAAGAACACTAATATAGAGGCATTGGAAGGTTTAGTTTCTACAGTTTCCTATTGTGTGTGTTTTAAAAAAAAAAGCATCAGGATACTTTGCTACTAATATAAGGAATATGCAATTGAGTTGGATAGTTATATTATTTATGTAAAAGTGTTTACTCGGAGAGCACCATAAAACCATAAATAAGCTTAAAATTGACTTTATTCTCAACCTACTGAAAAATCTTTTTTGGACAGCTAAATCCAATCTAAATAACTGCAAACTCTTAGCTGTTAAAGCCATTGTAATTTTAAAAAGATTGCTTTCATTTTGCATTGTTATTCCTAAAACCCCATAAATGCAGAAGCATTTATAATTATTGATTTACTTCTTCTAGGCTGTTAGGGATCATTACTTCACCTCTTTATTGAATATAAGTCATTGAAGGCAATGCCTAGTCTTAGCAGCCACAGCGCACAGTAATGTGAGATGTACTGCAGCATTATTTTAGGAAAGGCTGAAAGCAATATTTTATTCTGGGCTAATATTTGTACATTTGGAATATGTCAGTTTGCTGTCTGCAGTGTCACTGTTTGCTGTTCCTTTTCTGCACAAAGCCTATTTTTACATGCTCTTTTGAAGTATTGTACAACATGATTTGATTAATCAGTTATTTTGTTATGTGGTGTACTGAATAACAATGGATATTCCTAACTCAGAAGATAGCAGTTTCAACAAAGGGAAGTGTAAAGATGAAAAATGGCCTCATACAGAATCTCTGAAGAAAGATTCTTAAAGAAAAGCAAGTAAAGGAGATAAGCTATCACCAGGGCACTGAGAAATCAATAAATAAATGGTGATATCTTTCAGAGGGTTGGAAAAGCAACGCTGTACTTAATTGTCCAAAAAGGATCATTGCTCATGTTGTATCCTGTTACATACTAATGAAACCTAGATCAATGACTAGTTTGGAAAAAAATTGCACAATCTAGCACCCTGTTTGATAACTGATTAGTAAATGTCATTGAATAATTCTTTATCCACAGGGAGCATTATCATGACAAGTTTTTCATTTTTGTATAATACACATGCACATTGCTTTGCAATATTATATCTATTGCACACTGCCATCATTTTATCTTCAGAGATATCTCTTATCCTCCAGTAATTCACAGATCTCTTTTTGTGTTGCAGTCACAATAAATATTCACCATTGGGGCCTACTATACTGTATAAAAATTATTAATAAAAATGGCATAAAAAGCTGTGTCAAAATTTTTCATGATGTGTTTTATTTTGCACCACGTGAATGCAGATTTGCAGGTCAAGAGGGTTCTTGCGGAAAAAAAAAAAACATGGAAAAAATTAGAAAAATAAACACAATAAAGGAACATTGTATTTTTAAATTTTTAGGTTGCTGGTACTGTTTACACCAGATGTTTACAAAAAAGTCAAAATCACTGAACAGCTTGACAAGTAACACCGCAAGTGCACTGGAGATGTGTTAATTCGGTCGCCGTTTCTTTATAAAACATGATAAATAGGCCCCAATATGTGTGCATTAGTGATGTGTGGGCTGGCCCAATACCCACAGACCTCTGCACAACAATTTCGGGTTGATTGGTGGCGGGTTCGGGTTGAGCACTTCTGCTCGCTATCCACACCCGCAACCTTAGACTGCTGTCATTCTTGTTCCAGCTCTCTTATTTATAGGCAGGCGCCCCTTACATGACGACTATGGTGGGCAGGTCGGGTGCAAGTCTATAAACAGAGGGGACTAGCCGGGTCAGGTATGGTTAGGGCTGGGAGCAGGCAGGTTTGGGTCGGGTTGATTAAAACTCGACCTGCACTTCACTAGTGTGCAGAGTGAGACCTTTGGAGAAAGTGGTCCAGCAGAGAAAGTAAAACATTCTATCATTTCTGCATAACTTATCTTAAAATCCTTCATAATTTTTATTGTGTCAGCAGGCATCTTAGATGGTAGAGAGATGTAGCATCCATTTTTTTAAGAGTGCCCAGTGCAACTCCAACTTGCTCACTGCTGTTTATCAGCAGATGCTGCCAGAGTACAGAGCTTGTGACATTGTCAGGGCAAGCCATTAATACACAAATCAAATCTGCAATTGTTGAGGTCAGCATCTCTGTGATAAATGAGCCTTATTATAGTTTACCCCCTTTTTCATAAATAGCATGCTTGGTAGACATTTTTAAATATAGAAGAAAAGAAAACATTTACAAAAAGTGGTGGTTTATTTCTACAGGCCCTAGTGGAACCTTCATAAGAAATAAAAATGTGTATTTGTTTTCCATTTTGACTTCAATAATATATAAAGCTTGAGCTAAACCCTTGATTTTTTTATGCTTCATACAGAATGAGGTATTCAGCACCGGATTTCAAAAGCAGCCGCCCCTAGGCCGTCCCCCATTCGCGCCCCCTGCGCATGCGCGAACAAGCCCCCATGCCGCGCCGCGTCGACGCAAGCGCGCATGTGCAGGCATTTAACTCCCATACGGAGCAAAATTTAAAAATTTCGTTGCGGCGGGGGCGGCATGCCGCCCCTAAATTTGTGCCGCCCTAGGCCCGGGCCTTTGTGGCCTCTCCGCAAATCCGGGCCTGGAGGTATTGCAGATATTGTGATTCTCAAAATGGCACAGTCGTTAAATAAAGGACTTCAACATGCCTTCCTACACTTTTCTTTTTCTATGCAGTCATTTTGCTTAACTTGATACCTGATCTTCATGAATAGTCACTTTTAAGCCATTAATTTATTAGGTCAGGTAAAAAGTCAGAAATTGTCTTCAAGTCTAAATAAAAGCCACTGAGAAGACTTGAATGATTATTGTGTTGACCATCAACCCAAGATACAGCCTTATTTTACAGCCTAAATTTTAGGTTTTAATATACTGGCTGAATTTCTGCACCAAACAAATTGAATTTGATTCACTGTGTAGCTCAGGACTTATGATATCAGAACCATGGACAGCTCAGTGAACTATAACATAGATGGCTCCATAAAATTACCAGAGTATTTCAGCGTTACATGTTGGTCAAAAATTTTCCAGTTGACGCACAGAGCTACTAGTAGCAGCTACTTGTTATGGCTACAGGAATACTTTGTGTTTTACCAGAGGCAATTCCCAGTATTGTTTACGGCAGGGTATTTTCTGGTGTTAAGTAGCCGTGACAAGTAGTTGCTACTGAGTACCTCCATGTTTCTTCACCCTTAGACCTAATTCTACTAGATACTCTATATCATGACCTGGATGAATAAGAATCTTCATAGACAGTGATGCCAACTATACATATTGCTAGTCTCAGTTCAACAATGCAGACTGGCAATATGAACAATAAAATTGTAAAAAAGGTTAAATTGATTATTCTCACTAAAATAACATAAATAACACAAAATCTCGAACATTATGTGGAAAATCGATTCTCTGGGAGATGGCGTTTTGTAATTCAGAGCTTTCTGGATATCAGGTTTATGGATAAGAAATATGAAACTTATATAAGGTTTACATAGACAATATACATCCTTATTGCAGGTAATAAAACAACGCTGTTACAGGTGTGCAACTTTTCCTTTTGTAGGAACTGCAGTAAAATCTGCCAATAATAGAAGATATGCTGTACAATTTGTATTGCCTGGCAGCAACTATCTTGGTGCTGAACTGCACAAAGCAGGATTTTATGCAACATTAACTTTTAATCATAATAACTGTTATAGATTTTCTATTAGGAAATGGGAAGAATTTGTTATCTATGTACATAAATGCTGCGTATGTATTTCAGTGTCTGTCTTCAAAATGTTGGCTAGTTTGCTGTATCTTAGCTAAATATATTATAACAAGGCTATTTCTTGAAAATTGGAGAATACATTTTGTGTAGAAAACTGCACTTCTAACATTTATGTAACTTTGCCTTGAAAGTTTGAATAGCATTTTGAATATTTAAATAGCACTGGGTAAACCTAAATGAAAAAGGTAAATAAAAAAATGACAAACTAGGTAATAGAAATACTTTTATTTTTAAAAGCGGCACTGATGTGTTTAAAGGTTTACTTTAAAAAGCCACCTTTAATTGTGTTTAACAAAAGGGCAAGGTTTTTGCAATAAAAAACAATTGCAGGTTTTAGAATGTTGTCCTTCCTTGACTTGGGTCAAAATGTGTGCTCCCCAGTGAGTTATAGAGGCTATGTATGGCTGCTTTGCCCAGCAGACCAGAATTCACAATGTTGCTTTGGCTGCACTGTACATTTCCCCAATGTGCAAAGTCTTCAGCACTTTCGAAGATTTCCCCATAGATTGAGAGCCAAGTACTATGCAGAAGTCAGCATTTTCTTCACACAGTGAGTTTCATGAGTTGACTACCAGCACAGTGGTAAGCAGGATCCTTTCTCTGCCCCCATTTCTGTTCCCATCATAATTTGCTAACCAACACAAACCAACAATCTGTGGGTATTCTCTGTGTTTATATAACATTGGTGCTTTGTTTTTTCACCTTATTTTTAAGTCTATATTTTTGTTTCCCTCAACATTACTTTAAAGCTAATGCCACACTGAGCTGATTATTGGCCTGCGGATTAATGCATCTGGTCTAATATACCAAAGCACATAACTGGTTACCTTTATGGCATACTTGCAGCTTGATGGCTAGTGATGAGCAAATTTTTTTGCCAGGTATGGATTCGCAATGAATTTCTACATTTCACCATTGGCAAATTGGCGTGAAACTTCAGTGTAAATTCACAGTGGAAAAATTTGTCATGTGTAAAAAAATTTTGTTGCATGTGATGGGTGACAAAAAAAAAAAAGACATGGGCGACCAAAAAAGATGCGGACGACAAAAAAGAAGAGGGCAACAAAAAAATCATGCGACAAATGCGTTTCATGAATTTTCCTTTGCGTTTCACGAATTTTATGGCAAAGCGAAACGGGACAGATTCGCTCGTAACTAATGACAGCTACCTGGCACTGATTATTACATCCCCCAAAAGCTTGTCAGCGCTAACCTTGGGTCAGTCTCTGTAGGTTCCACCACTGAGGTTAAATCTGTACCGTGTTGAAGTCAGTGTGGTACCTGCATGTCAAATACACTGACCAAAAGCAATTACCTACAACTAATTTAGGTGATAGTAGGCCAAAATGTGTCAGTTAGCATTTCAACCATGTATTCTTGTAAATACATTTTCATTTTATGAAGGACAGCTCATGTCAAAGCAAATGTAATTGCTTTTTATGTGCTGTTTGCACATGGAGAGGGAACAGGTAAAGGGTCTTGTATGGAGGGTTGTTCTGAATGCTGCAGGGTTCTGTACTGGGTTGACTTTGTTTAATTGGTTTATTGAATGTATTGAATATTGGCATTGAAAGTAATAAATAGACACACAACTGTGCAGCCCAATTAATTCAATCCAGGATGTGGTATCATTGCATCAGGATCTTGACAAACTGGCAATCATAGTGACTAAGTGGCAGATTAGATGCAAGCTTTAGGCATATCCATAATGGAAAAGGACATTGGAGTACTTCTAGATCAGTGCTGTCCAACTTCTACGGTGCCGAGGGCCGGAATTTCTCTAGCATACATAGTGGAGGGCCGCTAATGGAAGACAGTTTTGACCACTCCCCTTTTTGAAACCACACCCACTTCAAACCACACCTATTTTATCACAATGGTGGTAGCACAGCAAAATCCCAAATGCTTGGTCCTTACTGTGGGGATATCAACTGTCATTCATATGTGAAAGAATTATGTCATATTAAGATATACCATTAAATTCCATATGCCTCCTCCTCCCCTGTGGATAGCAGAGCAACCCCCAGTACATAATTACACACCTTTGGGACCATTTAATGGCTATTTCCAACTGCTAACAAACTCCCACAACAAACCCCTGCCGGGTTCACCTCCCACAAGCAGCATAGGGCAGGCAGAGTATGGCACACACAGGCAGCACTCTGCCTGTCCTATGCTGTCTGTGTGTGCCATACTCTGCCTGCCCTACCCTGACTGTGTGTGCCATACTCTGCCTGCCCTACCCTTCCTGTGTGTGCCATACCCTGCCTGCCCTATGCTGGCTGTATGTGCCATACTCTGCCTACAGTACCTATGTCTGAGGTGTGAAGAAGTGAACAATGGGAGTGATTACAGTCTGAGCCTGAGGTGTGAACACTGCAGGGGGTGAACAATGCAGAGATTAAAAGGTGTGAAAAACACAGGGGATTACATTTTTAAACAATACAGAGGGATTACAGCCTGAATCTGAGGTGAGAACCATGCAGGGGGGGCAGTTAATCACAGTACTGATACCATTTAAAGCTTACTCAAAGGTAAGCCATCAAAGCAGCCAGACAGGTGGGGGGCCACGCAGAGGGGGGTCGCGGGCCGCCAGTTGGACAGCACTGTTCTAGATCCCCCTTTGTGTGGCCCCCCACCTGCCTGGCTTCTTTGATGGCTTACTCTTGTGTAAGCTTTAAATGGTATCAGTACTGAGATTAACTGGCCCCCTGCATGGTTCTCACCTCAGATTCAGGCTATAATCCCTCTGTATTGTTTAAATATGTAATCCCCTGTGTTGTTCACACCTTTTAATCTCTGCATTGTTCACCCCCTGCAGTGTTCACACCTCAGGCTCAGGCTGTAATCACCCCCATTGTTCCCCTGTTCACACCTCAGGAGCAGTAGAAACCCACAAATAATCCCTGCACACTACAAATAGAACTTATACTGAGGTGGTACTTCAATTAAAAAGTTTTTTTAATATATAGTTATTGTGCAGACTGTAGGAGCAGTGCCAGCATTGTGTCACTGTATGCTGCCTGTGTGTGCCATACACACAGGCATCATAGGGCAAGCAGAGTATGGCACACACAGGCAGAGTATGGCACACACAGGCCAAGTATGGCACAAACCAGCCAAGAATGGCAAACACAGTGAAAGTATGGCACACGCAGGCAGGGTAGGGAAGGCAGAGTATGGCACACACAGGCAGGGTAGGGCAGGCAGAGTATGGCACACACAGGCCAAGTATGGCACAAACCAGCCAAGAATGGCACACACAGTGAAAGTATGGCACACAGGCAGGGTAGGGAAGGCAGAGTATGGCACACACAGGCAGGGTAGGGAAGGCAGAGTATGGCACACACAGGCAGGGTAGGGAAGGCAGAGTATGGCACACACAGGCAGGGTAGGGCAGGCAGAGTATGGCAGGTTTTAATATGGGTATGGTCATGTGATAACATGGGTGTGGTTTCAAGTGGGTGCGGTTTCAAAAAGGGGAGTGGTCAAAACTGGCTTCCATTATCGGCCCTCCACCACGTAGGTCAGAAAAATTCCGGCCCTCGGTACAACAGAAGTTGGACAGCACTGTTCTAGATAATACATTTGGCAGTAGCAAGCAATGCCAGTCAGCAGCTGCAAGGGCAACAACGTTATGAGCTGTATTTAAAGGATCATAGATTTGCCAAAGAGGAGGATAATATATCTGTAGTAATAAGTCAAGTGTTTTTCTTGAAGACGTTTCGCCAGTCATCCAACTGGCTTTCTCAATTCAGAAGGGCAGATATAATAACTGTGGATAAGGGGAACATACAATAAGTTCTATATAAGAAATTAGAATCCGCAAATAATGATACTTGCAAAACTATTTTAGCTTTGGCACATCAAGCAAAAGCATTGCAACTTTTCTGACTTTCTTGAAATCCATAATATTGTTTTTACCTTATAATTTGAATTTGAGTTCAAAAAATGTAGACAAAGGAATGATGAGCAAAGGTGCAATTTTTATTGATTATATTTTACAGTGTTTTTCTTGTAACACATATTCCTCTGAGATAAACACTGGCTGCTTTTCTTTTCTTTTTAAGAACAAGTGTCAAAATAATAAACAATCGAATCATTTTATTTTATTGTTTTGGGACAGGGATTCCCTGAGCCACATTCACAGAATGTCCGCATATATTGGGCTTATGACTAATTAAACATTAGCCTGGAAAAGTTGTTGTTTTTTTTTTTAGATATTACTTCCCTATAGAAAGGCAGTGATTTTTATAAGCTTTTCCGTGATTCTTCACACAGCACAGCTACAGACTTTGGTACATGCAAAAAGCAATCAACAGGAAGTTTTTTATATGAATTGCAAACTGGTAGGGGAAAATCAATATTGGTTGTGCCAAAGAGCTTGACACCTCAGCTGCATTGTGCCAGCAAAATTGATTGCTTTTTAGCAGAGCTGCTTATAGGCTATGTTTATTGTTATGTATAGCTTATCCTATAGACTCGTATGGCTGAGTTCATTTTAGCTACTGTACTTGCTACTTCTGTAATTGAATAAATATCTATTTTAGGGATACATATTATTATTCATTGCTTATACGGTATATAAGAATCTAGCAGAATGCAAGTCTAACACACAGTTGGGTTGGTCTTGTGGGATGTATCAACTATCACAACTGAAAATGGAAAGTAAAATTACTAGCAGAGAACACTGACAGATAGTGAAAAGGTTAACATATGAGAATTAATAATACAAATAAGAAAAAAAGAAAATCGACATGGAATAAAATATACTATTTTAAAAGTTTATATTTGTAAAGAGGCTTTTTTATGGAATATTTGCAAGGATACATTAGCATTTATATTTTATACATTTTTTTTAGATTTTGAGTTATTCAATATCTTTCCAGATCCTTCCTGGCTTACACTGAAGTCCTTTATTAACCTTGGGCTCTCTCTTTGGTGGAGTGCAAGAGAATGCTTTGGCATATATTACTTGGGCAAAACCATCTTACCTCCTTGTACAATAGGAATTCTTAAAGTAGAAGGAAAGGCATTTTGGCATTTTACTGCCTATAGATTCGCCACATTACAATATATTTATTCTGCAGAAAGCTTTACTATACCTGAGTAAAGATCCCTAGAAGCTTCCTCCATATGTTTTAGATAGCAGCTGCCATTCGAGCTTGGTCTTCATAGCTTCCTGCTACAGCTCTAGCCGTTGGTAGCTCAGATTACCCATTCCTAAGGGAGAGGTGAGTGAGTTTTATGAATTCTTATGGGAGAGGGTGAAGGAGAAGGGAGAGAGAAGAGAGCTGTGCAGACTCTGACCCTGGGAATGAAGGATTTTTCTGAGAGAGGAAGTCAGATACCCTAAGAACATATTTACAAAAAAGGAGACAAGAAATCCTGTGTTTCTTTTGATAGAGGACTTTACTGTGAGTGCTTATGGCTGTATTTACATAAACCTTTCTGATAAAGCTTACTTAGTTTTTACCTTTCCTTCTCCTTTAAACTTCTTCAACACACAAATGTAAGTTTTGTATAATGCTCTCCTGTGACTGGCTTTATATTCGTTTGCATTGCAGCAAAAACATCTTTTATATGGTTTCTTACCTTTACTGAGTATATTCTCCCTGGAAGAATTATTTCTAGCTAGAAATAAAAACATGTGCATTGAATATTGTATATAACAGTTTCGAATAAAAACGTACATTTCTTCTGTATGAAATTAATATACTGTAAATATCTGCACCAGAAAGAAGAGTATTGGTGGTAATTCCATATGGAATGATTATAGCATGATGATTTGCTGTGGTGTTAGGAAGTCCCTCAATGGTTCTAAATGTAGCATTTCCCACTTGAGATCCAACAAAATATCTACTCACTGCTATTTGATATGTAATGCATGAGCAAGAAATTTGCTACTGGCCATTTTAGTCATAAAGCCTCCGTCTTGCAAGTCTGCAGAATCAGCTTACAGAAAACATGAAAGGCCTTTTGAGTGATATTAAAAGATTTGACAAAAGGTCATTTTTTCCTCATAAAGCAATATAAAAACTTTAGAGGGTGCTGACTAGATCCTATTAATAAGAGCAGACCTTGGTGTATAAGATTAAAGCAGCTGTAGAAAAGAATGTGATGAATTAAAGAAAACCATGCTACCTTAAAAGAAACATTGCAGGTCTTTATAAAAAAAAACTGTATGACATAAAATAGCCCACCTATAAAACACTGTTTCGTATGAATACAACCATTTCATACAAAAATATACATTAATAGTATTGTGTATCATTGGATAATCTCATATAGAAAAAATAGCATTTCAAGTACTCCCTTTGGCTCATATGAGGCACTGTGCTCACACACAAACCAAGGGCACACATATATGCTAGGTCACATCAGCCAATGAATGGACCGAGCTGTGTCTTTTACTCCCACACTTCTGCATTTTATAACAGTATGATAATGGAATGGAATGAGTATATATATAAAAAATTCCTTTGCCTTTATCCCACCATCCTTAAGGTGTCAGAATATCAGCACAAACAGGCTGTGACAAGATGCCACTTGGCATAGATAAGGAGCCAACATAGCATTTATTCTGGCAGGTTATGTTTAAAGAGCTTTTATACCCCTTTTTCCGAAGACTAAAGTGAAAACAATTCCTACAGATTTAACTGGCGGTACCGTCATTAACGAGATGTTTCATTCAAAGTTTATTTTCCATTATCAGCAGCTGTCTTGTCTGCTGAACAAATCTGAGCCATGGGCACTGTTCTATGACACACCGAGAAACATTTTCTGCTGTATTGTATAGTTGGTTTATCAGACTTATGTAAGGCCTACCTTACTGGTTATTTTATTTATAGTTCCTCTAGATTTCTTATGTAAAGTGACTGTTGGGGTAAATCTATTATATAGAGGGTTGCAAAATAAGAACCAAAATGGAGTACATTTCAAGTAAAATTGGGAGGGGGGGGATTAGCTTTAGAGTTGATTCAACAGGGGATGCCAATGTTGTGAGAATAACACAACAACTTTTTCAGAGAAGTTTTAAAAATTGACACAGGTATCAGAGCTCTGAGCAGTCAAACACATTCATTTTTTATGGGGTGTCTGTGCACAGCACAGTTCAGCAATGCACCAAGACCCATCCGAATGCTGACCCCCTGATGCGCATCCCATGCAGGAAGAAAGTATTCCAACAGTTATTTTCTGTGCTGGAACAAATCTTTTCAGCTCAATAGACAGAATGTTAAATCCAAAACTACTGGTAACGTGTGGGCAGAAATCATTAATCAAAACACAATTGGCAAGTCAGCTCCTATGTTTTTAGCCTCTTTAAAACCTGCATCTGAAAATAATATAAGGTTGCTGGGCAATAAAGAAAAGAGATTAGGAGTGTGATTTTAGTTTTATAGGTGTTCTTACTTTAACAGAAACAAAAAATTAAAAAGAGCAACCAAAAATAAAAAATTAAGACAAAAAGTGTAAAGTGAATCTATTCTCTATGTTATTCTAAAAGTTAATTGTATAGTGAAAATCCCTTTACGAAGAAATTATAGCAAGAGATTTTGGGGCTATCATGCATGTTCATAAATTAATAAATGATGCATTCTAAAGGTAATGCGTATATGAGTTAACAGAACCTATTCATTCCAACAGAGGCTGTACACACAGGGCAGCAATAAACCACAGAACACAGGTAACTATAGCAACCAATAAATCAATGCACTTGTACAGGCACATAAAAACATTTTTATATAGTAAGATATATAAGGTAGGGACTTCGAAGGTGTTTCGATAGTCAGCCTACATTGCCTACTGGCCTACATTGCCTACTGGCCTTCATTGCCATAGTGGCATTGTCTCACATCGCTGCACATTTCCCATTCTCTCAAAAGTCCTTTTTAATGTATTAATCTAATAGCATCTAAATCTTACTAGCTCAATCTACATACAACCCAAAAAATGCATTTTAAAAATGCAATATTATATTATTTTTATATAATTTTACCCTTATCCCCCCTTCATTATTTTGATTCCCCAAACTATAGACCCTTTGGGTTTTTAGAATGACAGTCCTTAAAATGTTGAAATCTATGGCCTCCTATTCTTTTCTCAATATTTCTAACATGTTCATGTATTCTCCCACTCAATTTCTCTTAGTTGCCTATGTATTGGAATCTACAAGGACACTCCAAATATAATGATGGCTTTTCAATCCATAAGTAGCATATATTGGTCTGCTGTTTAAAAAACATCTGACTGGTTGCTATGGGTTACTGGATGTGGGCAACCTTTGTATGGCATTTCCCCAGTAATAAAAGGTACAAAGTTAAGGTCCCCATAAACGGGCCGATAGTTGCTGCCGGCCCCATACACGCCCGTGTATGGGCAGGCACTATCGACGGTCCTGCCTGACCAATATCGGGCCTCAAATCGTCCAGATCTCGATCAGGCAGGTTAGAAAATCTAGTCGGATTGGGGACCACATCACATCGGCTCGTTGATGCGGTCCCCGGACCGACTTTTCCTATACCTTGTGTTATAATTAGATTGTTTGGCCCCAGGGCCAAACAATTAAATTACCCGTAGGTGGGGGATATCGGGAGAAGATCCACTCGCTTGGTGACATCGCCAAACGAGCGGATCTTATGGTGTATGGGGACCTTTAGTTACAGCTCTTGTCACTTGCAGCAACCAACAAAAGGTTTATTTTCATTTATTTATAAGCATACACCTTATTCATAGCTATGGGTTAATACAACTTTGTAACTTTTTTCACATTCCCCCCTTAATGAACCAAAAAAGTTTTGGATGTTTGTTGACATGAAGGCCTGAAACAATGGCACGGGCTGTTTTGCCACTGAAATTGCTATACAATATACATTTGCTAAACTGGTCTGATAACTTGATTCACATTTAAAATAGTTTTGCTCATTTGTAATTATAATTAACTGGAAGCATTAAGTGGAAATCTATGGAGATCCATTAGCAGAATATACTCCTGGGTGTATAGAAGCAAACAGTGTTACGATTTATTAAGTACGCTACAGCTAGTAATTTATCCACGGATTACAGTTTACCATTTCAAAAAGCAATATAATGTAGAGTTTAGGGTACAAATCGACCTAAATTCTGTGTTTTGTATTGTGTTTGTGTGGCCATTTGTGGAGTGTTTAAATCACAATGTTCCAGAATTCTGCAAAACCAATGCCACATCAATGTTAGGAACTCCCTGCTCTAGTACCGAGGACCCTGTGTATACTGGCAGCTGCTGTTCAAGACTGGGCCACAGGAGGCACTGTGGTTTTTGCTTGGGTATTAATATCAAATACTTTTTCTCTGGGCTGTTTTCCCTTACTGACATTGTGATTCAGATGCAGATAATAGCCTGCCTCCTCCTATACCCTGGGCTGGATCATTGTGCTTTTGCCTTGACCAATCCTCCTGAGTATCCTGTCCAAGTGTCCTGTGAGCCATTTCTGCCCGGTCCCCCCATTCATTGACTCTCTGGTTTTGACTCTTGGCCTATTATCTGGATTCCTGCTTGTCTGCTGCCTGCTCTGTCTGTTTAATGAACTCAGTTTGCTTGCTGCCTGCCCTGACCTAATTCCTGAACCTGGATGTGTTTGCCACCTCCCCAAACCAATTTCCAGTATCCAGAATTGGTTTCTATTTGTTTGTTATACTTTTCTGCTGGGTCTTGTTTTTCATTTTTATTATTAAATGTTCTGTTTAAACAAACAGTTTGTGTCAAATCTTAGTATGTTTGGTTGGGGTTACACTGGCTAGTTCAGCTAGTGCCCCTGAAAAAATCACATGGAAAATAGATAAGCAATATTTGCCAGTGGTTAGGGGCCTGGGGGTTGGGTTTAGGGGAAACATGCTTCTGTGACTACTTTGACTTCTTGCCTGGAATACACTCTTCTAAGGGTAGCTGATGCCTACACCTCCCCTTGTGTGAAGTAGCATTATGTTGTACATTTAGAAAAAGGTATTACTTCTACCATAGTGGAGACGGGGGGCAGGGTGGGCATTGGGGGTGAGAGAAGCAGAACTTAGCATATTATGAATTCAAGTGCGGAAGGCCACAGACCATACTGATCCATTTTACATTTGTATATTACTCACAAGGCATATGTTGACAATGTACTGAGAAGTTAATGATGATTAATGAATGACTTCCCACTGTAGGCATTCTCCTAGGTTACTCTTGATAATAACATTTGAGCACATAAAATATGCATTTACCTGGAATTCTTTATACTAACCCATGTACGTCTATTTTTGTCTCAGGTGTTGCAGAAAAGTTACTTTAGGCGATAATCGTATTGTATTGATAATATGCACTTAGCAGCAATGACATGACAAGCTGAGAAATATCTACTGTACAAGCTCTAAGAATAGAATGAGACTTGTGGCAATTTCTGTTTTTTTGTTATTTAACTGGAGGTGGAGATTAGTGTTACCAGGTTTAAATAATTAATGTGAATTCCAACATCCTGGCATATAAGAGGGATGAGGATAGTGAGCATTTAAAGAATTTCTTTTAAAGCACTGCCAGCCACGACCAATGTTATTTGTAAACCTGATCAACATAATGTACAATTTTACTTCTTAAATATTTACTAAGCAAAACATATCCATAATGCATAGTGCAGCTGATTTCATCTAATATTACAACAAATCAAAATGATTAAAGGTAGTTCTCATTAAATGTTGCAGCTGTATATGTAATATATGCATACAGTTTTATACAAGAAAATCACAATTTTTATATCTGTTCATAGCTAGGATGGTGTATTTGCTAAGAATGCTGTGATTTTTAAATTGTCGGATGCAATCACTGTATGTATTTTATTTTTTTCCCTTTCTCAGATTTGTCAGTGTAGGTTTAGAAAGCATACTGCAGCAGCACAATGATTTATCATTTCCATTTTTTGTAAGTCCAGAGGCCAAGGAAACCAGCACAGCATCCAGGCAAGTAATGCAAGCATATGGAGTACATTAAGTGATAGATAAATCAGAAGAATTTATCACAGAGCTTACCCTCAAAGGTCAAGATCCCAGTCAGGGAAGATTTTGGAATCCACAAGGAGCAAACTGCAGCTGATCTAAAGATTATTACAGCTGATGGTATTGGTGTGATCTAGACCTAACAATCAATATTAAAAACTCAAAAATCTTATGAGTATACAAACTAGATATAAAATCTTGTATCAAGAAATCTGAGCTACATTTTTTACAGAAATTAAATTACAAATTTGTTTCTGTGTGAGCACTCTATGTGCCATGTCCCATAAAATACATTTGGGCAAATGGGCTTGAGCCATAATTATTTGTTATTTTTGTAAGGGATAAAATCCACATTGTGCCAAACTCCATATCATATCATAACAGAATCCTGAACTAGCGATGAGCGATTTTTTTTCACCAGACATGGATTTGCACAGCAATTTCCCCATTGGTGAATTGTTTTGCAAAACTGCTGCAAAAATTCACCGCAAAAAAATTTGCAGTGATAAAAAAGTTGCCAAAACAAAAAAGTGGGCAAGAAAAATGTGCCCAAGACAAAAAAAGTTGCCGCAAACAAAACTCCCACCCCAGGGGCCCTGCAGGTGAATACACCAAATCCAGAATTCTGTTCAAGATTAGCACAACCCCAGCACCGTTTGCAAGATTTGTTGGCCATATACTTGGATTTGGTGTATTCATAACTATTATTGGTGTTTGTTGCTCCAAAATGGTAGCAAAATCAATTAGGCTTATTATGTAAAGAAATGGTCTGCTGGGCTCCATTGTTTAACTGTGTGTGCCCATTTATATATGGCATTGTTGCTAAGGGTTTTCAATTTGAAGAACACATACTTCCATGCATTAGAAGCTATTAAGGTAAAGAGACTTTGTGAGTCAATTAGTTAGACCCTGGGCAGATGTGCATGATCACCAGGAGATGTATCAGATGCCATATCTTATTTATAGTTGTATGCATGATGAGGGTCATTTTTAAAAATAAAAATAAGTCCCCTCTTATGTGCGCGCTCCACCATAAAGCTAACCTATAGGGACTGGAGAAATGTCCATATGACTTCCACAAGTGGAAATCCCCCTGGGCTCTTCTATAAGGGACAGACAAATATCCAGTACAAATGCTGTTTTACCATTTTCTGCCACACTGACTGACAGAACAAAGAGAATCCAATAAAGATAAGACTCTGCAGGGTCCTGGCTGTGAGAGTTTTCACTACTGTGTAAAATTTAGCAACTCAGCACCAGCCATTTAATAAGATAATGTTTAGGACCATTTACTGCGCAATATTGTCTCAAACTGAAAAATGGGCTTAGTGTGTTAAAACTACATAAAAACGTGTTTTTGGTTTGTTTTGTTCTATGAAAATCCCTGTGTAAAGGATTTATAGCATATGTTTGTAACTATGTATGAGGAACAATGTGTAGATTCCTTATTGTTCTAAAGGCTAGCATTTCATCTTTTCATAAATCAATACGGCTGAGAATAAACAGATTTCCAATATATGTGCTATTATTTTGCTTGCATCATATCTTATTTGTGCTGCAGAGATGACACATGTCCTAGTATGAAATATTATATAATTAGTTTTATGGTTTAATTAGAAAAATTCTAGTTTAAAAATTACTTCTTTTTATGAGATTCTGCACTAATTTTCTTATATGCTAGAAATACCTTTTTTATAACACTGAATGGAAAAATCTTGGCACATCCAGTCCTCAAATTTGTGGTCTAGGCAAGTCAGCCAACCTTTGATCAGGAATCAGACATTTAGGGGGGCATACTCTGGTAGAAAACTGAACAAGCTACATCAGGAAATCCAAGGTTCAAGATCAGAAAGGGACTTTAAAAAAATTAACCCTACACCCACCATACAATCCAGTAACTTCTTTTAATTGGGGACTTTGTTGATAAGCTGCAATGTGTTGTTGGATATAAACCTGTTATATTTGTATTTTATTATAATCTTAGCACACTTAGGGGCACATTTACTAATCCACGAATCCGAATCACGAATGGGAAAAAATCATATTGGAAACGAAAATTTCGGAAGATCGCAAATATCACGAAAATGCTTACGAAAAAATCGTATTAGTCACAATAATATCGTATTGGCGATCCGAAAGTCACGAAATTTTCGTACCGAACAATTGTAAACAGCGGTAAAACCTTTCCGATTTTTTCGTGCAAACGTCCGAAAAAGTTGTGCGCCGTACGAAAAAGTCGTGCGCTGTACGAAAAAGTGGTGCGCCGTACGAACAAGTCGTGCAGACACCCGAAAAAATCTGCGAAAATACGCTCGGAGCGTTCGTGCTTTTGTAAATGTGCCCCTTAGGGTAACCTGAATTTGCTGATAGGAGTCTATATTGAGTAAACATTGCCATAACTAGATGACTAGAGCCAATGTGTTAAAGCAAGATGTAATGAACAGCTAAGGGACACAGCAGATAACTGTAATAAGGAGCCTGGTCCAGACAATGTGTAAAAAAGACCATAGCATAGGGTTGCCACCTTTCATTGGAAGAAGGTCAGGGGGTTTGCTTCGTGTTTTTCTTCTGCAAACGTCTCTACTAGAATGCTAGGACACACTGTAGCAGCCAAGAAGTATTAAACCATCTACTTGGCTTTTTCATCTCAACATAATATACAAGAATTGGCGGAACACTGCATTAAATAATTAGTATTTCAAAAATATCTTACAGTATTGTAATATTGCATTTTTGAGTAGAAATTCTTAAAATACAGACCTCAGTCTTATTATCCAATCCTATGGATTTATGTAAAATGATCACTAGTTTAAAGAAAGCATCTGAAGTATTATTTAGACATAGGCTAATGGCTAACATTGTACAGAACTGAATCATTTGCACTTATGACTGGTCTACCAATAATATATACTCAAGCAATGACATAACAAAGCAAAACAGTTGTATAGAATGGTTGCTCTGTGATTTGTAAGGAAAAAAATGTGCATTTAAGTAGGTTAGGAAGGTCAGCTGAAACTTTTATTAGACACAAGGAGGCCACTCAAGCATTGCAACAAAAGCAATCAGAACAAATATGTACTGAAAAGGGCATTGCTGAGTAAAACAAATGCTACATTATTTGTTTAAATATATAATATGGGACCCTTTGCATCAGAGTAAGGTAAATTGCATATAAAATACAGTCAACAAAAGCTTCATTTTAATCGACCCAATAAATGTAAGAATAAGAGACTGACTGACTTAAAAAAGCAAAAGTAAAAAAAAGTCTAGTACCTGAGGGTATTGAATCGAGGTATTAAATGAACTTACCTCTGTAGTTCTAAACCACTTTATTTTATATTTAACTTATTCGTTAACTTATTCTTTAATATCTGCTGGGAGACTGTTGAATTGCTAATGCAGTGCCATTATACTGAAAGAGCTTCCCTTTCGCATTTTCATAACTGGTTTGAGATCTATGCTAAGAAAGAGTAGGTAATATGTCATAACACTGGAATATATTTCAATTTTGTGAAACAATAATATCAATTTCTGTAGTGTGTATTTTGGGCACCGGTTCTTTGGAAAGATATAAGTAAGCCATAATAGGTAAACTACATTACCAGGAGATGTTGTGATGGCAGATTCCCTTAATGACTTTAACAGGGGCTTAAATGTCTTCCTAGAGAGGCAAAATATACAGGAATGCAGTAATCTCCTGGGATACAGATAGATTTGTGTATATAAGTGAATGTAAATGCACGCCTATATATTTATGTACGTATGTTTGTGTGTGTATATGTTAGTGTGTATAGAAACACAGAGGCACACCATATATGCTCAAAAGTACCCGGACAAAGGCCAGAGGAGCTGCTGTAAGATGCCATAGACATTTACTATATAGTGGGCTGGTGTGGGGCTGTTTCAGCCTCTGTGTCCTTGATATGTCAGGGCCTAATCTGAATCCCAGTCCAGATCTGCCTGGACACCTGCCTATCCAACATCTCATTCCCAAATCAAAGATATTAACATGTGCTTTGTCCTTTAATTCTATATCAGCCTCTATTTTTATGGGAATACCGTCAACTTTTGGAGCATTGGTAGTGGGATTTGTTTCCATTCACTAACAAGAGCAGATAGGCACTGATGTTGGAGATCAGGTCTGGCTTGCAGCTGACATTAATATTCATCCCACCTGTGTTCATTTGGATTGAGGTTAGGGGTCTGTGCATTCTACTCAAGTATTTTCACTGTCATCTCAGCAAAGCCATTATGTACAGACCTTGCTTTGTGCATGTGGGTATTAGTAGAAAGTACAAAATTGTCATGACTGTCATTGTAATTGTATGCTGTAGCCTTACATTTTCTTAGAAACAGATATCCTAGCCCAAACCATGGAAAACAGCCCAAGTATTTATTCCATTATAGTTCTTCTACCATACTTTCCCTTCACCATTATGCATTCAGACAGGTAGTGTTCTTCTCTCAATTGCCAAACCGAGATTTTTTTGTCATACTGACAGATAGTGAAATGCTATTTATCACTCCAGAGGATGTGTATCCATTGCACCAACCATAAAGCCTCAACATTTCCCAACACCTTAGAAGTAGCCGTTGTGCATACATTTCTTCTGATACAAGTGTACCTCACAAGTGTATGTTCCTAAATGAAGATGTCATTTAAGTGTGTCCTGAAACTGTATGGGGCCCATTTATCAATGTACGATTGGTTACGAATAGAAAAAAATCATATTTTTTCTAACTTTTGGAAAATTTTCGTACTATGCGACAATTTGTTCGACAAAATGATATTTGTCGCAATGAGTACAAAAGTTTCGGAATTCATTTAAGCTTCAGTATCTTGACTTTTCTTTGGCCAGGTTGGAGCTGCAGAGTGCTATTGAGTCCTATGGGAGGCTTCCAAAATTGTGCACTGAAGGTTCAAAGTCAAAAAGTTTTTTGCGCCGTTTACAATCGTTCAGATACGAAAATTTTGTAACTTTCGGATCATACCATGATATTTTCGTACAAGCACGACATAACTTTTCGCAAAATTAATGCACATCAGAAATTTTCGTATTTAATGGGAATTTTCGCAAATCGTACTCGTAATTCGGACTTTAATGAATCGGCCCCTGTGTGTGTATGTGTGTATAGATACTGTATATATACATATATATATATGAGAGAGAGAGAGAGAAGGTGTATATATTGTGTGAAATGCTGCAATTATATTCTTTCTGTATTGTTTAGAAGGAAATTCCATGTATTATTAGCCATTTAATACAGTTTTCATACCTCTATTACACTGTTGTTAATTAAGAGTACTAAAAACATTTAATTATTGAAAAAAAATGCCATTAATGTGGATTTATGCAAATGTATGTAACATCAAGCACAAAATATTGCCTTATTATATGGAAAAGCGATATCTGTCAAAAATAAAGATGTAGATGACCTTGCAGAACTTTCTGGATAGCTGCTTTACAGATATTAGATCCTTTGGAAGTATTTTAATCATTATACTCTTTGAAAGTGTTTAAGTATTGTTAAAGCAACTATCAATATTTATGCCTATTATTACTTTAATTTCCCTATTATATGCCTTTTTATCCTTATTAATAATGAATTAATAAAATCTGTGACAAATCAAAATAAATGAATGAATAAAACTCCAATAGCATGCCGTGGTAAGATGGCATCTAAAGTGCGCATGTCTTGGCAAATATTTGCAAACCATGAATAAAACATTTTCCTTATAAATAAAACAAATGTGAAGTGAAAATGTAAGTTCTGCATATGGGTTTTTGACTTTCCATGCTAGAATTTAGAAAACTGCCTTTGTGGATTTTATTTCAGTTTTCCTCATTCTCAGTGAGTGACATAAATTTGTAAATTTCCAAACAAGAGTATTAATTTAGGGAATAATACGTGCTACTTTTTCCCCAACACTCTGTAAGTGTCATACAGCATGTTATCAACACCACTAACTTCCTCCATAATTCATGGATTTTATACCTCTTTGACAAGACTTTGCCTATTCCCTTTTCAGATTACTTCAGTAAATATTTTTCTTTGGCTGTTAAACATGACACTAGACATCAAAACCACCCATATTTTCTAATTGGATCCCTGTGATGATCAAGCTGTATAAATTCTGTTTATTCTGCCAGCAGTCCCCTAATCAAATTACCATCCATCATTTCAGATTTCAAGTTCTATTTTTTACTAACTACAGTATATATTACAAAGGATTTTGAAGAGCTTTACTGTTTGCCTACCATTAGTAATTCATTTTCTTTACACTTTGGGCCCTTGTTAAAACTGTGGGGTCCACAATTTAAATTGAGTTTATAATACATGGTAAAATGAAGTGCTTATTTGGTTGGCTATTACTATTCATTCAGAAGATAAAGACAGTTCTTGCTGCTTCTGTGTGCTGCGAATGCTTTAATACTTTTAAAATGTGCCAAAGAACACTTTTTCAGCATAATATTTGAAATACGCCTGCAAGTGTGCATATATATATATATATATATATATATATACATTGTATATGTGCCCTCGCAATTGTTAAAGGGTTAGTAAGGGAAAAACATCTTCGGAGCAGGGGGTGCATTCTCCATGTCAAAAGTTGTATGTGGTCAACTCCAAAGTTGCATGTACAGATATGGGATCTGTTATGCAGAATGCTTCCTGAAAGGGTATCTTTCTGTAATTTGGATGTTTTTAGTCAAATAAAAGGATTGTTTTGCCTCCAATAAGGATTAATTATATCTTAATTGGATCAAGTACAAGGTACTGTTTTATTATTGAACAGAAAAAGTTATTCATTTTAAAAATGTGAATTCTTTGATTAAAATGGAGTCTATGGGCCACATTTACTCACATTAAAGGACAAGACAAGGCTAAGTCTCTTGGGGGTGCCAAAATGTTAGGCACCCCCAAGTGACTTTAATTGCTTACCTTGTACCCTGGGCTGGTGCCCCTGTTAAAAGAGAACAGCACCAGCCCGGGGTACCTGTAGCAGAGCACTTCCTCCTTCCTGCTTCGTTCTGCCGGCAAATTCCCGGGACTGGAGCATGCGCAGTAGAGTGAAAAGCCGACTTTATAGTTTAAGTCCAGCTTTTTCACTCTACTGTGCATGCGCACGCACACGAAGCAGGAAGGAGGTAGCGCTACGCTACAGGTACCCTGGGCTGGTGCTGTTTTCTCCTAACAGGGGCACCAGCCCGGGGTACAAGGTAAGCGATTTAAGTCACTTGGGGGTGCCTAACATTTTGGCACCCCCAAGTGACTTAGCCTTTCCTTCTCCTTTAACTCACTGATTTCAATTAACACTAGCTCATATACACTCGTATACATTGAGGTGCGAACTTCCGCCTCTGGTGGAAGCTTTGCTTCTCTAATATAGTGGATCTAGTTTCATCAATTTGCAAGTCAGAACCAGGCGAAATAGACTTTGACAAAAAGAGAAACAAACAGAAAATTTGCAGCATTTGATAAATTACAGAATTTTCACTTCTTCCCCTGAATGAAAATTTGCCTGGCCAAATTGCACAAAAACTCGTAGTGTTGAGATTTTTTGCAAGAAAAATGTCTCCTTTGCCTTTTAGTAAATCAGTGAATGCCGTGCGAATTGTCTTTATGGAGAGTTTTTGCCAGAAAAAGACAATTTGTCCTTTAGGAAATGTGCCCTTATGAGAGAAGACCTTCTTGTTACTTGGAGCTTTCTAGATAATGGGTTTCTGGATAACAGATCCCATACTTGCACCCCCTCTCTATTGAAAAGAGCAATACATTATTTAAAAATTTATGAGCATATAGTAAGTACTTAAAACACCACATTCTTTAAATGTTCTTAAATAGGGAGGTAAAGTCTCCTTTAGGGGGTCAGTGTGTTTCAACCCAGTTAAGACTATAGAATGCCTAGTCTTGGATGTCAAACTCCATATAAGGCTATAGGCAGATTAGGTTACTATTGACATGAACCAAATCCATCTTCCTGGAAGCAAAGCACGAGAACACTTTCCCGGGTGGTTGATAAAAAAAAGTTAATTCTTTTTTTTAATGTTGCTTTAATAAATTCCAGTGATCTTTATGGATTAATTGTTCCGTAGTGATCACTGATAAATCTTTCTAACTGAAGAATGCCCGTAAAAACAACATGACTGCCAAATGTATAGCTGGGGCATTACCAATTGCCAGATTACCATCTGGAGTGTTTAAAGGGATACTGTCATGATTTTTATGGTGTATTTTTAATGTCTAAATTACACTGTTTACATAGCAAATAATTCACAATACCATTTTTTAGTTATAATATTGGTGTGTAGGCAGCCATCTCAGTGCATTGTGCCTGAGTCTGAGCTTTCAGAAGGAGCCAGCGCTACACATTACAACTGCTTTCAGTTAATCTATTGTTTCTCCTACTCCCATGTAACTGGAGAAGTCATAAACTGGACTTGGATTTCTTACTATTGAGTGCTATTCTGATCTACTGGGAGCTGCTATCTTTCTACAGTACCTTTCCATTTTTCTGCTGATCGGCTGCTGGGTAAGGGGGTTTATCACTCCATCTTGCAGCTCAGCAGTAAAGTGTGACTGAAGTTTTTCAGAGCACTGGTCATATGGCTGTGGCACCCTGGGAAATGAAGAACATAGAAATGTGAAATTTCAAAATTAAATACTTTTTAAAAAACAGGAGTATTTCTTTAATGCACTTATATTGGTAAGGTAAAGTTTTAAAACTGTATTATTCAAAGCAACTATTTTTTTTTTAAAAAAACTGTGTTCACCTATTTAAAACTTAAGTAAAAAAAGTATGATGGTAAGGCTTGCAGATGCACTGGCTCAGAATCCATATTTATTTACAGTAAATTGACAGGATAACAGTTTATTGACCCATTCTCCTTGGCTCTCCAGCTTCTTCCTGTCTGAATAACCTGCAAATCTTTTTTCTCGCTGGGCATAATCCTATTCATGTAGTGGGGTCATGAACTGTCTGCAGTTTTATCTCAGGCACATACAAGTAAATGAATAATACTCAGAAGAAAAACTATAACCAAAACATACATGTTCTTATGACTTATTCAATCAATAAAGAGTTCTGCTTTAATGCTGTTAATGCTATTATTGTTAATGTCTCTTAAATCAGTAAGAATAATGGAAACAATTCATGACATATTCATTTATTCATTCATACTGGCTAGACATTTCAGTTGTACAGAGAATAAAAAAATCTCTATATAGTCATCAATATTTAATATATTTGTGGATGTATTTATATTTCAACCTATAAAAATATATACAGAACTTAAAAATAATACACTTGTGGAACATTGCAGGTGGAGTCATGAACAATGTATATACATTTTAGGCAATAGTAATATGACTGGAATCTGCCAAATACAGCAAATAGTCACGGTAGTAGAGTAGAGAGAATAACGTTAAAAAGTCTGTATTACGTAGTATACTGTACCATGATTTTTACAATAGGAAGCTAACAGCACACTGCCCCCTGTATGTAATAAGACAGTTTGCCCAGGAGCAGTAACCCATAGCAACCAATAAGATGTTTGCTTTTAAATAGGTGACTATCCTGCTGATTGGTTGCTATAGGTTACTGCTCCTGGGCAAACTTAGTTTCCGTTATTACATAACCCCAATAACAATCATATAAAGAGAATCTTGTGGGATCAAGTTATGATTTTTAAATTAAGGATTTTGTGGTATATTTGAAAATATAGTTTCTTCTCATACCTTATGCTTAATGAAGACATCAGTAGATTTTTAGCTTTCCACCTAATGTTCCTAAAGACACTGTTAGTGAGACTCATTTATGTACTAATTTCTACCAGGGCAGTAACCCATGGCAACCAATACCAGTTGTACTTTTAATGTTTTATGAGTTTCTATCCTTTTGCAGATTTGTCTAGTGTTGCCAAGTGAGCCCCAGGGTGCTTATTTAATTGTTACTCTACTTTTTTTTAACAAATTAGGCTACCCAATGCAGGTAATAAACAATACAAATTTAGTCTTTAGCCAGGGAGCTAAAATAAGGATCACCTGTGCTGATACAGAGTTGAGCCTAGAGGCAACATGTCACCAAATGGAAGGGCAAGCAAAGAGCTTTTATGGGGGGTGGGAGAACATCAATTGATGGGAGATGGAATAGGCACTGCAGGAAGTGAGGTCAGGGCTCAAATAGATATAAGGACAGTGATAGGAAGTTTAGGTCTCTTTACTTGTTGGGCAGCCAGGGAACACTTGCCTTCCCTTAAAGTTAGTGTTCAAGGCAGTTAGGGTGCTTGTCAGAGAAATGCTTCCCAGGGGTGCGGGGCTAAACCCCAGTGTTTGTCTCATAGGCTCAATATGTTCATTTGCATGGCAGGCAGCCAACTGGTGCTTTTTTTTAGCAAGGATTTCAAAGGAAGTGTAGACATGTAATAATGCCATGTTATTGGTTAAACTGTTGCTCTTTAACTTTCTTCAATATTCATTCAAAATTCATTTCTAATCTAAGTTTGGGGTGGATTTGGAAATGTGGAATCATGAGAGGCAGCATTTGTCTTCCATGATAACAACTTAAATTTAAATTACAAAGGGCAATCCCAAAACCTCATTATTCAACCCAGACTAAAATTGACTCACATGTTACACGCAGAAGTGCTTCTATTGCAATTTATAAGCTGTTTTTTTGAGCATTAATATATGTGCATTTTAAAAGCCTCAGAATTAAAAATCTGCTTTGGGTATGGTGTGTACCCTAAAAAAACAATTTCTTCCAGTAATTTACAGTATTTTCAATTTTATGTGTTAATTTCATGAGGTATGCTGGTAAATAACAAGCTTTTTTTCAATGTATTATGGTGTCCTTATAGGTGAAACGTTATGGGTTGAATATTTTGTAAATTTTGCAATGCATGGGCAACATAAACTGTAAAAAATAAGTTAAATAGGAATGTTATTTGTAACAGCATATAGAAAAACATCTCAATAATGTATTAACCACTGGCAAGTGTATTTAAAAAAAAAAAACAGTTGCTCAGACAACAGTGGGTAAAGGCAATCTAAATAAGGACTGAGGTTTTATATTAGAAATTGCCTGTAATATGGGTATTTTTTTTTTTGTTTAAATATTCTAGAAGGGGTTTCACACATAAGACAAAGATTAAGCAGATAAGACCCATCAAACAGTGGGCACCATGAAATGCCTGGTTTGCTTTGCATTTTATCATCATAAATGGTTTTTCTGAGACTTATATATGCAGTATGTGGAGATATGAGTATAATATTGAGACATGAAAACAGAAATGTCTGCTGATTCTTCTTTGTCCTGTTGTTTGTTGCAAATGTTGTCCAGATCATCACCACTCCAGTAACACAGTGGGTTAAGATGTCCTGCAACAAGTCTTGTATTCTGTCTGCCACAAGCTGTTTCATGTAGCAAAACCATACCTTTTCCCAGAGGAGCTTTTTTCTATGGCAGTTATTCCCAAATGGTTCTCAACCACTGTACTGTTAATCACTCAAAGGTATAGGAAGTTTTAAGACTGTTATGATTACCAGTGTCAGAAAGTTCTATTTTGATGCTTGATATTGATTTTGGGATCTGTTACATGATACCTGGATTTTTAAGCAACTTGTCAGCTCTGATAAATAACATAAATGATTTTTATCTTGTGTGGCTGCTTTTTCAGTTGCAATAAGGAAATAAAGGAAAGCCTGGCCAAATAATGGTCATTGAGTCCAATCATTCTGAAAACAGCTGTTCTATAGCATAAATCCCCTGTGTTATGCTGCTTGGGCCTGTAATAGACTTATCAATGCTAAACAAGTCTCCTTGCTTTCATTGTAGTTCGTTGGTGAACAACTTAACAAAAAACCTATGTCAGTTGTGTTAACCAAATTTGGTCAATATTTTTTGTGCCTCTGAGATGCCTTATATAAATAGACCCTTCAATTAAAGAGTCAAAAGTTGATACTGAGCTCTATATCCCACATAATGGACAACACAGTATTTAGACAAAAGAGGAAATGTGGTGATCTTAGATAAGAAATATTATATTGGGAGGCTACAGATCGATTTAATGATCCAAAAATGCAGGTATTTAAACAAAAACTCTGTGTTTCTGACCATTTCATTGTTTATTTAATAAAGGGGGACCTTTGCAAAATGCCTATGGATAGCACTGTGAAACCATTTTGTAGCATGTAAGTACTTTATACAGTACTAAATTAATTACTATGCCTCATCCAGTATGTAGATTTTTTTAGGATGTTGGCATAACTAAGCATGTCAGTAGTTTATGACAGGGCTCACAATACTGTACCTGGTGTGTAACACAGGAAAGAGGCAACAACACTTAAGCTTTATTTAGAGGTAATTTACTACATGCAGGGCATGGTGCTAAGTGCCCTCCATGTAGGAAAACTGCCACAGGTCTCTGCACTCCAATGCTAAGTGCAGACGTGTTTGGCAGTGCTTTATTCATGAGGAGTGGGTGGGGGAGGCACAAAGACTCTTTGAATTTGCTACAGAGCCCTGTACTTACTGTCTGCCTCATGGATGGCACTGAGGACAGAGCTGCCTTGCACCAATGAAGCTGCTCTCTGATTATTAGCCAAGGCAAGAAGCAGAGCACAGCCAGACACTCGACACAAGTGCTGTTTGGTGAGAACTAAAGGACACTGTTTGTATCCCTTAGGACTTCCACTTCTGTCCAGGGTTTTAGTAAATGACCAATATAATGCTCTGATGTCCTCCAGCTGTTGAACATTTGAAGTGATGTTAAACCGGACTTTCCTTTCTTTTCTTTTTATCTCAAGAACAACCTCTGTCAGTGACCCAACACGTTGCCAGCATATCTGAACTTGGTAGCTTTAGCACATAAAAAAAGGTTTTATACATGATTTCTTATTTCTCATTATACATTTTTGTATTTAGCATTCAATTGCAGTGCCTTTAAAGTTCACGGATAAAGCTTCACAACTTTAGAAGCATTAATTATTGAAATCACTTATGTCCTCATCTGGCATTTCTATGAAGTGGAAAAAATCTGCAAGTGGAAAATATTCAGAGAGGTACCATAATCTGAGTTGAAATGCTTAATTGTCATATCTGTAGTGAAATATGCACACAAATGGGAAGCTGGGGTAAACATCTGGCATGCTAATATAACTGTGAAATAATCAACTCAAAATAGCATGGCATTTACATTTGGTATTTATTAAATATGTGAGCACTACTTTGATTTTGTATGTGTGTAAATAATAAATACAGCATTAATAACAATATGAAGATAAAAGGGAATGTCCGGGCATATAAAAAGTTTAGTGAAAGATGAATGAATGAATGAAAAATACTCTGTTAAATTACTTCACTTATTGTGAATTTTACCACAAGCAGCCTCTATGTTCCAGTAATCAATTGTACTTTCTGTGCAAATTTGCTTTAACTCATTAACAGTCAGATATTAACAGCTATCTGCTGTATATTGTTTGCAAATAAGTCAGTTACGAAGACCCCGCAAAGAAGTGCAAGATCATTGAGGCAAGCATGAGTACTCCTCTTAGGGTGATGACACACGGAGCTACTAGTAGCAGCTACTTGTTGTGGCTACTAAAATCGACAATGCTGATCATTTACTGATCATTGTCTCTACATGTGTTTTAGCAACTTTCTTTAGGCAATTCTCAGTATTGTCTTCGGCAGGGTATTTTCTGGCGTAGTAGCTGCTACTAGTAGCTCAGTAGCTCTACCCATAGGGGCAGATTTATCAAAATGTGAGTTCAGAGATTAATAAATAGAAACTCACCGGCGTTCTATTCATTCCTATGGGATTTGTAGAAGCGTATTTATCAATTGGTGCGTTCTAACTTTCACCCATTAAGAAATACAGTTTTAAAAATCCCATAGGAATGAATAGAAAGTGGGTGAATTTTTCTGTGGTGAGCTCTAATCTCACATTTTGATAAATCTGCGGAAACCAATTCTGTCCAGAGAGGTCTGGCTGGACGGCCCTTAATATTAGGTTCTATAGTGGGCCCTTGGTGTCCCAGACCAACACTGCACGCAACACACTTTTGACTTTCAGTGGGATGTTGGTAATTGTAAAACAAGAGTAAAACAAAGGCTGCAGAGTTGAGATATACTTGCTGCAATTATCAAATGAAAATGATTAAGTATCAATTCTCACACAAATAATACCTTTTACTAGGTAATAGTTGAATTGGTCTCCTTTGCGGGCTGCAGGATAGAACACATGCTGTTTCCCTTATTTTGTCACTGAATCCACCCCATATTTCTGTTCTCAAACTTTGAAGTTAAACTTACTTATTCACTGACAAAACACCCCAGAACAGTCAAATTATTGTCGGTTTCTCATGGGCCTTATTGATAGATTGTATTTTAAAGTTCCTATTAATAACAGTGTAAATCTAGAAAAGCTTTTTTCAATTATTTGCTTCACTGAATATATTTCCTAGAGTTAGAATTTTGTGTCCAGTTCATTATATTTAGAGTGCATTAAAGGAAAAATATAATAGGGTCAAAATGTATTTTGCTTTGCAATGTTCTGATATAATTGAATGTCCTATAAAAGGGAATGGGAAATGCATATTGAAAAAGAGAAATATAACTGCAGGTAGTTTAGAAGCCATTCAGGGAAGTTAGCATTTGAAGAATTATTAGCATTTTGGGATGATTGCCTTAAACCAAACACAATGTGGCTCATTCCATCTTGTTTTCAACTTCTGCTTACCAAAATGAAAAGTTCTTAAACTATACTTTTGTTCCCTAAGGCATATAGCACCTGCTTCTTTTGAAGACAAACAGTATTAGAACCATGTCAAAATAGATAGAAAAAAGCCAAAAAAATGTTTTATATAAGTCTTTGAAAGGCAATGCTCATTTCATGGCTTAATCAGAGGCCTTTGTAAGATATCCAAGTCACAACATCTCTTAGAAGGATACAAGTGTTACTACCAACAATCAATCATCCTTATCACTTATAACAACATCTTTCTTCTTTGTAAGTGATACAGATTAAGCCTGATTAAGCCAACTGTCACAGTCAGACATTTCTTTTAATTTACTAGCCTAGCACAGCAAATGTCTTTCTTTTCCAAGTGGTACCCAATGTTGATAACTGCTGAGAATTGGCACAGATATCGTCTCCATCATCCAGCCTACTTTTATTTTAAATTACACCTGATAATTGATAAAATCCACTTTCTCGGTCAAACAGTGTAGTATCTTACCAGCATCACATAAAACTTTCTATTTCAAGAACACAATTGTCATTTTCATTTATCAGTGTCACGCCACTTCCCTATTCACTAATACTCATATGTTCATAAAAGTCAGGTCATTTTCAGTACCTTCTTAAACTACTGTTCAGCTAACGATTGGGATAACTATTGGTTATTGTTTTGTTTGCTCAGTAAAATATGCTTTTGTCTGTCCCACATACCCCTTTTTCTGTAGTGTGCCTGTATCTGTAGGGCTTAGGGAAATGATCCGCCTATGGCGAGACACGGAAATTCGCCGCAAAACCAGGCCTGGTGAAAAATTTCGCTTATCACTACTCAATACCTACAAGCAGTGTTTAGCATTGCTGGGGCCCTCACTTTAAATACGGTTTTAACCACAATACTATGTGCATTGAATGCTATACCTGTGTTTGGGTTGGTTTTCTCTCACACTTCAATGTATGTCACAGCCTAACTGGTGACCCTGTAGTAAATCACAGCTGCAGATTGGGCCCAGTTTGGATAAAATATACATTTAAGATGCATTTGTTTACTTTTTATTCGTGTCCTTAACTGGAGAATTTGACAGGAAAATAATCTTTCCCAATATTGTTGGACTTTTTTGTCTCCACAGTTTAGGTGCCTGTCAGTTTACTACACACACACACACAATGTATTAATACTGGCACACAATGTATTAATACTACTGTTCCATTACTTATATTCAATTATATATGTTACAGAAGCAGTATGTATGTTTATCGAACAAATACTGGAAACACAAACAATAAACTGACTTTTTTATACAAAATTCTTCAATAATAACTGTTTGAGTGTTTTTAACCATCAGCTCCCATCATTAATGAAAGCACATTTTCTCCCTGATAGAAGCTAGCTATAAAGCATCAATCCTGGCAATCTTTTCCAGGTGTTTATATAAGATTATGCAGCCATCTTACATTTGCTATAATAAAAATGATTTATGTGTGTACATCTTGAAGGAATCCATGCAAGATTATAGCACTCATAGCATATAGTTTGATTGAATGCATATTTAGTGGCATCTTAAATATATTAATGTGTTTTTTAACAGCTCATATTTTAACAGAGACAGTTTGACCACTTCCCATAAAAATGTAAATAGCAACATAGTCAAATTGTGTTCCTCACCCCCCCCCCCCCCCACCCCCAGAAAACAGATATGCTCTAGAGTCAAAACTGTAACCCAAGGGCAATGGCATTATAGATAGACTGAGCAGTTCCCACAGCTGCAAAGGTCCCAGGGATGGGTGCTGTAATGACTTGGAAAGCAGCTTTATTTTGATATTGCTGGTGCCTGTGAGTGTCAGGAGGTTTACCTGCATGTGGACAGAACAAGATCACGATTTGGATGAGACTAATGCACTTTGAACACAGATAATGGGCAAATTGCTGGGAACAGTAAATAAAGTGTCAGCCTTGAGATACGCAAGCAAGGGTGCCAGGGAATACAAGAGAGACAAATATTTTCCTTTTGGTATAATTGCAGTATCTTTTAAATATTTTGGGGGGCAGTTCTTTAAGGGGTGGATAGAAAATGCAGCTTTATGGAGCAAGAATAGAAAGATTAACATTAGTACATGTCATATATGTCAGGTGGCTTACAAAGAGGGTAAGGAAGCCAGTTGGTGGAATTTATTTGGAAGGAGGAATAAGTCAAGCTATTTGGGAAGCGCCTTAAATTCAGATAAAGAAAAGTCTTAAGCTGTAGGTCTCTGATATTCTAAGCAAGTTTATTTACATATCATCAATTAAAATACAAAACACACCTTCAATAAACACATATAAAACAATATAAAAGTATAAAAAGACAATTCAACTTGAAACTAGTATGAGGTCCATAGTGGTGTTTTGAATACAATTTGCTCTTGATCTTTATTTTTTTATTGTTTAGCTCAACTGCTGCTTTAATTTTTTATTTGGAAGAATTTATCAGATCCCAGATTACCCCATATTCATTTGTCCCATGGCTGCCCCCTATGTGGGGAGCCTCTCAATGTATCTGCCCCTGATCCTTTAGCTTTTCCAGTGCCTTTATTGGAGGAGCATTTGCCTATGAGCTGCTTTAAGTAAATGTTTACAAGTTTGATAACAAATATAAATATGTCAAACTACCTCACACCTAATGATACCTAAATTAACTTCAATTAAAATGAAATTAAATAAAAAAAATATAATAAGCTAATGATAAAGGCTACCTTTGAAGGAGATAGTGGCTAATGCAGTAGAACAATATTATTTGGTTGACACAATAGAACCTTATATATGGCCCCTAGCAGCAAATAATTGTATGCTGACTTGGTGCTGGTGGTATTTATTACAATTTTAATGCAAACCAAACACTAATAATGTTACCGAAATATATTGAGCTGTGTTAATCATTCCTGTCTCCCAGCGAAACAACTAGTCCCTTTAGAGGTACATAAATATCTGCAGACTCTGGTCTTTCTGTATCTGATTACATTTATTTAACTCATTGCATCTAATCTGATACACATATCAATTACATCTCCCTGGGGAAAAATACATTCTATATGAAGTTTAAATTGAATATAATTCAGTGAACTGTCAATAGATCTGTGACAGTGGCCAATAAATTTGTCCTTTCATAGAAGTGTTGTCCTGAGGATCAATATCCAACTGTAGGTGTTCTTCCCAGTTTCCTTTTATAGAGTTATAGGAGTAATATTGCACCAATAGTTTACTGAGGCAACTTAACATGATCAGTAGTGTGCAGTTGATAGCTGTTTATGGATTATGACAAGGGTAGTTATACCTTTCTGTCCACTGGTGTAGTTCACACAATGACTGGCATCAATAATATCTAATTCCTTTATAGCACAACTGTGTTGGTCCCAGAACTCCTACTGCTACCACCCAATCAGCTTTATCTATTCACAGAGTTTAAAGAACAGTTCAGTGTAAAAATAAAACTGAGTAAATAGATAGGCTGTGCAAAATAAAAAATCTTTCTAATGTGGTTAGTTAGCCAAAAATGTTATATATAAAGGCTGGAGTGAGCAGATGTCTAACATTAAAGCCAGAACCCAACCCAACATCTCCTTTGCAGCTCTCTAACCTCTTAAGTAGTCAGTGACTTTAGGGGGGCCACATGGGACATAACTGTTTGTTTAGTTTGCTCTCGATCCATAGCATGCATGGCAGATTCACTGATTGCTTACTGACTTATAACAGAGGGCTGCAAAGGAGGAAGTTGTGTTCTGCCTATTACATTAGTTATCCATTCACTCCAGTGGAACGGGCATGAGTTGCGAGCTGACCCTCACTTTTTCTGTAATAGTTTGCAGCCATGTGCAGCTAATGGAGGCTAAAAGAAGGATGTTAATGGTTTTAATACTCAATAAGGTGTACCGTATTTTTCGCCCTATAAGACGCTCTGGTAGTAAAATATTTTATATCAACTGTATAAAGTTAATTGTCTCTGGGCTCGCACATGATGAGGCTTCCCCCAGGGCTCCCCCCAAGCATCCTTCAGCTTCCCCCAGGGACCCCCCAAGTATCCATCAGATTCCCCCAGGCCCCCCCAAAGTATCCTTCAGCTTCCCCCAGGGCCCCCCCAAGTATCCTTCAGCTTCCCCCAGGCCCCCCCAAGTATCCTGCAGCATCCCCCAGGGCCCCCCCAAGTATCCTTCAGCTTCCCCCAGGCCCCCCCCAAAGTATCCTTCAGCTTCCCCCAGGGCCCCCCCTAAGTATCCTTCAGCTTCCCCCAGGGCCCCCCCCAAGTATCCTTCAGCGTCCCCCAGGGCCTCCAAGCATCCTCCAGCTCCCCCACGGCACCCCCAGCATTCTTCAGCTTCCCCCAGGGCCCCCAAGCACCTTCCATTTCCCCCCTAACCTCCCCCCAGCGGCTTCCGGCTCCCGTGATGTCTTCCTCTCTTTGCCGCCTCTCCCAGCTGCTTCTGTGCTTTTATAAGGTTGCGCCCTGTGCGTGTGACGTCAGTACGCACGGGCGCAACCTTATAAAAGCGAGGATGTAGCAGAGAGCCGTGGCACATAGAGGAAGACGCAGTGTGCCGTATAAGACGCACCAACTTTTCCCCCCCAGTTTTGGGGAAGAAAAAGTGCGTCTTATACAGCAAAAAATACGGTACTTTAGTATTCCACTTGCTGGATGATTTCAAAAGTTCAACTTCAAATGTTTTGGTGTTTGTTTGTCACTTGCTAATAAACAAGCTGCCGCCTTTTCCACCCAAAGATGTAAATGGTGCAGTGTGTTGTTGAGTAAATGGGGGAATGGGATTCATTGGTGGGTGTAGGGCTGTCATTGTAATTATGACCTCAGGGTTTGTTAGTGTGTACATGTCAATGTGTAATGTTAATGGCAGTGGGAAATGTGCTTAAGGGAGATCACAGTTAAAACATCAATAGGTAAATGTAATAAAAGTTGCAAAAAGTTTGCACCAACTCTAGTAATCTATAGGAACCAGTGAAATGATTGTTTTCAATTAGGTGATCGTTAACTGCTGCATGCTGATCGGGTTGTTATAACTTGTTAAATATATTTTAAAAAAGTTATAAACATATGCATGAAGCATATTTCTAGCAGTTCCCTCAGTATTAGCTCATTTTTTTATTATACAAAAACAAGGTTCCCTGTGCTGCAGCACTACTAATAACGTTTCTGTATTTTGTTCTGCTTGTACTATGCTGGTTACATTCAAAAATGCCATTTTCAGTCCTCAAATGAGCAGTAATAAACACAGGATTGGATGCATTAGAACTCAGAAGTTTAACTGATGTAGAAGTTATTATTGAGTATGTCAACGTGCTATTTAATCTTGGCAGGCAGGTATTGTAAGGCATCTGAAAATAAAAAATAAAATCAATCCACTTTGAACTGCTGCTGTCTTAGAGAGGATGATAAGGTGACAGGTGTGTTTACAGTACGGTGTAGATGCCTATTTACTGTCAAGAAACAATTAATTCAGCTCTCGCAGAACAAGGTCTTTGAGGGTAATGTGACCTTTTAATACAGTGCTTTGGATTGCTTGTGACCTTTCTTTAACGCGTGATTATTTTTGTTTTGACAGATGCCATGCTGTTGGTAGTTGACAGATTAGAGGGACCATTCAATATTGAGTCAGTTATGGGCCCTATTGATGTGAAAATTTCTGAAGCCATCGTGAACATGCAAGAAAACAGTGTGCAGGTGTCAGGAAAGGTGAGTTCCGTGTCTGGAGATATTTCCTAATAAGATTCATGGCTTCAATTTAATGGTGTTTGGCTGCAAGAAACTTTCCGTTCAATAACTTGTGTAAAAATATTACGGGTCACTGAATGCATACTGTTGCATGTCCCTTGTATTAGTATTTCTGCACCATTTAACACTTTACAGGGGTTATGTAATAAAAGGTGCAAAACTTATTATATCAACCAGTCAGCGAAGTAGAATTTACTGGCCACTTGTTTAAAAGCAAACATCTTATTGGTTACTATGGGTTACTGCATCTTGACAAACTTAGTGATTTTTATTTTATAATGGGGTAAGATGCTTGCAATAAATGTTAGGCTCAATGTTAAGAATAGCATCTAGCTGTTGTAACTTGGGCACATTTATTAATCCACGAACATCCGAAAGCGTCCGAATGTGTTTTTCCGTAATGATCGGTATTTTTTTTACAACGCCATTGCAATTGTTTCATATTTTGCGCGACTTTTTTGTTGCCATTACGACTTTATCGTATATTTTCTGCGACTTTTTCGTCGCCGTCGCAAAACATTTGGATTGGTTTTTCCGCCGTTTACTATAGCGCTATATGAAAATATCGTACGACGGCGACAAAATAATTGCGCAAAATATGATAAAGTCACGACGGTGCCAAAAAAGTCGCGACAAATACGAAACAATCGTGATGGCGATTCGGATTCAGGTTTTAGTAAATGTGCCCCTTAATGTAACTGGTTGCTGTTACTGGTGTTTTAACATTTTAGTTTCAGTTTTCATTATATACAGGTGTGGCAGTAACCAAAAAGCTATAAGATGGTTTTATTTTTGTAAATAGCCTCCAAAATTTTAGAGCAACTGAATTATGAAATAGGTTATAAGGCTTATAGCATGCAGGGTGCTTGCTTCATATTCATATGTAAATGGTAATAGCCCTGCCTATGAGAAATACTGCCACTGACAGGTAGGGACTTCTATGAAAAGCTCATTTTGGTGTTCCTGGGCAATTTTCAACCACCAATTCTTATAAGTGCAACAGGAAGTTGTTGCTCTTGATCACACTATCATGATACTGAATGTTTTCTTTAGGTATGAAAAGATAAATATAATACATGTAACTCTGAGGTCCCACTCACCAATTAAGGTTAAAAAAAAAATACACGCATACAATTCAAAGGGGTAGTATTAACCTGAAAACACCTATGCTGGCAAATAAAAAAATTAAATAGAACTTGTTGAAAAATATATTCTATTCTTTTAATTACAAAAGAAAAACAGATTTTCCTAATTTTTAAACTTAAAAACTTAAAATTTCTTTATCCTCTGTTTCCCCTTAGCGACAGGACAATTTATTCAGAGTTTGCTCCTTTGAACAAATCCCTCCTTTTTTCAACCTGCAGAGGGCTTTTCATTGTACTTCTCATTGTATATAGTTTTAAGAATGACTCCTTTGCTTGGCAGAACCAGGAAGTGCTGATGTGAAACTGATTGTATTTTTTTTTTTTGTTTAGCTCAAGGATTAACAAAAATCATAGACATTTTTTCATTAGAACAATAAACAAAAATATGTTTAGCCCAAGCCCTATTCATAAAGTTAATATTTAAAATAGGTTAATACTATCCCTTAAATAAAATATATATATTTTTTAATGGCACCAGACGGTATCCCAATCCTTATGGTAGCTTTTTGAAAGTATGCTAGGTAGCATTATTAAATATTTCAATCCTAATACCCTTATAACAAATAAATAGTATCCTTCTGTGTATTGCCAGTCATCTAAAATTAACCTGTTTTGTTTTTATGGTAAATGTCGTTTAACTGCAGACAAAATGTAATCTGTTACCTTTTCCAATAGGTTTTTATCTAGAATCAAATGTGGTTACTGCAGAGGAATGCAGCATTTCAGTTAGTTACTGAATTCTGCAAGGTAATTAAGTCAAATGAGGACAGCTGCTCTATTAAGAGAGACTTGGCTAAAGTAGGTGTATGTGCTCATAAACAGAAACTATATACAGAAATAGATACTATTATATAGGGTAATGCATTTGGGCAGCAAAATTAAGCATTCTGTATGTTCTTTGAGATGAGCTATCCTCCCAAGGTTTGATTGGGGAAATGTTTCTTGTTGCACTTGAAAACATTTGGGGTCACCAGATTAACACCACATAAACCCCAGTACCTGTGTTCTTTTCAGCAGTAAATGTAATCCTGAATATGGTGTCGCATCTTGCTGCACACATTTTAGCCCGGTTCGGTTTGGTGTATACTTTAGGTTTCTTCTTTAAAGGGGGTAGTTCACCATGATTTGGAACATATATACAGTATAATTTACATCCAATGGCAGAAATGTAGTGATGTAATAATACAAGGACATACTCCCAGAGGGGGTCACTGACTCCCTTACCCTTTTGGCTGACACCACCTATTCCCCTGCTTTCTCCATCTTAATAGGCAGCAGTGCTTCAGAAACTTCAGTGTACACATCATCAGGTATTACAGAACTTCACTGCAAAGTTCTGGGTGGGTTGCTTGACCAAGCAAGGCAAAGGAGGTGCGCTATGGTCAACCCTGCACATATGGGACCTTCTTATCCCCCTCACTTGCATTATCAACAAGCTAAGAATATTAAGCTCTGTCAATGTAGGTGGCAGTTTTACTGTTGCTGGAATCAATAACATAATACAATAACTATATGGAACTAAAGACATATATGCAGTCAACATATAGTCACTACAAATGCCCTGTGTGCAAAAAATATGGCTTTCACAGAGGGTATGAATTTACCATTGCTTTGCCTTCAATCAGGGCCATTATAACCTAGCTCTCAGTAAACCAGTTTGAAGACTGAATGGTTGATTATTCCAGTAATTACACTTAAAAGGAAGCATGTTACCTCTCAGAGGTGCTTTTATGCAGGTGCCTTTATGGAGTGGGAATAATTATACATTGGGTTTAATTAGCAAGATAAAGACTGTCCAACTATATTTGCTATTGCAATCAAGTATCAAGCTGTAGTTTGTTTTCCAGAAAACTGAAATCCTGCCCTAGTTAATTGTTTGAGAAACCAATTAAACTGTATATTGATTTCTGAAACTTTAGTAAATGTTTAGAATCTTTGGTTTGTATTAAATGTTTAGAAATTAGCATTTTAATTGGCAAACTTTGAGTTTTCAATTAAATTAGATATTTACCGAGTAAATATAGCCATCCTTACGTTTATCAATTCAAACTGAAGTGCCTGCTATTGTCAGTCGTGCAGACTTAGACCACAATGTAGCTGCTACAAAGAGAATGTTTATTTGACAGGATTCAGTATTTAGTAAAATTGGATTAGTATTTATGTCAATTTTTGCAGTAAAAAACTGTGAAAAGGTTTTTTGAATTTTGAACTGTAAAAACATTTTGCCATTGCCTTTGCAAAGCATTGTGTGTAATGGTTATTAAACATGCCAAAAAATTAACATGGATAAACATTGTCTCAGTTTCCAATATGTAATTATAACCCTCTGTTGCCATTTGTCAGGGCATCGGGCATGCTTGGTCAGAATGGTTTACATAGTGAACCCAAAAGGGTTACCGGGAAATACATAAATTAACATTAGTAGCACTGGATAGGATAATAATAGAAATCCTTATATATGCTGTTTTCTTAGAGAAGTACCTTCACTTTTTTAAAGTTTACTCTATGTTGTCCTTATTGCCCAAATAAGCATTTGTGTAATAGGAGCCCTTTAAAAAACACTCCTCTGAAGTTACTTAGTCTTGGGTTGTGCATGTCACACTAGAGGAAGAGGCCAATGACATTCCTCATTAGACTATATTTATGGTATTGCTAACCATATATATTATAGGTGGTAAATTGCACAACTGCAGTTGCCAGTAGTAGCCAATTAGCAATCAGCAAACAGTCTACTCCAAGTTGGCAAATTAAAGCCCTGAATGGTTGCTATTGGCAGCTGCTCTTGTGCAATTTAGCACTTATGTTTATAAATAAACCCCTGTGAGTACACATTTGCAAAATCTGCAAGCATACATAACAAATGTAATTAACATCTGCCTGGTTCAGGGACTAGCTATTGAAAGGAGGATTAGGCCGCATTGGGGCATGTACAGCAAATATATTATTCAGATTGTAAGTTCTTGTGAACAGGCAAGGCCTTCTGATGCCATTATTATTCTGTAACTTGTTTGTTGGATTACTATAAACCCTTGTTTGTTATAAAGTGTAAAGCAAATCATAATCTGATGTTGCTATGTAAAGAAATGATGATGTTGATGAAACATTGACTTAGGGGTAGATGTATTAGGGCTCTAAAAAAGTTTAGAGCACAATACATAAAAACTCACACATGTTCTATTCATTCCTATGGGTTTTTTAGAATTGTATTTATCAATGGGTGAATGTTAGAACTCAAAATTTAATAAATACGTTTCTAAAAATCCCATAGGAATGAATAGAATGTAGGTGAGTTTTTATGTATTAAGCTCTAAACTCACAAAGCTAAAGCTCACTAAAACTCCATCTGCCCCTTACTGTACCAGTGCTTTAATTGTACACAAAATGTTGTAGCCCAAATTACATTTTTCCAAATTAAAAATGAAAGGATGGATTTACATCTTTCCTAGCTGTGTTTGCTAGTTTTGTTGCTTTCACCTTGATAAGGTGATTTATCCAGCTAGGTGCCATTAAAACTCAGTCATTAAACTGGTTTTCTCAATTTGCTTTTATTATCTTTAAGAACAATAGTTACAGATTATTAGGAGTATGCAATTATTTGCAGTTTAGGAAAAAAAACAGTCACCTAAACACTTTGCTGCTTTTTAGACAATCTGAGCAATGGTGATTGGAAAAAAATCTGGAGTTGAATCCCAGTCGATTAAGTGTGTAATATTATCAGGCAAACAGCTCTTGGCATGCTGCGGAATACCAATAAATTTTATCTCTCTGATCAAATAAAGAGCTCAAATTGGAAGGCACGAAATAACTATCATTGTAGAGGTTTATTGTCATGTCAGATCCTTTCCAAAATGGACAAATTGAACAAGCAAAAGGCCACAGAATTTAATGATATTTCTCCTAAGTGAGAACAAAAGCGTGTTGCATTAAAAGCGAAAAAATATAAGTTACAAGGTGTCCTGAACAAACCTGATCTGTGCAGCTCAAGCCCCTCTTTTATTCTGCTTAAAGGACAAGGGATAAGAAAACTAATATAAAACTCTTTAGAAGAAAACGTTTGCCCTAATATTTATTAATAGAATAATGAAATGTTACATGTTCCAACTAAATCCTTCATCTAGGCTGCTATTTATTTCTATATTCTCTTCTTTGCCAAGGTTGGCTGACTTCTGGCTCCTTCAGCCGCAATGTACAAATAGGCAGAATTACATGAAGTAAAAATTACACTAAAAAAAGGGATATTTCATTTAATCAAAATGTTATCATTTGATGTACATATTTCTCATTATAATAGTTTTTTAAAAATATGTGCATGTTTAGCATAGTATTAATAACCATACCTGCACCCTACCTATGGATGGTCAGGCTTCATTTTATTGTAGCAGCTGGCAAGCCTACCAGAATGAATTCCTCAGAACTGTCCTACACATCTGCATGTAAGTTCCACAGCTCTATCATCCATGTTTAGGACATTGAGAACAACTGTGAACCTCTTGGCTACTTTTTTTTGCCACAATACCACTGCTCTGTGCAGCAAGTCTGCTGTAATTCGGAGCTTAGGTTAATTACAAATTACATAAATAAGGAATGAGATCAAGTTAGTAGTCTGTTCAGTTTACTTCCTTTCACAAACAGATCACTTTCTTACTGTCACCCCAACTAGCCAACTGACTGAGCTCTAACACCACACTGAATGGTTAAGCTTGGGGAAGGAGCATTACCTCTGCAAGTCACAGAAATGAAGAAATGTCAAATATTTTATGTGATGTGCTGTGTGTTCGCATATATTGGATTAATCCAATAAAAAAATCAAAGTACAGGTATGGGACCTGTTATCCAGAATGCTCAGAAAACCAGGGTTTTCCGGATAAGGGATCTTTCCATAATTTGGATCTCCATAACTTAAGTGTACTAAAATCATTTAAATATTGAATAAACCCAATAGAATTGTTTTGGCTGCAATAAGGATTAATTATATCTTAGTTGGGATCAAGTACAAGGTACTGTTTTATTATTACAGAGAAAAAGGAAATTTTTATTTAAAAATTAGAATTATTCGCTTATAATGTAGTCTATGGAAGATGGCCTTTCCGCAATTCGGAACTTTTTGGGTAAGGGGTTTCCGGATAAGGGATCCCATACCTGTAGTTTTGTTTAGAAATATATCCATGAAGGACGTATTTTGTACTGTTAACTGTTTTTCAGTTAAGTGTGGGCTTTTTAACTACATTTAATGGGCTTCTTTAAGCATTGATCTAAAACATTAAGCATGCTCTACATAATAATAATAATTAGAGAAATAAAATCACCAAAGTTATCCAAATGGCTCCCATGTGCCTGTAATCAATCCCTGAAAAGACAAAACCCTGAATTGTGGCAAGAATCCTAGAGCAGGCTGATGAATCACAAGATCCAGTTATCACAAACAGAGAAAAAGTCCTTTCACAAAGATTATCTTGGCAGTAAAAGTAAGGCAAACATATTGTTAGAGAGAGAGAAAAAGTGGAAGAAGGATTTATATCAGGAAGCCATACAAAACAAAGTTGTTGTTTTCCCATGTGCTGGGTCCAGTTTGTCCTTTGTCCTGTTGGAGAAGATAGAAGATATGTTTGCCATGAGAGAAAGCTAAATAATGTTAATGTATTGACACTTAGCCTTTTGGTACATTGCCTGGATGCCACTTGTATACCACATGTATACTCATTGAAGAACAGTCCTTATTCCCTAGACTTGGGTTGGCAATCACATTTAAAAAGTAGATTAGCAAACACAATTCAAGGGATTGATATGTCTAAGGCATCCGCATCCTATTTATGAAGTCCAGCATATGCTAAAATGTTGTACAATTATGTTACAAGCAAATTTATAGAGAGGCATTCTAATTTTGGTATTTTAGAGCTTACAGTATAATTACCGTGCATGCAAATCTATATTTGTTCTGCATTGGAGCTTCAGTAATGTCTCATGACATATGCTGCATTGGTTGTAGTAGTATGCTGTGTAGAAAATCTGACTTTTCCCTAAAACTGAACTTTTCCAACTAAAGACCCTCTAAATACCATGTGCCTTCGAAAATGTTTACTAAACGATTGCTTATGCTTGGCACCAAGATAATTTTGCCCCTTTATAGGTCCCTGGTAAGGCCTCACCTTGAGTATGCAGTGCAGTTTTGGGCTCCAGTCCTTAAGAGGGATATTAATGAGCTGGAGAAGTGCAGAGACGTGCAACTAAACTGGTAAAGGGGATGGAAGATTTAAACTATGAGGTTAGACTGTCGAGGTTTGGGTTGTTTTCTCTGGAAAAGAGGCGCTTGCGAGGGGACATGATTACTCTGTACAAGTACATTAGAGGGGATTATAGGCAGATGGGGGATGTTCTTTTTTTCCATAAAAACAATCAACGCACCAGAGGTCACCCCTTTAGATTAGAGGAACGGAGCTTCCATTTGAAGCAGCGTAGGTGGTTTTTCACGGTGAGGGCAGTGAGGTTGTGGAATGCCCTTCCTAGTGATGTGGTAATGGCAGACTCTGTTAATGCCTTTAAAGGAGAATGCAAGTCAAAATTTAAAAAGCATACTGCCCAATAGTCCTCCTATTTTTTAGTAAAAACGCCACACTTTTGGCTCACCTAATCAAATATTTACCCAGTCACACTTACTTCACATTTTCTAGAACAGGCAGCCATCTCTAAAAAGGTATTCTCCCTTCCTTTCCCTCCTTGCTTCATACTGCACATGTGTTTCATTCCCTCCCCCCCTCCCCTCTGCCAGATCCGCTTCTGATTGGCTGGTGGGTATGTGCCGCTGGCAGCCTACCGGAAGGGAAGAGAGATTTCAGTAATGTCACTGTAGTCTTCACACTGCTGTAGGCTGCCAGCACCATATCTCAGAGAAGCAAGCAGGGATCTGGGAATTTAGATATGCAGTAAGTACTTAAAAAGAATGTCTTTAGATTTACTTTTAATTTATATTAACCTTTCATTGTCCTTTAAGAGGGGCCTGGATGAGTTCTTGAACAATCAGAATATCCAAGGCTATTGTGATAATAATATCTACAGTTAGTATTAGTGGTTGTATATATAGTTTATGTATGTGAGTGTATAGATTGGTAGGTGTGGGTTGTGTGTGCTGGGTTTACTTGGATGGGTTGAACTTGATGGACTCTGGTCTTTTTTCAACCCTATGTAACTATGTAACTATGTAAGATTGGGATAGAGTGTTGAGGTTGTGATTGTGGAGATGCAATACTTACTACTCAGGACTGGCCTTTATGTGGGTTGATAATTTTCTTACACTTCTAACACAAATAACACACAACAATACAGTATATATATATAAATAATATCACTGAAATTACAAACTTTATCAACTTAGTACACCACTTTTCCAATCTTCAGGAGGCAGCCTCTGCACTGTTTAGCACAATGTATCATTTACTCTAAGAAGTATGGTGAGAAACCCAAACAACAAAGTGGATTTTTTATTTCCAACATGCAACACTTGGGGGCTGATTTATCAAAATTCAAGTTTGTGTTTTTTCATGATTTAAGAAAAAAACTTGGTAAAGAAACTCAAACATGATTATACTTAAGAATATGCTTAAGAAAATTCAACTTTGTGAAAAAAAATAACTTGGATGAAAAAAATAACTGGGACAAAACTTTTTGAAAACTAGCTTTTTTAAGAAAAATACACAACAGAATATTACTGTGTGCATTTGTCACAAAAAAGTCACATGCTGAGGAAATCACATTATTCTATTTACTTTCAGTGAAGCAAAAAACTTGTTTGTTTGTTTTTTGTTTTTTTTTAAATCTTTGTTTATTGCTTTATCAAAAGAAGGAGAGGTAAGGGTACAGAATGAAAAAGGGGGGTGGATAAGGGAACAGAAAAGGATAAAAAAAAAAATCTCAACTCACAATATAACATAGTCTGTGCATACATTCGTATATTACATCTTCTTACATATCAAACATCAAAATGAGTATCCCCAATTTGCTCGTATATGTTTGTTTACCTTTATCCCTTCAGTTTGAGAAGGCTGTACCTAAGCAGTTGCACAAAGACTTACTGATTTATAAAAATACCTCTTTCAATTAGTTAGCTGAAAATATATTAACCATGGGTTCCACATTTTTCAATATTTGTGGCTATTATTATGGAGAATTGCTGTGATTTCCTCCATTATTCTTATCTCTTCCATTTGTTTCACCCAGTCATGATATGTAGGGGGTTCAGCTCTTTTCCAACTCCTAGGAATCAGGCCTTTGCTGCCTGGAGCAAATTAATTAGTAATCTGTTCTTGATTACTTTATTTGTTTTGATATGAAGTGATTTATTTTTTTCTTGTATGATGACCTCTATATTTTCTATGATGTTTCCCCAATACTTTTCTAAACTTTTGCAAGTATACCATATGTGGGTGTAGGTGCCCTCTTCCAATTGGCATCACCAGCATTGGTTGGATGTGCCTAGTGTTTAATACCACCTAGATATCAACTTATAATTAATTGCTTGTGTTTTGGATGCAATAGATGTCTTATGGATTGAGTTGTATATTGCATACCAAATTTCATCTGTTTCATCAGGATATCTTTAGTTCTTTTTCCCATGCATATTTGTGGCTGGGAGTTATTTCTAAATTGTCTGAAATTAGATGTCTATATATTGAAAACATAGTTTTGTTAATATTTGGTGTTGTGATTAGGATTTTCTCCCACCATGTTTGTTGTGATCTATCCTGATTATACTTTAGACTGTTAATATAGTGGTGTATTTGATTGTAGCACCAACAATCTCTTAGGCGGATACCCCATCTCTTTTGGACTTAAACTAGGGATATCATTCTATTATTCTGTATAAAATCAGTTATTATTGTTGGTCTGTTTTGATATGTTTTGTATTAGTGGTTGTAGGATATATGAGGAGTTAGAGAGCTTGTATTTGATATAATTAGATGTCCGCACCTTCAGAGTTGCACCTATCAGAGGGTGCTTGTTGGGATATTGCTTTCCTTTGCCCATATAATGGGGATGTAAGAGTCACTGCATATTCTGTTTATAGCCATAATTTATTGCAAATTAATGAAGTTTTAAGAGAAAATTCTCATTGACTTCTAACCGAATTTTGATAAATTGTTCACATGAACTTTAGTTCTTACTATTTTTGCATTGCAACATAATTTGCTCTAGAATGCATGTCCTTCTGGCTTATGCTATTTTAGTCATATTGCCTCATTGTAATTCTTTATTCTTTAATTATTTGTTCTTTAACCACCACCCCCCTTTTTCATAGTATCACTAATATGTAACCTCAGGAAAATTATCTTTCACTGACAAAAATGCACAGAGCATAGATACAAAAACACATGTTAATCTCCCATTTATAAAGAGAGCAGAGTAGATATGTAGGTTTAGCTGAAGTTAAGCATTTCCCAGTGCCTATTAGTTCAATAAAAAAGATATAGAAAGTGTAGAGGGCAGTACAAAGTGCTGCTCAGTTACACATTTAAAAAATGGCTGTTCTCTATGCTATACATCAGCTGTTCTCTGACCATGAATAGCAATCTATTGGATCTTCACATCATTAATCTAAACAAAACTATGATTGATGTAGTATTTCATAGATGGATACAAAACATGATTTTAATATTCACTGTATTTTTGTAAACATAGAAGTGACTGCTTCAGACAGCAAAATAGCAAAATATCTCTTTCCTGCACTGTAAAAATAGATCAAATTAATATGCCAAAGAAATAGTATCTATGGTAAGAAATTCAGTGGCAATAAACTACACAGTCAGATTACCAATACATAGTACAGTAGGTTCAACACACCCTGTGGAGAAGAAATACTGTTATCATAATTATCCTTTGCTGTGCATTAAATGTTTTTCTCTACATTGAAATGTATTGATAACTGATCACATGATTATTTAGAGGTTCTGCTTGTTTCCTACATAGCAGTCTTAGATAATATACTCATTTTATTTTCAAAATATTATTTATTAAAAGGCACAGTGTCAGTCAGTGTCAATTTTAATAAATATGTCAATATTACCGATAATAATGAAAGTTTGGAAGAATCATAAGGAATCCTTCTGAATTCCCCAGTTTGATCTATGATGATTCTGGCCTTAAATGTTTTGCAGCTCTGTATCTTTTTGTCAGTACTGGCTACTTACAGTTTATAAGGGTCACTATGTTTATATAACTGTGTGGACTAAGCCACAATGCACTCATGCACCCACACAATGAAAGAGGCTTTCAAGCCAATAATTGTTTGCATATTTATTTTCCACAATACATGTATAAGTGCTATACACAATGACAAAATTCACTACACTCACAATAAAATGTTTAAATACATTTTTTTATATAGAAAATACATATATTGTTATTTACATTCTGTATACAAAGGGCTTGTGTCAGTGTTGAGTAAAGTGATTTAGAAGCACTTGAACAAGTTAAGAAGCTTTAGAGGATTAAGTAGTGCTGGGGAGGGCCATTGTATCAGCACTCGAAATAATTACAACCACACAAGTACAGCACATAAAAGGTGAACTTCAGCCACTATGAAAACATAAAACACAATTAGAACTACTAAAGCAACAGAATGACAGCAATCTTGTAGAGCAATATTTATTGTTGGAGCAAGAACAAACTGCAAGGCTGTCCAATACAGGTTAAGAAAAGAGATGTGATAATAATTAACCAGTGCTGATGCATACCTAGTTAAAGGGGCCTGTGGGGCAAGGTCAGCTCAGCTTTGCAGGGAATGTTCTAGAAAAGTAAAGGAATATCTTGATCTCAAAATAATAACTGGGTTGTAAAGAAGAAAAAAAACATTCAGCCACTTGTTGCTTGTTTTATCATTTGATTTGCCTGAATATTAGCAACATCAAGATGATAAAATGACCTGTAGGGGTGTAAGGGTTTGTCCTCCCCTCAAGAAAAACCACATACATTTTTTTTTATTTGAATCTCTTAAGAGAGAAATGCCTTGGGTAAGTTTCTTATTAACCAAGGCTGTCCGATAGTTCAATAGCCTATAAATGGTAAGGGATCCAAATGTTCAGCCTCTTTGGAATAAAGTTACTAGACAGGGGGATTGAGCTGAAGAACCCAAGGCAAGAATCCTCATAGCCCTCACAGTGGTGCTCCCCTTTAGTTTTATTATTTATCTATATGAGTCTCTAATGATTCAATGTAACCATGAGTATCTTGCTTCTTGAAAAATGTCTAATATCATAGAATGTGTTGAAACAGTTCATATATGTAGTACTGTAAACTCTCCCTATGATTATTATTACTTATAAAGTGTCATCATTCCCCACAGTGCTTTAAAGGGATACAAATACAAGACTAAACAGTTTACATATACAGACAAAACATTATACCAAAATAGCTGCACAGTTCACAACTTCATATTGTTGTTCAAGAGAGCTTACGATCCAAGATAATCCGTAGCCCAAATTTAGTAATATTTCTGTTCTTACAGGAAAAATGTTGTGTCCTAGGGATGAGTTCACCCCTTTTTTCTAGCATGATGTAGCCAACCATTAGATACATGCACAATATATTCCCAAAAAATTAAATTCTACAACTAGTATAAAATTATCTGTCTCATTGTGTGCGTTTCATTTCTAGAGATAACCCATCTTTATCAAGTTCAAAGCATATTCTTTGTATATATTATTCTGCAGACATTGACTAACACTACCCATCGGTTGTTTATAAGTGTTTGGTTAAAGAGACAAGTTTGTCCCATTTAACCTTGATGGCTCAGTGTCCAATTAAAATGGTGGGGAAAAAATAAAAACATTTCTGTACTGAGGCTGTCTGCAATTCCATGGGTTCAGAAAACCAAAGTAGTATAAGGGTGCAACCACAGGGAGATATAATGCTAATTAATTTTAAAAAATGTAGATATTTAGGGAATACATAAAAGCCCCTTTCTGTCGAATCGTCTTTCTTCTTAATAAACCCCCCTGTATTGTACAATTCTGTTGGATTATTTATTAACCTTTCTTAAATACATTTCTCTGATACAGTAAACATTGGAATTGCTTCTTCTGTTGTATGGATAATGTTTATTTAATTTTTCAGGTCTTTTTAGGATGTGGCCAGCCCAAGTCTCCACCATTACTACGGCTTTCACGATCATTTTCAGAAAATAACAATGTGCGGTTCCATCCCTACACTGCAGAGGAGAGACCCACAACTGCTGCAATCACAAGCCTTGACAGACTGGTACAAATTATCTGTATTGCATAGGGGTATTCATTTCATGCATATTATATTTTTAAAAACTGTACTTTCAAAAAGTATGGTAATATAGTAGGAATATAGTAGGAATCTTAATTTTACACTTCTCATGAGACCAGGCTTTAATTTGATGGAAATTATAGGAAATGGAAAATTCAGGAAAAATTAAAAAATATTTTTATGAAATGGTCCAAACTGTATAAAGAAATCAAATTTGTAGAAGTTTCTGTAGTACTGTAGTTTATTAAGTTATATCTAGGGGCATATTCATCAGTATTCGTTTTACCTATCATGATTGCATATTTTTCCTCATTGCTATTTTTTTTACGATGGTTACTTGAAATTTATATTTTTTTTAAAAAAAGAGCGAAAATTGCAAATTATGCCACCTAAAACCTGCCGAGAGGCCAAAGTAGTCATTAGGAAGTGTATATTTAGCTTGAAATTTGTGACCATGAACATGATTTTCAGTGCAATAACCCAATCACAATTAACCCATTTGAGATAAAAAGCATACAATCACAGAAAAAAACACAATTATTGGAAAAGTCATATTCAGATGCAAATGTATACTTATGCATCCTAGTGGCCAATTGGCAGTATGCTGTGTTACCATTATAGGCTGAACTTGTAATGTTAGATTTACTTATAATACTAGAACTACTAGTATTTATGGTACTAGTGAGAAGAAAGATTTTTTTTCTTTCCGTTTAAAACATAAAATAATTATATACAATAGTCAGTGAATGAAATAATGTACTCATCAGCTTTCTGAAATCTTAATGAACCTTTTAACTTTAGAAGGATGGATTCAAACCATACCAGAAGAGGTATTATTGTATAAAATACATTTTGTCATTCTAGGCATTTACTCGACTCTCGTAAAAACAACTTCAGGGATAAACTGGTCACTGCTGTCATATTGTTTTGATAATAAGAACCCCAGAGATCAATTAAGATTATACAATTCATGAACCCCATATAATAAGGTTACAGGGCTTAGTCCTTTTTTATGTCTTCCAAAAAAAAATATTTCCTACTCCTTATATATCATGTTTGCATTGTGCCCTAACATGAAGTTCACACTGAACTGATTGCTACTCATGCCTTCGCTCTCCTGCTTCATTTGTATATCTTTGATACCATTGGCTGGCAAGATTCAGTCAATCGACTCAATTAAATACAAATTAGGCAGGAGAGGAAAGGCATGTTCAGTAACCAGTTCAAAGTGAACTTCCTGTTAGGGCACAATGCAAGTTGGGATTGGTGATCCCTTTTAAAGAAAGCGCAGAGAAAAAGTTTTAGCAGTGCTGATTCACTTGCTTATATGGTCTGTAGCTGCAAGGTTGCTTGTCAAATTCAAAACTCAAACGTGGAAGATAAAAGCAATAAAATGCAATGGTTTATTTAATTTTTTTTTTTTTGCAATTATGTTTTTTTTCTTAGTTGATAAGAGGGGTATTTAAAATTTGATAAATTCACATCTATAGATCCCATAGAAATGAATAGAAAGTAGGGGAATTTAGTAGTGAGCTCTGATCTCACTTTTTGATAAATCTTAATATTATGCATTCTACCTAATGTTTAGTTAAATGCATTCATTTTGCTTGTGTGTCAGTACTTAGTGCTGTTCGATAACAGCAAATAGCATGGACAAGCAAATTGTTCCAGCACATAAAATAAATTGTCAAATGATCAGTAATGCTTTAACAAATGCTAAGCTATTGTTAAAAGTTAAACTATAAAGTTAAATGTGGCTAATAAATATCAGTAAGTACCAGTCTATACAATAAAGGTGACTCCTGTTTTTGGCTGGCTTTTTCAATGACTTTACATGGTATACACTTTAAAGGAGAGGAAAGGCATAATCACTGGGGGTGCCAATTTATAGCTGCCTGCCTAAGATCCCAGGCCAGTGCTCCTTTTCACAGAAAATTGTACCAACCCAGGGTAATACTGTAGGAGCATCATTTGTCTTTTCACCCTGTGGATCTGTATGGCCCCAGGCACCAGGTAAACATGGGAGTAGAGCAAAAAGCCATCTTTTTGCCTCTCAGTTAGGCTGGGTTTAGACATTATTTAGAGATTATAATACCTAACAAATTGGCACCTTCCAGTGAATATATCTTTCCTTCTCCTTTAAGTTTTACAGGAGAAAACATTGTTATATCCGCTTGACGTTGCACTATATGCTGATTACTATTATAACTGTTATGTAATTAAAATCAAAGCTGTTTATTGGTGCAACTTAACAAGCATAGTGATTTTTATAATCATGATAATCAAAAATATGGTAATTATAAAGGAATGTCATCATCACTTGGTGAAATAATTGTTGCTTTATGTCATTCAAAAGCCAAGACACTAATCAGTACAAGGCAAAATAGTAAACTGCTGTATGGGACACAAAATAACTCCCAAATGTGTCACCCCCAGTGATTCTAATCTCTAACCTTAGTCCCTGGGATGGTTCTCCTCTGAGCTACAAAATGTGAAAACCTGGTGTAGAATTTCAGTGAGCGCCAGACCACTATCTACTTTCCTGTCTACTGATCTTTGCTCTGGCCCTGGACTGTAGCATTCAAAGAAGAGAACAAGTGCTGATCTCACTCTACTTTGTGTGTGCACAGACCAGTCAAATGGGATTGCTGGACAAGGTAAGAATATGGAAACCTGGGCGGCATGTTTTTCAGCAAAGGGGAGCATTGTACCAGGGACTAAGGTAAGTTATTATAAACACTGGAGGTGGTTAACACCTTCCTTCTCCTTTAATAAAAAAAGCTTTCACGCACTGCCAAGTGCACTGTCATCCTTCCACTTTTCTACATGACATGCACAAAGAGGGAACAAGCTGATTCATGCTACTCTGTTATGAATAACTCATCCACCAAGATGGCAGCAGTTAAGTAAGCGCCACACCAGGTAGAGGCACATGGATGAATTTTGGTGTGGAAATACTTGAGTATGCATTTTGGCACCAACATCCTCTCTGTGTGCCTGCACCTGGGCCAACACAGTGACTCTGGGTGCAGACACATCAGAAAGCAGTTAGGAGTGTAGGGGTGGATTTTTGGCCTACATTTAGCCACAGACTAATAATATGCATGGTGTGGCACTATACTTAGCCTGTGATATAGCTTAAAATATACTTATTTAGGAGCTAAGAAATAACCACTGTTGGCCTCATTTCTAATCACAATCTATATTTTAGAATTAAGCAGCAACATAGTAGCATTAATTGATTTTTAAACCACGTGCATTGAGGCAGATCTAACTTGAAATCAGGACATGGCTGGGTGTTACAGAACTGGCACCCAATATATAGGATAAGTAAATGTTTGGAGTCATGTTTCTGGAAGCTGCCATTTCATTAGATAAGAGAGTAATCTATCTTTTTTTTATCCCTGCACACCACTGTTTTCCAGAGGACTTTATGGAGGACAATGCAGAATGCTGTAAGTTTTAAGCATTTTTATTCTTTTGGCTTATTTTTATTTTTCATTGCATTTGTTCCTTTCTGTAATGTTTAGCAGTAGATGCAATTTAGCGTAATGTAAAGTGTTAAATACAATCAAGTGATTTTAATTAGTGCCTAAACATCTGCTACTAGCACACATCCAGCTCATTCCAGTGGTCCTAAATGCCTTCTTTATGGAATGCATGGCTACTTTGTGCTTATTGGGGAGATTTAAGATCAGCTTCTCCAGATGTTAGCTGGGAATTAAATGGTAAATAAAGTGTGTGAATCACCTTTCTCAGAATTAGCATTTAAATTGAGTAATCTCAGCTCTCTTCTGTTACAATGCGTGTAGACTTGCAAGATAGGGCAGAGTACATAACATTTGTTTTAGAAAACTTCTGGGAATCCCAGGTTTTCATTATTCTTATCATATTCAATTTGTGATAAAGGACCCTCTTAGCCTGTAGGACTCTATAGGGACAGGATAGTTCCAGCAGCATCAACAATGTAACCTTTGCATCTATCTTCAAATATAATGTATTTCTGGGCTTCATGTGTACTTGCTCCCAGTTTGTCATATTTTATTACAGAAATTGCTCTCTCGGTGACTGCAGATACTGAAAAGGCAGTGTGCTGAGATTCCTGGAATTTGTATGTTCTTTAGAAAATCTGAAAAATTGATTTTATACTGGAGCATAGATATCAAAGTTTACATTAACCAAACATGGGTCATCGATTTTTAAATATTCTTAGAAATAAAATAGTTTTACTCCAGATAAATAAATATAATATAAATATAGTACAGGAGAATGTGAGTAATCTGGTGTCAGCAATCACACTGATGCTAGGGGAACTACGTGTAGGCAGAAAAGGCACATGTCCAGGGTGCAACAATGGGGGTTGCTCTATGCACGTACCTCTTCTGGCTGCCTACTCCTAGTCCAGGCCCTTGTTCTCCCCACCATGCAACTGTTGCTTACCTAATCCCGCCCTCCAGTGCCAACACCATGTATGCATATTTTACGCCCACACGGATAGGCTGGGGGCCCGGCCTGGTTGCCGAGGTTGCCCAGCCAGCTTGGCCTGCCATTGGATGATACTTTATTCTCCTTACAACAAGCAAAGGGAAAAAAGGATATCGCATCCTAGAGACTTTTCCCAGAATGCACAGGTTTTAAGAAAACTTAATAAACACATAATGATATTAATACTGAGCCCTGCTGGCAGAGTAATAAATAACAGTATAACGCATCTTATAGGTAAGGTTTTTGTTGCTGACAGTGTAGCCTAACAACAGGAATGCAGCTTATTGGCTACTTGTTCAAATGAGCTAGACACTATAGAAATGTTAATGGACATATATACCATTTCTTCAATCTTATGACCATATGAAGGTATAACACCAGTCTAGGTCATGAAACAACAAGGTGATCACTAATATCTTTTTAAAGTAGGGGATACATTCTTTTTTTAATAATCTACCAGTTTGAACGTGTTTCTAAAACCACCTTAACTACTTGACCAATGAATGTCTGGCAAGTAAACTAGATTGTTTTTTATAAATCTCAAATGAGGACGCCATGCTATTTTTGATGTTTTTAATGCAAATGACAAGGCTAGAGGTGAAGACATTGAAATGGATTATGTTATATATTGCCATGGTGTAACGGAATGCCTGTACCATGTGATAGTGTGATATCAAAACAAAGTTTGCATTTATTTTAGTCTTAATGCTGTAAAAGTACACAGCACTTAGCAGAACTTAAATGTGTGAAACAAACATGTGGCTCAGTTCTGCAATCCTTTTCGATGTGAACTCCTAAATGTGAGACAGCATTTAGAATACAGGTATGGGATCCATTATTCAAAAACCTGTTATCCCAAAAGGTCCAAATTACGGGAAGACCATCTCCCATGGACTTCATTTAATCAAATAATTCAAATTTTAAAAGCTAATTTCCTTTTTCTCTGTGATATTAAAACAGTACTTGATCCCAACTAGGATATAATTAATCTTTTTTTAAGGCAAAATATCCCATTGAGTTTAATTAATGTTAAAAATGATTTTCTGGTAGAGATAAGATCCCTTATCCGGAAAACCCCAGGTTCTAAGCATTCTGGATAACGTCTAACACCTGTATTCAAAACATGTCACATAGCTTTCAAACATTAAAAAGGGTTAAATATGACCCTTTAATTTCCACATTCAATTGTTTACCCACTGTTTCAAATCATAGCACACTGCTTAGAAACGTATATTTTCTAAAACCTAAATGAAGCTGATATAAAGAAATTCTAGCAACGGACAACATAGCTCTTACAGTGGATAACAAAGGATTTCCCCATAAGTATATGTAGCTTAAAAGGTTCGATCATGTCTTTAGTCTTTGTAGCCTAGTCTATCTTATCCCTAGTCACTAATGGAAAGTTCTCATCCTAAAAGGAGCTGTAATCCTTTTAGGAACACAGCCAGGCAGCTATAAGACAAGATAGCCAACGTTCTTTTTCCCTGTGGTTCAATTTGTCTAACAATGAAGACATCAAGCTCTCAAGCATTTCCCCACATCAGGTGGCCTCCTAGCCCTGACTGTTCAGCGTTTCAGACATGATATAGCGTTTAAACTTAAGGTGTCAACAAATTAGTTCACAAAGTTACTCTAATTGTACATTATTTAACATTTATACATTCTGGCCAGGGCCCAAGCTGCAGATAAGTGATTTTTGCTGCTCACCAGGCTTTTATAAGTCTTTCTTTTTTCTTTTAAGCAGTGGTTTCCACTGAAACACTGCAACCACAAAACACTTTCTAAATTGGTTTCAGATTCCTCTCAAACAATTTTAGCTCCGAATGCTAAATCTGTCTGTGTGCACTTTCTTTCAATGATAAAAAGCCAGAATATACAGTGCTTAGATGATAGTTTCATGCAGAGAAATAACCTCTGCAATAAAAAGACAAAGCTATTACTCTGTTTATTAGAGTGCATTGAAGATTTACCATATTTATGTCAGTATTCTAGAGCTGAGGATCACATTCCTCCCAAGAACTGGCATATTAGTGCTTTATATCAAAGCAAGATATATTGCACATTGCAAGGAGAGCTTTTGCTTAGGCTTAAATAGATCTTCACTTGCAGACAATATATGTATCAGGTTTTGCCTTGGCAGTGCCAAGAGCCAATCACAGTGCTCTTGTCTGAAGTGAAAGGGAGGCAGCAGCGACAAGAAGCGTTTGACTGCAACACAATGCAGAAACAGGCAGATAAATTCCACAAGAACAAAAATAGAAAATGTAAATCTTTTTGAAACTGTGACCTGTACACCCCTTTTAAAATAAACATTAAAATCTCATGTCTCTACTAACTGGATTATTGCTCTGAATTTTGACACTGACATTTATAAATATATATCTTATCAATGTAGCTGTTCACTTCACAAAAATCATTTTATTCCTGATTATTTGTGTATTTTGATACAATGTGCAGTGTTTTTGTTTACCTCACTAAGACCCAACATGGAGTAGCTTCAGTTTCCCTGCATTTCAAGGAATAACAGAATCCATAGCTTTTTCCTGGTTAAAGCAAAAGTCAAAACATATGTCCAACACAAGCCCTATTCATTGCACTTAACATGGTGGTATATTGCCCTTTAAGGTACAAAACAGCAGTAATTGTAATCATCTATATAGAGGGTACATTTACAAAACCAATTTTTTTTTTTTTACTATTTACCTTGCCTCACTTGTTGCAACTGAAGAAGCAGCTTTTTGCAATTGGCACACAAAGAACTGAGCATTATTCTGAATACAGTAATGGCTGCTTCCAGCTTGCAAACAAACAACAATTTAATTAAAAAGAGTGGGTGATGAGCATTCTTCTGAAATGCCTGTTAGCTTGTGCAGCAGTCAGACACACAGGCTGGGTAGCACCAGGTACAGAGAGCAGCAACTGCCCTGGATTCAAGTATTCAGTAGATGATTAATGGGAACATTTTGCACTGAGTAAATGATGCCTTTTGTTGCCAAGTACTCACAACTAGTGATAAGTGAATCTGTCCCGTTTCACCAAAAAATTCACAAATCTCAATGGCGAAAATAATAAACAACAAAAAAAATGCAGTGAAAAAAACCCCAATGGCAGTTATTATGGTCGCATAAGCAAAAGAAGTAAGACTGTGCTTGACAATGGATAAAAAAAACAATCATAGGGCTTTGCAACACAATAAATCCAAACACAGCAGAGAAACTGGGACTTGCTTTACAAACATTTTAAATTTACATGATTAACATCATTGTAAGTCATTTAATTTAAATGGCTATTTTTATTTATTGGTGTTGCCTTGTACACAAAAAATATTACACAATATTTATGCAGATAAACTGTATGGATAAAAAAAAGAGTGATATGGTAGCACTGCTGGAGCAGTCTCAACAGCACTACTACTATGCAGAAAATTGTGTCCTCGGCTGATTCCACCAAGGGCTTCTTGGCTTTTCCCATGTCTGTGTCACATTTTCTTCAGTTATTTTAGTCTCCTGCCTACACTCCACCTGACTCTAGTTTCTGTTTGTGTGTGTGTGGCAGCATAAATAGCACAACTATAACAGAGATACAATATTTGCCAGAAAGTACATCATATGTAGCAATGTTCCTGAGCTTCTGGCAGCTGTAGAAGTGTTTGGGTATAAACATTCGTGTCTACATGTTATCGTAATGATGAAATGTACTGTGCTCCATCCTTAGCATGGGTTATAAAATGAAGCCTGAGCTTTCAGAAAGCATTGTGCTGGGTCATGTGTTGGAGGTAAATCGGCTGAAAAAGATCAAATGTGAACCAAACAAGGGTGCTTTGCAAATAAAGCAAAATGGCCAACAAAGCATCAACCAAAAAGTAAATATGGAAATCTAATAAAAGCAGAAATGTGACTATTGTCATTTTGGAATCTCTTAGCAAATATGGGTTCCTCACCAGCATATCACTACAGTTTCCCACTTGTGCAATCTATACAAGAATAACGTTTGCTGAAAATAGTATACACAGAGACAAGGCATTTTCTCAGCTCATTTAAGTATTACTGTTCCTTTAATGTAAAGAAACCTACAAGCATGTAATGGACCAGTTTGCTACAGTGTATTAGTTTGAAAGTTGTGTGGGTCACATTTTGTGTGTCACCTTACAATTAAGGTTTATAGCAGCTGAAATCATGAAACTTCTCAAATGCATAAATAATGAGATCCGTAAATTACTGTAAGTGTGCACATCTGTTTATTCTGATTACCTGTTTATAGTCTCCGTTAAAGATAACGACGTTAAATCTGAAGATGCGCTGAGTGTCAATTTAAATGTTTTTTAAGGTTGACATTGGCTGCTGCGTGTAATTTGGTCTGCTTTGGGAGATCCCTAAAAATCAAAGTTACTTACTGAACTAGAAAGTGTTATACAACACATGTGCATATTCATTTCAAGGAAGAAAAAAATACAAAAACATTTAGGAAATGAAATCATACATAATGAACACCTTTTAATAGACACAATGGTGGTACAGGTCCTAGTATTGATGCCTTACAGTGCTAGAGTCTTGGGTCTAGAGTCTGTCTAGAGTTATTCCTAACCAGGGCCCTAAAGATGTTAGCCCAATGTTTTTGTGCTATAGTTTCCTCCCAAAGTCCTAATAAGACTTTTTTTTAACTGACTCTAGTGTGTGTGTGGTTCAGTCCCTGTAATGGGGAAATTAAATTGTAGTCTCCACTAAGTTGTGTGAATGATTCAACATTCTCTAAACCATGTGTCAGCTTTATAAAAAAAAATGAACTTCCATACATGCAGTTAGGGTAGCCACCTTTTCTTCAGGTCTGTACCAGCCGATGATGAAAGAGGCAGATAGGGTCTGAAAGGGGGCGGAGTTGTGTAGCAGGGTTAAGGCATTATGGGGGGCAAGTGTGAATTCTGAGTAAGCAGGATGCATAAGGAGAAGAATAGCGAGGGGATGGAGGGACGTTTGGGGAAGGGCTAATGGCCGAACCACTAGGAATTACAAAGTTACGGTAAAGAAAATTGCCTGTGAAATACTGGCCAGGTGGCAAACCTGCATGCAGTGCTTCATGGAATATCTGGGGTCTCACTGATCTTTAAGTAAATATATATCCTGTAAGCTGCATTTATGCAATCTCTGTAGCACAGACGAGGGCAGGTGAGAAATAAAAAATGACTGGAAAATTAAAAAGGAAACTTTGTCATCCCTTCTTTGAGACTGTTGACTGCAAAACTGGGATTCAATGAACACAATAAAGTGGTAACTTTCAATATTCCATTCATAGCAAACAAAATATATAGCTTTCACATCTCTAGCATACAATTTCATTTAAAAATAGGCATCTGAAATTTTGTCAAATAATACTTAAAAACAAATGATATGTGTTAAAAAAATAAATTATACTTCTGTTGAATAAAATAGGTCTTGTGAATCAAGACCTATTACTGCCAGCAGGATTCCCATCTATTCCACATTCGATTGTACTTTGGGAAGGCAAGAAAACCTGGTGTTTATGTTGCGGCACATTACTGTTTTATTTTTAAAATATGAAATGATATATGGTACATAATGATCTATCATAAAATGCAACAGAGAACTCATTTACGCCTTTTGATCAAAAGTAGATCTGGCTACTTTCTTTGAAAGTTATATTACAGTGCTCATGGAAACGCTGGCAGGAAACATTCCTTTGACTGTAGACTGCACTTACAGTTTTATAATAGGACAAATGTCATGCTATTCGCTGCATCTTAACCGTGTCAAAAAGGAATTTACTTTGTTCTATATTCTGTACTGTGAATTGATACAAGTGTTTCGGATACATGTGAAAATCCATTTGTTCGGCTCCAATATTTTTCATGTCGGTGTTTCTATTTCGCTTCATAACTTGACATTAAATGATAACATAAACCTGGTTTCACTGCCGTTGCCTGCACTGTTGACTATAGCGGTGTAATTCAAATTCATTGGTGTCATGGAATAAGATGTTTTTTTTCCTGTTCATCTCTATCTATGTTTGGGACATGGGGTTTTCAACATAAGGGGTCTTTCTGTAATTCATAAGTAATCCATACTTAAAAATAATTTCAATAAGGATTCATTATATCTTAGTTGGGATCAAGTACAAGATACTTCTTATAATTATGACCTTCCATAAGGTCCCAGTACACAATACAAATAATTCTTAATGCAACGCTACAGCTTCCTGTCATGGGCGTGTTTGATATTTTTAGTTATCTTGTATTCACAGTATAGCTTTATTTTATGTGGGGGTTCAGTGTACAGTGTTACAGGATATAAAGGGTGAAATTATTTTGTAATTTGGATAGTAAGCTTGCTGTTGCCCTTAGTGGCACTGGTGCCATTCTGTCTGCTAAATCTAACAACTTTCATTATGGGAGCTCTATCCCTGCTTTGAGTATTTTCTTGTCTATTTGAACTTGCTGTTGCTTCACCCACAGAGCTCAGAAAGGGTGTTAGAACAAAGAAATAAAATAGTACCTTCTACTGAGAGGAGGAGTATGGAAATACAAAGGATAAATTAAAAAAGTATATTCTAAAAGAGCTGTGTGTTGTTTTAGGAGTCAGTGGGCAAGGAACCACCTGGCACAATGGATCTAACCCATTAATGGATCTAACCCATTAATGGTACTTAAATTTGCCTTAAGTGAAAGAAACCATATTCAGGGCCGCCGCTCCCTATAAGCAGAGTACGCAGTCTGCATAGGGCACCAACTCCCAGGGGGGAACCATCCCAGCTGCTCAAAAAAATCATTTTTATATATTATAACATACCCCCCAACACTGTCCCGCCGGTTTTATAGTGCATCCCGTTGTCCTGGATAGTTCAATCAATGTCCCGCATTTCCGGGACATTCATTGAACTATCAAGCACAGCGAGATGCGCTGACTGTACCCTTCCATCGGCTTCTTCTGCTGCTCTGCAACTTGTGCGGCGGTGACAGGCCCTTTTATAAGGTTGCGCCCCGTGGTACGGGTGATGTCATACGCATGGGGCGCAACCTTATAAAAGGGCCTGTGCCTGTCGCTGCCATAAAAGGAGCAGAGCCGCAAAAGAAGGAGCGGCTGTGTACGGCGGGGGCTACTTTGTATGGGGGCTACTGTCTATGGGGGCTATTGGGGGCACTGTCTATGGGGGCACTGTGTGTGGGGCCCCTATAGTAGGTGTTTTTTTTATTATTTTATTTTTACTTCTGTAATATTTGGGGGAGGGGGCACAAAAGTAAATTTCTGCTTAGGGCATCCATTTGGCCAGCAGCGGCCCTGCCATATTCCACTACAAGAGACCAACATTACCCAGATTAATGCCATTTGGATTTTTTATGGAACTGGCAGACCTTCTGGATTTCTGCAAACTGGGGGCACAATAAAATCAAATATCTGTGGGACACTGTAGGTAAATCCTACCAGTTGGTGGCACCAACATCTTAACTAATAGATAATGCTAATAGATAATTAAAATGACTAAAAAATCATAACTCTGTTCTCTTGCCTGATAAATGTGCCATTTAATGGTTTATTGTTCAAGAAGGCCTGTTACACTTTCTTACAATAAATAGAGGCATTGGTCTCTCATATATAAAAACATGTGTATAAATAGAATATTGAATATAATTAGCAAAATAATAAAAAAGAACACATGAGCATGCATTATGGATAGTGAGGTAAATACTTAGAAAGGTGTATGTATCTTTAGGTTCCTGTCATAAAAAAGTCTTCAGTTCCATCAAGGCTGGAAATAGAGGTAGAGAATACAGGCACCTGCCTGGAATGCAGACATTTTGGAAAAAGTGGGAGGGGGGTGACAGGGCTAGAACTAGGGGTTGCAAAGGCACTTGCCTATAGAGCACATGTAAGGGGTGCAACTCTGAGAGAGTGACTGTCAGGGAAAGTGAGGAAGCAACCAACCAGCACATTAAGCAAGAGACCGGTAGAGCAAGTGAGAAACCGGCAGGGGAACAAGGGATGGGGCAAGCAGCCAATAGCAGGCAGGGGACATTCTGATATGGCACCAGGTCAAGTAGTATTATGGGATGTAGTTATGGGGTTGTTAAAGGACGCTAATTCTAATTCACTCAGCTGAAACTGACTGCTATATCATATTGTTCTTTTTGTCCAAATCCCAAGAACAATCAATAGCAACCTCTAATTCTTTGTATAAGTTGGACAAGTCAACCCAAATTATAATTTTTGCCTAATAAAAGGAAACATAATTCTAGGCAACTTTGCAACATACATTCATTACAGTGGTTTTTGACTTATTTGTATATATAATTGCTATTAGTCGTAGTGTTTGCCAGTCCTTTTCTATTCTCTGCCCTGGTGTGCAGTATTGGTTAAAAAGTAACAACCAGGAGTTCAGCAAATGCTGCTTTCTATAGCAATTACATTTACATATAACATTTAAAGCACTAAAAATGTTGTTGGGAATTATGTTTTCTTTTATTAGGCAAAAAATTATATTTGGAGTTTACATGTCCTTTAAGCAGTTAACTTATAAGAAAAGGTTTCTAAGTGAGTACTATATATCTCATTTAGGCACTAATACTGAAACTGTGCACTCTACACAAACACAACTTAGAATAATTAATATTTCTACTAAAGCATACCTATAACATCATGTAATGCTCCTCAAATTATTCTTCATAATGGTAGCCAAAATGTTTAAAAACAGTGACACATTTAAATGAATTAACGACATACATATACAACAAAGGATAAAAATTGGAATACCACAAGAGACAGCCACACTTTAAACTTGCGTCCATGACAGACACCTTAAGGCAGTTTATTTAACAAAGGAATGGTCAATTCAGCATACAAAACACAACTCATAAAAATAAATCCTGTCCTCTGGGTGCTACCTTCACACATTTTATGGATTCCCTCACTAAAATGGGCCTCTTGTGGACTAGCAGTAAGAAAATGGTACCAATAGTTGGGGTCACTCCTGTACCCACAATACTTCTTTGGGGGAGTTTCTTAGCCTCCTGGCTTTCCACTCAGTTTCCCAGACACTCAGTCTCACAGTCACTTTATGAATGGCTCCCTCTGCTCCTTGCAGTGACAGGCAGCACCCCCAGCCCCTCTGGGAGTTCCTCATACAGACAGGTAGCCTTCCTGCCCTGTGCCCGGCTCTGAGAGACCTTACACACATTCTCTATACAATTAAATACCTTCAAACAGGACAGCCTTTCTGTGGAAAATGAGCTTCAATATCTGAGCTGGATTAGTGGAATCACCTGGTCTGCCTGTTCCTTCCAGAACACTATAGGCTCCAAGACCAGACCACAAAGTCTTTTAAACAGAGAAAGCATTCTCTGTTTAATAACATCTTGTCAGGAGCACTTCTTTAGGAGCGCTCTGCTTCGGGTGCATGCCCAAGATGGCATCACTACGCCACACGCCGACAGATGATGTCATTGCGCTTGGCGTGAAATTCAAAGTTAAAAGCCCACCATTGACCCAGGTTCAATGCCAATATACAGGACTTCTATAGAAAGCGTCTGGGTGAGCTGTTATTGATCTGTTGAACTTGATGGACATATGTCTTTTTTCAACCTAACTTACTATGTTACTATCTTCCAGTATTTGATTTCGCTGCCTGTTTCTGACCATCCTATTTGCCACCTGAACTGACCTTTGCCTGGGCTGTGATTAAGACTGTTTAACCCTTCTGGTACTGCGTTCTTGGACTAATCTACTGCTTGTAATTAAGCTTTCCTCCTGGTCCCTATAAATTCATTCAGAGCCGAGCAGGCTCTGACACATCTTCCTTGAAGCTTACATCTCCCACTATGAAGAACTAAAAGGGAAAACACACATTTTTACTGATTTGTTGCGTCATGCCACAACTACACATATAGCCTGATTTAAAGGAGAAGGAAAGGTAAAAACTAAGTAAGCTTTATCAGAAAGGTCTATGTAAATACAGCCATAAGCACTCACAGAAAAGCTGCACTGGGTCCCCTATCAAAAGAAACACAGGATTTATTGTCTCCTTTTTTGTAAACATGTTCTTCGGTATTAGACTTCCTCTCTCAGAAAGATCCTTCATTCCTGGGGTCAGAGTCTGCGCAGTTCTCTCCTGCCCCCCCTAAGAATTCATAAAACTCACTCCCCCCCATCAAAATGTGTCATCTGAGCTTCCAATGACTAGAGCTGCAGCAGGAAGCTACAAAGACCAAGCTAAAATGGCTATCATAAACAAATGGAGGGAGCTTCTAGGGCTCTTTACTCCGGTATGGTAAAGCTTTCTGCAGAATAAATATAGTGTTCTAGGTGGCACTAATGTGGCTAATCTATTGGCAGTAAAATGGCAAAATGACTTTCCTTCTCCTTTAACTCCCCCCCTTAAGTTGATCAGATATTACTGGACATAGTAGAATAAAGTTCTAATGTATAAAGCTGAACCATAACTTTTAAAAATTCCAGTTATAAACACTCTCTCTCTTATGCTCAGAACTGAATATAGTATACATTTTAATAATGTTTACATTAAAAACTGTATCTGAACCAGGTATGCCTCTGATACAAATTGCACTGCACTTCAAGCAAAGAAGTAGTCTTCCAATTTAAGGTGTTTTCTGTACCTAATGGATCTACCGCATTTAAATATCTTTCATTTATAAAGTTAAAAAAAACTCCATAGATGATTTCCAGAACTACACATTCGTGGCTTGAAGCCAAAAATAATGAATTTAGAATGTAAATTCTCGTGTGATGGGTATAGCTTTTGCATAATTACCATTACCTTGGGACATCATTTGAATATAAATACTATTTTCCAAGTCAACAATAAAGTAGACACAGCAATTATATTTTATATTAGCCCTTACCTGATATGCATTGAAATATCAGACAGTTGTATGCATACAAAATTGCTTTCCAGTAAAAAAACAAATTCTTTGTATTCATAGATAGGGACAAGGTCACAAAAAGCTGGGACATTTCAAATAGCTTGAATTTAGGGATTTGAATATAATTAGAATGTAAAAAAGGAGGAAAATATTTTTACCCAACAATAAGGCATGTTCTAATCCCTTCAGTTTCTTTTACATTTCATTGCACTGCATTTACAGGAACTTTCGGTCAAGTTGCAGTTCTTTAAAACAAAAGAAGATTGATATTTAGTCTAAGGTGAATTTGTTCCCCCAATTGTTGAGGAAAGTTTTTCTTAATAAAACAGCCAGAAATACACCTATAAGACAAGTGCAAATTCAGCAAGCGCATAAGTACTGACACTGCACGGAACCATTTTTTGAAAACCGACCCAGACCTGCGGTCCTCAACCCGTGACCCCAATTTGCAACCCTCATTTTAACCTGCTTCTACTCACTACCCAACCCAACTGCCTTTTCTGCAACCAGATCTGCGCCCTGCTGACCACCATTGAACAGAAAGTACTGTTGCTGCAAATCGGAAGTAAAATGTTTAAAACTAAAACGTTTTAGTAAAAAAAGAGCAAAAGATAGGTAATATAGATAAGATAAGAAATATAGACAAGACCTGCAACCCAACCCGCAGACTTGCATGTATAAAATGTGAAAATCCTACCCTCAACCTGCAGGGTACCTGCTTTTTTTTTGTGGGTAACCCACAGGTACTCATGGGTACCTGACCCACTGCAGGACACTGACACAATGTCATCAGTCTGTGCAAATGTCCCTAACTCTGATTATTTAACCGTGTACCATCCAACGCATGCAAAGTAGCACGTGAGAATCTGCATATTAGACAAAACTTACATGTAGCATGATGCGCTGAAGTCACACCCGGAAGTCAGCTGTGATTGTCAGCACCTGGCTCATACAGGCAGTCCTCAGAATTATGCATTAAGAGTTAACCAATGGGAAAGGGTCTTAAAAAGTGTCTGAAATGAATGATCAAAATCATGAATCAGTGACGTGGAGAAAGAAGCACCTACCAAAGACACCAGCAACAGTAGGGCCTAATGAACTAGAGAAGTCCCATTGGCATGAGAGGCTTTTATGGTTAGAATCTGATACCAAAGTGGCATGTTGATGTCACATCCAGAATTCAATGGGAAATCACTGGTGTCCACTAAGCAGGTGCCAGCCCTTGATGCTGGTATTCTAGCTTAGTGTCTTTATTACAAAGTTGTGGGCCAACACAAGCACTGCATATACCCCCAGATGTTTTAAATAATTCAACAATTTGATTGTCTCTATATGTTTGGCCTTTTAACAGTTTGTTTAGCCCAGTATCATCTAGTGATTGCACCTAGAAATTCACAGGCCCAAACTTTCAATATTTCTGCCACATGAGCTAACATGTTATGTGTCCTCCTATGTGTGTGGCCATATTGCACTAGTATCATACAGTATATATCATATACTGCTTCTTGGTCTCTGTCTGACCAACGTTATCCTCTAAGCCCTTATTTGCAGTTAAAGCCAAAACAGGCCTAGAAACAATTCATGCAAAATATAAAAAACTACTTGCCTCACATTTTTATATAACATAAGAGTGCTGTAGGTTTCTACTGTACATATACAAAACAAAAGAGAGATGAACCCCCGCTGAAGTTTTTACTTTGCTCATAAAAGTCAAGTATTTCCACCTCTTTCTACAACATCCTACCATAAAATTACAATTCAATCTATTTTTTGTAAAATGTAATTAAGAAATTTGGCAGGCTAGAGAAATTGTATCCGCTGAGCGGTTTTAAAAGTGTGACTGTGTGGAATGTATAGATGCAATTGGTGTATACTTACTATAATAACAGTTATTTCTTATAATTACATTTTCTAAAGACCTACCACAATATTGTTTTTAGTTTCATTGTGTTACTTAAAAATTAAATTATCAGCTTTAATTATTAACTACTGCGGAGTACAGCTTATTTCATGGTTAATAACTCTAGCTTTGAATAACTAATCTGTCTGAAATTCAGTTTCAATTCAGCAGTTTAGTTTTGCTTTCTTTCTTTCCCCAATGAATTATGTTAAACATTCTTTCATTTGCTGGCTTATTAGAGTGAGATAAGGGGTGACTACTCATTCGTTGTCCTGGGTGCAATTTAAGAGTCTGATATACTAATATAAGTGATAGAATGAACCAGTTACAAATCAGTTAGTAACTGTTGTAAGTCAGTCTACTACACGTTCAGAAAATTCCACTTCTAGCTTTCACTCACTTCAGCCACAGCTGATTTTTTTGCAGCATTGGACTGGGGCCTACTGTAACATCCCCCCACAGGCCAACCAACCACTATCACATACATACATGTATATATACATGCAAACACACCCCATCCTCACACAACTCAGACCTGGCCTGAATCAGCATTCTGTGATCTGTTGGGTATAGTGGCTGCTGGATTGAGTCAGTAGAGTTTGGCCCAGAGGTGTCCACCAAGATTTTTCTGGTATGCCAGTGGGCCAGTTCAGCACTGGGTTTTTGCCTGCCTTCCACTGTAAAGTTTACCTATGCAGAGCTGCCAACCCCTTCCTATTTCTTCAGGAGGTCTCCAATTTTGTCACCCTCCCCCTCGGTCTCCCGACATCCTACCACATTCCCCCGAATGTGGGGGAAAGAAATCTTCTGACTTTTCCTCATTTGGCGGGTGTGCGTGGTGCAGCAAGCGTTCATTGAAAATCATGTAGAGGGTGTGAGCATGCCCAGGTAGTGTTCAGTGGCTTCAGCAGAGCAAATGCATGTGAATTAACTTCTGGGGGTGCATCACTGAGCATGACGTCATTTTTGGCTGTGTGAGACGCTTGGAATCCTCCTGGTTATGAAAAGTTGACAGCTCTGCCGACGGTGGTATTAAGCTTCAGAGATAACCAAAATGTGCCAAAAAGGCAGAACAATAAACTCCATTATCAACAATAGTAATAGGATTGTACCATTCTGTTATTTTAGATCCAGGTAACTCTCATCCCAATGTAAAATACTGGTTGTTTTTTTTAACTTACCCAGGTCCTTTTGCTGGAATCCTCCTGAAGAAATGCAAATGAAATACATTTAATAATGAATCTCATTTTCCTTTTAAGGAGCAATTAAACAGATTTTGCACATAAATTAAATGCTGTGAGAATTTGTTGCAGGCGATATTTCACATGTTACGGTGAATCATTTGGGAAACACCAGCTGATGTTTGTGTATATTATTGATCCATGGGCAGTGCTGGACATCAAACTGATTTGAGATGAATGCACTGCAATATTTGGCAACCCTCTTCTCTGCAGCTAACTAGCTCTGTGCACTGTAGTTATCTGCTAATCAGAGCTAGCAGAGGGTGGCTAGATAGGACCACCCTGGGCAACTTAGTATCAATAGGCATTTTTAACAAGGAAATTTATGGAATCAATTTAAGTCACAAATATGACTTTTCTAACAATGTCAGTATTTCATTGAGAAAATGTAATGTCGACATTACGGGTGCCTGTTTAATAAAGCTTGTAAAAATTGTCTATATCTCATCACCCATTAAACTTTGATTGCTGGCATTGTGAATTTTTGACAACTTGACAACTAGTTTTGGTGATATTTCAGGTGAGTTGCAGATGTTTTTATAGGCCAACCCCATAAATTGACATTTAACTCTATACTATTGCTATACTAATGAATTACAATATGAAAGTATGAGTAATTGTATGAGTAATTGTTAGAGACTTATCAATGTATGGTTACATTTTAATTATAGTCAATCAATATCAGCAGTCAATTATTTTCATGTAATTTTCTTATAAAGGTATAGGACCCGTTAATCAAAATGTTCGGGACCAAAGGTTTCCTAGATAAGGGGTCTTTCTGTAATTTGGATCTTCATACCTTAAGTCTACTAAAAATCAATAAAGCATTATTAAACTCAATAATGATTTATTATATCTTAGTTGGGATCAAGTACAAGGTGCGGTTTTATTTTTACAGAGAAAATCAATTTTAAAAATTTGAATCATTTGATTAAAATGTCTATGGGAGACAGGCTTTCAATAATTTTGAGCATTCTGGGAAAATGGGTTTCTGGATAACGGATCCCATACCTAGCATGACACCTCACCCACTATACAGTTTGTGGTATTATTTCACATTATTCTTCCTTTTTTTATTATTATTATTATTGTTAACATGCATTTAGTTGTTGGCTTTGTAGCCTAGCATGAATTTAGATTGATAGTTATTTTAGGAGCTTGTGTCTGTGCAACAATTAGTGACACGACAAAGGAAGTTTTGTTTTGGCAGTTAGTTGAGAGCTTCCATCTGACCCTGTTACATTCTGGCTACTCAAAAACCCTCTCACAAAATGTCAGATATTTATTACTAAGCATTCTGAACTCTCAAGCACAATTCCATGAATATACAACAAAGAAAGCCGGCAAGAAGTTTTCATAGTCTTAGAAAAAAGATTCTGCATGGTGATAAAAAAAAATCCATTAACTTTTTATCTAAAAAAATTGTACAAAGTGGTTCTAGGCATTGCATCAAAGTAATCTTTCTGGAAAAGTTTTTCCATTGAAGGTTGCGGAAGCATTTTAGTAGATATAGTGGGAGAAAAATAAAGGAAGCACAGAGCTTGTATCCTGCTGTAGGTAGTTCAGAGAAAAATACTTGTGTGTCATCTTCTGAGATATTTAGCTTTATTTCGATGTAGGATGACATTTAATAGACACCTCTTTAACTTTCCTCCTGCTGTGTTGAAAACTCTGATATTCAGAGACAGATGGAGCTTTTCAGAACAAAAAAGATAAATATCTCAATTCTTTAGCTTGCCCTTCTCCCAGTGGTTTGTACAAAAGGTTAGCTGATGGGGGCCATTACAGCACAAAAAGTTCACTGAAGTAAGATCTAGGATGCCAAGTGACTTTAAACAGTTTCCGAAGTTGTTAGCTGTTTATTTATAAATATTCAGCATATATCCTGGCGCACTGATCGTCTTGTCATGCTAATATGTTTTTCGCCTATCTCTGTTTCTCAGAGGAGGAGAACAGGAGGACTGTGGAGCTTGGAGTCTTTAATAGCTACTCATCCTTCACAGTCACCAGTAGCTCCCTGCTGGATCTTTGTCCTTTATTGTTTGCACCCAACATATTCCTTGTGGAATTTCCTAACTCAACCTCTGCAGCTAGACAAATGACATCTTAAATTCCTTTGCCATCTTATTTTATAGCTAGATTGAAACCAGTAATAGATGTAAGTTACAGTTAATCAGATTCAGCACACCATATCGCTGGCTGGTCAGGACGATACTAACAGCAAGGTCAGTGAGACACATTACTCCCAGGATTCCATGTAGCGAATTGCAGAAATGATTCTATCATCAAGAGCACAGAATGTTTCCTGTCACATAGCCTTTCAATGTATTACCGCCTTTGGGAGTGCTTAGCCTACATCACTGTACTACTCACCTTTCTCCAACATCAAAACCTCTAGATCACTCATTTCACAGTTCTTTTTCTATTCAGCTGTGATAGGACATTCAAAGTGAATAAAAACAAATTAACTGAAATAGCTCAGGAAATATTGGTCTTTTTAATGAAAATGAATATGGATAGTCTTTTTTCACAGGTTTTACAAGGCTAATGATATTCAGATGAAAGCACATTTATTGTGAAGCCCCTCTGGCTTCCAATGAAACTTACTAAGCACATGTGCTGTGTATATAAATGCCTTTCTTATTTAAAGGTTCCAATCTCACCAGCCAATATGGGGATGTCCAAACAAATGCCCCCCCCCCCCTTTGTTTTTTGCCAGTATTTTAGTTTGAGAACAGAACATATTTTAAATAAATGAAGGGATCCTTTCATGTTAGTGAAAAGACTAATTGTAATTGGTATGACCATGTCCCCCATTCTTTTCCTGGGTGTCAAACTGAGCAAAGAGTATATTTTTAAAGAAATTTAGAGTTCCATAAGTCACTTGAACTACCTCCTGAGCTAGGTTTATACTATTTTAGGGTGGAAATAAATTAAAATTGCTTAAGGTGTGTTAACAGTAAAGTATATATTACTACCTCTATCACAAACTGCTGCTTATATATGCATATTAGATAATAGCCTTATATCAGGCTGAGAAAGTATCAAGGTACCATTTGTAGAGTCATTTGAAGAAAAAAAGAAGGAAAGTGTGCAGATTACAGAAAACATGCAATTCAAATGACGTCTATAGGTAAATCAGGCTTTGAAATAGGAGAAAGGTGTTTCTTCTTAAATTGAATCTGACCCGATATTGTCTCGTGGACCCTGGTGGTATGGTGTAATTGGGGTACTCTACTAAAATGTGGAAAACTTGATACTGTTTTACTAACATGGATTTTTTCAGCAAAATATGTTGCAATGTAATAAAAAGGTTAATGTTTGCCCAGGTCTTGTAACCTATAGAAACTAATGGGATGTTTGCTTTCAAGCATCTAACCTTTAAGCATCCCTATTGGATACTATCATGGTGTCTTTTAGATAAGAAGCAGTGTCAGTCATTACAGAGATAGGAACACTACCATCATTATATAAAGAGGATAAAAAAAGCTGCACCTCTTAGTTAAAAGTCCTATAAAGAGTCCTATAAATAAATAATTAAGTACTGAAATGAATAATAATAATAATGTGTGTCAGCCCTGGAACACATAGCAAGAAAATACAGATATAGGTAAAAAAATACCTACAGTGGTGTGAAAAACTATTTGCCCCCTTCCTGATTTCTTATTCTTTTGCATGTTTCTCATACAAAATGTTTCTGATCATCAAACACATTTAACTATTAGTCAAAGATAACACAAGTAAACACAAAATGCAGTTTTTAAATGAGGGTTTTTATTATTTAGGGAGAAAAAAAATCCAAACCTACATGGCCCTGTGTGAAAAAGTAATTGCCCCTTGAACCTAATAACTGGTTGGGCCACCCTTAGCAGCAATAACTGCAATCAAGCGTTTGCGATAACTTGCAACGAGTCTTTTACAGCGCTCTGTAGGAATTTTGGCCCACTCATCTTTGCAGAATTGTTGTAATTCAGCTTTATTTGAGGGTTTTCTAGCATGAACCGCCTTTTTAAGGTCATGCCACAACATCTCAATAGGATTCAGGTCAGGACTTTGACTAGGCCACTCCAAAGTCTTCATTTTGTTTTTCTTCAGCCATTCAGAGGTGGATTTGCTGGTGTGTTTTGGGTCATTGTCCTGCTGCAGCACCCAAGATCGCTTCAGCTTGAGTTGACGAACAGATGGTCGGACATTCTCCTTCAGGATTTTTTGGTAGACAGTAGAATTCATGGTTCCATCTATCACAGCAAGCCTTCCAGGTCCTGAAGCAGCAAAACAACCCCAGACCATCACACTACCACCACCATATTTTACTGTTGGTATGATGGTCTTTTTCTGAAATGCTGTGTTACTTTTACGCCAGATGTTGAGGTAAGTGAGGCCTGCAGTTCTTTAGATGTTGTCCTGGGGTCTTTTGTGGCCTCTCGGATGAGTTGTCTCTGCGCTCTTGGGGTAATTTTGGTCGGCCGGCCACTCCTGGGAAGGTTCACCACTGTTCCATGTTTTTGCCATTTGTGGATAATGGCTCTCACTGTGGTTCGCTGGAGTCCCAAAGCTTTAGAAATGGCTTTATAACCTTTACCAGACTGATAGATCTCAATTACTTTTGTTCTCAGTTGTCCCTGAATTTCTTTGGATCTTGGCATGATGTCTAGCTTTTGAGGTGCTTTTGGTCTACTTCTCTGTGTCAGGTAGCTCCTATTTAAGTGATTTCTTGATTGAAACAGGTGTGGCAGTAATCAGGCCTGGGGGTGACTACAGAAATTGATATTGAAATTTAAAATTGAAATTGATAAACCACAGTTAAGTTATTTTTTAACAAGGGGGGCAATCACTTTTTCACACAGGGCCATGTAGATTTGGAGTTTTTTTTCTCCCTTAATAACGTAAACCTTCATTTAAAAACTGCATTTTGTGTTCAATTATGTTATCTTTGACTAACAGTTAACGGTTTTTGATGAGCAGAAACATTTAAGTGTGACAAATATGCAAAAGAATAAGAAATCAGGAAGGGGGCAAATAGTTTTTCACACCACTGTATATGGTGAGTGACCCTATACGTTCATTATTCTTGTATAAAAATTACATAGAATATGCGTAAAGATATTTACAAATCTAAAAAAAAAATCCCAAAGGACAGGTGTAAATTGTCTTAAAAACCACAGCCTAGACAGTATACTAGAAGCTGCTCTGAAAATGATCTTGCATTTATATGCTACAACGTGCCTGTATTCTTTAGTTAGCACTAGGGTATGGTCGCCTTGCTATTGCTAGCTAGGGTAGTAAAAAAGTCTCTACAAACAGTATACATGGTGCATAGAGCTTACTTAGTGATAACTGTACTGGATAAGTTATCCACAGTAAAGAAACTCAAAGATTCAGATGATAAAGCCTAGAACTGTAAGTAAAGGCAGCTATAATTACAGATGTATATTACCTAGTTCTACAAACCCATAGCAAACATTTGCTGGTCAAAACATCTGATTGGTTACTATGGGTTATTAAATGTAGTGCAAATATCTACCTGTTATTACATTGCTCTTATCTTGAGGATAAAAGGTTCAGGATTAGGCTGAACCCCAGCACTTACTGATACATTTCTATTCAGCCCAATTGAAACTGAAATGCTTAATATCACTTTAATTTAACAATGGGCTTTTTTTTTTTTTTTTTTAAATGACTTGCATCCTACGTAAAATTGCTCAGATTGCTTTTCTGAGCACTTGAATCATTACACCACTAATATCATGGATCTGTAACCACCATGTGCCAACTGCAATTTTGTCCAGGTCATGGCCAGGGAAAAAGGCAAACACTTAAAGAGATACTGACACCAGAAATTAAACCTTTTTTTACATCTATCATAACATTGTCTTTGCATGACCTTAATTTTTGCCATAAAAGTATTTGCCCAATGCTTTTATATTACCTGTCTGATCCCCCATGTTCCTCTATAAGGGGGCTGCCATATTTGTGCAGCAGGAGGCCGTTAGCATTAGAAGCTATAACTGACAGGCTGAGAAGGGACAGTCAGGTTGGCAAAACAGTCAGGTTTAGGAACTTCAAGTAACAATTACTTACAAAAGCAAATCTCTCAGCGAAAATCAATCAACATGGCCTATAGGTAACTTTTTATGTACATTCATATTTTGAGGAGTCGTTTTTTGGTGTCAGTATCACTTTAACTTATGAAGCAAGAAGTGTTTTTCAGGGATTAATGTGACAGGAGAAGTGATGAGTGAAATTTTTTGCCAGGTATTTCCAATCTGTGAATATTTTCTCAACACTGACAAAATTGTGCAGTGAAAAAACACCCAGCCCATTGATTTCAATGTGTTTTGCTAATTTTCCCACGCAGCGAAACAGGACAGATTCCCTCATCACTAAACAGGAGCCAATAGAAAAGAGCAGGGAATCATCAGGAGATGCTTTTTGCTTCATTAAATTACAGCAATGAAGCTCTGACCAAACATTCATATGAGCACTGTAAAAATGTGAATGTTGGCCAAATATCTGTTATTTAGCAAAGCTCAAATATTTTTGCCAGGATATTTCTATAAATCATAAAGGACACAAAGACCTTCAGCATAATTATTATTATTATTATTAACATTTATTTATAAAGCGCCAACATATTCCACAGCGCTGTACAATAATCACATAACAGAGGATAACATGCCTTTACTTTTTATAAAGATGTCTAAAAAGAAGTTTTTTGCCACTCAACAGCTTTTACACCACATTTTATGCTTGTAGGGACCGAGGTCACCTGGGGTAGTGCAGATATGTGGCAGGCAACAATATGCCCTGTGTGCCATTCCCCTTAAATGAGCAACACAGAATGGAACTTAATAGTAATAAACTGATTCACTTCACATCAATCTGAGCTTTTTGCTGTTTCTATGGGCTTGGGGAGAGCCTAGATGAGAGGCTGACAATGGGATCTTTATAAAGATTTGTGAAGATAAATGCTGATTTCATTTACTAACACAGTACAAATATGCCTTAATGCAATCTTACACAGCAAACAAAACTTGCACCTGGCTGAACAATACAAATCACAGATTGGTTGCTATGGGTTACTGTCCAGGTGCGGATTTGCTCAGTGATGATAAATGAGCCCAAGTTGTATTAGGCATTAAATATGTCTTGGGTAGATCAACAGGATAGGTGGTCACCAAAAATCAATATTCATTTCTGAGTAAAATGGATAATAAATATAAGCCTAAACATATGTAAAGCTATCTTGGCTATTATTATGCCAATGTTTAGCTAGTGGGTGACAGCATGGGAACACGTGACTCTAACACAAAGGATAATCCTTTGCAAAGGGGAAGAATGTACTTGGGAGATGTTGTTTAACTACAACTCTCCACTGCCAAATGTAGTAATAATGAAATGAGGACACCATAGGTTCTTTGCAAATAACTAGAACTTGATATATTTGTCCAAGACGACAAGATGAGGTATAATAGCAGAATATCAGGTGCAGTTGGTATAAAGGCAGAGTGTTGTAGCACCACTGAGACTGATGTGGGAAAGTACAGTATGCTGAAGTCCCAAGGGTATCCAACTTAAATGGGCCAGATCCCTACATCTGACTTGAACCAGGGAGTGGAGCTATACCTGAGTTCCCTGTCGCCACTATAGTCCCTTCACTAAGGCAGCAGAGCTTTGGGAGTACTAATCCCACTAATCTCTCCTTTGTTGGAGCAAACAACTACACTTTCTAAATAATCCTAACTAACTCACACTCCTAGAAAGACCATGTCCTCTGGACTACATTTTAATCAAATAATTACAATTTTAAATGATTTTAAATCAATTTTAAATGATTTTCTGTAATAATAAAACAGTACCCTGTACTTGATGGTAACTGAGTTGCATGAAAACATATTGGTGGTACAAGAATCCTATTGGGTTTATTTAATGTTTAAATAATTTTCATCAATTACAGAAATCCCTAGGTCCCAAGCATTCTGGATCATGGCATACTTGTATACATGCTATTCATTCCATTGAAGGCAAGCTAGGGATCTCTGCTGAAATGCAGGCGTGCAAATCATCCTTCAGTTTTGGATGAGCTGATAATGGTGATGTTAGGAGCTGGTGTCCAGCCATTTTAGAAGCAGCATTCTGGGATGGATTCACATTATACATAAACTTCACAACCCTCCTTTTAGTAGCATGGTTTTATAGCTCCTAGGAAAATAAAGGTTTGGTTAACCTTGGCATCAGCAACCCTCATTAAAATAACATTCTGTCAGTTTGAAGTCTAAAATAACAGGGATGCCAGTTTTGCACATTATAGATGAATACAGTTTACCCTCTGCCATGTGGAATGGCTAAACAATACTGCCATCTAGTGCTCATACATGGAATCTCTTTGCCTTCCAGGCAGAGAAGTGTCATTCTTTTCAAGCTCATGATCAATATTCATGCCCTGTAATACATTTAGCCACCAAAAGTATTTTGATAATGTACAAAATGCGACTCTTCATTATAGGAATACAGCTGACAGTGCATATCAGCCTGATCCTTTTTTCTTCGACTATTTAGAAATAGGTTACAGACAAGGGCCATTAAGTTTAGCTTTTGCCAATTTCATTTTCTGTTGATCTAAGACAAGCATCCCCCGTCTTTGGCTTGACAGCTATAGCTGTACTACAGTTCCCAACATCCTTGTGATATGGCTGCTTGAACATGATGGGATTTCTAGATTGTTTACAGCCTGGGACAGGCATGTCTGTTATATCTTATCTGAGAGAATGTTATCACAAACTGAGATTTAAAAAAAAAAAAAAAAAGATTTCCGTATTGCCTTTCCTGAAATCACAATCTGCCAGAAACATGGTAGCTCAGAGCTATAAGTCACTTTGCTGAGACAGATATTGAACTCTGAAGCAAGGAAAACTGATCTTATTCCCTTTTCCACTCTAAGATGTGACCTTAGGCAAGTCACTTCATCTCCCCGTGCTGCCGGCATCAAAAATGAGATTCTAAGCTCCATCAGGCAGAGAGTCAATGTGCCTGAACGCTTCTGTGTACAGGGCTGCACAAATCTGCTTCTCTTATATAAGAATCCATTTTATTAATGTATTCAGATGCCTTCCTAGAAACTCCACTTAGCCATTTCAATTAACTGCTGCAACTGAGAAGACAAATAAAGGCTTCATTTCTTGTATATGTGCCAATACTCTGTTCATGCAAAGCAGGTGTCATGTTTCTGTCACCTTACAGTGTAGGAACTAAATGCAAAGGTTTAGGCAATCATATAGCATTGTAATATTGGTATTTTTTGTCCCTGGTTCTGCCTTATTAGCGTGACACTTGTAGCTCTTTGCCTAGAGTACACAGTCACCTACTGAATGGAACAATCCTACTTTTCCCCTAGAATGCCTTGTACTTCATAACTGCTTGTAAAATAATAGCTCAGAAAACCCTATCCTTAGGAGCAGAGCAGGGAATGCAGCCCTGTGCCTTTGTGATGATCTACAAGGCTTGTGGCAGTACCCTGCTATGCCATGTGTCCCACTTGCTCTATCCCAGTGTGTCAACCACTATTGCAGTAATGCAGTTAGAATTAGCAGCTGTAGTAGTTTTAGCCTCCAGCACTCTATTACATTTGCACTTAGACTGCAGTATGTGCTAATGCAGGGATCCCCAACCTTTTTTACCTGTAAGCCAAACTCAGATGTAAAAAATGTTGGTGAGCAACACAAGCATGAAAAAAGTTCCTTGGTGATGCCAAATAAGGACTGTGATTGGCTATTTAGTTGCCCAATGTGGACTGGAAGCCTGTTACATAGTTACATAGTTACATAGTTACATAGGGTTGAAAAAAGACCATTGTCCATCAAGTTCAACCCATCCGAGTAAACCCAGCACACAACCTATACTAACCAATCTATACACTCACATACATAAACTATATATACAACCAGTAATACTAACTGTAGATATTAGTATCACAATAGCCTTGGATATTCTGCTTGTCCAAAAACTCATCCAGGCCCCTCTTATAGGCATTAACAGAATCTGCCATTACCACATCACTAGGAAGGGCATTCCACAGCCTCACTGCCCTCACCGTGAAAAACCACCTACGCTGCTTCAAATGGAAGCTCTGTTCCTCTAATCTATAGGGGTGACCTCTGGTGCGCTGATTGTTTTTGTTGGAGGCTTTGCTTGAAGTAAAACTTGGTCTCTGGGCTTCCAAACTTCCCTCCAAGCCAGAAATGTAAAAATGGGCACCTACTTTGAGGCCACTGGGAGCAACATCCAAGGGGATGGTGAGCAACATCTTGCTCTCGAGCCACTGGTTGGGGATCGCTGTGCTAATGGAAGGCTGTACTTCATTGCAACTAGGGATGCACCTAATCCGGGATTCAGTCCGGGGTTTGGTCAAGTTTTGGCCTTTTTTAGCAGGATTCAAATTCATCCATGTCTCTGGCCAAACAGAATCTTTAAAATTACATGACTTTTTATTACATAAACACTGAAGTTCTCTTTACACCTTCCTTGTCCTCAGCCAAATCTTTTGCAAAGGATTTGGGGTTTGGCTGGATCCTAAAATAGTGGATTCGGTGCATCCCTAATTCCAACGCTCTATTACTCATGCACATAAAGTGTATATCTGCGCTAACAGCAGGTTGCAGTAGACTGCAGCCTGCGATTAGAATTGATATTAGTGCTAATAGGTGGTTGTAGTAGAATGTGGGGATCTATTACTGAAACAACTGGCTCACACTCTGGTCCTGCAAAGATGCAACTCTGGATGAAACTATTACAGATGCACAAAACAGATCTTTTTCAGTTGTAAAATGTATTTTTCAATTTGTGATTTTTAACTTTTTACTGGAAGGACTTTAATTTCCATTTCACACCATGCCACACATGCTACTTAATAGATCTGTTAATCAGCTGACTTCTGCTACATTGTTTTTATATTCAAAACCAGCTGTGCAGAGAATCAAACAGATGCTGATTTTGGTAGCAATGATATTTACAACTTTAAAAATCCCTGGAAATTTGTAATGGATGGAGGTTGGAAACAAAATTTCATTTTCTTTTGTTATGTTAAATTGCATTTTTAGGTTTAATTTCTCTTTAAGAATATATCATTGTTCATATTTCTAGAACCCTCTTTAATATGGATATACAGTGACATAACTGGGGCTGGGGGCTGCATATTTGGTCATTGTTATCTTTTTACTTTTGTTTTTGCTTTTTTTTGTTCTCTCAAACCTTTGAGATCACCGTTAAACCAACAGTTGGCTCACATCCCTGAGCAAGCATTATGGTGCACCGGGGGGCACTCTGTCTCTATTATTATTTAGACAGCTATTCTAACTATACGTTTTCCATTTCTGATAGTGCTGTACATTGCATGCTTTGGCAAAATAAACCCACTCTGCATAATTTATTACAGAGTAATGCAATATGGTGTTTTTACATTATGCTTATCAAGCCAAAGTGCCGTTTTAGGATTTTCACAAACGCAAGGCTGGTAAATTATTCACAAGAGTGAAATCTGCTCATCATTAACTTGCAGAACTAATGCTACTTGCTATGTGCAGCCCAAATGGTTAAACAAGGTATTTTGTGCCTTCTTGATAATATTATGTCTGGAGCTTTGTTATTGACCACATCTGTATTTATGCACACTCCCTTAGGAACATACTGACTACAGTCACTGTGATTTACAGCACCTTGAAATCTATATACTGACCACAAACATCTTTGAAGACATATTTTTATATATGGCTGACTCAGGGTGCTGGGAGTTGTGAATCATACTGCTGCAGAGTCAGTGGGTTGGAATTCTTTGATTCATAGACCAGCAATCAGTTGTAAGATATTTTATCACTACACCTATAATATAATACCTCCCAGCTGGGAAATAATATAGCTTGTGCCTTTAAAACTTCTGTGGCACTACAGAGCTTGTTGATAAGTGACTCCCGGTATCTTCCAACATTTTTTTGGGTTCTGTCAGTTATAGTTTAAGGACACTTGGAGGGGTGAGAAATGCACATTCCTTATTCATCTTTTTGTCCTGTTAATTTAGCTAGAGTGATCATCACATGGGAGCCAAAGGGTTCATCGCCCCTACTACTCAGGAAGTCCCTGGTCTGTAACATATGCCCTGTGGGATGCAGGTTTATGTTTTAGCTTTATCAGAAAGTTCCATGTAAATACAGCCATAAGCACTCACAGAAAGGCTGCACTCAGTCCTCTATCAAAAGAAATACATGATTTCTTGTCTTCTTTTGTGTAAACATGTTCTTCAGTATCAGACTTCCTGTCTCAGAAAAATCCTTCATTCCTGGGCCAGAGTCTGTGCAGCTCTCTCCTCTCTTCCTTCCCATAAGAATTCATAAAAATTCACTCCCTCTCCCATCAGAATGTGTGATCTGAGCTACCAGCAGCTAGAGCTGCAGCAAAGGAAGCTACTGAGACCCAGCTAAAAAGGCAGCTGCTATCTTAAACAGAGGGAGCTTCTAGTGTTATTTACTCAGTGGTAAAGCTTTCTGCAGAATAAATATAGCATTCTAGCTGGCACTAATGTGGCTAAACAACTGGCAGTAAAATGCCAAAATGCCTTTCTTTTCCTTTTAAGAACCTCTGCTGCCTAGTTCTTTCCTCATATAGTATGGTATACATCTTGGGATTTACAGTTTAGTAACATTAAAGGAGAAGGAAAGGCTAATAAAGAGTTAATCTCAAGCTGCAGGCATACTTTCAGTTCTCTCAATAGTGCCCTTAAGTCTCCCCATATTTCTCCCATTCAGATGATCAGAAGCCTCATAGGAAAAAAAAAGCTAAGCTCTGTAAAGAATGTTCCCATAATGCCTCACTTCTGCACCGAGACCCAGACCGGTGTACATGCTTAGTTTGTATGACTATGAGGAAGCTTCCTGCTGATCACACATTCCTAAGGGGGGGGGGGTCTTAGCATTCTTGAGGGGGGGGGAGCAGTAGAGGAGAGCGTACGTGTCTCTGGCACAGGAAAACAAAGAGACAGCAAATCCTGTTTCTTTTGACAGAGAAGTCAGTGCAGCGTTTCTGTGAGTGCTTATGGCTGTATTTACATAGACCTTTCTGATAAAGCTTACTTAGTTTTTACTTTTCCTTCTCCTTTAAACCTTTCTTCTAACAGCTTGCAAGGTCCTAGTTGAGAGAAAGGGTTACAATGTAATAGTGTGCTACTGGTCACCAGCTGTGCTACAGCAGGGATTTCATTTAACTCCCTTCCCCTACCCATTACAATACCTTGCTGCCAGTAAGTTACATCAGCCTCATGTCTGATGGCCAGAAACTCTTGTTTCTCTCTTGTCCTTGTTCAGTTTCACATATATATAATTTTTCATATTTTTTTAAAGAAGTTCATAAGGTTTACAGTGTAAAGAGATAATCATCATTTTATATAGTCAATTATTTGATATACTATTGTGCTTCATTCAGCAAAGGTCAGTTAGAGCTTGGAGCCAAATTCTGATGCTGATTAAAGCCCAGTTCAAACAACATTCAATCATATCTCAAATATGCATTGTCTGTCTTATCACCTTTCTCTGGATTTTTTTCCCAGCATATATATATTATTATGAGTAGAATTTTTCTATCTGTTTAATTGCCTTTGTTTAAAGGGAATTCATCATTAAGATCACCTGGTAAGTTTTACATGAGCACAGAAAGCACATACAAACATGCAACTATACACTGTATGAACTCACAGGCCTTACTGACTTGTTAGCAAAGCCCAAATGTTTTAGATCTGTGTTGGGTCTGAATATTGATGCCAATGTATATTCTGCATATTCTTTATTTATAAAATTAGTTAATTTGAAATGGCAATTCCAGTAAATATTTCAGAAAGAAGATTCTTACAGGAAGCTCAAAAATTATGGAAGAACATTTCTGGTCTTGATAATTTATAGTTATGTTTGATGTGTCTGGGGGGGGTTTTTGGGGGGGGAGCTATCAGTTATGTTAAGTTATGGTGTTTTTCTTTTCTCTCTGGAGATACTGATAAAGTAAATAGTGTAATTATTATGGTTTGCATGTATTGTAAAAACTAATAAAAAAGTAAGTTGAAAAAAAAAAACTAGTTAAAATTGAGGGGGACAATTTTTATGGTGGAAAAAATTTTACTTATCAAAGGAGGAAGCTTCACCTATAAAGCTGGCCCCGCTCATACATTTATTAGTTACCCTAGGTTATTTATATGATTATTTAGATTTATCTGAAGAAAAATACTATCGATATAAATTTTGTATTCCAGGAAGCATTAGAAGTACAGGTATGGGATCTGTTATCCCGAAACCTGTTATCCAAAAAGCTCCAGATTACGGGATGGACATCTCCCATAGACTCCATTTTAATCAAGTAAAAATCAAATTATTTTTTAGTAGGTATAAAGGATGGAGATCCAAATAACTGAATGATCTCTTATCCGGAAAACCCCAGGTCTTGGTGACTGACACATTTTAGGAATTCTTTATTATTGCAAATATATTAACAGCTTAGTATGCTTTCATGCTACCAGCAAGTAAGTGGCCAGATATGCCCCATGCACTTAGATCATGGTAGCCAACTGTCTGGTATTTTCCTGAAAATTTAAAAATGATGTCTGTTGCCAATGTTATTAATAGGGAAGAAAATATATATACTCAAATATATAGTGTGTATATTATATATATATATATATATATAATAGAACCCACTCTGATAATCTTGTTCCAGCCAATTTGGCTATTTAATTTTTTTAAAATAATAAGGAACAGCATAAGGAACAATCTCAGGCGATTACATGACAATGTAATACGGACCTGAATCCATTTTGTGACTTACTGTTTAGATAAAATGCCCTTCATCTCTCAAGGCACTGACTTCTATAGCACTGATTAAATTAAGACATGCATGCCATTCTGTTGACACGGTTCCATGTTTAAAATTAATGTATCAGCATCTACAGTAATAAGCTCTATTTCCCTTAACTGTCAAATGTATACACTAATTAATTAACCCAGTGAATTGACAGGGCACCTCTATGTGTCCAATCAAAATGTTTATACAGTGCTTTGAAAAAAAATATTAGAAAACTGTGACTTCTCAACAGTATAACTGAACCCCTATTAGTTGTAACTGGAATAAATAAATATGGATATATGGTTATTATAGTTATACAAATATTCCCCATTTCCGATCTACTTGTGCAAAAGTCCAACATAAAATACTCATTCTACAGCATAAATTACATTATATAGATGCACTCTTTATCAGAAGTCATTTCGATGTCTGTGGCTCAGTAATAATTGGCTCAGGTATCCAGTAATGTAACAAACCATACTAACCATTGCTTCCAAAACCCATACCAATTAGAGATAATCTGGTTATAATAAAGAAAACCTGAATCCAACATGCATATTTACAAAAAGCACAGACTGACAAGCAAGCTACATCCATTGTATGCCCAAACACAACACCAGTGAATGAGAAGGAGGGACTGGGATGGAGTTAAAAAAGCTTTGTGGTAATTTTACAGTCTGTTCCAAGGTGGTCAATATGCGGCCTTAGTGCAGCCTAGAACCTTATCCCTCACAGGGCACCAAACTGCACTAGTCACATTGTCAATACCTACCAATCAGTATCTACTTTTGAAAATTAAAGTTTAGATGCCATTGATTGTTATGGGTAACAGATACAGTTCCATTTATTAAATATGTCAGGAAATTAGCAACCTAAATCATTCATCTCAGTGCCTGCCCTATTGAGCCTATGTGTTTATTTTGTGCTGGCTTTTTGTGCTGTGCCTCATTAAACTGAGTATATATATATATCCAAAATAATATACTGCTAAGTTGTTTCAGTTTATATATTTTTAAACACATAAATGTTGGTTTCTTTTCTAGTACATGTTCCCATATTATATTCAGCAAAGGTTTATCAATTTTACATTCCTGTACAATGAGTTACAAGATAAGTGCATTTGATTTGCAGGTATTCTGATGTCTAATTATATGACTACAAGACGTAGAACATTATTCATGAATGCCTGGGTGACCTTAAATAATTTAACGTTTCAGTTCCGAGACCTAGAAAGTATACAGGTTCACTGAAAAGTGATTTGTAGAATTATGTGAAGGGATTATTTTTTAGGCTAGAGAGGGGTCCATAACCTTTTAAACTTGTAAGCAATATTTAAATATAAAAAAAGTTGGGGAGCAACAAAAGTATGAAAAAAGTTCCAAGGGGGTGTCCAAAAAGGGCTGTGGTTGGCTATTTGGTATCCCAGTGTGGACTGCAGGAGGCTCTGTTTGGCAGTACACATGGGGTTTTATGCCTCCAAGTCAGAAATTTAAACATGAGCCACTGGTTGGGGAGTGTTAGACTATATAATAGTACAGTTACCTGTGTAGATACCGTGAACAGATATCCAATAATATCATAAACACAAAGAATCTGTTGGACCCCCCCCAAAGAAACTTATGCAGCACTAAAATAATTCTGTAAGTTGTATATCTGTATGCATATTTTACCTTTATTCATTTGATGATACACATATTTACTTTATTATTTCTGCTGATGACATTCTGATCTTCTCCACATGGCATAAGAAGATCTGGACGCCATTTGATTTGTGACATTTAAATTCAGAGACACTGATGTCCTCCAATGATTATATGTTTGCCTTTTAAACAGAAGAGAATGTATTGTTTGCCTCTTTCATAGAAAAGTGCTGTAGGACATCGGATTAGCATGATTTAATAAATATTTAACTCATCGGGTTCATTTACAAAAATGTGATAATGTGCCAAATGCTAAACCTGTTTTTTGCACTTGCATCTTGCCCTATCTAAATCTGTATGAGGCACTCCTTGAATGGGGTTTAAAGAGTCGTGCCTTGCCCTCTATGCAGTGCTGCATGCAGAAGGTGGGCAGCACCTGAGTATCATAAAAAGAGGAATATTAAGTGTGTAAACCACAAAAGGGTGAAAAAGCTTACCGCATGCTCCAAACCTACAGTTTAAAGGAGAACTATACCCCCGGGCACTAAAAGCCCCCTTAACTATCACTGCCTAGACCCCCTCACCTCTCCCTTATCACATAGTTTTTAAGTTTAAACGCTGTCCCTATCGCTAACCCCTAGCTAAAAATGCAGAGTAGCACAGCTGCGTACCTGGCCGACATCTTCTTACTGACTGAAGACTCTTTGAGTCTCTCCGCTGTGCCAGAGACACACAGCTTTCTGCTGTCTCCTCTCTCCAGCTCCCCCCTCCCTCAAGAAGGCTAAGAACTCACTCCCCCACCTTAGGAATGTGGATCTGAGCCAATCAGCAGGAAGCTGACTCATAGGGGCTGATTTACTAACCCACGAATCCGACCCGAATTGGAAAAGTTCCGACTTGAAAACGAACATTTTGCGACTTTTTCGTATGTTTTGCGATTTTTTCGGATTCTTTACGAATTTTTCGTTACCAATACGATTTTTGCGTAAAAACGCGAGTTTTTCGTATCCATTACGAAAGTTGCGTAAAAAGTTGCGCATTTTTCGTAGCGTTAAAACTTACGCGAAAAGTTGCGCATTTTTCGTAGCGTTAAAAATGCGCAACTTTTCGCGTAAGTTTTAACACTACGAAAAATGCGCAACTTTTTACGCAACTTTCGTAATGGATAGGAAAACTCGCGTTTTTACGCAAAAATCGTATTGGTAACGAAAAATTCGTAAAGAATCCGAAAAAATCGCAAAACATACGAAAAAATCGCAAAATACCGATCATTACGAAAAAAACGCAATCGGACTCCATTCAACCCGTTCGTGGGTAAGTAAATCAGCCCCTTAGTCTTACTAACTGAGCATGTTCATGTGGTCTGAGTGTCTGTGCAGGAGCGAGGCATTATGGGAACTTTCTTTACACAGCTCAGCGTTTTTTCTTCCTGTTTGGCTTCAGATCTTCTGAACAGGTGAAATTTTGGGAGACTTAAGGGCACTATTGAGACAACTGAAGGTATGCCTGCAGCTTGAGATTAACTGTTTATTAACCTTTCCTTCTCCTTTAAAAACTATGCAATAAGGGAGAGGTGAGGGGGGTCTAGGCAGTGATAGTTAAGGGGGCTTTTAGCACCCAGGGATAAAGTTCTCCTTTAAGGAGAGTCATCATACAATGGAGTTCCTCCATGGCACCTGAGTATCCCATAGATAGGGGAAGAAGGGGTTTGAGAGCCTAAACCTTTTACCTATGGCAGTCATTAAGTACAGGGCTCCCTTGTCCATTGCTTTGGATGCACCCTTCAGTACATGGAGCTCTAAAGGCTCTTCACACTCCTACATTTGTGCCTAGTTCTTTGTAATTGAGCCCTTATGTGTTTCATATTTAGCACAAGAAGTGTATATAATCTTGGTGTTGTTTTTCTCTTCTTTGCTTAGGTTATTGAAATCAAAGACAAACTGAAGGTATCAAAGAAATTGTGGTCGAGTTTGCCACATGCAATCTGTAAGGAAGTGAGAATAACAGGAGAAAACCCAAATGAAGACAAATGCTGGAATGGGCAGACTAGAGCTCGGTAATGTTAGCACTAATGTCTCCACAATAATACTTCTAAAGATACCGTGGGAATTTTAAAGGTTCATTAATTCCATATAATAAATGCGTTCTGTAGATTTACATACTGGGCTCATTTACATAAATTGGGCAAGGTAAAACATGTGAAAACCCAGCACAAAGCTTTGCATCCACCTCTAAATGGTTGCCTTGAGTGTTTTGGGGTTTACTGCCCAGGTGCAAATTTTCACTTTATTAGTAGATAAGCCCCATTTAGTTTAGTTTTGTTAGGGTGATGTTTTGGGCATAAAAGATACATATATAACTACTATGAATATATGATGTGTAAATGCTCTTAGGAAATCTGGCCTAAAATTGCATTTCTGGCTATCATATTTGCCCTGTAAATCTGAAATTATCGCATAAACTCTTTTATTCCAAGGTATCTGCCTGAAATTATGAATGATGGACTTATAAATCAGATCAATAACCCAGAGGTGGATGTAGACATCACAAGGCCAGATACATTCATAAGACAGCAAATCATGGCACTCCGAGTGATTACGAACAAACTGAAGAATGCATACAATGGGAATGATGTCAACTTCCAGGATACAAGTAAGATACAGGAATATATCTTTTTACCTGTAAGATCTTAGGTGTCTTAATAATCTATGAACAAATCAGTTCCGAGAATATAAATTAATACTACCACTTTTACTGCAAGTACTTTTTAGTACATTACTATGATTTACTACCATGACACATATAAATATTTGTACAATTTTAAAAGTGATGATGGTAAAAGTATTTTGTGCACTTTTGCTTTTCACCTAGTACTTGTGTGGTTCTTTTCTGGGAGCTGCCAATTATACCTTTAATTCCAAACCCTCAACATTCTTAGCTAGCTGGAGTAGTAAGATAATGCAGTTACACCTTTAAGTCCTCAAACACTAAGGAAGTTGTGTAATAAAAGGCACTAAGGAGCAGTAACCCATAGTAACCAATCAGCAGATAGAATTTATTGGTCACCTGTTTAAAAGCAAACATCGTATTGGTTGCTATGGGTTACTGCTCCTGGGCAAACCTAGGGGTATATTTATCATGCTGTGTAAAAAGTGGAGTAAAACATTACCTGTGATGTTGCTCATAGCAGCCAATCAGATGCTTTGCTTTGGTTTTTTAACTGTTGAAATCTAATTGCTGATTGGTTGCCCTGGGCAACATCACCTGTAATGCTTCACTCCACTTTTTACACACCATGATAAATACCCCATAGTGACTTTTATTACACATGGGGGTAAAACTCAAATTTAGTTTTTTAAACTTTAAAAAACTAAACATTAATATTTAACTTAAAACACTGAAATAGGTTGTTTGTATAGCTACCCACACTTTCTTTGCAGGAATAATGTTTTTAAGTCATTTGGGTTTTACCGATTATTAGGACCCCGGGCTCTCTTGTTGGTACACTGTCACGTGATAAGGATCCGGGAACTTGCACAGAGAGACACAGACAAGTAGTGAATCCACAGATTATATACATGTAGATAAAGATATTCCATTATGCTTACGTAACATGGGGTGGGCACATATGCTTTGCAGTTGCTTTGCAGAAAACAGGAATTCATTTAGAGTAGCTGCTGAAGCTTATTTTGGTTTATTAGCCTTGAACATTTGCTGAGATAATAACTTGGACAGAGACAGGATGGTCAAGGTAATCATAACAACTGACGTAGCACATACACATACCTTCTTAGAATTGTGCATACATATGTTAACCCTTCAATTTGGGGGTAAGTATGTACCAGTTTCACGCTTTTCAGGAGTTGAGGATAGTTAAATGATATTTGTCCATTTTAATTTTGTAAATAGTGCAACCAGTGATGTAACTTTGGGGGTGTGGGCAAATTTGTGGGTCTCCTGCAAAGTGCAAATAATCGCAGGTCACTTGTGATGCTCAAAAATGCGTGGGATCACTCGCAATTTCTTGTGCGGTGTGGGTCGCCTGCAGGCCCCCGTAAAGATTAAGTAAGAGTAGGAATTGCAAGTAACAGTTACTTACCTGTACATAAATCATCTGAGGAGTCGTTAAAAAAGTGTCGGTAACACTTTATAAGCAGGTATAAGCAACCTGCAGCCTCCCAGATACCAAACCCCTTTCATCAGCAGCAAACCTTAGGTATTTCTATAAGCAAGTAGCCCAGGGTAGAAGCGTTTGACTGCAGGAGACAGCCATATATTTCACAGAGCCATCACACAGCAGAATGTTCCATGTCCTATAATCCCTGTACATGCAGCAATCTATTTCTTTGTGTGCCTCAAAAGGAGCTGTAGGAATGCAGTTAATGCTAAACATGAGCAGCTGCAACAATTACGTGTAATGTGTAAATCGCTGGAACGTCAGCTACAGGACAAATTGCTTGAACTAGGGAGCACATTGCTAGCAAATGTAGTCTCAAATGCATCAATCTGTCTATAAATAGAAGATCACAGCAGTTAAGCCTTACATGGCTCTGAGCTTGAAGTCACTGCTTTTTTTCCCTGACCCCATTGGCAGGTATAAAACGATCAATAGACATGGGGAATGGATATGGATTCATAATTACTTCTAGTCTATGGTTTTAAAGACTTTAATCTTTAGTAACTCCAAGATAGCCAGTGGCACCATTTGCCTGGAAATATCTTAGCTCCATCTTATATACCACTCTCAGGCAGGTGTTCATGAGTCACATAATATTAATGTTGCAGCTGCAGTTGTTAGGCTAGTTTATGTATATATCTTGTTTATAAGGTAGTGATTTCATCCTTATATGTAGTCATACTGTATATAGAAATATAATAACACTACTTATATTGGTAAAAATAAGAACCTGCACTTTCACAAACCATAGGTTTATGAGAATTTAAAGGAAGCAAGATACAATTACTGGGTGTTATAGAAAAAGAAAGAAAAAGGAACGATTAGAGAGATGCTGGTTCAGATGAACCCTCTTAATTTGAGTGCGGGAGAATGTGAATAAATGATTGCTGCAAATGGATTATGAAAAAAAACCACAAAGGAAGCTTGTGTTTTTCAAATCATTAAATATGTACTGTATATAGTTTGCTGTTTCAAGTATATTTAAAGGAACAGTAAATGAAAATATTATGTACTTTCATCCTACACTGGTAAAACTGGTGAGTTTGCTTCTGTAATACTACTATACTTTATATAAACAAGCTGCTTTGTAGCCACGGGGCAGCAATTTAGTCTGAAAAAAAGGAGAAAAGGCACAGGTTACTTAGTAGATAACAGAAAAGTTCTGTAGAATGCAATGGGATTCTATCTGCTTATCTGTTATCAGCCTGTGCCTTTTCTTCTTTCTCCAAGTTGAATGGCTGCCCCCGTGGCTACGCAGCAGCTTATTTATATCAACTACAGTAGCATTACTGAAGCAAACATCAGTTTTAGATGTATATTTATCATGCTGTGTAAAAAGTGGAGTAAAGCATTACTGGTGATGTAGCCCAGGGCAACCAATCAGCAACTAGATTCCAACAGTTAGGAAACCAAAGCAAAGCATCTGATTGGCTGCAATGAGCAACATCACCAGTAATGTTTTACTCCACTTTTTACACAGCATGATAAATATACCCCTTACAGTACATTATGTTTTCATTACTTTCAAATACTTTTCTTTTTTGGTATTACTGTTCCTTTAACAAGTGGATTTTTTTATAGGTTTTAATGTAATTATCTTATACATACATAACTCGCCAGCGCCAGAAATGCTATATAGTATCATTCTTTATATACTTTATTAAATCAACAATATAGGAAATACATTTACAACACATTAAGTTACACATTAACATATATATATATATATATTGTATGGTATGCTTTACATCTAATTAATTACATCGCAAATATTTAAGTACTCCATACAACTACTGATACTGTACAGTATGCCAGTTTCATAAATCATCCACTTATAACATCACCAAATATTTGTATTGCCAACCTTGTGCCCCGATGTTCAGCTGTATAAGTGTGTAAATATAATTTTATATTTATATAGCTCTGTTAGTATACACAACACTGTACAATTTTACAGTGTAGAAAGGTACACATAATAAATGATACAAAAATAATTATAAATATACAGAGATTAAGTGCCATGGGGTAAGAGATACAGTAGGAAGGAGGTCCCTGCCTGTAGAGCTGTAGTTGGGTGGATAACATACAAGCACAAATAGGAGGGCAAAAGTGTACAAAGGTTTAGGCATTAACCCTTAAAGGAGAAAGAAAAGTATGCTGGGGGTTCCAGTTTGTTAGGCACCCTGCAGTCATTGTAATAGCTTTTTTGAGACCTCAGGTCAGTGCTCCTGTTTGCTGAAAACAGCACCAGCTTGGGGTTTTACCAAAGGAGTGCCACATCACCTGCTACAACTGTCTACCAGGGATCCATAGAGTCTGCTGAGCGCATGTGCACATGGAGAAGAAAAATGCTCTACTTAGCATACACACCCAGCCCAGGGCTGTATAGGGATCTGCAAGGTGGAAGATAGTTTTTCCAATCCTACAGAGGTACCCAGGCTGGTGCAGTTTTCATTGAACAGCAGCACTGGCCCAGGTTCTTAGGTAAGCAATTATAATCACTATAATTGCCCCCCGCCCCTTTCCTTTTCCTTCAAGTGCCAAGACTAGACTAGATAATATTCTAGTGGGACCTCAAGTGATCTGAGTTTCTTTTAAAGGCTTGTATATACATAAATGTTGTGTTCATGCTCTAAATGTCAGGTTCATATATACTCATCTTCCCCTATTATTCTAGGGATATATATGATGATGATTCTCGCCCACAGTGAGTACTGTAAGTCACTCTTGGATTTAAATAAATACTTACTCAAATTGAGTCTGGCCCCGAAGTTCCCCCTGGGCCTGACTTGAACCGTTCAGATTCACTCAGGATATTAACCAGACAGCTTTATTTAGGGTATACATTAATACAGAGTCTTAAATAATAGCTCATATGTCCTGAAAGCTCATGGGGACATGGAGGAAACATATTCCAGTACAAAATGTTGCCATTTAACCATTTCTTCCTACGTGGGGCTGTTCACATGACATCCAATGATCATTCTTGTTTTAGCATAACTGTGTCTCTCTGTCCATCTTAAATGTGGTAAAAGAGATCATCTACATCACCACAGTGTCCTGAATGGAATCTGTGCAGTCAGTGTTTCTGAGACTATTTGTGACTTTCTTAGCCTTGCACTATGAATACTTGTGACAGGAGACAACAGATGGATTCCTTGTTCTGTGTAAACATTCTAAGATCTAAGCAAATGGAATGACCTTTGGTCTTGGTGTCTAAAATCATCCTGCAATTGCAGTTATTCTGTGCCTGTGTCCTGTTCTTTGATCATAACTAATATATAGAAATGCAGGGATTAAGTGCCCTTGTGATTTATGTGTAAGTTTAATACATGGTAATTCTGCATCAACAACACAATTTGACATCCTTTACTTGTATAATACAAACAGGATTGATACAAATTTGGAATTTCTAAGTCATGCCAGCCTTTCCTCTGTCAACCTAAATAAATATACCTCAAGGAAATATTTGGCTCAAAGCAAAATGCAGTTCTACATAAAGTAACATCCCAATTTTGAGTGTTTTTCAGAGAAACTTGCTAACAACTCCAAATACTTGAAAGGGTTCCCCTGAATATTTTTAGTGGACGAGTAAGCATTTGTCAACCAGTAAAAGGGGATGGTGTGGGTGTAACAAGGATTGTTTTACTTTATCCTTTTAGTATGTTGTTATTTGGGAACATTTACAGTTGAAACTTACTTGTAAACATTTGTGCTACAAAACCATCTTAAACACACAGGTGGTCAATACCCTTTGTTTCAAATTCTGCATTGGTTCAGCCCATCCTTCAAGCTTCTTCAGATGAAATACAAATATTTTGTAACCTTGATTCATTTTCCCTTATTTAAACATGGTATATGGCTCAAGTATAGTGATGGTTAAAATAATTCACCAGGCATGGATTCACAGCGAATTTCCGCATTTCACCATTGGCAGATATTTTTGCAAAACGGGCAAAAAAATGTCGCCCATGCCAAAAAATGTCTAGGGCTATGGCAGACATTGAGACTAGTCGCCCATGATAAATCTGCTCTACTAGGTTGACTAATCTACTGTAAATTCTTTCACATCACTTCATTTTCCTGTTGTAGCCTGAAGTTGCCTTACAAGGAACTACACATTTGGCAAAAATCATTATTTACATCTTGATAGGTATGGTGGATTTTACATGGCAATGACAAGCAGACAGTGTAGTTGGGATTTTTTTTTTCAAGTTTTTTGGAATATGATGAAGATTTCTTCTCCCTTTGGATAGTATAATAGCATATTGCAAGTAATGTTCCAGTAAGCTAAGCAGTTTAAGTTAGCACTGCCACATCCTGATTCAGTTGTAATGAGGAGGAAGAATGAATGCATATAACACACTGTGCGGGACCCTTGGGCACGGAGATTGGATAATTACGTCTTACCTTCCTAGGCACGTAAAATGCACATTAGAATAATGCTTTATATTCATGTTAAAGACTTTCCATTTGGTGTGTACAGAATTTATAGATGAGAGCAGTTTATTAAACTGTATGCATAAAATCGCAATTATTCCAATAAATGCTGACAAAATTACAGGTGTCAGATAAAGACAAAAATATTTCCACTTCAAACCTGAAATGAAAATTGCTTTGTTTGAATCTCCTCCTACATCAACTGCCACATAAATGTCTAAATGAGAAATATATATATATATATATATATATATACAGTTACCAGGATTATCCTGTTTAGATAACAAAGGCAGAAATGTCTTAAATCCCAATAACCCACCTATGTTTTACCCTCCTATTATTCTCACCTCTACAAGTTGAAAATGACCAGCCATCCTCAAGGTTTATTAAGAACTTTTTAGACAGAATTTACTTCTGCACGAGTAACCAGTGCTCAGCTATACAAATTAAATAACCTGGTTCTCATGTTTATCTGCTGTCAAAAAGGCAAGCTAAGAGATATCTGAGATACCTGTGCGGATATAAGAGATATCTGTGCAGCCATTGTATGGAGGGGCCAAGAAAGGCAAGTAAAAAATATCAATACCCCTTGAAGTAATTCAATGTCTCCTAAGATGTGTCCCACAGACTTTATTATTACCCTTTGGCATAGATCAACAAGAGCTCTCAGGTGCTGGATTATACCAGGAAAGGGTTTAAAGAGGAAGAAAGGTGAAAAGTAAGTAAGCTTTATAAGAAAGGTCTATGTATATACAGCCTTAAGCACTTACAGAAAAGCTGTCTCTATCAAAAGAAAAACAGGATTTCTTGTCTCCTTTTTTGTAAACATGTTCTTCATTCCTGGGGCCAGGGTCTGTGCGGCTCTCTCCTCTCTCCCTTCTCCTGCTCCCCCTCCCATAAGAATTAATAAAACTCACTCCCCCCTCCCTTAGGAATATGTAATCTGAGCTACCAACAGCTAGAGCTACAGCAGAAAGCTATGAAGACCAAGCTAAAATGGCAGCTGCTATCTTAAACAGAGGGAACCTCTAGGGCTCTTTACTCGGGTATTATAAAGAGCCCTAATGTGGCGAATCTATTGGCAGTAAAATGCCAAAATGACTTTCCTTCTCCTTTAATTTGAAGGCGACCATAAGGAGCTGTTTAACTACATCCTGCAGCAAATGCTGTCCCCCTTAAAACTTGAATTTTTTTTTTTTACAGAAAAATAGACACAGTTAAGTGTTACATTGCTTCAAGAGCAATTAGCATAATTAATTAATCACATGTTTTATGTGTTTCATTTAATTATTCATAGAACTAATTATTTGTTATGTTACACCCTTAATAGCCTTGCCGTTTTGCTATTTTGTGTTGAATTTATCATTTATTTTACATTTTTTTCTTGGTCCTAGGTGAGGAAACCAGTGGCTCAGGAAGTGGCAGTGGGTGCACTGATGATATCTGTCCGACTGAGTTTGACTTTATCACCACCGAAGCACCACTTTTTGACTCAGACAGGGGGGAGATGGACTTTTCTGCAGGATCACAGATTAGCCAGTCACATTTCACAGTGCTCATATGTGTCATCCTGGTACTACAGAGACAATGGAGATAATCTATAAGCTCCTGGGACTGTTTTAGTTATAAATAATAGTCAATTTTCTTCTTTTCCTACACTTTTTTGGGCAATGGACCATTTCGCAACCACTGACGTTTCTACTTCTGCTTTCTTTTGTTCCTTGCTCCCCTTTAATTACAGGCACCAGTGTTATATTCTAAGAGTTTCTTTTTGGAGAATTTGATTTTTGGAGAATATTCCATAGAGGCCCTTGAGAACATTGTGTTAAGCTACAAGCAACAACAAAAAAGAAAGGTTTCAGAATATAGCCTTAGATTTTAAATTAAAAAGCTTGGACAGCATGTTGTGCCATTCACAGCTAAATACTGTATGTCTACACACAGGTCCATCATAATTGGATAATGCATGTAATGTTTCAGTAAGCTAAGCAATTTCACTTAGCACTACCACATCCTGATCTCCGCTGTAATGAAAAGGAAGAATATGTGCAGCCACTGCTATCTGAAAAGGAGCTAATGTTACATGGAGCAGAGATAATCGGACATGTATCTCTGGGATTGTTCTGTATAGGATGCAGAGAAAATTGCATTACGTAGGTGTCTGAAAAATAACCTGTGTAATATCATATATCAAGATCTGTCAAGGAATAGAATGTTTTAGGCATGCAACAAGCATTTTTGTTATCATACTACACTTTACAAGTGTAATTTGTCCAAGATTTAGTCCATTTATTTTGCAGTCTCCCTTTATTGTGGATCCTTGCATTTTTATGCCTGGTTGGGTTTCATCCATGTGGTTTCATCCATGTGGGGAGGTGAGCACTTTTGAGCTTCAGGAATTGCTCTTAACATTGTAGGAGAGCTTGATGCACCTCTAGTCTATAGACCCCACAGACCCTCCACGAATAAAAGCAACAGACTTTTATAATAATGAGGGTCAGGCAGATAGCCTAGATAGATAAGTAGCACCTCTGAAATATTTTTGATTTCCCAGCAGTTTACCAAACATTTAATTTACTTTATTTTAAAGTGAAGGAACGTGAACAAAGAAAGAAACTAGCACATTGTCTGCATACTTGTATTTATGCCCCACTGAGGTAAGTAGCTCCCTTGTATGAAAAAAGTTTTGCAGTATTCCCATACAGATCAAAATGTATCAATCATTATAACATGCTTAAGAATTCATTGGCTTTCAAAACAATTGATGTACCCCATATGTGCCAGTAAGCTTGCAGAGGAATTGTTAAAATCAGCAGATTATTGCCAGAGCCCAGCAGTTACAGAGTTGAATCCATTGCTAGCACCACCAGGTATCAAGGTGCCCATATTTACTAATCTTGCATAAAAAAAAATACATGCATATGTAGGGTTGCCACCTATCCAGTTTTAACCCGGACAACCCAATTTTCGGAAGGGCTGTCTGGGTCAAAACCACCTGCCCATTTCTCCAAATTAGGAAAACTGGGGCAGGTCTCACTGAAATTGATGCGGCTTCTGACTGCTTTTAAAGTTATTACCATGACATATAGAAAAGGTGACAATAGACTTTCTCCTTTAAAACATAATTTTTTGTTTTTTTCACATGCACTGGAGCTGGTTTGTGGTGCAGCATGAATATATTGACATAATACACAATATATTTATACCCATCTATCAGTTACCCTTATCCAGAGGAACACAATGCATTACTGCCCACCAATATGTTTGTGGTTAAGAACAAGTGCATGGCCTATGCCAGAAGCTAATTATGAGCACCAAAAGATGTAGGTGTCATATGCATACCTCTAACCTCTGGCTGCCATAAAAAACCCACAATAAAGCATGTCACTGTCTAAACAATAATTACCTTCTTAAAAAACTGTCCCACTGGGGCTACCCTTACATAGTTTAGTAATCATTTCACATTTGTAACATTTAACATTATAAACCTATGATGGCAACTTATAGCAATATCGTTGCCCATCCTTGACTTAAGCCATGACCAGGGAACAATGAAAAATATTATTTTCAAACAGTACTGTATGAATAGTAATAATAATGTAAAATATGCAATCACTATTGGAAACAAATTGGTAACGCAGTTCAATGTTCCATATACAGAACATACCAAATTCATAATTGTGATGACAGGAGTTAATTAGAATAGGTTTTAATCTTTGAGATAAGCAAGTTTTGAAAGTTTGTTAATATCGTCAGGAGACGGTGTAAAACTGGTCAAAAAAAGAGGACCTTTCCCCAATATGCCCACCTAAGGTTAAGTTCTAGGGCCCATGCAGTCCCCAACAGAAAAATCAAACCTGCCAAAACAACATATGCCCAATTTTCGTCAAGATATTGATCAGGTTGGCTCATTAGTCCGAAGGGCCTAAATCGGCAACTCAAATCTGCCTGTGTAAGGCCACCTTTAGAGAAGTCAAGTGTTTTATTTGATTGATATCTGTGATGTTTTATTCTGATTTATAAAGCCGGTCTGTGCACAACATCATTAGCAATGATATAATATTATTGCAGAGACTGCATTTTAAAGATGTTATCACAAATTGGAAAGTTTAAGGTAAGTCTAAAGAGGACAGACTCCCATCAATGTAAAGGCTTTATCAAAATCAGATGTATTCACATGCCTACACATAGCTTACATATACCATGGTCTTATTAGCACAAATGAGTTTTCTTTTCATTAAGGGAAAATGTTACCCTCTTTTGTCATTAGCTTATAGCTTTATGTAGAAAAGTTGCATTAATGCTATCTGAGATTCCATAAATAAATATAAATGTCTTTTTCCTACACAAACATACCTGATTTCACTCATTGAAAAAAGCTATGATACTCGTATGAGTAATTTCCACACAATGTAATGCAACCCCACCCATGCCTTTTATTCTGGAGTAATGTATTCTGAGACTTGAAGTCCTTCTGCTTTGCAGAGAATCTGTGCACCACTTGCTATGGAAAACAGAGGGACTTCAAGTCCCACATAACGTTACTTAATGGCATACATAAGTGTGGGGCTGCACCACATCTTTCACTAGTGGCAACTTGTACATTCGTAAATGGAATTAGCAAGTGATTAGTTGCAGCGATTGGGTTTTTAAAAATGGCGGCGACTAATCTCCCCATTTGTCTCTGCTCTAAGAGACAGTGAACTGCCAGCCTGTGAACAGAGATAGATATAATGGGTCCCTATTTTCTGATGCATATCATCAATACACAAGCTATTGTTCTAGAGTTGCCAGCTTTTTTCCCCCTAGGTATTTTATTTGTGCGGAACAGGGGTGCTAATTAACACAGAGCATTTGTTCTGTATTTGGATCATTCGTTGTAGGTTTCTCATGGGTGGAAAGAAATCATCACCAACAAATTAAATGGATGTGGCTTTCCAACTAATTATAGATGCACATTGTTTTTATTTTGTTGTACATGTTACATACATGTACCTTACACACATAATGTTCTGCTGTTATATATAGTATATATTATGATAATTGACATTACTGCAAAACAGCTGGATTATATCTGCCTCAAAAAACCGAGAGAATATGTTTGAAACTTTGTTTTTAAATACATTAAGATATTAATTTTTTAGACAAGCTCCTATGAATAAAACTTCCCCAGAGACTACTCACCTGTGTATTTTCATTTTTCCCATTGTTCTATGCCTTCAGCCCATTCTGCATAGTGGCTTATCTGGGATATTATGTTCTACACTTGAACACAAAGCACCTTCCTTGGTCCAAAACACTGTGAGGATATCCAACCCATAAGTGTGGGGGATACAAAAAGGGTAAAACCTATAGATGAAGCTATCCAACATTCTTCTTTGACAGATAGATGCTCCTTCCCTTAAACCTTACAGCCGCCTCTTGGCAGAGTTAAAAGTGGTAGTCAAAAGCGAAATTAACCTGTAATTCAGTTATGGAGTAGATTTTACATGAAGATAATTTCCTCACAGTTTTTCCCAGTATTCATTAATATTGCAATGTGTTCCATTAATTTAACTCAACATAGATATGCAAGTGACTGCTGGTACCAAGGTTCTTTCACTTTTTTAGTATTAGTATTATCATCTATTTTTATAGCTATGTAAGTGTATATATATATGTATATATATATAAGTATGACAATTTCAGAATTTTACTTAATGGAAAGCTCAGGGTTGACACCTCTTTTAGCAAAATAGTTTTGTCAACCAGGTTCTTTAATTTGATTTATTTAATCCAGTAAATAGAACATGAGTAAGCCGATGTCTTGGCAAGACGTTATATATTTCAAATTGTATTTACGAACTTGTGTTGGTCACTTGGTCACAGAATTTTTTTCTATGGTATACTAACACATTTATTTTCCAATAAGCCTAATTGTGTCTGTCCTTCTTGTGGTTTTTGAGTTCTTTGCATTCTATGCTTCAGATTGCCAAAGTGCAATTGGAAATGAAGCCTGTTTGCTATAATAAGTGATCCCTGCAACCAGAACAGAACCAGAAACATTTTTTTATTGTTGTTATATTTCTATATCTTTTTTTTTGCAGCCATTCAGACATCTAGTCAGTTGTTAAGATACATGAGCCTAGCACACTCAAAGCAGGTTAAATGACAAAAGGAGAAAGTAAATAATTCAAAACCCACAAAAATAAATAACGCCAAATGCTAGTTGTCCTAGAATAACATTGTCTATATTATGTTCACAATTAAACAACCAAAATCAGCTGCATTGTGGGCAATCACTTCCACATCCAATTCCAATGCTTTAGGGCACTGTCTATAAAGCATTGTACTTCTAATTTTAAGCTGAGCTTCCTCTTAAAGTTGGGGCCTTTAAAATTGGCAAACCTGACTCCAACAAGACTGGATAAAATGGTTCTTTCAAAATATTTGTGAAATACTATAACATTATGTACAACCAAATGACAGTCTCTCAGGTGTGTCACTAACCAAAATGAAGGTCAGCTTCCCTGAATATATGCGCTTCCCTTTAAATGAATGTAGACAGAAGAATAAGGACATGGACATGGCTAGAATATACAATATATATGTTGAACAATGGAATACTACTGTTCTGATTTGCATTTAAAAAATGTCTTACTTTACTCAAATCTATTTTCCAACAATGCAGTTCATGGCATTAACTATTCAGGCATTTGTTGGCAATAAAAGTATGACTATTCCCGAAATAAATGTGACATGGCAATGTATTTATGTTTACAGTCCTAAAATCTCTGAACTCATGCAGTAAAACTGAAAATACCTGCTAATTATTATCAATGTATTATTGCTGAATATATGTACTATGACATGCCAGGATTTGATAATATATCGATATATTGATATATATGTATAGAATGACCACCAAACCTAATTTGTACTTTGTTTATTGAGAACACATCATTTTTTGAAGATATTAATTTGCAGAAAAATGATAATAAACAATAAACCACTACCAACAAGAGGCTTTCCTTTTTTTAATAATACAAGCAGTGCATTGTCCCCTGTGCCTTTGGGTGAAATGACATGTTTAATGTGCAATAAGAAATGTCACAATCAGCGCACTTCAGTGTAATTAAAACAGAACACTAGTGGGTTTGATGTACATCCAGCTTAACAGTGCTTGGCAGGAACAGTCATATATATGTGAGGTGTCACCAATAGGGAATCGGCGCTCCTTCTGCTTCTCTTACTGATCACCCTTGTAACTCCAACTTTAATTAAATATGAAATATTAAAAGTAAGCTGCTAAGATGGGTAAGTACAGTGCGATATATCCCAGTCAGCAGAGTTCCTGTTACCATTTCTGAATACAAGGTTGGGCTTAGGGTTAAGCGGATTCATTTCCAAGCAGCAGACCACAATATCCTGCATGCCTTTGAATATTTTTATGTTATCTTACAATGTATAAAAGTATTTACTGGTAGCAGCAATGCTACATATTTCTGCTGCCTAGGGTGCAGGCACATGTAGCCGATATACGCATAAAAACGCAAAGAATGCAAAGTCTCACGTTTTTATGCGTATTTCTGCTACATGTGCCTGCACCCGAGCGTATCTCATTCATTCAGGTGCGGGCACATGTAGAAAGTGTAGGGCGGTATTTTCAGCAAGCGCTTTTCTGCTTGCCGAAAATATCCGCCCTACGCCTCGCCTGGCATTAACCTTAAACTTTAAAACCAAACTAGCGGTGAACCAAGCTGACTGTGCACTCTAGGCAACCCGGACAGCCCCATCTCCCCCCCACGCACATGCGCAAACATTGACGACGGGGGCCGGGTAAAAGGTAGACACATGAAAAGGGAATGGCGATGTGCAGACAGTGGCCATACAGGGACCAGGACTAGAAAAGGTTGCACCTTAGGCAGCTTTCCTTTGATGCAGGCAGCAGATACTGTTAACACAAATTTGAATATATGGTTTTGAGACTGGTATCATCTTACCAGATATGTATATCTTATTCAGTTTTCCTTATTATGAATAAATCACATATTTGTTTCAGCCCATACAATATAGATTGATTTTATGGGCAAATCGGTGACACAGATAGTACACTCCCATTCCCCCATATAATAAGCTGGAGTTTATTAAAGTCCTTACCTTTCACTTTATTGACTTGTTTTTATAATACATCTATGGGATCCGTTATCTGGCAACACATTATCCCAGTGATCCATGAGCAACATGTTGTTCACTACCCCCTTTGATGTTGCTCCCAGTGGCCTCAAAGTAGGTGGCCATTTTTAAATCTCTGGCTTGGAGGCAAGTTTTGGAAGCATAGAAACACAGATTTACTCCAAGCAGAGCCTCCTGCAGGCCAGCAGTCCATATGGGGCTACCAAATAGCCAATCCCAGCCCTTATTTAGGACCCCCAAGGAACTTTTGACATCTGAGTGTGACTCATGAATAAAAAAGGTTGGGGATCTCTGCATTATCTAGAAAGCTCTGAATTACAGCAAGGCTATCTTCCAAAGACTCAATTTTAATGAAATAATCCAAAATTTTAAAACATGTTTTCTTTTTCTTTGCAATAATGAAACAATATCTTGTACTTGATCCCAAATAAGATATAATTAATCCTGGAGGCAAAACATTAAATTATTTTCAAGTAGACTTATGGGAGAATGTAATAAAAGTCATAAATGGACAAAAGATGCACACAAATAAGAATAAAAATACACATTTTGCAATGTAATATTGTTCATTGGACTGTTATTGCATTGCGAATTCAAATTACACATTGCAAATTTTTAAGGCATGCTTGAAAGTGGCGTAATATGTTGGAGCAAACGTAACAACTTTTTCATTAAGAAGTTTTATTGCACACACTGTGCAAACAATAACATTCACAAACTTTCTTTCACTTTCAGAAGTGGTCGCTAAATAGTTTTCGCGTTCCCAAAGCCCATATTAAATTCCTGCAAAGGCAAATTTGTTTGCACAGAGGCATACATTTTCGCATTGCAAATAATTTTATGTTATCAACTTTTATTACATTACCCCCTTAAAGTATGGAGATTCAAATTAAGGAAGGACCACTTGTAGGAGGTACAATGGCCAAAATAAACATTCAGTGAAATATACAGTTGTTTTCCTCCCCCTAAGGTATACCAATATCATCCAAAAGGAAGGGAGCTGCTTCAATTTCCAACTGGTTTATTTACTTTTGGCATGCCAGTACAATTACACATTCCAGGCACATCAAATTCTCTGCAGTTGGCGTACAATTCTCCGTAGCAGTTTTCCATGAATAACACAGTTCCAGTTTATTAGTGATAAGGCCATAATGATGCCTCAGGAGGATACCATGTGAGTAACCTATTTCATGAGTTTTTCACAAGTTCTATACTAGTTAGTCAACAACTGTTGAAACAGACACAAATTAGGCTCTCCACGTATGCTTTTTTTATTTTTTAATTTTATTGGACTGCATGGTAAAATCTCAATTCTACAGTAAAAAAAGCCAGAGGATGGCTTTTTTTTTCTTTTTATTAATTGTGTAACATGAAACCCACAATGAGTAATTAACTAATTAGAAATTAATAGCATTGCTTTCTAAGCAACAATTTATGTCTTGAGAATGTGCAGGGTCATAAAAACAGATGGGAAGCTTGCATGGTTTGTAATAAAGGAGCACACTGTGTGTGTAGTTTCAAGGCCTTTGTGAACTACTGTCATGGGCAGGCTGTTTTTAAAAATAAAAGCGCTCTAAAAAGCATTTTAAATTAAAGGAGAAAGAAAAGGTAAAAACTAAGTAAGCTTTATCAGAAAAGTCTATGTAAATACAGCCATAAGCACTCACAAAAATGCTGCACTGACTTCTCTGTCAAAAGATTTGTTCTGTCTGTAATTTATGTGCCAGAGACAGGCAGCTCTCTGCTCTCTCCCCTCTCCTGCTCCCCCCTCCCTCAAGAATGCTAAGAACTCCCTCCCCCCCCTTAGGAATGTGGATCTGAGCCAATCAGCAGGAAGCTGACTCATAGGGGCACATTTACTACTCCCCGAATCTGAATCCCGAATGGGAAAAAAACGGATTGGAAACGAAAATTTAGCAATTTTTTTCGTCGCCGTCGCAATTGTTTCGTATTGCGCTATAGTAAACGGCGGAAAAACCAATCCAAATGTTTCGCGACGGCGGCGAAAAAGTTGCGAAAAATATACGATAAAGTCGTAACGGCGACGAAAAAGTCATGCAAAATTCGAAACAATCGTGACGGCGACCAAAAAATCACAAAACTACCGATCATTACGAAAAAAATGCATTCGGACAGTTTCAGATGTTCATGGATTAGTAAATGTGCTCCATAGTCTTACAAACTGAGCATGTTCACTTGGTCTGGGTGTCTGTGCAGGAGTGAGGCATTATGGGAACTTTCTTTACAGAGCTCAGTGTTTTTTCTTCCTGTTTGGCTTCTGATCATCTGAACAGGTGAAATATGGGGAGAGCAAGATTTGTTAAAGGAGAACTAAACTCTAAAAATGAATATGGCCAGAAATGTCATATTTTATATACTGAACTTATTGCGGTAGCCTTACGGTTCAGTGGGGGTCATTTATAAAGTTTGCGCAGCTCATATTTTTTCGCAAACAGTTGTTTGCGCATGTTTTCCTCTTAAGGCTTAAATTTTGCCCTGCTGTGCCCATTTTTCGTTTTTTTTGTGAATCACAGTAAAATGCAAAATGCACACAAAAATTCACAAATGAGATTGCGATTTGTGAATGTAAATTTGAGAATATTTTTTCTGCTACAAAAGTGGTGGGTAACTCGGACGCAGAGTGTGCGCATAAATGTTTGCAATTTGCAAATATGCCATATTCAAAAAGTACATTTGCACTGCAAATAAAAATGTCATTATTATGCTTGCACATTAAATGCACCAGTCTTGCCCAGCTTTATAAATATAAACACGGGCAGGGCAAATATGTTCACTGTGCAAATAATTCAGTGCTGCACAATTTTTATAAATGACCCCCAGCATGTCTATAACCATAAAGATCCAGGCACTCAAAGTTGTGCATGGAAGCTCCCCATCTTGGATTTTGTTAGAAGTATCAGTGTCAATGCAAGTGCTCACTGCGCTCTGGGCAGCTATTGAGAGGCTAAGCTTAGGGGCCGTGCTAAGCTTAGCTGCCATGTGCTAATAATCTGAAATATACAGTATAAATATTTCAGAGCCTCATATTGTGACATTTATATTCCATATATACATTATATTGCGTGTCGGTCCCTAAGCTCAGTAACTGACTGAGCAGGAAAGAAGATGGAGAGCTACTGTGGCATATTCAGAGGCACAGATCTTCCCTGTTTAAAAGTATGATGGTATAACTTTTATAGTGATACTTGTATACACAGCATTTTACATTATTACAATCCATGCAGATGAAGGGAAAAACATTGTAATGAATACAAAATGCACATAAACTTTTACAAAGACTGTGCCCAATGTATGATAGGAGACAGGAGGATGATGGTTCCTACCCCATAGAGCATGTTACCATTCACAGTGTTTTGGGCATTGGTCCAGAAATGTCAAGAATGAATCAATGCTTTGCTAGTGCTCCAAAAGGGTAGGATTTGAGTTTGTTTTGAGTTGTGTTGATTTTGGACATGGCAAGATTTCACTAATTTAACCAAAGCAATCATGACCTTGAAGAAACCTCGAAAAACCTTGAAGAAATGTAATCTCATTCTTATCTGGGCAGTGTGATTATACCACATACCAGTTGGGCTTTTCAAATAACTTTTTTTTTTTTGTGTAAAAAATGAATTTGGGGCTACACACGTGTCCAAACAGTTCATTCAGAAACAGCCAGGTTGAACCACAGGCATGCACAAAACATACTTAAAAATATGTCCCTTAAGAGACTTTACAAGAGACTGGTGATCTTTCCTTCTGGAGAACTGTGCTGAGCTCTGAGCCTTGTCTATCTGTGCCAAAAAATCACAGAAAGTATGGAATAAGTAATGCCTAATTACCCAGCAAGCATGATCAGAACAACACAATTGCTTAATAATATATGATGATATTTAAAATAGAGAATTTAGAACAAATTCTTAGTTGAAATGTGAGGGGTGTCCAGATGCAGCTCCTGGTGCTTGGTACATACTTGATATACCTGCTAAATAGATGATAAATACTGGGACAAGAATATACAGGTATGGGACCTGTTATCCAAAATGCCTGGGGTTTTCTGAATAAGGGGTCCTTCTATAATTTGGATCTCCATACCTTAAGTCTACTTAAAAATCATTTAATCATTAAATAAACCCAATAGGATTGTTTTGCTTCCAATAAGGATTAATTCTATCTTAGCTGGGAGCAAGAACACGGTACTGTTTTATTATTACAGACAAAAAGGAATTCATTTTTAGAACTGTAATTATTTGATTAAAATGGAGTCTATGGGAGAAGACCTTTCCATAAATCAGAGCTTTCTGGATAACAGATCCCATACCTGTAGTTTATTAGTCAGGCCTGGGCAAGCTTTCCATTCTTGTAGCACTGCTTTGTCATAAAGATTGTACTCACTTGATGCCATTTAGATTTCTTATTTGTATAGATGTGGGTAAAGATCTTTACAATAACAATACACAATAAAAGGGAGACAGTAATCCAAAACAATGCATCATGTTTAGTTAAATAGATTACCACTAAAAACAATAAATGTACAATATTTCTAATAAAATATCTTTTTTTGTTGCTCAAAGGATTATATTTTCCCTGCTCCTTCCAGTCACAAAATGCTAGCTGTCTGTAGAAGGAAATTGTGCAGGGTCAGAAATCCTTATCTAAATTATTAATCACTGCTCTACAGTCTCAGAAGATAATAAAGTTAAAGACATAATATAATTATATGGCTTATTTTCATTGCCTTCTCCACTTTTCTTGTTTAAACAAATCATGATGGGAAGCCAGTAAGAAGGCTCAGGTGTACCAGAGAAAATTCAGGATGGTAATTGATATTTTTTGGAACAGAATCAGATCAAAGCTACTTACTTTTATTAACCATTTAAGTGTTGTAGGAAGTAGACTCTACAGTGTTGGAGAGCTGGGAGAAAGATATGGGTACCCAAGACTGCCTAAAGCCAACCTGTGCCTTTGACCCACTGATTCCCCCATTGTTGTTATTTGTCACCACTGCTTGTGCAAGTGCTCCAGTGGTGGAAACTGTGTAATTTCCCGTTGCCCCCTCCAATTGCCCACCTAGGCAACTGTCTACCCTGCCTACCCCTGGTACCCACCATGAAAGCTGTCGCTCATCTGCTAAAGTGAAAGCGCTGTAGATTCTTTCTATTCAAGTTATTTTCACTGCACTATCAATTAGACAGTCAGGTTATATGATAGTATACCAAGGTGATGTTGTCGAGACTAAAGGTGGCCATACACGCACCGATATTATCGTACGAAACCTCGTTTCGTACGATAATCGGTGCGTGTATGGCATGTCGGCGAGTCGACCGATATCGCAGGAAGCTGCCGATATCGGACGACTCGCCGATCGGACAAGTTTGAAAACTTTTGATCGGGCGCCATAGAAGGCGCCTGACCAAAATTTCTCCTTCAGAGCTGAATCGGCAGAAGGAGGTAGAAATCCTATTGTTTCTACCTCCTTACCTGCCGATTCAGCCCTGAATGGTGTGTGGCGGATCTTACGATGTTTCGTGCGACCGATGGTCGTACGAAACATCGTCGGATCGCCACGTGTATGGCCACCTTTAGACATATCAGCCTTATCTCTTGAAAGCAAAGTGAATTATAGATTGTAACACAAGTTATTTTTTTTTGCCCGGTACAGTTTTGCAGAAAAATTTGCAGTTTCGCTAGTGGTGAAATTTTTTGCAAATCCACATTACAATTTTACCATGCGGTCTGTTTTGCAGAACAAAAAATGTGGCCTGTTGTGATGGAAAAACCCCCAACATCATTATCTACCCTATGCCCTCCACATCAATAAATGGGATGGATGCCTTAACCCTTCTATCTAAGGAGGAGCAGTCCAAGCATGGGTTTGGAAGCAATTGGCATCATGGGAGCCTTTTTCCCTAGGAAAAACAGTTGTGGCATAATGAAAATGAACTTCCCTATAAGGAGGAGCAATCCAATGGGCTTTGGCGAATCAAAACATTCCTACACTACTGTAGATTCTAAGTGTCTGGGTAATCATTTTTCCTATTGCAAAAATAATACTGTGCCCAGCACCTAATTCAAATCCTACTGTGACAATAAATAGCCAAACAATATTAAACTTTGTGTACAAAATGACATTGTAAATTATAAAACAATAGTGATTACGTGTAGATGGCTTTTTATTTACTTTGAAAACATAAAAAAAGAAACCACATATAACACAAGGCAAGACTTGCCCTATTTGAATCAATAACTTTGGCAACTTTTTCATGGCTGGCAGAATGGAATTTTCATGTTGTTGTTCTATGCCATTGTTGCCACACACTTACAGACTTTTTTCATAAAGAGAACTGCCATACTGGTGACTTATAACAGCAGGTGAATAAATCATGTGTTCTATATCATAGAAACTCAGCCACCTATAGAAAAAGTCAGAGAATAATATTTCTGTTTTTAGAAGAAATGTAATGTGGCATATCCTAGGAAACCGGAGCAGTGCCTTTCCTTTCTCAGCCCTTTGAATTCTGGAGCAGAACCCTTGTCTCTGCATGTGGCATTGAAGAAAATATGTTTAAAAAGAGACAATAATGTTTCCTTTCAGTGGAGCAATCAATTACTAAATACACTCCAGTAAAAAAGGAGCTTTCGGGATCATTAAAATTGATATATAAAGTCAGAAAAGCAGGAAAGATGCAATACAATAGATACAATGACAAACAAAAAGATAGCAAGATGTCAAGTGGTTGCTTTTGCAGTTGGCTGCAGTTATAGGATAGATGCAGTTTATGTTTGATAGCTGGCCTACTGGGATATGTAGTTCAATGGGGGGATGAAAGCCCTTGGTTGTTCATTTCATTGCACAACTATGGCTATATCCAGAGTGTTCCCTATTTATCTTAAGTTGCAGTAAATATGCCACCCCCGTGTACTGCATCCTGCGGTGCCGTCCATTAACAACCTCCAAAGTATGTGTCATTTTCCACAACACAGCACGTCAGGTAGCCTTTCTCTAAAATGCCAAATGTAAAAGTAAAACATGTTAAGCTGTGTGCTCAAAAGAAAATACAAGAACAGTTTTGAATCTTAAAAGCAGCTATCCTGATACTGATACAGAAAATCTCAGCAAAAGCTGAACACTGAGGACGAGAATTTTTCTCTATTCTTACTTGCAAACCTGTATGCTTATACATAGCTTAGCTTGAGTTAATTGCTTTATATATGCAGATAGTTTTAAAGATGCAGATAAATGCAGATGAGGCACCTCAATAGTCTCTGCTGCAGTTATACTCTTATTTTAATTCCTCTGGACCCCCTGGCCCAGTCTACAGTCTAAGAATAAGTACAAAGACAGCCACTTTTTAGCTGCAATGTGGCAATATAATAGACATTTAGGAACACAATGGTCCAGATTTTCTAATACGTGGATTATGAAACTCTAATCTACCGCTTGTATATAAATTCTCTAATTTCCCTGAATTCCCTGAACTTAAGGAAACAGGTCCCCACAACTGATGGCAGTTTTCATCTCTGCCAGGCAGACAAACCCTTTGCCAAAGGTATATATGACTTTCAACTTAATCAGGATTTAGTTTTGCTTTTAGATCTTAACTAGATTTAAACATGTAGGGGACTGGTAAATAGGTTGCCCTTTTTAACTGGCAGTCCCCTAGTACTTTAGACACCTAAGGGGGATCCTTTTCCAAGAAGGGAAGTAAGCCACTTCACTTGGTCAAAATATGACCAGTGTAGTTAACTAGTTTAGCCACAAGAAGGCATTATTTTAAAATATATAAGTGGAACCCTCATGGGTTCTGGAGCGATCTTGGAGAGGATAGTGGTCAGTGTCGAACTGGCCAACCAGGATACCAGGAAAACTCCCGGCGGGCCCAGGTGTCAGTGGACCCTCCTGCTCATAACCATTTGGCCTGCTTCATGATCATTCCCTATTTCTGAATGGGAACAAAGAGGAGAAATAGATGCTAGTATGTAAATAAAAGAGACTAGGAGAATAAAGACCCTGTAATAACCCCACAGACTTATTCAATGAGCAATTCTATTCAAAAGTTCAACTGTCACATTAAAAATAACTTTTATCCTAGGGACTCGCAAGGTGAACATATCAGGATGTTTCAAAAACTGGTACAACAGGACTTTGATAATCTGTTCACTAGCACTTTGAAATCTAAAGGGAACCTCACACGGGAAGAATCTATTGCCCTACGTGCCCTGACGAAAGACCATTCCATTATCATTAAACAGGCAGATAAGGGAGGTGGTATTGTTATACAAAATAAAAAAGATTACTTTAAAGAGGCCGATAGGATTTTGGGTGATAATATTGTGTATGAAAAATTAACTTTTGATCCAACCAAATCTTTCATTAAAGAATTGGATATCTTTTTGAAGACAGCAAAGACAGCGGGCACTATTGAAGATAGGGAGTTTAATTTTCTTTGTACACGCTATCCCAGAATACCTCTATATTACCATCTTCCTAAGATACACAAAAACTCCAGCCAACCACCGGGGAGACCAATTATTTCCGGTATCAATTCACTGACTTGCAATCTCTCAGAGTTTGTGGACCACTTCCTACAGGAAGTGGTCATTAAACAAAAGTCATACTTGAGGGACACGATCGATCTGCTTAATAAATTAAAAAATTTATGTTGGAAAGATACCTATAGATGGATCACATGCGATGTAGCTGCCCTGTATACCAATATCCCACATGATAGTGGGGTAGAGGCTATTAGACGAAAATTGAACACAGAAAGTACCCTCTCTCAGGCTCTCCAATCCTTTATATTGGAAAGTATTTCATTTATTCTTACGCATAACTACTTTATGTTTAATAATGTGTTCTATTTACAAAAACAGGGCACAGCAATGGGTAGCAAGTTTGCACCATCCTATGCCAACCTTTATATGTCAGTGTGGGAAGACATGTACATTTGGGGGTCACCTACTTTTAACAAACACATTATTTTGTACACCAGATATATCGATGATTTACTTTTTATCTGGGATGGCCCAGAGGAGCTAATGAAGGATTTTATCGCTCATATCAATTTGAACACCTTTAATTTAAAGTTTACTGCTGATATGAGTGCCACCAAAGCAGATTTCTTGGATTTGACCCTTTTCAGTCTAAATGGTAAGATAGAGACTAAATTATTCTGTAAACCTATGGACCGTAACGGCCTACTACATGCCACCAGTAACCATCATACACAGTGGATTAGGAATTTTCCCAAGGGACAATATTTGCGAGCAAGAAGAAATTGCTCAAGACCAACTGATTTTATGAGGGAATGTGCTATTTTAGAGGAGAGATTTCTCAATAAGGGATACAAACCTTCTTGGCTAAAGGAGGTGGAATATCAGGCCTTAAACAAGGATAGAGACCTTTTACTAAAGAAAAAACAAAAAGAGACAACTTTTTTGGGTGACACTAACCCTAGTAACTGTAATTTTAATTTCTATACTAAATGGAGATAGCTGCATTCTAATACCCGTCATATGTATTGATTGAAGTGATTTTATAGATTTTTTAGTTGTTATCTTTCCCTTTGTATTACAAAAAGTTTTTGGCTGTATTATTTTTAGTTATTTACACGTTTAGGTTTTATACTTTTTATTATATTTTTTCATTTTAATATAATATATTTTTTGTATATTCTTTATTTATCATTTTAACATGGGATAGGTGGGGGTACAGAAAGGAAGGGGGGGGGGAGAGGGAATAAACAACATATTTTACAGTCAGCTTTATAGTTCACAGCTAACAACAAGTTCTTACTATATCGTTCTATTTTAATATAATATATTATTCCCCTTTTTATAACTTGATGATAAGCCCTTGTTATGGTCATAGTCACTACAGCATTGTGCGTCGCTATGGCAACGCGCATGCTGGATTGTTAGCAAGAAGAACAGTATTCAAGTAACCTCAGCATTGGGCATTACATTTACATTACATTACATTAACATTTATTTATAAAGCGCCAACATATTCCGCAGCGCTGTACAATAAGTGGGTTACATACATTGGACATACAGAGTAACATATAAAGCAATCAATAACCGATACAAGAGGTGAAGAGGGCCCTGCCCAAAAGAGCTTACAATCTACAAGGAGAAAGGGTTGAGACACAAGGTGTGGGAATGGGCATGACCAGAGTTGTGAGAGGTGGGGCACAGGGTATTGCTAAACTAGATTAGGGTAAGCCTCTCTAAATAAATGTGTTTTTAGAGATTTCTTGAAGGCAGAGAGATTGGGAGAAAGTCTGACAGTTTGTGGGAGCGAATTCCAGAGAAGGGGGGCAGCCCTTGCAAAGTCTTGAATGCGAGCGTGTGAGGAGGGAATGAGAGAGGAGTTGAGGAGCAGGTCAGTAGAGGAGCGTAACAAGCGGGTTGGATGGTATCTAGAGATGAGTTCAGAGATGTAGGGTGGGGCAGAGTTATGGACTGCTTTAAATGTGAGGGTCAATAGCTTGAATTTTATCCTGGATGGTAGGGGAAGCCAGTGCAGGGATTGGCAGAGCGGCATGGCAGAGGAAGAGCGGTTGGAGAGGTGTATGAGCCTGGCAGCAGTATTCATTATGGACTGGAGAGGGGACAGTCTTTGGAGGGGAAGGCCAATTAATAGGGAGTTACAGTAGTCCAGGCGAGATATTATAAGAGAGTGAATAAGAATTTTGGCAGCATCTTGTGTGATAAATGATCGGATTTTGGAGATATTTCTTAGGTGAAAGTGACATGATTTGATAAGTGATTGGATATGAGGGGTGAAGGACAGGGCAGAATCAAGGATAACCCCGAGGCACCGGGCCTGGGAAGATGGGGTGATGGTAGAATTGTTAACCGTTATAGATACCTCGGGAACAATGTGGGCGTTGGATGGGGGAAAGAGAACCAGTTCAGTTTTAGAGAGGTTTAATTTCAGGTAACGTTGGAACATCCAAGTGGAGATAGCAGACAGGCAGGAAGAGACGCGAGTTAGAAGCTCTGGGTTGAGATCAGGAGAGGAAAGATAGATCTGAGTATCGTCAGCATAGAGGTGGTACTGAAAGCCAAAAGAACTGATTAGTTTGCCAAGTGAGGAGGTATAGAGAGAAAATAGTAAGGGGCCCAGGACAGAGCCTTGAGGAACCCCAACAGAAAGAGGCAGGGGAGAAGATGATTCCCCATTGTAAGAGACACTGAAGGATCGATCTGAGAGATAAGATGAAAACCAGGATAAGGCAGTGTCACGAAGGCCAAGAGAGCGGAGAGTCTGGAGGAGAAGAGGGTGATCCACAGTGTCAAAAGCAGCAGAGAGATCGAGAAGTATTAGTAGCGAGTAGTGTTTTTTGGCTTTAGCCGAAAGGAGGTCATTTGTTAGTCGGGTTAGAGCAGTTTCTGTGGAGTGTTGTTGTCTAAAACCAGATTGTAGGGGATCCAGGAGGTTATTGTCAGAGAGGAATAGCGTCAGTCGGTTGTATACTAGGCGCTCAAGCAGTTTGGAGATGAATGGGAGCAGAGAGATAGGTCGGAGGTTAGTAGGATTGGAAGGATCTAGGGAGGGTTTTTGCTATGCATTGCTATGGTAACGCGCATGCTGGAGGTGGATTGATATTAAGGTACATAACAAGTATTTGGCTACCGCACCCCACTCCAATACATATGTCCCCACCACTGTTAGGTCCAAACTCGTTGTTCAGCGTTATGCGTATCTATGGCAACACACACACTTGATATTATTGGTTCTGCATCAGTAACATTATTGGCTCTCTCCCTGAGTAGGCGCTTATGTGCGCAATGAGGCAGGTTTTCAGTAGACGGCAGGGGTCATGGAGTTTGAGGCACCCGTGGTTATGTTAAGCGTTACCATGGCAACACACCGTGTTATACAAAGCCTCTGCCGTTAGACACCGAAGAAAAGGAAATGCCAATTCGGCACCATACTTGTGCATAGTATAGTACCAATCCTTCAAGTACCTCTTGTGGCCCTATTTTTGGATCCCCATGGTAACAAATTTATGTGGGGCGCTACGTTTACTTATATATCATCAGAGACACTTACTCCTTTTATAGTATAGATGAGCCTGCAGGTAGACACCTGATGACGTCATAATCGTCAGACAGAAGTTTTACACGAGGCACAGACCCCTTACAACAGGGCTATATAAGGATGATCACTTGTGGTATATGACCATTTGATTTTTGCTCCTGAGGAAGTGTACCGCCAAGTACACGAAACGCGTTGGGCTTTTAAGATCCTGTATTTCACTGCATCTTGTAAGTTTTATTCATTTTATCAGTTTTTCTATAATAAATAATATTGCACCAGTTGCTGTTCTTCTCTTTGTGCCTGAGGATACAGCTACAATCTGCAATAAGATACATCAGATTCATTCTGCACGTGGATACAGTTACAATCTACATCAGGATACAATACTCATTCATCTAGTTACATGTTGCAATTGAGCACATTATATTCGTTTGGTCCATCAACACTGCCATCTGGTAAGCAGTTAGTATTACTGCACTGTGGTGTTTGTGTAAATTAATTGAGCACAAGTTCCCTTATATGGTGACAAGGGATCACTCCGTATAAACGTTGTTGCACTACTATATGTTTTTGTTTTCCAACATATACGCTCTGGCTATTTACATCGTAGGAGAATAAAGAGGTTGGGCCTAAGGTCTAAAGTTTTCTGGCGGGCCCCTGGGGTCCCAGTCCGACACTGATAGGAGGTGCAGGTATAGCTAGTGTTAGATTAGGCTGGTAAAAGCTCACACTAGGGGGCACATTTATCAAAGTACGATTGAGTCCGAATACAAAAAAACTGTGTGCGACTTTTCCGTACATTTGCGTGACTTTTTCGTACTTTGAGATTTAATCCGAATTTTTCCCATTTCGAACTCGTACTTTGATGAATGTGCCCCTAGGTGTGACATAGTAGAGGTTAGTTAGTGAGCAGCTTTTGTAAGAGTACCAATTTACCATAAGATAACAAACATTTAATTCTTATTGCATTTTGCTTTTGGCCCTTGCATTGAAGCTAGTTTGGGCAATCTTTACCAGCAAAGTTCAAGGGTTATTGCAAACATAATCCATACATTGCTGTTCCTTAGAAGGCCGGTCCCCCCAATACATAATTCCAAATTATTTTCTATCATGTTAGTTGGGCAAAATAAACTTAACTTTTATATAAATTATATAAATCTTGTTTCCTGCAGCCTTGGAATTCACAGTTACAGCAAGCAGGCAGGCCTCATTTTGTGGACAGTGTTATTAAGGCAAGTTTTATATCACCCCAAAATATTGTGTATGCACCAGAATGGGGGACCATTATCCATGCCCATGCACAGGCAACACAATTATATCCCATGAGGAGGGAGAGGGATGTGAGGAATGCAGTGAAATCTAGCAGGATATCTAGAAACAGTCCAATAATCTCAGCCTGTACATGCATGATATAAAACACATTATTAGAGAAGGTCTAGGCTCCTATTGATCTGAGAAATCATGCAGGGTTGTTAATAAGGGAGATTTACACTTATTTATAACAATTGATCTGGAACAGAATTCCCATGCATTTAAACTATTTTTGAAATCATTAAGATCAATATCAATATTTATTAATAGAGCATTCAGAATGCAGTATCCAATGCCATACAAAATAACTATTGGTCTGGTATGTAGAATCTCATAGAAGGTAATAGTTATTCCTGTTGATGGAGTAACTATCCATATTTATCGATTTAGCCTTTTCCTAGTACATCAATCAAAATAAGAGCAGTTCGAAAGGATTTTTTCTGAACCATTATAATATCATTGGATTAATTATTGAGGATGATAAATCCCCAAATCAGCCTCCTACTTTGCCTTGGCACTTGATATACAACCCTAATTCTCTGTAACAGTGATCTGACTTTCCATTCTGCAGCCAGCTGCTAACAGCAAATGTCATTTTCAGCGACGGCTCCGTCTGGAAGAATTGCTTTTATCGGGTCTCCTGCCTTTAAACACAGATGCCTGATGGCATGGAGTCAAAGGGTTTAATTGCCTACATTGATGAAATATTAAAATAACTGATAAGTTTTGGTCTGCTTTCAAGAAAAAAAATCAAAACCTAAAGTGCAATATCATTACTGCATAATCCCTAAAGCACAGAAGGAGTGCTGCGAGTCCGACCGCAGAGACAGATAATGATATACCACATTAAATACACCAAGCAATAACAATATTTACATAGCTTTTATTCATTTACTTGAATTAGGGACACAACCACCATTAATCCTCCGGATAATTTCACTGACAAGAAGATAGATATTTAGGCGTCAGGTTCTGCATAGTCTTATATGACATTTACTCTTGTTCCAAGAAATGCTGAAAATATATATATATGCATATATTTATAGTGCTATTTATTAAAGCAAGACAGAATTTTAGAACAGTTTATAAATATTTTAACTGAAAGGCAAGCTACAATAAGGATAGGGACAGGGGCAGATGTTAGGTGTAACTAGGCATGGTCAGGGGTGGATAGAGGTTTTGTCTATTAGGATACAATTACATTCAATATAAGGCCATACTACTGAGGTTGAATAAAAACCACAGAGTGGCAGTGGCATACAGTTACATTCAATATAAAGCCATACCATTTAGGCTGCTTTCAAGAAAAACAGCCTAAATGGATGTCTCACAATGATTTACTCAGCTCTGCTGGACAAGGCAGCCCCCACAAAATGATTTGGAACGTCGGGGTGAGCAGGTTATTTGTAACTGACAGTTATATATTTTAGAGACTTAAATTAAAAGTTTGGTATTTTGTATATAAAAGGTGTATTGTATTAATCTTTCCATATGTTTAGGGCTAGAAAAGTTGTACATTATGTTTTGGGTTTCTGTACCAGCCCAAGGTAACCACAGCCCTTTAGCAGGGAAGATCGGTGCCTCCAAAGATGCTCCAGTAGCCCCCATCTTCTTTTCTGCTGATTCCCTTCACATGCTCTGTGCTGCTGTCTGTTACTGAGCTTAGGGACCAACACACAATATACTGTATATATAAAATATATGTAGGGACCCATAGGGTTAAATACACCTTTAAGAGTGTAAGGCAGTTAGGGTTGAGCTAAAAAGAGCACTTCTGAGCTCCTACATAGGACTTGCAGTTTTGGAGGTATCTCTCCCAGGCCACATTGCCTGTAGTGTAAGGATCCAAGTGAATAGGGAATCAGGCTAGAGAATTCCCTGAGGGATCCACTACGGGGTGTGGCAGAGGTGAAGTGAGATTCCTGCCAATTTGTTCGCAGGGGAGTGTCAGTCTGTATTACACGCTGCATGTGGTGTTGCCTGAACCACTTACCTCTGAGAAACCATGTGTGAGTAAAAAAAAACGTTCCACTTAGCGAAGTCCAATTCTGGTTAAGTCCAGAGTACCCCATGTTCTACTGGTACTAGTCTGGGAAGGCAGTTATTGAGCCAAAATAGGTTATATATAAATGTCCCAATATATGTCTGATTAGATTTAGTTTCATTTATTCACATTTAATGAAACCAGTGCAGTTTGCATTAGAATTTAATAACCAGCCCTGTAACATCAGCTTATATGACAGACAAACCTACTATTTCTAATTTGAAACAACCCCTAAACTTCTCAACAGCTACTCAATGAATATGTGAGTGTCGCATACACTTCCGTAACCGTAAAGAACTTAATCATTGCTGCTACTGAGATTCTGAACTTAAAGCTAGTGCAATAAGTTCAGTATATAAAATATTGCATTTTTAGCCATATATATTTTTAGAGTTAAGTTTTGCTTTAAGTCACAAACATTTTGTAGTTAAAGACCTGCTACTTGTCCTTAAAAAACATTTTCTATGGTAAGAAAAAGACTTCAAGACTGTATTTGAAAATATAAGAAAAAAATGTCTACAAAGAAAATGTATTTTTACCTTTCTTCTGCACTTCCAGCTGGCAGTAAGACTGCCTACAGGGTCAACAACAAAATTCTACAGTGATATCTCGCATTAGCTTTACACAGTTGCGCCGGCTGCCAGAGGCTTAGCTGACCGCACAACCCATGTTTTTGCTCACACAATTTGTTGCCTAGAAAATTTTGTGTTAAAATCTCCATTGGGTGGGGGAGTGCAGCTTCAAAAATACAAGGCAAAGTAATACATTTATAACTATGACCATTATTGTGTGCATGGTTTGAATACTCTTATATTCAATCTGTAGTAGGATATTAGTTTCATATTAGGTTTTATTAGTGCTATGAGTGGTGTGCAAACTACAATTGCTGATACATTTTGCTGTGTTTTCCCATAATTCCAGAATAACTTTTATCAAAATAATGTGTGTACCTGATACTTTATGCACAAATCTGCTGTGTGTATTGTCACAGCCTGAACTGGAAACCCTTCATTTACTGACACCTTCAAGGTGACAGTAGCTCCAGGGTTACCCTGCAATTGTGCACAAGTCATCAGGACTGATTTGGAGGGTGCAGTTGCACCTAGCACAAATACATCTAAGTGCATTTTAATTAATAAATGGCATCAATTTGATTAAACATTGTATGTATTTTTGCTAGGCCAAAAATGTGGCTATGTTTCTAAATAAGCTCCATTGTCCAAAGTGAGTGGATTGAGTGATACATTTCAGCATTTAAAGCGGACCTGTCACCCTAAGAAATAACTCCAAATTATTTTCTATATTGTTAGTTGAGCAAAATAAACTTTACTTACTCTATATAAATAATATAAATCTTGTTTCCTTCCGTCTTGGAATTACTCAATCAAAGCAAGCAGGCAGGCACCATTTTGTGGACACTGTTATTAAGGCAAGCTTTGTATCATGCCAAAATCTTGTTTCTGTGCCAGAATGGGGGACCTGATACCCATGCCCATGCACTGGCTACACAATCGGATGAGGAGGAGGGAGGGGAAACATTAGATGTGCAGTGACATCTAGGAAGTGCTGAATGGAAAGCTAAAGTTATTGTCTGCCCCGCCTCTATGCCTAAGGCATAGAGGCGGGGCAAGCAATATATGATTGACAGCTGTGATTTTTAAATGCCTTTATAATGGGTTTGGATGTGTTAATATAAAAATGAATTTGGGTTTCATGTTTAATTTGAACAGGATTTTTATTATACAGATTTTCATGTCTGGGTGACAGGTCCACTTTAAACATAACATCAGTATGATGGGTATCAGTAGAGCAGCAAAAAATGAAGAAAATTATTTTTGCCACTAGAGGGCAGTTGCACTGTGTTAAAACCTCTAATCACACTAGGCGGCAGATTTAATAATGCCTTTTTACATTTGTTCTGGTTCTGAAAACCTCTATAGTTTTGAAGCAATGACTTCTACATGATCTCAACAAGGAATTGTATTATTAACCATTTTGTCGCATAGCAAATCTTGAAAAAGTCGCAACTTTTTTCTCCATTGGGAACCAGTCCTTTGAGTTTCATTGCTCGATTGGGAACTTTTTTTCTCCGTGACTTTTAGCGCTAAAAAAATTGAATCGGAAAAGAAAAACACTGACCATTAGTGAATGGCCTATTGTAAAATTCATTTCTGTAAGAAAATATATTCAGAAAGAGGTAGATTAATTAAAAATAACAGCATGGGAGAAAAATATACAAGTATTTACTTGTATATTTGTATGTTAATCAGGAAATGTTTAGCTACTGATTTAACTTCATATGAACTTTATTTGCTGTCTTGTAAACTGCGGAGCCCAATTGGGACCATTTTGGCACAACGTGTTGCCAGCTGGCACAGGGTTCCAGGGCTGGTTGGGTGGGTAAAAAGTCCCTGCCTCTCGCTCTGTGACTGATGTTGTAACACTGCCTTTTCACCTTTCTCTTGGTCCATTGGTCCCCAAGCGCTGGGCACTGACACACCAAGCATACTATATACCGTTTGAGAAAGTGCCCTGGAGTAGCAGTATAAATGCAGTGCCCACTTTGTGTTTAATGTCCCAGAACACATAGCAGCATTTTGGGCAATCGTTGTTAGTGCGGGGCCCTTTAAGTCCTGTTGCCTTAGGCCGGCCCTGGTTGCTGTTAATTGTTCAGACAGTTCCTGGTCAGATATGTACAAGACAAGGTGCCCAAATAATCTGCATAAATAGATATTAGCCTGTCATTTTTATAACCTATAAAATATGTGAAATTAATTCCCAAGGGCATATAATCTTTACCTTATCTTCCAACCCTCTTCATTAGTCTGGTGAGAAAAATCTCTCAGGGAAAATGATGGTTTCGCAAACATAATGTTGCCATTTTTTTAATTAGCAAGATAATCAAAATTACATTTTTAATTATTCTTTTGACTGGAGTGATAACAAGTAACAAATGCAGAATACTCTGACACATATAAATTTGGAACAAAATTTATAAAAGAGGCCTATCAATTTGATCAGCCAGTTAGATTGATTACAAAGCGTTTTCCAAATTGGGGTTTCATAAACTAAAAATGAATATAGCTAGACATTCTGTATTTTATATATTAAACTTTCTCAGCCCTATAACAGTAATTTATTAATAATGTCATCTTTTCTATTGAAAAAAATCTGCATGGCAAGAAATGCATTACATTTCATACTGTCTGAAATCCTTGGTTTGGACATCCTTGGACATCATCCAGGCCCGTTACAGACTAGGGAGAAATCTGATTAGCTGGGAGCCCTAGTGCACTTCTGGGAAAAGTGGAGGACCCATGGAGTGTCTTGCTTTGGAGCAAAAACCAGGGGGTGGGCCAGAAGTTATAAAGGATTCTGCAGCGGCCAGTCAGAGCCAGAGAAACAGGGAGCGGCAGAGAAGTAAAAAAAAAACTGGCAGTAATCAGAGATGCTGCGGTGTGCTGAGGTTGGGGCAACTTTGAGCTTCAGCCCTAAAGAGAAAGAGTGTTCTCTCAAAAAAAAGTGTCCTGTTCAGCTGCCGTGGATGTCTGTTGCCATACTTGTGTGTCCTCTGTGTGAGGAGAAGTGTTTCTAATGAGCCTGCTACATGGGAGCAACAGCTTTATCCAAAGGGAGAGGTACTTAGAGCAGGTAGCACTACTTGGGGTACTAATGAGCTCTGGAGAAGGGACACTTTGACAGGGACTGAACCGATCAATTGATTTGTCCACCTGGAGTGAAGTGTGGGATTGTGGCAGTTTGAGAGACAGTGCTAGGATGTAGAGAAACCCATGTGTCCCCAGAAACAAATACTGTTTATTTAATGCATCATTTATATTTGTTTCTGCAAACTTGTGTTTGATTTATTTTCCTGGTGGAATTCCCCTGAGGTTTACTTGTCAGTGCCCACTAGGTGGAGGCGCTGAGCTGTAAATCCAAGTTCTTAGTAACTTTCATGTGTAGCCCACTTTTTAAATGCTTGTGTGGCACTACCTGCTGGAGCACTATACTTTGGCGCTACAGGAGTCCTGAGCCCCCGCTTACTATGGGGGTTTACAAGGATTTCTCCTAAAATGGCGTGCCTCCACCCTGCTGAACTACAATCCACCCTGGGAACTTAATAGGTTGCTATGCCCCTTTTGGGACCCACTTACTCCTGGCAGATGTACCTCACCCTGGGGTTATTCCTTACCAGCTTGGTAGTGGTCCTCTCGGCTTGGCAGATAGTCACAGCAGACACAATATTGTATGTGAAATAGATGCAACGGTTTATTAGGCAGAAACCTCTCCAGGAGCGGCACAGATCATTTATACAGCATGCAGGGCATATCTCCTTACTTCTCATTGAGATCCTTCTCCTGTTGGCATACCCCACGGTACTCCCGACATGTGCTCCCTTCTAGGTGCTCTCCCAGGTACTCACGGCAGAGACACTCTCTTTTAGAGTTCCCCCGGTACTCCGCTAGGACGCTACACCCCAGGGACCCGCACCGGTACTCACATCAGGCACCCTCAGATCAGGCCTCCTGGACTAATGGGGACCTTGTCCACCTACCTAGCCACTTGTGTCCCTGCACTCCAGCAGATGTAATGCTGGGAGGTCTTAACCTCGCTACCACTCCTGGAGGGGCGATGTCTGACCATTCTAACCTCTGGTGTCCTACATGACACTCCTAGAATGTCCTCTTATATAGAAACTGCTATCTATTAACTGTTCCAGGGGTGCACACTACCTGTGCACTCTCTGGACTAACAAAATGTCTCCCAGTACATGGCTGCATCCCTTTATATATCCCAGTACCCCATCTAGTGGTTGCTGGTGAGAAATGCAGGGGAAACTCCCTTTCAGCAGAAAAACATCCAGGACCACTTTTAGGTGTCAAATTCCCTAAGGCCACCCTCTAGTGCCTGTCTAAGGAGAACCCATCCCAGGGGCCCAAAATCTTGGGGATGCCTACATTTTCCCCCTGCTGAAAAATTGTCACCTCCTGGCTGACACATGCCATCACACCCAAATACCAAACACAAAACTTTTACATCACACTTCAACAGCCTCTCCTGAGGTCTGCCAAGGGTACAATGGATTGCCTGCAAGGAAATAGTAAACACATAAACATTTTCAATCAATCATATCTCCACCTCTCCTTGAGGGAGTCCATATCCCAAGGTGATCAGCACCCTTGGATACCTTCCACCAACGGGTGGGTACTACCCAGAGGCACAAACAGCACCCCCAGCCCAATAAATAGTTACTGTCTGTGCCACCTTACAGCCCCCCTGGCATTCCCAGTACCCAGAGGCACAAACAGCCCCCCCAGCCCAATAAATAGTGACTGTCTGTGGCACCTTACAGCCCCCCTGGCATTCCCAGTACCCAGAGGCACAAACAGCCCCCCCCCAGCCCAATAAATAGTGACTGTCTGTGCCACCTTACAGCCCCCCTGGCATTCCCAGTACCCAGAGGCACAAACAGCCCCCCCAGCCCAATAAATAGTGACTGTCTGTGGCACCTTACAGCCCCCCCTATTCCCTGCTACTGGAAGTTGCCTGCCCAACACGGTGCCCGGACTTAAACTTGCCATAAACTTCTTTAACCCCTTGGTGCCTGTACCCTGTACCCAGCTGTCCTGCGCCAGTCTGCTGTGCATGGGTGGAGGGTGAATTTTTTGTTTGGGGGCTAAAGTTGCCCATAGAGTGACTGAGATACAGGCGCTTCTGCCCAGCAACTAGGGGAATAGCACTTGTAGGGGATTCACATCCATAGAAACTGTTAACCCCACAGGTAGGGCCTTCCTATATGTTTATGTTTTTCCCTATTAATAACATTGGCATCAAGCAACATGTTTTACTGTAAAATACCAGCCCTACCCGCAGGTCCCTACACCCCCGAGCCTCTCCATCCACTTTTGTCCCCCTTAATTCCCCTTGATATTTTATGGGGTGTCGAGTTTTACAAGGTGGGAGCTTGTTTGTTTACTGTTTGTGACTGGAAGCTGGTTGGTTTGTGTGGGAGCAAACTCTGCACTAATTACTGTATTTCCAATCCTGAGGGCTAAAATGATAAACTGAGGGAACATGAAGTCGAATCAGCTCTCAGTATTTAAGTCCCGGTACAGCTGAAAACTGATTGGATAGACTGGAAGCATTCACCCTGCAGCCCATCCAATCACTGCGCAGCTGTACCGGGACTTAATCTGAGGGGAAGAGGAACAGTAAGTGTGGGCCCCAGGCTGGGAATAAGGTACCGGTGCTTTATTCATTATCAGTCACGGCCCCTGATTTGAATTCCCAGTACCCCAATATCCCAGTTTGGGTGCCAGTGTGTAAGTGCTGCTTGCTGATCCCCAAGGGGCTGCTGGGAACAGAAGGGGCACAGCTAAAGTGCTAAAGTTAGGGGGGGCAATGCTGTCAGGCAGCTCTGTAGTTCTGCTATGGGGGGGCACAGATAAGCTGGGGCGAGTGTCAGTGAAGGGATTAAAGAGGGGACACTGCTGCTAAAACGAAAAATGTAACTTTTAACAAAAATGTATAGAGGTATAGGACCCATTATCCAGAATGCTCGGGACCAATGGTATTCTGGATAAGGGGTCTTTCCGTAATTTGGATCTTCATACCTTAAGTCCTTAAGAAATCAAAAAACATTAATTAAACCCAATAGGATTATTTTACATCCAGTAAAGATTAATTATATCTTAGTTGGGATCACGTACATGTACTGTTTTATTATTACAGAGAAAAGGGAATCATTTAAGCATTAAATAAACCCAATAGGGCTGTTCTGCCTCCAATAAGGGGTAATTACATCTTAGTTGGGATCAAGTACAGGTACTGTTTTATTATTACAGAGAAAAGGGAATCATTTAACCATTAAATATACCCAATAGGGCTGTTCTGCCCCCAATAAGGGGTAATTATATCTTAGTTGGGATCAAGTACAGGTACTGTTTTATTATTACAGAGAAAAGGGAATCATTTAACCCAGGAGTTGGGAAACTTTTTGGCTGAGAGAGCCATAAACACCACATATTTTAAAATTAATTCCGTGAGAGCCAAACGATATGTTTGGCCGCGGATGCTTCGGGGCAAGGTAGGGTGGGTCCCAAGGATGCCAGATGCGGATGCGATGCAGAGGAGGGCGTGGCCTGCGTTCGGTGGATAGAAGACGTGTTCTAAGGCTTAGAACACGTCTTCTATCCGCCGAGCGCAGGGGCAAGGTAGGGTGGGTGCCAAGGATGCCGAATGTGGATGCGATGCGGAGGAGAGCGCAGGACACACCCCCCGTTATTTTTTTTTATTAAAGATTTGTCAGCGAGCCAGATGCAGCCATCAAAAGAGCCACATTTGGCTCCCGAGCCATAGGTTCCCTACCCCTGGTCTACTGGTTTCAAAAAAACAGGTAAACAGCCCAGAAAAATGTGATCCTGTTATATCAACAATATAACAATTTTTGGTTGTGACATTGCCTATAATATTCTATATAAACTTGCTAACTAAGGCTGTTCAATATCATCTTTATCACAAGGGCACACATTGCTTATCAAGCGCTGTACTACACCTGTGGTTTTTAATCAGGCATGATGTAATCAGCAGCTTCCTATAGTTCTACTGACAGGCACAACTTCAGCCTGAATGCAGCTACATGGGGTACAGCAGAGTACAGCAGTCCCACAAAATGCGAAAGCAGGCATTTTCTCTACTTCAGTAAAATGAAGCATCATGTATGTTTTCGCACTGGTAATTTACTTTTTCACCAGTGGGGAAGTATTTACAGGTGATTAGTCACCCAGGCTAGAGAGGATTTATCTGGGCAACTAATCTCATGTGCCAGCAGTCTGTTACTAAATTCCTATACTAGTGTAGGGGACCCCATCTAATATAACTATGTTTTTCATTAAAAGCACAGTATTAATATATCAGAGGAAGACACCCTGAGACCCCACATATTTCTTTTACAGGAAGGAAGGAGGGAGGCTAGTTAAACTGATTTATTATTTTGTAAGTGTTTTGTTTTTAAGTGGGAAACATAGAATCACTTAGAATCATTTTAATGTTATTTAGAACAAGTATTAGTGTATTGATGCAGAGATCTTTGTTCCTTCACTCTTCCACTTTTCGGCAGGTGAACTTCAGAAAAAAATGTTCTTGTTTTTAATCAGCCAGTGCCCTCCTGTCCCTTAATCGTTTCAGCCTGATGGGAGCAGATTCAATTGTATTCAAATATAATCAATTTAAACTACATTAATAGTAGTCTAGTAGATATGTTGTATTGAAAGATTGAGTAAAAAGGAAACTAAAGGTGGCTATTACACAGGCCGATAAAAGCTGCCCAGTAGTTACTCAATAAGGCCAGGTTGTCTGACTCTTTGACCTCTAACAATTTGTTTCATTTCTCAGCTGCATCGGAGGATTTTCAGCAAAAACAAATCTTAGAAAAATAAAAACTCAAGCTTTCTGATGCGGTATGAAATCAACTAAACTGATTCAAGAATTGGCAAGATGAATGACCCCTTTAATGTCAATGTAACCAATACCCATTTTATTTTAAGTTGCATTTTGGATTATGGATGGGAGTTCTAACCATGTTCCCAAAGATAAAGTAATTTCATTTTTATCTTCTATAAAAAAACCTCTTCTATAAAGACACCTGCATCCTCAAGCATAACTTTATTTAGTTATATGCAATCAACTGTTTTCTATCATTTTGACTTGTTTCATAGTAATAGGATGAAACTGTGAGAACATTTTCTAGCCCAAGGTGTTGCAAGTAAAAAGCTGGGAAGCATTAAAATATAATGTTTAACCTAATGACGTACTATGAAAAGTTTTAAGGTTCTTTTTATTTTTTACACGTTCAGCAAAACAAATATGCCTATTTCTAATTAAAAAAAACTTGGCAAATGTGACAACCTTGTTTGTTTACAAAACTGAAGTACAAGTGATTATATTAATAAAAAAAAAGGCTTTTAAAGGAAAAAGAAAGTCAAAGTCACTTGGGGGTACCAAAATGTTAGGCACCCCCAAGTGACTTTGACCACCTACCTTTTACCCCGGGCTGGTGCCCCTGTGAGGAGGGAACAGCACCAGCCCGGGGTAGCTGCCGGCGCTTCCTTCTTCCGATTCGCTGCGCGCGCATGCGCAGTAGATTGAAAAGCCGAACTTAAAAATTAAAGTCGGCTTTTCACTCTACTGCGCATGCGCCCACCGCTGGCATTCCAGCAACGGAAGCAGGAAGAAGGAAGCGATCCGCTCCAGGTGCCCCAGGCTGGTGCTGTTTTCTCCTAACAGGGGCACCAGCCCGGGGTACGAGGTAAGCGGTTAAAGTCACTTGGGGGTGCCTAACATTTTGGCACCCCCAAGTGATTTTGCCTTTCGTTTCCCTTTAAAGGGGTTATTTGTACAGGTATGAGATCAGTTATGCAGAAACCCATTATACAGAAAGCTCTGAATAAGGTTAATTCATGTTTTAAAATTATATCCTTTGTCTCCATATTAAAATTAGTACCTTGTACTTAAGATATAATTAATTGGAGGCAAAACAATCCTACTGGGTTTATTCAATGTTTATATGCTTTTATTAGACTTAAGGCATAGTAATCAAAATTAAGGAAAGATCCCTTATCCAGAAAACCCTAGGTCCCAAGCATTCTGTACAAGAGGTCACATACCTACTGTATAGCATGAAATGGTTTTCAAAATTTTAGAACCAACTTCTACTGCATGTAGTTTGTGACAACATGTGCTGGTAAAGTCAGCAGAATTTTAATCTTTAAAAGGTCTTGTACAAAAAGTTCTACTTTTTGAATATCTAATTATTATATATGTATCCTTGTGCAGGACTGTTCAAGCTACTTATAATAGGCAAAGTTAATTATGTTAAATCAGGGGCACTGCCATGCAGTATGTTAAGAAACCTGCCTCAGTCGGCGGAGACCCTGAAGTTACCAGGGGCAACAAAAAGCCGCCTCTGGTAATTTCAAGAGCTAGGATTCTGATTTTTAAATTGGAATTTCGGCTCTTCTAGTGTAGAGAGTGTCCAACCTTTAAAACTAAAAACCAAAGTGGCAGGGTGCATCGTTCCACTGGCCGCCTCGAGATGGCGCTATGGGCTGAAAGACCCGTGTTAAATATATATTTTGTGTGTATGGAAAGAGGGCATCACATAAAACACAGGGAAAATGGTTAACATTCTTTTAGATTTTTTTTTTTTTTAAAATATTAAAGAAGCCAATACATGGCCTATGGATATTATTTCCCTCTTCAAATAAAAAAAAAATGAACTTAGGTAGTTTGATTGAGATAGGAATTGTAGTCAGTCTGTACCCACATAAATAATGTTTGTGTACCTGTGCGAAAATATTTATCATATCATACAGGATAAACCGGATATGATTTTCAAACAATAACAAAGAAAATCTTTAAGGTTTTAAACAAAAGCTTTTTCCAAAAACCTAATAGTGATAACCAGTTTAATAAGATATTTACATAATGGTACACACTGAAGTACCGGTTTATTTTGTTACAATTGTTATGTTATGCATCTTCTGTGTATCTCTTGTTGGTAAAGGTGGCATTCATTAATGGCTCAAATCCTTGTTGACGTTTTCTTTGCATGAAGAGCACTAGGAGAAGCAGAAGTAAAAGTACGGCAAGAAGAATGCCACCAATAGTGGACCCAACCAGGACAGCCACTGCACGGGTGTCTTCGATGGAAGCTAGAATGGTAGAAAGTGTACATAATGATGCAAAAATTTAACACACCATGGATGGAATGTTACCACATCAGACTACACAATCGTCTGCTGTTAAAGGAACAGTAACACTAAAAAAATGAAAGAGCTTTAAAGTAATAAATATATAATGCACTGTTGCCCTGCACTGGTAAAACTGGTGTGTTTGCTACAGTAATACTACTATAATTTATATAATAAGCTGCTGTGTAGCCACGGGGGCAGCCATTCAAACTGGAAAAAAAGAGAAAAGGCACAGGTTACATAGCAGATAACAGATAAGTTCTGTAGAATACAATAGTGTTTTATCTGTTATCTGCTATGTGCCTGTGCCTTTTCTCCTTTGAATGGCTGCCTCCATGGCTACATAGCAGCTTATTTATATAAATTATAGTAGACTTTCTGAAGTAAACACACAACTTTTACCAGTGCAGGGCAGCAGCACATTATATTTTAGTTACTTTTATACACTTTCATTTTTTGGTGTTACTTTAAACAATACCCTTTAATCATATATATGTGTCACATATTGCAGAATCCATGATCTGTGGCAAATGGAACAGAAACACAACAGAATGTATAATCTATAATCAGTGTTGCCACATTTTCTTCAGGCCTGTACTGACTCATGATATAAGAAGCAGGTGAAAAAAGGGGTGGAGTTGTGTTGTAACAGGGCAGAGTGATGACATAAAAGGGGTGGGGATGGACTGAGCCAGGCAAATGCATTGAGTAGGCAGGGTTTATAAGTAGATTTTACAGATTTACGGTATTGTTCTGTAGACCCTTGGCACACACACACACACATATTATATATATATATATATATATATATATATATATATATATATAAAAATATACAGTATATATATATATATTTTTTTTTTTTTATTTATATTATATACAGTGGAGGAAATAATTATTTGACCCCTCACTGATTTTGTAAGTTTGTCCAATGACAAAGAAATGAAAAGTCATTGATGGTCATTTTGTGCTCCTTCCATTTTCGAACAATCGCACCAACAGTTGTCACCTTCTCTCCCAGCTTCTTGCTAATGGTTTTGTAGCCCATTCCAGCCTTGTGCAGGTCTACAATTTTGTCTCTGACATCCTTGGACAGCTCTTTGGTCTTTCCCATGTTGGAGAGTTTGGAGTCTGCTTGATTCATTGATTCTGTGGACAGGTGTCTTTTATACAGGTGACTAGTTAAGACAGGTGTCCTTAATGAGGTTGACTAATTGAGTAGAAGTGTCTAACCACTCTGTGGGAGCCAGAACTCTTAATGGTTGGTAGGGGTTCAAAAACTTATTTCACTCAATGAAATGCAAATCAGTTGCTATCTTTTATTTACAGTTATTTTTTTCGATTTTCCTTTTGATGTGCTATCTGCCACTGTTAAAATAAACCTACCATTGAAATGATACTGTTCTGAGACTTTTCATTTCTTTGTCATTGGACAAACTTACAAAATCAGTGAGGGGTCAAATAATTATTTCCTCCACTGTAAAAGGGTAGAGACAAATTTAGAATTTGTCACAATGTGGCAAAGAGGTCAGCTTACTGTTAGCATCTTTTAGGCTTTGCAATAAAAAAAAAAAAATCCACCATGTTCGTTGTGTCTCTTAGAAAAAACCTCTGAAACTACACAAGCCTGAGGCAGATTTTATAAATTTTCAAACACACCTAAAACATTCAAACTAAGGATGCAAAAATGTGTGGGGAAATAGCTCCCCCAAAAAATACAAAAAAAAAACAAAAAAAAAAACTTGAATGCCTTGGCAAACAACACATTGTATTGAAAAAAAAATGAATATTAGTAAATGTAGGTAGTATTGTACTGTTGCAGGATTTAGATCTACAAAGGATAGAATTATCTGTGATACTATACATAATAGGTACTGGGGCCCTCAAAATACTGGGGCTTTCCAAATCGGTTGTATTTCAATATATGTAGTAAAATTTTATTTTGCTTATGTCTGCCCTAACCAATATGTTAAAGGGTTATGGAGTCAACTCCATGTGTCCATAAATAAATAAATATTGCAAATGGACTGTTTGTGAATGCTGTCAGTTTGCTATTATTTATGTGGTTTTTATTGTATACTTTTTTCTAATTTAAGTAATAGTAATATAATTATTTTATTAAAGAAAAAAAACAGTATAATGCATCATCAATTGTGTTACAGTTTTTAGGTTGTATGCAATAAACAATTTAACAACACCCTGACATTGACTTAATGGCATCCATCTTAGAGCAATGGCTATTCACTTTGATAGATACCTGTATTTAGTAAGTCAAATTTTCCCTGTTATTTACATAGGAAGAAAAGTATTCCATTAAGTAAGTCATATCCTGGAGTGTCTGCCATGGTTCCAAGACTCCTGGGAATTTCTTTAAGCCACCCCTCCTCATATACGTCAATCTGTATCATGAGATAACCTTACAAATGAGGTCTTCCCAATCTTTCAATGTTGGACTAATAGCTGTTAAAGCTATGGCTCTCTTTACATTAAAAAATAAAGTTCAGAATGAAAGAATATAAAATGTACCTGGTAGGTCGATAGAATAAACATAGCCTAACTGTTCAGCTGGTAGGAAAAGCTCTTCATTGGTAACAGGAGGAAAGAATGGCACCATGTTGTACATACGGTTGTGCCCTATTGGAGCCAATTCTTGAGGCCAAGCAACATCTGATGGCTGAAAACGTTTCATCCACTCATCAAAGATAGCATCAGTAAAAGAGTGCAGCACCTGGGGGAATGGGAACAGATATTGGCTGGTCTTAACATACATTAGGTAAAAAATGAGGATGGTGATAGCATAATGGCGGTAATATTCTGACTGACAAATTTACACTTATGTACAACATAATTTTCATAAGAAAAAAAACACTTAAAGGGGACCTGTCACCCTAATAAATAATTTAGGTGTAGAATTTAGCCATTCAAGCTGGAAAAAAAAAGGAGAAAAGGCACAGGTTACATAGCAGATAACAGATATGCTCTGTAGAATATGGAAACGGGAATATATGCAACTTATCCGTTATCTGCTATGTAACCTTTTCTCCAGCTTGAATGGTTGCCCCCGTGGCTACACAGCAGCTTATTATATTAACTATAGTAGTGCTTCTGAAGCTAACACACAACTTTTACCAGTGCAGGGCAATAGTACATAATATATTGCTTTGATACACTTTATTTTTTTGGCGTTACTGTTCCTTTATGCAGTCAAACAGATAGTGGACATTAGACATGGAAGGGAACATGTTTTACCATATTATTGCTATCAAACAAGTACATGACGGGCTTATTTTTGCGACTTTTTCGGCGCTGTGGCGAAAAAATCTGATTAGTTTTTCCACCATTTACAATCGCTCAATACGAAAAAATCACAACAACAACGAAATAGTCGCGCAAAATACAATAAAGTCGCGGCAGCGATGAAAAAGCCGCAACGGCGATTCGGATTCGTGGATTAGTAAATCTCCCCCAATGGGTTGGTCACCCCACAAACGATAATGCCTACATGGGCAACTAGTGTGCACTTTTCATAATTATTTTTATAAACTGCATGATGCTTTTATTTTGCTTTTACTTAATAGCAATCTTAAGAGATCATGTATAACAATAAATGGCATGCCGGCACCAACACTGGACAGATTATAATTTAACACCTCTTCCTGGAAAATCATCTGAAAGAGTAGTCACAATTCAAGAGTGATGCAGAATCTTCATAGCCTCCTTCCCTTCTGCTCCCTGAACAAAGCCATATTATTGCTTCAGGTGTTCATTTTCCCTTGCAATATTGCACTTGGGCCTTACCAAATTAAATGTTCTTCAAATCAGGGGTGCACTTTTGCACTTCTGTCCAGAGTTTCAAAGGTGTTGTAATCACTATTTCTAGTGGATGTGAGGTTATTCTTTTTGAATTAAACCTCAAAATAAAATATACATATCTGGAGCACTAAAACATTATTTTGCCTAGTCCTGCGCTTAAGGGCAAATGCCCAAACCTAGTGCAATGTTACCTTCCAATTTGTGCCTGTATGTTACCCAACCACTTAGAGTGTAAGCTCTACGGGGCAGGGACCTCCTTCCTACTGTCTCATACCACATGGCACTTACTCCCTGCGTATTTATACTTATTTATAGTTATACATGCATAGTTTCTTTGGGCCTTTTTAATATTTAAAAGTCGTGACTGTTCATAATAAGGAATAGGAAACCATACCACAAAGATGGGGTCATTGGCAGAAGAGTGTGACTGTGCGCTAGTTCCATTTAAGAAAGAATGGACAAGGTTATGTAGACTCATTGCTGTTGAATTTAATGTTCCATCTGGTTCATCAAATCCTTCAAGGGCATTCCTAGGATGATCAAAGAAATATATTCGTCTCTTTCATTTATATAGTGCCGACATATTTCACTTCACAGATTATACTTCATTTACACCAGTCTCTGCCGAGTGGATCTTACAATCTAAGGTCCCTATAACATTCACACCTAGGGTCAGTTTCATCAGGAGCCTGGTTTTGTAGTTACATAGGGTTGAAAAAAGACCAGTCCATCAAGTGCAACCCTTCCAAGTAATCCCAGCACACACAAACCTTTACTTACCAATCTATACACTAACATACATAAACTATATATACCAACATCAATACTAGCTGTAGATTTTAGTATCACAATAGCCTTGGGTACTATGCTTGTTCAAGAAATCATCCATAACCCCCTTAAAAGGTGATCCAAGCCCCTTTTAAAGTAGTGTGGGAGGAAACCAGAGCACCTGCAGGAAACCCTACACAGATTCAGGATGAAGATACAAACTCCTTGCAGATGGAGCTCTGGTTAGAGCATATCCAGGACCTTAGTATATCATGCAATATCATGTATATTCATTATTAACAGACAAACACAGATCATCACCTTACCGGAAGCTGAAAGTAGAATTCCTGAAGAAGGGAGGATTATCAAACTCATTCAAAGAGAGACATTTCTGCACATCTTCCATGGATGGAAGCCTTCCTTCTGCACCACCCAAAGGGTTTCTCTGAAGAAACCCTTCATTAGTTCCATTACACAGGGTCACAAGCCGATTGTAATCATTCAGACTAGGATTCAAACATATGAAACAATTAAAGTATAAAAAAACAAAAAAAAAAAAACCGAAATGTAAATCACACAATTCTTGTAAAGATAAATATTTCTTATTCTACGTGCATTTCCTGCCAAGGACAAACAAAAGGCATTGGCAGACTCATGACAGGTTTTACCTGGGAGACAGACCAATGCATACTCTGTCAGATAATAAATATGATACTTGCTGTAAATTATGGGACTGAGATACTTTCTTGGTGAATGAATTACAGGCATGCATGCTAACATGACACACATGTATGTGATTAACTCTACATTTGCATACACATTAGGTCCTAGGTGAAAGGTTACATTCTATAAAGCTACAATTTTGGCTAGAATACACATACCTGTTGCACACAATTCCCCAGCGTGAGAATCGGGATCCAGCACTTATCAGATTAGGGTCGTCCAGTCTGGGTGCACCAAATAACTCGTCAGTACATACATCACACTCATTCCTTCCAGTTGCAAAGTTCCAATATGGTAAAGCAAAGGACTCATTGCCAGTCATTCTCTGTTGGATATTGGGAAAAAAATTAGCCCCAAACTGTACTGTCATCCAGAAAAAAGCTCATGCATTTTATGATTTATTCAAAATTTAGACTAAAATAAAATAAAACACTAACGATACAGAAAAAAGAGAGTGTAGGCTAAATGATTAAAATAAAGCATTGTGATGGATTCCTTTTGGAAATTAATAATGTATTTTAAAAATCGATATGGAAAAGTATTAGTGACTTGAACTCAGAGCCAGGCAAAGCCTGCTGGCCACCTCTCCCCCCCCTGTGAGGACCTAGACCTGCACTCCCTCCTCCAGGAGCGCAAGCAGCAGGATTGCTTGCCATGTGGTCTCACGATAGTTACTCCACTGCACATGGGGGACAGGGAGGAAGGTAGGACCTGCAGCCCTCACAGATGAGGGCCCAGACTAGGGGGGTAGGCAGAATGAGTACTCTCCCACCCATTAGTTATTGTTTCATAACAGTTTTGTAACTAGTAAACACTTTGCCCTCTTCCTATATGGTACCACTGCTTGGTCATTAATATGATAATGATAGGATCTGATCCACACAGAGAGAGTAAAAAAATGTCCATCTACAACATGCTATAGAACTAACCCCCAGAGAGACATTTTTGGGGCTCCTCCCTTGTATCAGGATATTGCAGTTCTGCTGTGCTGCACAGAGAGAGAATTTGAGGGTTACATGTTTAAGAAATGAAGCCCAACCTGAAGATCTCTTTCCAGCAGTAACAGGTGGTAACGATGCCAAGTTACAAACGCTGGTCCCTGGTGGGAGAAGTCAATTGCAGTGAAGGGACGTCCTGGTCCTACAAAATAGATTGGATAGGAAGTAACAAGCAAGACTTAGTTTTTATAGCTTTTTTTTTATTCTCAGGTTTGTAACAATATCCTGCCGAGACATCTTAACCCACACTGATACTATTTTAAAACTAAATTCTGTCTATATATAAAAGGGCATCATAAAACCATTTGCTTACAGCCAATAAAATGGATTAAACGGCATCAGTGAGGCATTTAAATGGGAGCTATTAAGATCATTTCTAGCAGAGTCAGTTTAATGACACTGTAAGGTTCACTTTTAGGTTCAGTGATTCTTAATAATGTGTGGCTTGCTATAAAGCAAAACACCAATATTATGAAAATGTTAAAACCAGGTATAAAAAATATAAATGTCTGAAATATACAAACTACCCTTTTACTTGTTTATACTGCACCTACAGGAACCACACACACACACACACAGCACCTCAAAAAAATAAAGGGAACACAAAAATAAGACATCCTCGATCTGAATGAATGAAATATTCTTATTAAATACTTCATTATTTACATAGTTGAATGTGCTGACAACAAAATCACCCAAAAATTATCAATGGAAATCAAATTTATTAACCCATGGAGGTCTGGATTTGGAGTCACACTCCAAATTAAAGTGGACAAAAACACTACAGGCTGATCCAACTTTGATGTAATGTCCTTAAAACAAGTCTAAGGACACACTACTGAGCCTCATTTTGACTTGTTTTAAGGACATTACATCAAAGTTGGATCAGCCAGTAGTGTTTTTGTCCACTTTAATTTTGAGTGTGATTCCAAATACAGACCTCCATGGGTTGATAAATTTGATTTCCATTGATAATTTTTGCTTGATTTTGTTGTCAGCACATTCAACTATGTAATGAATGAAATATTTAACAAGAATATTTCATTAATTCAGATCTAGGATGTCTTATTTTTGAGTTCCCTGTATTTTTTTTCACACACACACACACACACACACACCCCCCCCCCCCCCCCCACTGGCCCCAAAATTAACTTAATTTATCATGGTATTGGATCTAATTTAGATCTAATTTTAATTCGCCCAATAACTGCCTTCAAGCTTGTGTCACAGAGCACCTCCACTCCTCCATGGACACATGGAACACAAGCTTGAAGGCAGCACTTGGCCAAATAAAAGATCTAAATGTTTAACCCTGAGCCCTTGGCCAAAACGATTTTCCACCCTTGCTACTCAATAGCTAAAGGAGATCCAATATCATAATGGATTTACTTTGGCGCCAGTAGGCTGCCAGCTCACTTAAGAATGGTTTATGGGCATCCAATGTATGCAAAACTGGTAACCAGTCTACCAAAAATATCCAAGTAGCAAACCATCAGCACACATCAAAATTGTTTGACCAGTGGGCTGAATAAGAATGCCTAAAGACTGGAAATAAGCACATTAGAATAGGCACAATTTACAAATATGGCTTTACAAACCTAGCAATGTGTCCCTAACAGAGTAGTAATGAAGCCACACAAAATAGTTGTAGATGCTAGTATTTGCCACTTGTGGTTCTGTTCCATTGGGCCCAAGAATGCTTAGCCAATGCTGAGTAGCAATCACATAGTCAGGATGAATCGTATTCTTGGCTTGATCCAGCGCATCCAAAAACTGAGTTCTCTCCTGTGCAGTCAATGAATGGATATTTTTTCGCACAACCGGGGGCTTCCGCTGCTCACAAGTGGGTCCCGTCCAGCCAAATTTGCATTCTCCACAATTAAATCCTGCAAAGTTCCCTAGTTAAATACAAAAAGTTCAGATATCCCTTTTAATTGTGATAAAAACACCCAGATGGAAAAATAGCAACTTAAAGAAACAATACACTAACTTTTCTTTCTATACAGAGCCTGTGGGAGTAAGGGGTAGGTAAAAGAGGTACAAGGGAGGAGGGTGCTGGGAATGTTCTGCCTACCCCTAGTCTGGGCCCTCGCACCTCTACCGCCACAGGTCACTTTAGCTGCTTTCCCCGCGCAATGTTACTAAGGGGTATATTTATCATGCTGTGTAAAAAGTGGAGTAAAACATTACCGGTGATGTTACTCAGAAAACCAAATCAAAGCATCTGATTGGCTGCTATAACTGTTGAAATCTAATTGCAGATTGGTAACATCAGTAATGCTTCACTCCACTTTTTACACAGCATGATAAATATACCCCTAAGTGTGCATGAACTTGTTTGTGCGTGGGGGAGAGGGGTGAGGTATTCTATTATAGTAACTATTTTTATAGTCAGACTCAGAAACAGAGAAAAATAAACAAACAATTACGGCAATTACATTTTCCAACAATATCGTGGACAATGGTGGTCATTTATATAGTTCCCACAAATGTTTTTATTTCACATAATATTGTTTTGCGCATGTTTTCTGCTGTGCCAGTCTTGACTTTTTTCTGTGAATCTTAGTGAAATGTGAATTGTGCACACTTTTCGCAAATAGCAATTTTATATTCGCAAACAGTTTAGTGAATATTTTTTACACTATCAAATTTGTGGCATAACTCGGACGCAGAGAGCACACAAATATTCGCAATTTGCAAATGTGCCATATTCATAAAGCTTTTGCAGACATTCGCATTGCGAATCACAATTATGTTTGCACAATAAAGTCTCGTCCAGCTTTATAAATATAAACATGAGCAGGGCAAATATGTTTTTAATGAATACATAAATTAATACATATAAAGTTTAGAAATACATTTTTGATTTAAAAAATTATGTATTTATTCTTTTCTAAATTATTTTGGCGAGATTCCCCTTTAACGATAAACTTTTTAGTAAAGTTTTTTTTCCTTGTGTTTTTTCTTCTCTTTTTAAGAATGTTATTTGGGATTTTTATTCTGTATAACTACATCCCCTGAGAATTACTTATCCTAGCGTTGCAGATTCCCACGTGTCACATGGCCCCCCTTATGATCAGAAGTTCCGAGACACAGTGGGATTCAAAGGAACTAATTGGGGAAACCGCTAATCATTCCCAGTTAATGCTTTGTGTGATTTGCAGTTTTATGCTTATTAAGGGTGGCATTTGGATTTCAGGATCTCCAGGAGGATTTTTAACTACTAAAGAACTTCACACAAGTGGCTCTTTATATGCCCTGATTATAACAAAGTCACACTGGAAATAAAAATATAATTTCTACATATATTCTGTGTGTTAAATCATTTTTACCATCTTGAAAGGCAATTTTCTTCTGTTGGGATCAATGTTGTTAGAAACAGCCTCTCAGCGTGAAATCTGAGGCTGACGAAAAAAATAAAGGCCAATTTGGGAGAACACAACAAAATTTCATATACTTAGTTATTTTTATGTATAATCACAGGCAAAACTGCAACTGAAAAGAATTGAAAATTAGCTCATTAGTTCATCAGATTAAAATGACAGCAGTTAAAGATCTGAAGGCTTTAAAGGCAAACTTAGAGCATATGGGGGAAATGATTAGGGCGGTATGAAAAAAAAGTATAATTGGAATAAAACTGTGCATTTCATGGGGTAAAAAAATGCTCATTTAAGAGGTTAAAATAGCTTATTTTTCCATTAGTGTGATCACATACACTGTGCACTGGCTCTAACAAGGCATGCCGTGCTTTTTCCCATTGGAGTCACTATGTGCGGACAAAGTTACTATGCGTAACAGAAAATTACCCACTCAGTATTTGCGCAATGCACATTTTTTCAGTTATCCAGCGTTCGTTATATTCCCCTATTAGAGCAGTGGTGTTTATCCAAGAATATGTATTTACAATAATCAGACCAAACCACGTTTCTCAAGTATGGGAAAATGCAGCATGCGGTGTCTAAAAAAAATGTGCTGAAACATGAATGCCATAAAATGCAACTCTGAGTATCTACAATTGCATTAATGCATTTATATGCGCTCATAACTGCATCACAAATCAAACACTCAAAAAATGCCAGTGTGCAAGAGTCCTAAATAAAACCAGTTTCAAAACCCAGTCATAGTACAGTCTTTTGAACCATACCAGTGGTTATTGGAATCTGGATGTAATTTGAACTAAAAGGAACAGTAAAACCAAAAAATAAAAGTGTTTTAAAGTAATTAAAATATAATGTACCATTGCCCTGCACTGGTAAAAACTGTGTGTTTGCTACAGAAATGCTCATATAGGTTATATAAATAAGCTGCTGTGTAGCCATGGGGGCAGCCATTTAAGCTGGAAAAAAGAAGAAAAAGGCACAGGTTACATAGCAGATAACGGATAATCTCTGCATAATATAATAGTAGCTTTATATCTTGTCTGCTAAGTAACCTGTGCCTTTTCTCTTGAATGGCTGCCCCCATGGCTACACAGCAGCTATGTTTATATAAAGTATAGTTGTCTCTCTGAGGCAAACATCAGATGTACCAGTGCAGGGCAACAGTGCATTATACTGTAATTACTTTTATACACTTTTATATTTTGGTGCTACTGTTTCTTTAGGGCTCTGGCACACGAGGAGATTAGTCGCCGCAACAAATCTCCCTGTTCGCGGGCGACTAATCTCCCCGAAATTCCATCCCACCGGCGAAAATGTAAATCGCCGGTGGGATGGAATTGCCTTGAGAGGAAACTTCCGCGATTACACTGAAATCGCGCCGCTGCGTATGCCATCCCACCGGCGATTTACATTTTCGCCGGTGGGATGGCATTTCGGTTAGATTAGTCGCCCGCGAACAGGGAGATTTTTCGTGGACGACTAATCTCCCCGTGTGCCAGAGCCCTTAATAGGTGATTCAGTTGTAGATTACATAATGGTACAGGTATGGGATCCCTTATCCGGAAACCCATTATCCAGAAAGTTCCGAATCCCAACTAAGATATAATGAATCCTTATTGGAGGCAAAACAAGCCTATTGGGTTTATTCAATATTTAATTATTTTTAGCAGACCTAAGTTATGGAGATCCAAATTACAGAAAGAACCCTTATCCGGAATACCCCGGTCCCGAGCATTCTGGATAACAGGTCCCATACCTCTACCAAAGAAAAAATATATTTTATCAAAGTTCTGGTCCAAGAGCTGCAGCAAGATAAATGATAGCAACATTCCAGTTTGTTTGCTGCAGATTAGCTGTATGGGTCAGTGCAGTGGATCTCAATATGCCTATAGTAAAGGACACAGTAACAGATGTATAGACATGGGTATATCAGCCATAATTCCAAGAACATCAAGGCCCACTACTTTTTCGCCCAAACCCACACCCTGTTGACCATGGCATTACACTTTCAGATGTACTAAGGGGTATATTTATCATGCTGTGTAAAAACTGGAATAAAACATTACCAGTGATGTTGCCCATAGCAGCCAATCAAAAGCTTTGCTTTGGTTTTCTAACTGTTGAAATCTAATTTAAATCTAATTGCGGATTGGTTGCCCACCGGTAAGGCTCCACTCCACCTTCTACACAGCATTATAAATATTCCCCTAAGGTAAGAATATTGACATTCTCCCTACATCTCACCTTTCAGGCTGGGTTACCTATAGGAGAATGTACATCAGTAATTGGGTTCAAGGTTCACGGCTATTATTTGATCAGTTACCCCAAGTATATCCCAGGAGGCTCCCCCAACTACTCCCACACCCGTGCAGCAGAGTACTGCATGACAGATGCGGAGGGAAGTCGCACAGTCGGTGTCGCACTTGAGTAGCGCGTCTCACCTGTGCACCTGCAGATGGAGTTAAAGAACTTCAGCGGCCAGCGCTCCCGATCATCCACATTGCGCAGGGTATAGGGTCCGCTCCAGGGCCGCTCATCCACAACCACAGGGGTGCACTGGCCCCGACCCTCCAGGGAGCCGCATACGTTGTTGAGGTCGGAGCCCAGAGCGGGGCAGCAGCGCTTGGAAGTGAGCGCCTCCACCGTCACACAGGACCGCGGGAATTGGGCGCGAACCGCCTGGAGGCAGCAAGCGAGGAGCAACACAGCCCTGACACCCTTGCACTCCATCTCCGCTCTGCTCCTCTCACTGGCGGGCCCCGCTACTTATCGGCTAGTGTGTGTCACATGCACACGGACTCACAATCAGCCATTCACTGGGAGGCCAAATGTCTCATGTCTAATTACATGCAATTAATCTGCCAACACGCAGGCTGGGGCCACTCATGCCCATGCCACTCCACTCGTGAGGAGCATATGACTTACCTACAGAACAGCCGCTCCCAGCATGCCGCCTCCCACAGGGAATTCGTATCTCGCACACTGGGATATCCTGACAGAATCATGTAGTTTTACTAATGTTTGCCGTTTCTATTTTCCCTTCTCAAGTATTTAAAGGGGAACTTCAAATAATTACAAATAACTATTAAATAATAATTGGTTAATGTTTTTGCCATTGAAATCAGTGTCTGTCTGGCTAGTTCTAGTCAACTAACCGGCACAGGAATTTTCTACTTAATGGCTCTGTGTAAGCCCTGACAAAGAGATTTGTTCCATGTCTGTACAACATTGCCTCTGTGTAAGCCCAGGGTTGCTTTCCATGAAATGCAGAGGTTGCAGACGTAGAAAACATACACAACAGACAATTTGATATACTGTACATGGACCATGGTATACATGGATTATTACACTCCAATAATTGAGACTAATAATTATATTAGGTGCCCATGAGAGTGCCTCTACACACACACATTTATACATACACAATCTGGAGTGACCCTTCTTTTTGCATTCACACATCACATACAACCTGACAGTTTTTGTACTGTATTTTTGCTCTAAAAATGCTTTATTGCCAGTGGGACATTAATCACACAGTGTAATTAGCATGTTTTTTTTTTTAGGATTTCATGGCCGTATTGTCAGCGTAAGAAAGACGATTTGTGGTTTGTGTGATAAGTATATCTCTGTATCTGTACTCATAGATGGCTAGGGCAACAAGGGGGACTGTAGGGGGGGTTACCCCTCAAGCAGCGTAGGTGCCCCAGGTCCCCCTAATAGGGTTTTAAGGGGATACTGTGTGGAGGTACCCCTCAAGCAGCATAGGTGCCCCAGGTCCCCCTAATAGTGTTTTAAGGGGATACTGTCATGGAGAAACTTTTTCAAAACATTTAGTTAAAAGCACACCTCAAATAATCCTGTACCGAAATCCTTTTTTCAAAACAGAAAAAACATTTTTTTAATTTTTATTTAAAGCGAAGACATCAGACAAGTCATTCTAGTCATTTCCCAGGATGTTCTTCAGTCTCTTTAATTGTGTTGGAACAACCACATTCTTTTTTTCATGCAGCCCTGCATACTGATACCAGTCTTTTCTTCAGTACCTTCTCCATTTTAAGGGCACAGTGTTGGTTTTAATTACAGCAAAATGCTTGTGTGACTACTTGCAGGGGCTTTTTTTTGCCAGGCAGCAGTGGCCTGATTATAGTTACTTTTGTTACATGAGAGCCTCAGGTTGGCATGTAAGAGAGAGAGAGAGAGGGTAGGCTTGTTTGACTTCAGTGGAAGTGAGGAAAAAAAGGTCCCATCAGACCCCATGCTGGCATTCAGGGTTGAACTGGCATAGTGGGGTACAGGGGAAAATCCTGATGGGTCCCAGTTCTGGTTCCCCCTGGATTGTCAATCTACATAGCACAACTGGCCCACTGCCTGCCACCAGTCCTTTCGTCCTCTGCTCCAAGCACATATGTATTTGGTGGGCCCTCGAGGTGAGGTTCCCAGCGACAGGTATCCCAGTCTGACACTGCTGACATTTACTGCACTAACTCAAAATTAAAATAGAAAGGAACAAGCAGCTACTGCTTTTAATAGAAGGTAAAAATAAGTTTTAAACCACTGAAAATGTATAATGAATGTATACTGTAAAGTTACATGAAACAATATTTTAAAGGACAAGGTTAATATAAATTAAAAGTAAGTCTAAAGGCATTCTTTTTAAGTACTTACTGCATATCTAAATTCCCAGATCCCTGCTTGCTTCTCTGAGATATGGTGCTGGCAGCCTACAGCAGTTAGAAGACTCCAGTGACATCACAAATCTCTCCCCCCTTCCTGTAGGCAGCCTTCAGTAGCAATGCACGTGTGTATCTTGATCCTGTCTCCTGTTCTGAGCTACACATGCCCACCAGCCAATCATGCGGATCTGCTGGGGGGGGGGGGGAAATGAAACACGTGCAGTATGAAGCAAGGAGGGAAAGGAAAGGAAGACACCTTTTTTAAAGATGGCTGCCTGCTCAAGAAAACAGATAGAAAATGTGAAGTAAGTGTGACTGAGTAAATATTTGATTAGGTGAGCCAAAAGTGTGGCCTTTTTACTAAACTATAGGAGGACTATTGGGCAGTATGCTTTTTAAATTTTGACTTGCATTCTCCTTTAAATTTATATATAACTTTACGTTCCCTTTAATTTGGTGCTGCTTGTAAATCCACAAAGCCACTCTTTTACAATATCACTTGGAGTATTAGTGGACCTGATATTCTGCAGCATTGTACATTGGGGTATAAAATAACTGACATACAGATATACAATACAGTAGGTAACAAGGGTTCTGCCTACATGGGTTTACAGTATATAGGAATGGAAATGAAAGTGAGACACAAGGTATAAAAAAATATATTTAGCAGAAAGGTGGTACTAGAAGACAAAGAAACTAATGAGTTGACAGATATGTAGAATAAGAGGGAGAAGAATAGTGGTCCAAGCACAGAACCTTGAGAGACCTCAAGGAGTCCTTGAATCCCAAAGAGGTGCTCTTGCTCCCTGGCTCCCTTTGCCCAAATGTGCAAAAGCCAGATAGGGGAGGGGTGAGCGTGCTTAGGGCTAATTTACACTATACTTAAAGAACACCCACATTTAAAACATTATGGAAATAGTTTTTTTGCTGGTGTGTGCCAATTCTTTTGGTTATTGGATATGATACAATAACCAACCACTCATTGAAAACCTTCTGTGGACATCCATTCATGTACTATTTAGGTAACAGATAATTAAAGGGGCAGTATACCCTTCTTGTTCAATACAGACTTTGAAGGTAGTAGGTAGGGACATTCAATTATGGAAATATCCCTTATCCCAAAATCCTTGGCTCCAAGCATTCTGGATTATAGATACCATACCTGTATATACAAGCACTAAATTTGCAGGCTTGTACCCAAAATTGAATTTCGAGTTTTGAATATCCTTATATTTTACATTTACATGAAGGAGCAGATTTATTAAAATGTGAGTTTAGAGCTTAATACACAAAAATTCACCCACGCTCTATTCATTCCTGTGGGATTCAAATCCCATAGGAATGAATAGAACATATGTGAGTTCTTGAGTATAAGCTCTAAACTCACATTTTGATAAATCTGCCCCTAAGAGTACATTTTTCTCAGTGTAACGTATTGCTTAACTTGTAGGCTGTATATATAGAAATGATAAAGATTGTATTGAGAACATGACTGATAAAAATGTATTTAGCTGTTTTTGTCAGTCAGACATTTGAAAGCTGAAACACTTCAAATCACTTTGAATATCCCCCATTACCATTTTCATTAGTGCCTCTTGTTATTATCTCACTTTCCATATTGTGCTGATATTAACTAACCCCTGTACAATAGCATGAAAACATATGTTTGATTGCAAATTATGTGAGAATAAAGATAACCGAGAGTCACTCACTTAGCACCAGAGGGATTAATCCAGCTCACTGCCTGACATCACAAGTACAATTATAAGGCTGGAATGTGACATTTCTGAATACGGCTGAATGTACTTGAGGATTGAACAGGCTTTATTGCCTAATTGGGAACAAACACTGTTTGGGAACAAAACAATGTTATAATCTTATTTGGCTTTTAACTTGAATTTAAATCAGCTTTTAACCTGATTTATATAGCATTCTTAGCCAACATTGTGCCAAATAAACCTTCTTTACGGTACAGGTATGTGATCCCTTATCCGGAAACCCATTATCTAGAAAACTCCGAATTACCTGTCTCCCATATTAGCTTGTCTCCCATAGACTCCATTTTAATCAAATAATTCAGAATTTTAAAACTGATTTTCTTTTTCTCTGTAGAAATAAAACTACCTTGTAATTGATCCCACCTAAGATATAAATAATCCTTATTGGACGCAAAACAATCTTATTGGGTTTAATTAATGTTTTATTGGTTTTTTAGTAGACTTAAGGTATGGAGTTCCAAATTATGGAAAGACCCCTTATCCAGAATACCCTTGGTCCAGAGCATTCTGGATAACAGGTCCTATACCTGTAGTAAGGTATTATTTTGCTCGCTCCACCCTATTTAAATTATATCTCTCACATGTTTAGGCATATTTACACTCATTTCCAGGTATCACAGTTCTTTAGGTTGGTGTAAGGTAACTTTTTCATGGGGACTTGAAGAGTATTTTATAATGAATGATATTTTGTAATAATATTCTCCCAGACAATTAGAATTACCATAAGTCAAAGCCTTAGGTTGTAGAATTTGTATGTGTGAGGAATCTAAATTTTGGCAGTGGCGTTTAACATATTTTTTACAAAGCAAGAAGCTTGACAGGTAAAACAGGCAAACTTGCGTTAAATAGTTAGTTTTTGTTTACTTTTAGTATGAAGTAGTCAGTTTTATTCTAAGACAATATACATTTACTAGACATTTTTGTATGGGTTTTGGCTTCAGCTCTTTGTTAAAGGAAAATAAAAACGAAATCGCTTGAAACCATTAGAGGGGAGGTTGCAAGATGTCAGGTCACTCCAGTCATTATAATCACTTACCTGATACAACACTCAGGGGCCTAGCAACAGAAAACTGCACCGGCCTGGGGTACTTTTGTAGTGCACCAGATTGTGATTTTGTCTTCATCCTTCCTCACACTGGCTATGCATGCAAAGTACAGTGAAAAGCTGAGGTTTAAGCAAGAAGCCAGTCTTTTCATTCTATTGCATGTGTCGGCCCGGGGACATTGAAGAAGCAGAAAAGGACGTTTGCTCCAAGGTGCCCATCAGGTAAGTGTTTACTAACATTTAACACCCCCCAGTGATGTCACCTTTCAGTCTTCTTTAAGCAGCTCTCAGTTTGGAAATGCAGCAGCTATATCTTTACAAGGGTTCAATTTACAAAAGGCAGTGGTTTTTACTAAGAGACTGGAAGATAAATAGGAGCTGGCCTAGATAAAGGGAAAAAAGCCCATGCCAACACTTTAGTATGGCTTTCCTTTTAGGTGACTTTGGTACATGACTAAGTACTAATAGCCAAAAAAGAGACACATATCTCAGAAACTAAGGGTAAAAAATCAATTTCCTCAGCAGAAGTATACTGAAATATCATTAATTGACAGGGCTGGAGTTAACGGGCACTGATAATGTAGGAAAGGTGGCCTTCCGTCTAAGAGGGGCATGGTTGAGACATTGATGCAGTAATGCAAGCTTGACTTTACTACACAAAGGGGCAGATTCATCAAAGGACGAGTTTGAATCCCGAAATGAGTAAAATTCTGATTAGATACGATAATTTGAATTTAAAATGCTTATGAAAAAGTCGTAATAGTCACGATAATATCGTATTGACGATCTGAAAGTCACAAAATTTTTGTATCCGAACAATCGCAAACGGCAGGAAAACCTTTCTGCCTTTGATCCTTCTGTGCATGTTTTTGGAAGCCTCCCATAGGAGTCAATGGCACACTACAGCTCCAACCTGGCCAAAGGAAAGTCGCAATAACGAAGCTTTAATGAACCCGAAACATTCATACTCAATGCGACAAATACGATTTTGTCGTGTAAAATTTGTTGCAAAGTATGAAAAAGTTGCACAAATTAGCGAAAAAAACACAGAAAATACACACAGTTCAATATTAGAAAAAACAAAAAATGTTTGTATTCGGAAGCAATCGTACTTTGATAAATGTGCACCAAAATATTTTACTATAATTGCCCCGGGGGATGGAACGCTTTGCTAAATTTGAATTTATGCAAAAACATACTCCATGCACAATATCTAAAACGAAAGGCTTTATTAAGAAGGAATGCATTTAGTAAGTTGTAGAACATTAAAGAATAAAAAAAAAACACATTGATTACAAGAATACATTTAACTCACAGCTGACCCATAAAAATTTAGTTTTAAAAGACACATTTGATCATTTGGCATTCTGTTGAGGCCAGGAATAAGCACATTGGACAACTTCTCAGCTGATTTTTGACAGACTCTTAATTAAGAGGAGCAATAATACTTTCTACTTAAAGGGCACGCAAAGAATAATTCACAGTGGGGCACCAAAACTTTAGGCAGGTGCTTGTGCAATAAAGTAAAATTACCCAGTTGCAGTATACTGCACATGCGCAAGCATATGCAAGGCATCCCAGGGAACTAGATAGTGGCACTCTGTTGAAAATATCCCCAGGCCTGTGAATTTTTTCTGGAGCACTGGTATGGAAAGAAAATGCTCAAGTAATTTAATGCACTTTGAGGTACGTAAAATGTTTGCACCCCACAGTGGATTTGCTGTTCCTTCTGCTTTAACAATTTTGAATGAAGTGCAAAATGTGTGAAAAAGTTTTACAAAGATATACAGTATGTTAAAGAAAATATAAACTTTATTTTGGTATCTGAAGCTGATTAATAGCATTTTCCACTGATACCGTACACTGTACAGTATAAAATCTATATTACTTAGTAAATATAACTTTGCTTCCATGCACCAACTTGAAATGTTTATTTATGGAAATAGTGTGTATTTTTGCTTAATATGGAACTATAAAGCATTACAATGTTCACTTTATTTCTTTAATGTCATTCAAGTTTAACAAGCATGATTAGATCAAATTTCCAATGCTGGTATGTCTAACGTGTGGCGCTGTTGCTAGTTCCACAAATGATTAAGGGCAACAGATCGGACATCTCTGCCCAAATTATTTAGCCATAAGCCAAAAAAGGCATTGATCTTTGATATAAATACAGTACTTCCAAAATGATTCATAAATAAAATAAAGTATTTAGAGGTATATAAATTAAAAAATTACAAAGAATAAAATGTCCAGTAAACCTAAGAAAAACCTAGAAATGCAAGCAGTTCCTGCTGTTCTTCCTACCCTTCATTACTCCAAGAGGAATTTCTGTTGCTCTGTGTTTCCTTATTCATCTTTTCCTTCCCCTGCTTCTGGGCACTGTAAGTGCTCCTATGCCTCATGCAGAAATGGCTCCAGTGCAAGCTCAGCATTCTGCCAGTTATGGAAATTATCTTTATACCATTCAACTGCCAAATGAAAAACAAAAATATATTATTTGAAAACGGTATACATAATCTGTCGACCTCAAAAGAAAAGCCTTTTTCATATAACTCACCTCAACAATTACTGTCTAGAGTCTTAATTTGAATATATTTAGCTGGTATAGCTAACATTATAAAACTGAATACCTACTGTAATTAAGGAATTATATTATATGTCTACATATATGCTTTCCTTCCAGAGGGATAAGGTAATATAAACACTTTCATATGTCATAGTGCAGTCTCTTAACATTGACATCTTCAGTTATAGGGTTATAAAGGGAAAGGTCTGCCTTCAACCCTTTACAAAGCTTATCCCCACTGACTGTCCTGCTACCTCAAAATAGATATAATTATGTATTCCTGTAGACCTGAATGTAAGAACCCACAAATGGATGTACATTTAAAATAAAAATCTGTATTGTATTAGCAAATGTAAAGAATCATTACTAAAGATGTTTGAGAGATTACTGGAGAGGGGATACTTTGGAAATTTGGCGATATAATGAATGAGTGCAAGAGAAGGCTGATAAATGAGTCTACTCTTGGGAATTTCGTAAAGTGTAAAGAATCAGTGCAAGAGATGGCTGTGGAACTGTGGAAGCAACTAAACAAAAGGCATGACAAAAAGAGGAGGATAAGTGTGTTAAGAATGAACTTAGTCTTGTTTTACAACAGCCAGTAAATTTGTCAAACATATCATCAAGCAACACTGGCATTTCCTGGAGGAGGATGCTATTGTGGCACCTTCTGTCTGTGAATGCCGATGTTAGCATTTAAAAGACATTATAACTTGAAAAACCTGTTGGTACCATTTGATGGCATTAATACACAAAAACAGATTTGTCTTAGTAGATGTAAAGAATCATTACAAGAGATGACTTACAGATTCCTGGAATGAGGATACACACTGGAAATTTGGTGATGTCAAAGTGTAAGAGATAGCTGATAAATTAGGACACTCTTGGGAATTGTGATGGTGTAAAAAAATGAAACAGATGGCTCATTGATTCCTGGACAAAGGATACTCTTGAGTATTGTGGAGGTTTGAAGAATGAGCACAAGAGATAGCTCATAGATTCCTAGAAAAACAAATAATTCTGGGAATTGTCAAGGTATATAAAGAATGAGTACAAAAAATATTGCATAGATTCACAAAGAAGGGATATTATTGGGAAATGTTGAGAATTGTTGTTCTTGAAGATGGAATACATTAAACTGTGGAAGAAGCCAAACAAAAGGAATGACTGAAAGCTAAAGATAACCACATTAAAGGAAATCTATAGCCCCAAAATGAATACTTAACCAACAGATAGTTTATATTATGCTAAGTGGCCTATTAAAGAATCTTGCCAAACTGGAATATATATATCAGTAAATATTGCCCTTTTACATCCTTTCCCTTGATCTGCAATTTAGTGATGGGCTGTGTGCTCCCCCAGAGATCACATGACCAGAAATAATGCAGCTTTATCTGTAACAGGAAAGCAAAAGACAAAGGTCTGTTCCTTAATTGGCTGATGTGGCCTAGCATGTATGTTTGCCTTGGTTTGTTTGTGTGCATTGTGAATCCTGTGATCCCAGGAGGCGGCCCTTAATTCTTCAAATGGCAATTTTATATTTAGGAGTACCCAATGGCACATAATACTTTAAAAGTATATTTGTATGAAAATTATTTATTTAGATGAAGCAGGGTTTTAAATATGAGCTGGTTTATTTTTATAGAGACCTACATTGTTCAAGGATTTCGTTTTCCTTTAAGAAGGAACTTCCTCTTTTTCTTTGAGGTACATAACAGCCATTAAATCTGTCAAACATATACTCAAGCAACATTGGCATTTCCTGGAGGAGGATGCTACGTTGGCACCTTCTGTCAACAATGTCAATGTAAGCATATAAGAGAGGTGATAACTTAAAAAACCTGTTGGTGCTGGCTTATGACATTAATACACAAAAACAGGATTGTCTTAGTAGATTTAAATAAACTTAACAAGAGATGACCCACATTCTTGGAGAGGGGATACTAAGAGGAAATTTAGTGATATAAAGAATGTATATAATGTATAGTAGATGTAATGAATCATTACAAATGATTCCTGGTATGAGGATACACATTGAAAATGTGATATAAAAGAATGAATGGAAGAGATAGCTTATAAATTACTGTAGAATACTCATTGAAATTGAGGAATGTAGGAGATGTCTCATAGATTTCTGAACAAAAGGATACTCCTGAGTAATGTGGAGGTTTAAAGAATCAGTGCAAGAGATAGCTCATAGATTCCTGAAGAGAAAATGCTCTTGGGCAAAGGATGCCTCATAGACCCTTGGAGAAGTTACAGTCTTGGGAATTGTCACGGCGTAAAAAATCAGTGCAAGAGATGCCTGAACATAGTATAGTTTCTGGAATTGCGAAAGTGTAAATAAACATTGCAAGAGATAGCACATAGATTCCTTGGTATACTCTTGAGAATTGTTCAGATGTAAAGAATGATTGCACGAGATTCTGAATCTTGCATAGAAGATACTCATGGGAATTGTAGAGAATAAGTGCAAAAGATGGCTGATAGGTTCCTGAAGAGTTCGAATCCCGAATGGGATTGGAAACGAAAATTTCTGAAGATCGCAAATATCATGAAAATGCTTATGAAAAAATCGTATTAGTCACGATAATATCGCATTGGCGATCCGAAAGTCACAAAATTTTCGTACCGTACAATTGTAAACAGCGGTAAAGCCTTTCCGATATTTTCGTGCAAGCGTACGGACGCCCGAACAAATCAGCGAATGAACGCTCCAAGCGTTCGTGATTTGGTAAATGTGCCCCTATATATACAGTCACTTTACTTACTGGTCCTCTGAATACCTTCCTTCCAATGAACCTTAGGTCTCCATCCTAAACTGTGCATTTTTTCTGACTTCATGGAGTAACGAAGATCATTGACAGGTCTAAAAAATAAAAGCATACTTACAATATATATATATTAGAGTAACTTAATAACCACAAGCAGAAAAAAATCTCAAGTGTTTTACATATATAGAAGAAAATGAAGAAGAATAAAAATTTGTACTATTAGAAAATAAGGTGGGAAAAAACTTGGGATATTTTTGTTGTAGTTTATTTACTTTGGAAGAGACCAAAAGGCAGACATTTATGCTTTAACAATAAAATGTGTTCATTTAATTTGCCATAAACTTTTCTCAAGTGATATTTACTAGAATTTTGTACTGGGGTTTTTGCCCTGGAAAAAGTCTACACTCATCTCAGGTAATTACTACTATTTTGTCCTGGTGCTTTGCCTTTAGAGAGGGAGTTATTTAGTATTTAAGAAAATCTTTTTGTCCTATTCTTTATTTAGGAAAAATCTCCTAGACAGGGAAGGGCTCCCATATGCCAATAAATAACATAAATGATTTGTGGGGAATATAACAGGGTTAGGGGTGCTTGGGGCACTGGGGCATTATGCTTTGAAAGTAAAGGATTTCACCTAGTCTAGCATAAAGACGTTTCTGTAAATAAGTGATATAAAACAGCTGAAATCCAATGTATTGGGTGTACAAATAGGTGAAAAAAATGTATGCACATTTTGCCCCTTTTTTCTCCGCTGCATGTAAATGACTAATGAAAATCCACACATGCCAGAAAATTAAGCAAAACAAAAGAAACTACACAGAAGTTTTATACGAGATACAGTATACAAAAAACGTAGTAACTGAAACTGTGTAGGAGTATTTAAATATTATTTAAATATTATTTTAAGTTAATAATTTTCCATTCAGTTAAAATGAAGAAAAAGAACATTTTTATGTGAATGATTGCAAATAATACAATGTACAATACTTAGATAATATAAAACAATATAATACAATATAAAAAACACACATAGCCAATCTTTGATGTAAATACATTACATACAGATAGTAATAATAAAATCACTGTATCCATCAAAATGCAATGGACTCTAAATTCTGCAGAAAATAAATACATAACACAGGACCTATAAAAATTATTTGGTAGCTTGAGGAGCCTACATATCTCATAACGGTGCTTTGAGGGCCCATAGCTAATTAAATTTATTAGCAGTGTTTCGGGCATAGCCCAAACTTTGTTTGCCTTTGGTTGCCTAAAGTTATTAAAGAAATCTACGTGCTTTTTGCATTTAATTAATAGTTATTTATTATCACTAATTAAAAGTTTGCATAAGTAAAAGGTAGTCAATTAAATTGCAACAACAAGGGGGCGCCATTCAAACATATAAGCAGAAAGGCTAGGAGGTAAAATTAGGTACTCGCAAACACTTAAAGAAACCCCTAATATTGGAGGAAAGCAGGGCTCATTTACAAAAATTCATCAAGGTGTAATCATTTAATAATTTACATGTGTGTTCGTCAACCAAACATTGTATTCTGCCTACAAATACCACACCTATAAGTGCTGAGGCATATGTACTAGCTTCATAAATATGTCTCAACAATAATAATAAGCAATTTGCAATTCACTTCTAACCAGCAGCATGGTTCAGTTTTTGTAAGTAAGAAAGGTAAGGTTGAGGAAGCACAGTCAAACCACTTCAAAAACTAAGAATTTTATTTTTTTTTATGGTTCATAGATGCCTGAAAGGCATACTGGGAATTGTGAAGATGTAAAGAATCAGTGCAGGAAATTCCTGAAAAAATTATTCTTTTCTAAATTGTGGAGGTGTAAAGTAACAGTGCAAGAGATAGCTGCAAATTTCTGAATAGAGGACACCTTTGGGAATTGTGAAGGTGTGTAATGAATGAGTGCAAAAGATGGCTGATAGGTTCCTGGAAAGGGGACACTGTTGGAAATTGTAGACGTGTAAAGAATATTAAGGGTGTTGGAAGCCATCTCAGAACTCCACAACTGTAAAGGCATGTTCATTCATACATTTTACAAAATTATTTCTTATATACAGTGGTGTGAAAAACTATTTGCCCCCTTCCTGATTTCTTATTCTTTTGCATTTTTGTCACACTTAAATGTTTCTGCTCATCAAAAACCGTTAACTATTAGTCAAAGATAACATAATTGAACACAAAATGCAGTTTTTAAATTAAGGTTTACGTTATTAAGGGAGAAAAAAAACTCCAAATCTACATGGCCCTGTGTGAAAAAGTGATTGCCCCCCTTGTTAAAAAATAACTTAACTGTGGTTTATCAATTTAAATTTTCAATTTCAATATCAATTTCTGTAGTCACCCCCAGGCCTGATTACTGCCACACCTATTTCAATCAAGAAATCACTTAAATAGGAGCTACCTGACACAGAGAAGTAGACCAAAAGCACCTCAAAAGCTAGACATCATGCCAAGATCCAAAGAAATTCAGGAACAAATGAGAACAAAAGTAATTGAGATCTATCAGTCTGGTAAAGTTTATAAAGCCATTTATAAAGCTTTGGGACTCCAGCGAACCACAGTGAGAGCCATTATCCACAAATGGCAAAAACATGGAACAGTAGTGAACCTTCCCAGGAGTGGCCGGCCGACCAAAATTACCCCAAGAGCGCAGAGACAACTCATCCGAGAGGCCACAAAAGACCCCAGGACAACATCTAAAGAACTGCAGGCCTCACTTGCCTCAATTAAGGTCAGTGTTCACGACTCCACCATAAGAAAGAGACTGGGCAAAAACGGCCTGCATGGCAGATTTCCAAGGCGCAAACCACTTTTAAGCAAAAAGAACATTATGGCTCGTCTCAATTTTGCTAAAAAACATCTCAATGATTGCCAAGACTTTTGAGAAAATACCTTGTGGACCGACGAGACAAAAGTTGAACTTTTTGGAAGGTGCGTGTCCTGTTACATCTGGCGTAAAAGTAACACAGCATTTCAGAAAAAGAACATCATACCAACAGTAAAATATGGTGGTGGTAGTGTGATGGTCTGGGGTTGTTTTGCTGCTTCAGGACCTGGAAGGCTTGCTGTGATAGATGGAACCATGAATTCTACTGTCTACCAAAATATCCTGAAGGAGAATGTACGGCCATCTGTTCGTCAACTCAAGCTGAAGCGATCTTGGGTGCTGCAGCAGGACAATGACCCAAAACACACCAGCAAATCCACCTCTGAATGGCTGAAGAAAAACAAAATGAAGACTTTGGAGTGGCCTAGTCAAAGTCCTGACCTGAATCCTATTGAGATGTTGTGGCATGACCTTAAAAAGGCGGTTCATGCTAGAAAACCCTCAAATAAAGCTGAATTACAACAATTCTGCAAAGATGAGTGGGCCAAAATTCCTCCAGAGCGCTGTAAAAGACTCGTTGCAAGTTATCGCAAACGCTTGATTGCAGTTATTGCTGCTAAGGGTGGCCCAACCAGTTATTAGGTTCAGGGGGCAATTACTTTTTCACACAGGGCCATGTAGGTTTGGATTTTTTTTCTCCCTAAATAATAAAAACCCTCATTTAAAAACTGCATTTTGTGTTTACTTGTGTTATCTTTGACTAATAGTTAAATGTGTTTGATGATCAGAAACATTTTGTGTGACAAACATGCAAAAGAATAAGAAATCAGGAAGGGGACAAATAGTTTTTCACACCACTGTACTCTGATAATGCTGTAATATAGAATACAATCATTTGCAATTTTCCTATGGTGCCAAAATGTCAGGTTGAGGAAGTACTCATAAACCACTTACTTCTCAAAAACTAAAAGATTTTTTTTAATTCATTATTTAAAAAGCATCCCCCACAGATGTAGGGATACATCCATGGTAGTTACCCGTCACATGGTAGTTTACAGTTGAAAAAGGAATCTTCCTGTAAAGAAGTGCCTTAAATAAAAGTGCTTTACAAATAATTATTATGTGTTTTGTCTAGAAATGATGTATGTGAAAAGATCAAATGATTCATATGAAGCCACAAATAGAAGAAATAAAATATATCCTTACCGGTCGTTCACATAAACAATCCAGTTTTCAATTTCTGATTCTGATGCTGTGTTTTTCATCTAGGCAAAGATAAAACCAAATATTAGCTCAAATAATGATTATTTAAAATTACTTGTCAACTTAAAATACTGGTGTTTTATTGGCATAGCTTTTATAAAACAGACACAACATCATAGTAATATAGAGCTATAAAACAGTAATATAGAACAAATGCTTAATCAGATACAGAACAACAGGCAGGTTATAGCGAGAAAGAATAATTAGTACCTCTGGGGCATCAGTACTAAAAGCATGCAGGATCACTCAGTTGAGAGTCATAAACTGCACAAAGTGCAGAGAAGCACCAACAAATCAAAGAACAATCCAAATTGGTTTCATAAGCTATATAAAGTGTTATATTAAGTAGGCCCTTAAGAAGAGAATATAATCCAATAAAGGATGTATATAGACAAAAAGAAAGGGGGATTGATCAATGCACAATCCCTGGTTATTCTGCAGGAAGAATGGCCAAACTTCCATGTGGGTTAGCACCCCCACACCCATCCCTTTAATGGTGGTCTTAAGCCTTGTTGGGCAAGTGGGGTGAGGATTAAGCCTGTAGAACCAAGCTGTGGTCCTGGCAATCTCTCTTTATAAAAGCTGAAGGCATGGGAGTGACTAAGCCCTCTGACTCAAACCAGCCCCCAGGTCAAGAAAAGCAACAGTGCACGGGAGTGCCAGCCTTTGAAAAATATGAGGTAAATAGATAGGACCACCATACGGGGTTTACCTTGACGTGGTATGGTGGCTTACCAATCTTATGATCATAATTTTGTAAATACATGCACTAGCATAGATAATTTACTTATGAAACAGGGGACCAGGGAATGTGCATTGATCAATCCCCCTTTCTTTTTGTATGCTTTAATTTGGCCAGATCAGTCGCACTTCCATTGTATTTGTATACTCTATTTAGCCTTGAAGTGCTCCCACAACCCCTTTCTGTGTATATAGACATATCTATAGGTAGAAGTTCCGTGCATACTGAGGTATGCAGTACATATTAATGAGATGATCATAACTTTAGAACTCATGTACGGTACGTCCGCAAGTACAGTTGCGATTTCCCAGAAGTCCGCTGCACACCACTTCATCAAAAAGGTTTTTTTTTTTGTTTTTTTAAATCGTGCTGTATTGCATTACTAACAACATGAGACACAACAAGATCAACAAGAGACAGAACAAGATCAAAGAGCAGCAGAAAGGAAGGGGCTAAAGATAATGTTTTGGAATAAGACATGGTACCCCACATTACTAAAATACCCCAAATCTAGAAAACCCAAGGTTCCAAGCAATTTTCACTTTTTCAATCTTTACAGCTTTGATGCCAGTGACTTACTGTTTGGATTAGTTCTCTGGCTAGCTGAGATACTGAGATTTCAAAACTTGCCCCAATGTTGTAAACTTCTCCAATTTCACCTCTTGTGAGGATGGTGATTAACGCGTCCACCACATCCGAAGCATAAAGAAAATGTCTGGTCTGCCTTCCACTCCCATGAATGCAGCTTTTTTCCCAGTAAACATCCATAAATTAAAAAAAAAAAAAAAAAAGACCGTATTGGTTAGGGACCAACTTTTTTTCCCCATATGTGCATAATGAGTACATTTACTTTTCCAGTAAAACGTATGTAGGTGTCTGAAGCAACTTCGGCATGGCAATATAGAACAAAAAGTCATTTCAGGAGCCCAGGTGTTCTATGCAAGATGAATTTAAAGGGGAACTCCAGCTTCTGAACCAAAATGTGTTAAAGAATATATAAAGAGTATATCACAGGAATACTAATAAATACTATTTTTTATATGCTGAAATCCAGCAAAACAGTTCTTCATTTGAAATCCTGGCAGGGGAGGAGGGACTAAAACACTGATGTTACAAATTGTAACAATTTCTCCACAGCTTACAGACAGCATTGCAGGAACTATATAATCCACAATGCATTGCCCTGTGATATTCCTTTCCTTACTGACATCATGTTTGCAGGGAATTGTGGGATTTGGAAAATGCAGGCTGAAGGCAAGCTGAGGAGTCAACTACTGTTACAATTTTTTTTTGAGTCTCAAAGTAGCCTGATGAGCAGGAGAGCAGGGGGCAAGGCTTAGGTAACTGTTCCAAACCATATTATTACATTAAATATAATGAAAAATCCATATTTTTTAACTGGTGTGTGTTGCAAAGTTTTTTTTTTTTAAATATTGTTTACAGTTGTGTTTGGGTGGAGTTCCCATTTACGGCTAATATACACTAGACTAGAAGGTCCTAATGCTAGTAACTCAGATCCAATAAAGACAAATAATTCTAGTAGTTGTAGTTCAGTAACTGCTGTAATTCCCATATATTTCACCCCAAACCCTCTCTGCCTTTAGTACAGGTATGGGATCCCTTATTTGGAAACCCTTTATCCAGAAAGTTCAGAATTACAGAAAGGCCATCTCCCATAGACTCCATTATAAGCAAATAATTCAAATTTTTAAAAATGATTTGCTTTTTCTTTGTAATAATAAAAAACAGTACCTTGTACCTGTACTTGATCACAATTAAGATATAATTAATCCTTATTGGAGGCAATACAAGTTTACTGGGTTTATTCAATATTTGATGATTTTTAGCAGACAAGTTATGGAGATCCAAATTATGGAAAGATCCCTTATCTGGAAAACAGCAGGTCCTGAGCATTCTGGATAATAGGTCCCATACCTGTACTGTATATCTTTTAGAATTCTCTGCCACCTATGCTTAGCTTGATGTTCAGAGATTTTCAGCGTTCAAGGGGCTTATAAATGCCAAACATTAAATTATTAGTTTACCCCCTTGTTAACTAACTTGATTTTCTGACTACAGTAGATCTCACAGCGGATATTTTTAACTAGCATGAGCTGCACAGCACAGCTATTCACCCAGGCAGAAGTGCTGTATGAATAAGCACTCTTGCACTTTTGCCCACAGGAATTGTAAATGATCCCTTATGAATTTTTGCTTTCAGTGTAAATATATTGAGGTTGTTTTTGGAAAGCTAATGGCAACCTAGGCTGAAGCTAAATTTATGCTCATATTTGTGCAGCGAGCAAGGCACCTGTCTCCCAAAGTTATTACAACACTGACATTGGACTCTTAAAATGTGAAACAACATATTCAAAGTATATTTTCTGCTTTAAGAGACACATCAAAGTAAAAATAAAATACAGTCACACGAACATTTTAAGTTAAAGGTCACTGTACTTACCATTTTTGGTTGCGTTGCAACAAAGATATGAATTTTGGGATTACCTAAAATTGAGAAATACAAGTAAATATATTTGAATTAGAGTTTAAAGGCATTTCTACCCTGTGACCCCCAGCTGCTAAACTAGTCTCCCTGGGCAGAAAGACTGTTCTTTGAATAACGGATTGGCCAGGCTACTCTACACTAAGCCATGGCAGAGCCATCTTGGCAGTGCTCCCAGTGCTATATGCACTGCCATAAACTTTGAATATCCAAAGAATGTCTCTGCATCTGGCTAGGTTAACCTCCCAGAGATACCTCACCAAAAGAATATTTTCCGTTTATGGACAACATTTCAACAAGGCAAGCATCAGCATTAAAGATAGATATGCTTCAACAGCACAATGAAACACAGGAGAAAGAGTTAATTTTATTTAAGCAAAGAAAAACTGTAACAAATCCATTTGCAAGCTCCATGTACACTTACATTTGCCAAGGGTTTCTTGGCAACGGATAGGTTTGATAAGTTTCACTACAAAAGTGAATCAAGGTCACATATTTGAAAGCACTGACAGGCAACTTAAACATCTTGTGTGAAGAGAGCCAAGAATGACATATGACTCTTGGGTATCAGCATTAAATAAGAACTAAAGCCTAAAAATATGCCTTAAAAAAAACCTGTATTTTACATACTGTACTTTCCATACCAACTGACGGGTTCAGCAGCCCTATAACACTAGGCCTAGTTGTCAACAGCAGCTCACAATCTTGGATCATGTTAGCCCATCGTTGTGATGTTAAAAAGATTTACAGCTAAAAGATTTGAAAAGATATAAGGTTTACCCAATTCACATGGCTGCTATGAAGACTTAAAAAGAAAAAAGGAAATAACAAGAAAATATTGTTTGTGTTGTTTATCCTAGAAATCTAAACGCATCAAAAACATATTTAAAATGCTATGGGGGTTAAATGTCACATGTGAAAAAAGCCTTCAATGTTAACTGCATTTCAGTAAATTAGCTCATGAAAAGTAACAAATAGTAACAATAAGTAACAAATAGTAACAATAGGTTGAGGCCAAACAGACTACTTTGTATAACTTTGTAAAAGTAACAAAAATGGTAAGCAGGGCCCTTGTAGATACTGCCAGTCTCTTGTAGATACTGCCTTGCCTCGTGGCAGGAGCGGCCATTACTCCAACAGTAAAAACCTTTTCAACAGGAGCTCAATGCTGAACATACTTTTCAACTACTGGCCTATGTTTTTTGTTATTTCTGGCAAAAAATGAAAATTAAACCAGTTTCACTTGAGAAGTCCTCTGATAATAAAGCTGTTCAAAGGCTGTAAATTAGACTTGAGAGGGGTTTGTTTGTTCAAAGGCGTATAAGAAGCTCTAAACAAAAGGGGTGTTGGACCTTCAGAGAAAAAAATCCAGTTTTCCAATAGTGGTTGTAAGAAAATATGGATTTTTTTAAAAAATTAAAAGAATAAGTAGAATGCATTTCAACATAAGTTTGTGTTCTTTTTTTTATACTGTCTCTTTAAGTGTGGCCTCTGGTCAGCCTACAAAGATGGTTTCCTTTCTGAATTAAACAGTTTTCCTGAGTTTAGGTTTATTTGGAACTTACCTTCTCTGGATACTGATGTGGTCCATAAACATTGCTACTTCGGGTAATTACAACTGGAAACTTGGAAAAAAAAAAGAGAAAGTACATTTATATACACAAAGGGTTCTCAAAGTGTAAACTATACACTGTACATAGTTATTAGTGCTGTGATTTATGTACAGTCCAAGAAATACTTTTTCATTAACAAACTTTCTAATCTCGTTTTGTAGGCTCTGTATAAGAAATTGTCAGTGGAGAAAATAAGTGCACATAGAAAATGAGCCCTACTATTCACAATATTGCTAATTAGCTAGGAACTGTAAAGTAGCACTGCCCTTTTCAGTATAAATATCAGTTTATGTAGTCACATTCTGCAGTACCAGAATGCCACAAACAAAAAACCACATGAATGGGAGGTTAGTTTCCATGGTTGAAAAGAAGACAGAAAAATTAATATCTCCAATTTTGATCCTGTGCCAGCAACATATTTTGAACTGATGTGATTATACCTGGATATTGCTCTGTATGAACTGCAGTGTATGAATTCAACATGAATCCATACTCGCATACTAATAATACATTAGGTCAACTGGACTTCAATTGAGGAGCAAATGGGTTATTTAGAGCAATATAGAGTCATCTACAAAGGTAGATGCTGCAAAGCCTTACATTACTCTGCTTTGAATTAAGACATATGTATACTGGTTTTCTATGCAACAGCATCTGTTATAAAGGTAATGGCATTTAATATAACTGTAACACAAATGTTGCTCCTGTGATTTAACGCTGGACAGATCATACATTTTAAAAGCTAAGGAGAACAATTATCATTATGAAAAAACTAAACGACAGCTGGAAAACAGCAGGGTGGTTTGGTAGACTTTAGTCTATACATACCAGCAATATTAACCATTCCCTCACAGTGTGCAACATATGGCTATTTGATGCTTCATTTGCACGCGTGCCCTTTTCAACAGCTACGACTCCCTTTGCTAATACATCCTGGGCTGTCTCTGTGCCCTTACCTTGTGTTGTTCCCAGAAAGACAGTACAAAACTTTCTGCAGCGGCTTTCGATGAGGCATACGGGTTGGTTGGCCGTTTTGGTGAAGATTCATCAAATTCCTAAATGAAATATTACAATACAGCAGTGAATATGAATGACAGACATAACTGAAAATATTAAAATTCTGGCGCCCTAGGTAATCTTGGCAAGTGGCCCCCCACCTCCACTAACAATTTTTGTGTTTGTTTCTTCCTTTAAACTATTTTCAATCCACACTCTGAATTCACCCATTTTAGGGAACTCTCTCTAATAAGTAGTTTCTCTCTTTCTTTCCATGTTCTGTTTTTTTCTAGTTATAATTAGCACCAATATCTGTGCTTGTCTCTGCTCTTCTTTTCTTCCTCATAAAGGCAAAAGACAAGCAGTATAAATCAAACTATCAGCAGATCAGAATAGCACAGGGATAGGAAGCTGAAGAAGAAAGAAATAAAAGGCTAGAGCATAAACATAAACTGCACAAAGCAAAAGACAGCGCAAAACTGTCTAAAATCATAGAGTTGACACAGATCTGCCTAGACAAAACTTGTGATAGTAAAAAGAGCCACTGAGTTAAAAAGAGGTGGCTTCTGAGACAAATTTGGGGTAAGAAAACATAAAATACTAATACTAACCACATATTATGCACACTCAAACTCTTACATAAAGTAAAATAGCTCTTACTTCATTAAGGCTACCTCCATACACTTCATCTGTACTTATATACACAAACTTTTCAACTCCAGCTCCATGGGCTGCATTTAAAAGGATGCTTGTGCCGTAAGTGTTCACATAGGCAAATTTAAAGGACTGCAAAAATGAAAGATCTAGAACAAAAACCCAAACAAAGTTTCATTACACAAAAATATAAGGGAAAATATACACTCGAGTCTAAGCTATATTTAATTAATCTAAACTTTGGATGGCAATGCATTAAGAAATGGAGGATTTTGAACACTGTAGGCAGAACTGCTGCCCTTAAAATAAAGGAAGGAAGGATTGTCTTACTAATGCAATAACTAAGTGACTGTTACTTCAAAATGTCTCAACATAAAAGACTTGATGATATTATCAATAATATATGAACACAAAGTTTAAAAATAATCATATACATGATAATGTAATAAAAGGTCCAAAGTTTGCCCAGTGTATATCTCATAATAATCCATAGCAACCAATCACATTTGCTTTCAAACAGTGGACAAATATAGACTATCTGCTGACTGGTTGCTGTGGGTTACTAGATAGGTAGCCTGCTTTCCACCCTTCATTACATATCCCCTATAAATGACACTTACAGAAGTTATTAAGTGTATATGAATATAGGATGTGGGTTTGCCATGGTATGCAAAAAGCAATATAATAAAAACATGAAAGAGTTCAAAGAAGGGCAAAGGAATGCTTGTGTGTTGGAAGACTTAATTATTTAGAATATATCTTGCAGAATTTAGGTTGTTTATAAATAAAACCACACTCAAGTGGCATTTGTGCAGGATATACTGTAAACCTGCGACAACATAGCTCCCATAAAAACTATTATTGACCTTAGTGAATTTCACATGCAGGTAAACTTCCCCTCCTCAGTCTGTGAGAATAAGCACCTTTGATAAAGCTAAACAATCATGCTTTTATTACTTTATATAACTGAAAAAAAGTTAAAAAAAATAATAAGTAAAAATACAGTCTTACCTACATGGGTCTGTGCTGCAAAATGCAAGATGATATTAAGATTTTCTTTTTCAAAAACAAGTTTTATGAAGTCAGGGTCACAGATATCACCCTGTGGTAAAAAAAAAAACAGAAATTAAAGCATTATAACTTTTAAATATATTCTATATTATATTTAGTTATATTATTCCTGGCCTATTTTATATTCCCTTTTGGATTGGAAACCAAGTCCCGTACCACATGGCTGACAAGTCTGAAAGGCTTACTGTACTCCTGTATGGCTAAGCAAGCAGTGCGGGATCTTACATCTGTTTTCAAGGTTTTTTTTACACCAGAGTAATGCCTAAATTTTCACTGATATTTTACACCACCTCAGCCTGGTATAACGAATTGATGCCAGAAGGACAAATTCAGTAATAGTTCAAGCGTATACTACTTTAAAAGTAAAATTGTATGTATGTATGGCTACACATAAAATAAATGTGTATAATTTTACAGGCGCTACTGTGGAAGACACTTTTGAATAAGCAAAATTTTTTATTTCAGGGTCTTTTTCTTTACTCCAAACACATAACAAGAGAGATACTAACTGAATTATAAATAAAATCATTTACTAGTCTGTAAATAAGTAATAATTACAAAAAAATGCATGTTCTACCAGAACTTTTTCAGTTCCAAATATTTTGGAAACAGCAAGCCATACTGTAACCTATGTCAATGCTAATGTTGGGGGTTCTCAGCCTTTATACACAAAGCCCTCACTTAGGTTTAGTAGCCAGCCTCACCTTTCTAAAACATCCCTACTAAAATTACAATTATGTTTGCATGTGTCTGCAAATATTACTGGCAAATAGACAGGCATTTATGTAGAACAAGGAGTCCACTTAGGTCTCAGCAGAAATGCAAGTAAGCCACACAGGAAAATGCCTTGTCTTAATGGACTACTTGGTTTTTCTGTATTACAAAGAATGACTTGTGCATACAAGTTTAGTTTTCAAAGAATATTATTGTTGTGGCAGTGCCCGGGGTTATTAGTGGGCCAAAAAACACATGCCCAAAACATGTTCAAGCCCATTTAGTTATTTAAGATACAAAGTAGCTGTGACATAGATACTCTATGAGGCTTATTTATCACTTATATATTTTTCTTTAATGAAAATAAACCTGAAATTTTACCAAACTTGAAGATTTGCTTATTTATTAAAAAATATGAATATAAAAAACTCAATCAAATTTAATAGTGAAAAAACTAAAATTAATCGATTTGCATGTTACTTGTCAATTTCAATGGGTCTACAATATCTCAAACAATTAAAAAAAAAACTCCCACTGACTTCATGTACTGCAAGCTTTTGAAAGGTGCATTTTATTAATTTTCATACAAACAAAAACATAAAATAACACATTTTACAGTGCAATGAGGAAAATGTATTGGACTTTCTTTTCCAGGTCTATCTTACTATGCAGCTAGGAGCAGGATCGATCAGTTTCCCTCTAGGTCACACCAAGGGCCCCAAACTTTGTCAAATTTATCAGGTGCGCCTCTAGTCTCGTATGTGAGTTTATACAGAGGAGCTACCGCATTCATTAGATTCTTCCAGGCTGTAATGGTGGGCAGGGTAGAGCCCATCCAATGCATTGCGACTGTTTCTTTTGCATAGAACAGGAGTATTCTGTAGCGTATCCGGGAGTTTTTTTGAGCAATTATTCTGTCTAGGACTCCTAGTAAGCAAGTTTCGGGAGCAGTCACAGTAGGGAAGGCTAAGTTATTTAGTGACTGCTGACCAGAACTTAGCGATATGGGGACATGCCCAGATCATATGGAAAAAGTCAGCAGGGCTGGCTGCACAACTGCAAGCTTTTAGATGCCAAACTTTTAGATTTGATTTTTTCACATTTTTTTGCACTTAAAAATATTAAACATGATAACCATAATTCAGATTTTGGGAGTTTCTGTGCAAAAAAAAATCTCTGAAAAAGTTCAAATTTAAACGTTGATAAATCAACCACTACAACTGAATTCTGTTGTCTCTTTAACCTTTACTCTCTCTTCTATGCCAGCTCCCTCTTGATTCTCTAGTTATGCACTGAAATAAAGTAAAGGACACAGCCCTCAACTCAAAGGATAAAATAGGTCAATTTTTTAAAGTAAAAAAAGATGATTGCACTTAAGACAAAATGTTAGAATAGCATTCGCGCACACTGACAAAGGAGATGTCTAAACTCAAGGTCTGTCAATTTAGAAGCAGTGAAATCATAGGTTAGCTACTGCAATAGTAAGGGGCCTATTTAATAGCCTTTGTAATACGAAATTCGCAGAAAAAGTGGTGTAAAAAGCTATGTAAAATGAGTGACAAATTTCAATGTTTAAACGCCATTATATTACGTAAGTTTCGTTGGAAGAAAAAACACAAAATTACACCATTTTTACACAGTGAAGCTGTTTTGTTTTTTTTTACAAAGCATAATAAATAGAACCCTGAGTTCCCATATTTGTTGCTGAAGGCAGTGTTAAGCTGGAGAAACAGTTTAAATTAGTGGCCCAAACTATTTGGCTTTTGCACCACCTCAAAGCCTGGCCAAACATCTGCAAGTAATGATATGGCTTAGCCTTGCGTTGTAAGAGCATTGGACAATTTTTTTTACAAAAATGGCTTAAAAGTAAGGCATGTATAATAACAATAAAATTATTAGCTCCCTAACAATGGGGGCCTGTGCTATGCCTTTGTACTTATCTATGTCCCTGTGCACTTGTCATTTTGTACAGCACATGTCATTTGTCAGCCTGATACAGGTTTAGTGTGTATTTTTCTGTCTTTATATAGAGAGATTTTGGTGCTGTCACATAACATACCTGTATGAACTTATAGTTTGGATGACTGGAGATAGATTCCAGATTCTTCAAACTGGCACAATAATCAAGCTAAAGGGAGGAAAAAGAAGAGAACAATTACTTTGTTTTATGTTGACACCTTGCCTATATGTCTGGAGGAGCATTCAGGACAACTGGTTTCCAGATGACGAATCCCATACCTGTACAATATTTTATCTTGGATATAGAATAGAAAATCACTGGACAATCCATGTGAATATGAGGAGCTTAGGTGAGAACAAAGGAGACTTTTAATAAGTTATATAAAAAAGAAGCAGCAGATACTGCCATGGCTACCCCATGCCAACGCAGTAATTTTGTTTGTATAAACTATAGTAGTGTTTCTGAAGCAAACACATCAGTTTTACCAATGCAGGGCAACAGTACATTATATTTAATTACTTTTTAGGTGATGTTTCTGTAGTTAAATCTTGAGAAGAGTTAACACTTGACCTTTGCTTTTAAAGTCTCACAATAAAATGAATCTAGATTTCCTACTGAAACGATTTTATCAAGTCACATACCAGGCCACATGAATGCCACGCTTCAGCATAAGTAAGTTAGCTACTGTACTATCTTCCCAATCTTCAAAAAATTTGAATTAATATATAACATAATTCTGTACATGGGTCTTAATCTAAAAGGAGTTATCGCCTGAAATTCCTCTTTTGTGGACAACACAGAAAACCTATAACAAATCCAAAGGAATTTTGAAGTAAATAATTTAAAAAAAAATTGACTGTTTGAGAACTGCACATGGCTGTTTAACAGTGTATACAAAAGGAAATAAGATTTTTAAAAAGGTTAACTGATAATAAAGGTATCCATTTTGTTCTTTTTGTTTCCCCAAAGACAGACAGCTATAACCCAATAACTGGAAGGAAACTTGATGCTGTGTGTAATATGGAAGCAGAAAAGTTTTTATTGACATCTGCAGCAGATCTGAGAGTTCTGTAAATTCATCAGAATGCGTTTACCTGTTTGAGCACTCAAATACCATTCTGATTTGCTGGGCAGTCTTTTGAGTAAAAACATATAGAGAAAAGTTTGAATTTCTTCTGCTCAAATGGTATAAAGGTATGGGACCAACTATCCTGAATGCTTGGGTTTTCTGGATAAGGGATCCTTTCTTAATTTAGATCGCTATACCAGATAGTCTGCTAAAAATCATTTAACATTAAATTAACCAAATAGGATTGTTTTGCCTCCAATATTGATTCGTGCAGCTTAGTTAGGATCAAGTACAAGATATGGTTTTATTTTTACAGAGAAAAGGGAAATCAATTTTAAAAATTAGAATTATTGGTGCAAAATGGACTTGAATGGGAAATGGCCTCATAATTTGAGCATTACAGATCCCATACCTGCATTTACCAGTTTAGACATGACCTGTTTGAAGAAGACCATCTTAAATGACACATTCCATTTTAAAATTGACATCTCTGCTCTTTGATTAAATATAATTCTTACCTTATCAAGGTTAATAATAAGATAGTCAGGGTAGTTTTCAACCAGGGATATTATCATGTGAGATGCTCTAAAAAGAAACAAATAAATAAGTCTTATAAATGTTATTTTCGTTTATATTATAAAATTAATTTTGTATGCGCAATGTCAAACTGTTGCATACTCTGTAAGCTAGGACAATCTCATATTGGCAAATAATTGTGGCTCTGTACTTTTGTCAACTCATGTGACAATCACATATTAGTGTGTGCACTCTAAACACAGTTATGGGATTTATTATTTGAAATACTTAAAGTCTTGTGTGTTCTGGATAAGTGTTTTGGGGTTTTTTTGTAATTTAGCATGTGGCAAAAATAAATAATATTCAAATAAAGCGGAAAGTAAAAGAGATTGCATGGATTCCAGCTTGTATGTAACATTAAATAAAATACACCAAGTCCTGAAAAACATAATATATGCCCCTAAGGATAGAGATTTTGTTGGACTGTACTGATAAACATCAGAGAAAAATTCAAAAATGCTCCAATACTTTCACATGCCAGGAAATGTCTTTACTTGAACACACACAAGACCCTCACATGACCAAGCAAAAAAAGGATGACGAAAGAACATGATTGTTACAAAGCCAGCATTTATCCAAAAGGAAAAGTCCTTTCTTACAAAAAGTTTGCACTATTTGAATCCAAAGGCTGAGGACAGGGGCGGATTAACCATTAGGCATACCTAGGCTATATCCTAGGGGCCCATTTATCTTTTCTAAATTATTTTTCAGCTCTACTCTTCCGTATCTATCTTACTTTTTATTTGTGCTGGCCAGCATGTGCGTGCCCAAGGCCTTAGCTCTCTCTGTCATGTGTTGGGTTCAGCGCACACCAGTGATGTCACCATTGCATACCGAACCCAACAAGGGAGCTTGCACACAACGGAAGGGGGGGGCTTTAAAAAAGTGTAGCCTAGGGGCCACACATATGATTAATCTGCCACTGGCTTAGGGGAAATTTTAGAAATCTTCTAAACTGTGTTCAGAATAGTTTGCACTGTATGCTCTTAATTTGTTTTTAAGTAGCTTTTGAGTTTAAAAAAAAAAAAAAAAATTATGGTGGTGACACAAGGAGGGACCGTAGATACATTGTGCATCACGTCTGTAGGGAGGATCCCGGGCTCTGTGAAATTGTAGTACCCCCTCCTCAGCCACTTTAGACTTCAAATTTGGCCTACAGTTAAGTGAGCGGACCCTTGAACATTTTTGTGGGGGAAGCCTGGTAAGATCAAGGATACTGGTATGCTACTAGAGGAACTTACTATTATTGATTCAGGTAGGTGGCAGTACTCAGAGCTACTGCTAAAAATGCTGATCAGTGTGATCAATAGTGTCCACCTCAAGGTAAGAATATTGAGGAAAGATCTGCGACTTCACCAAACATGCAGATCTTTTAGCGTGTTGCCAGCTTTAGTGTGGGTCATTCATTATATATACTTTCTATTTTCCTAGCAACAGTGGACACAAGGGAACTCTCAAATGTGGTTGTAGCTCAATGCTTTCCACAGGCAGCATCAATAGATGCAGAACACATGCACCTAAACATCACATGTAGACAATTTTTTATAACATGCCAACAATGCCGATTTTCAGCACCAACAGCAGTCCATTTGCTCTAAAGTGCACATCAGCTCATCTTACCCTCATGTCTGTAATTACACAGAAATTATCGCCCTGCAAAAAAGATGTACTGGGGGTAAAAATCTTGGTAACTTGCAGCCAAAACTACACTTGTGGTCATAGACAATCCATATAAGTTTAGGTATAATGGACTGCAAGTATCTGTTGCACCGCGTTTGGATGTATTTTGAGATGACGTGCATGCAATGGGGAATTATACGTTAGCATTGCTCGGGCTGTCTTTTAAGAGCGAATATCAGCTCCCTAAATAATTCTATGTTGTTATTCCTTTTCACACCAAGATATTGTAGCCAGGACAGAATCAAAGCAATGATGGACCCAGGGCAAAGACCCACATCATATTTGTGGCAGTACTAGTCACTACATAGGCATAACTGCAGAGGAGTGTAAGAGGCCCAGTAAGGTCCTAATTAATAAGCAATTTCAATATATCTTGGTAAAATATGTTAAATTTCAAAGTTCTGGGGCCCAGTAATATCTAGTTATGCCACTAGTTACACCGGTTTACATATTAGGGCTGTCTGCTCAAAAATCTATAACCTAAATAAATGGAACATCCATACTTGCTTTCACAAAACATCCGGCTCTTTTAGATTGCACCTCCTGTGGAGAAGGCAAGACAGTTTCCTTAAAAGGACAGTGATATATTCTAGGTTAGTCAAACTGTGTCACTATGTCTTCATAAAGCTGTTCAGCACTAATGGATTTAAGTAGGTTAGACAAGGATGGTTCCATTTACATGTTCATGTTTCCTTTAAAAAGCTGTTAAATTATCTAAGAGACATTTGATTAGACTGGCGTACATAGTAACCTTCACCCTAGTTTCAGAGAAAAGTATTTTACCAAGCATAAATTTAAAGATGTGTTTAGCTTATAAGTTGGGACTTAAATGACTTACCATATGGGAGCATTCAAAGGAATGTAATGCTTAAAATATAAGAGGAGCACTTTAGTGTTAGCTTTTGCACCTTTATTGCCAGTAAACAATGAGACAAAATTTAAAAGTTAGCCTTATGGGAAGAAAGCCATGAGTGAGAGTCAGCAAAAGACATACACAGTCAGATAGCTACTAGGCAATTATGGAATGGAGCTGCTTGCATGACTGTCATGAGTAAAACCAGATCTGGGAAACAATCAGCTGAGGGAAAACAAATTCCTGTTTTTTTCTCCCTTTTCCAGCATTTCTTGCAAGGATGATATTAAAAAAAAAAGATATGCTGTTGGGAAAGTTAAACCCGAGTTTGAGTTGTCTCACAGACTTTTCATCGTATTAGAATAGAATTTGGAGCTGACACACAGTTTTTGCTCCTGTTCGCTCATATACAATGTCAAAGCTACCAGACACTGAAAACAATATTCAGGGCTAGGGCTGGGCGATATACCGTTTAATACCGAATACCGGTGTTTTTTTTTGTAAAACTATATTAATTTTTCAGATACCGCAATACCGGGGTGTCAGGGTACTCACCCGTGCGTCCCGGTCTCGCGCACCTCCTTGCGTGTGCACGCGTGTCCCGGTGTCCGCGGGACGTTGCGCACGCGCGTCCAGGTGCGCGTGCGTCAAAGCGCACGTACATGTCAAAGCGTGCACGTCCGTGGTGCGCTGACGGCGCGTGGGGGATATTTAAAGCTATCAAACGCCTCCTCCTGTGCTATGTTGTCTGCGGCCTTGCCTGGGAAACTAAGCCTGCCTGATTTACCTTACGACTTTCTGTTGCCGATCCTTCGCTTGCCTGACTCTGATTTTCAATACTGCAGTAATTATTCTCTAATTTATTAGGAAATGGGGTTAACACCTAATCATGCATGGAAAAAAAAAATACAGTCAAATACCGTGACACAGATATAATTTTGAAAAATACCGTGATATAAATTTTTGGTCATACCGCCCAGCTCTATTCAGGGCTCATATTTCTAAATCTGGGTGATTGCCAAGGTTACTAAAGTGATTGTACATTCCATGCCTTGCTAATAGGACTGGGCAGATTTGGATGGGACAAGAGATCTAAAATACTGTACGGGATCTCATATGCTCAATGCACCTCCTAGGGTCTGTTACATCAATTGACTGTGTCAAAGTATAAACGAAAATGAACACCAAACGCTCCGGACTCGAAGGGTCTTTAAAAGCAGGTCCTTTATTGATTCATATAAAAAGCTAAACGCCTGTGTTCGTGCGCACTTACTCATAGGCACTCATGTGTCAAAGTATGATAACATTAATTCTCTTAATTAAGTAGCTGCTATAGTATATAGTAACTGAGACTATTATACATCTTTTTCTCTAACTGTTTGCCCTAAATTGTTTTCCTAATATAGATGAGCAAATAATAATAGATGGGCAAATATTTTCAATTAGTATTTGTTTAATGTTGGTCCTAACGCTGCTCTTCTCATAGAGGAGGGATTTTATATGTGGTGCTCTAATCTTTAACAATGGTGTACTGTATTCACTTTGACTTTATTAATGTTTGGCTTTCATGTGTTCTATAATAGGTGTGATGCCAACCTTTAGTAAATTTCAGTATCCTTGCATTGACGAATTGCAGGAAACAACACTTATTAAAACTGCTTTGTAATTGTAGGCCTATATACAGTATATCTCCATAAGGTAGCACTCGTGCATGGTAAAAAAAACATTGAATCCACAAAAAGACCAGCAACAGCAGGATTTTTTTTTTAGTGAAAAACCAAATGTGGGATAGGGGATAGGGGTCTATAATAGGGAGAGAGAGACAGATTCTTTTAGTTCACTATGCCGCAAAAATAAAATTGTGGGAGCACACTATATGGAAGCATTTGACATATACTCTTGCTTATGAATGGTTAAATAATATCTGTTTAAATATTGGTATGGTATTTATTTTATGAAGTAGCATTTGGGGAATGGAACTACTGCTGTTATGCTTTTCTCCACTAGATGGAGGTAAACTACTAACAGTGAGAATTTTTTGTATCATTATGTACTGTACAAACCCTGGTTGATTTTTTTCCCCTAGTACTTATCTTACAGTAATTAGATGTTTTTAGATAATCTAACCTTAAGACACCTGCTCACCAAAATGAATTATATATGTTTAATTTACAAGCCGAGAGGAATGAAGGGTACTTACAAAATGTAAAGCGTGCCACTTTAGAGGCTCGCGTGCCACTTTAGAGGCTCGCGTGCCACTTTAGAGGCTCGCGTTAGAGCACTAGAGGAACAAGTTGCAACACTGCGTTCTATTGACAATCTTGAAAGAAGTCTCTTGCTAACTGAACAAGAACTAGCGGGGTCAGATAGTATGGGGGGAGGGGAGCAAGGAAAGGATGATAGGGCAGTAAGCTGGGTGACAGTTAGAAAATCGAGTGTGGGGAAAAGAAAAAGGGAGGCTGCTCCAGGGTTTGCGCATCCCAACAGATTTGCCAGATTGTGTGAAGAAGATGGGAGTGTGAACTCTGGACTGGCGGTTCTTGATGAGGCTGATCTCTCTAACAGCCGGGAGACCAGTTTCTCTAGTAGTGGTGGGGAGGAGAGCAGAGCTAGGCCTAAACAGATGGTGGTTATAGGGGATTCAATCATTAGGAAAGTGGACAGGGTAATCTGTCGAGCGGATCGCTTCAACCGGACAGTTTGCTGTCTTCCTGGTGCCAGGGTTCGGCATGTGGTTGATCGGGTCGACACATTATTGGGAGGGGCTGGGCATGACCCGGCTGTCTTGGTACATATCGGTACTAACGACAAAATGAACGGTAGGTGGGGGACCTTAAAGAGTGAGTTCAGGGATCTAGGCTCTAAAATTAAGCAAAGGTCCTCCAATGTAATTTTTTCGGAAATTTTGCCGGTGCCGCGTGCTAGTTTAGGGAGACAGCGGGAGCTTAGGGAGCTAAATGCGTGGCTAAAGTCTTGGTGTAGGAAGGAAGGGTTTGGGTTCCTAGAGCACTGGGCTGACTTTTCTTTGGGGTACAATCTATACAGCCCTGACGGATTGCACCTCAATGGAAGGGGGTCTACTGTGCTAGGGGAGAGAATGGTTAAGAGGCTGGAGGAGTGTTTAAACTAGACAAGGGGGGGGTTGGTAAGCTAGATTCTTATGGGAGAGCTAGTGTAGATGGGGCAGTGGGACCAGTAAAGGGTTGTGGGGGAGGAGTGAGGGGGGCATATAGTTTATCAGATAAGGAGCTTCCATTGTTACAAGGGAAACAGACTAATTTTCACCTTAGCTCTAACTGTCCTTTAGCTAATGTAAGCTGTAGAGGAAGAAGTAGTAATCTCCGCTGCATGCTGGCTAATGCGCGTAGCTTGTCGGGAAAAATAGGGGAGCTGCAGGCTATTGCATGTATTGAAAATTATGACTTAATTGGTATCACTGAGACCTGGTGGGATGAAAAATGCGACTGGGCAGTGAATTTAAATGGGTATACGCTTTTTAGGAGGGACAGAGGGATTAAAAAGGGTGGAGGGGTTTGTCTTTATGTAAAGTCAGATTTAAAGCCATGTAATAAAGACATTACCAATGAAAACGTTGAATCTCTTTGGGTAGAAATTTCAGTAGGGCTGAAGGTCACAAAGAAAATGATCATTGGTGTATGCTATAAACCACCCCGTATAGATGAGGGGGATGAGGCCCAGCTACTTTTGCAAATGGAGGAGGCTTCAAAATTGGGTCAAGTTGTTATTATGGGGGACTTTAATTATCCGGACATTGACTGGAGTAATGGGGTGGCTAAGTCAGAAAAAGCTAGTAGGTTTGTAAATATGCTAAATGACAACTTTTTATTTCAGGTGGTTCAAGAACCTACTCGGAATGAGTCTATTTTGGACCTGGTAATATCTAATAATACTGAACTTATCTCTAACATTTGTGTGGGTGAGCATTTGGGGAACAGTGATCACAACATGGTCTCCTTTGAGATAATGCTACAGAGACAGCTCTATAAGGGAGTAACTAAAACGCTCAATTTTAGACGTGCAGACTTTGCCAGTTTAAGGGCATCTCTGCAATGTGTCAACTGGGAAAGGCTTTTCATGGGGTTAGACACAGAAGGAAAATGGAACATCTTTAAAACATTGCTTTGCAGGTATACACAACAGTATATTCCCCTTGTAAGCAAGGAGAGGCATCGCAAAGCAAAACCCTTATGGCTGAATAAAAGAGTTAAGGTCGAGGTTGGTAATAAAAAACGTGCTTTTAAAGCATTCAAGTTAGCTGGGACAGCGGAAACTTTCATCAGGTACAAGGAAGCAAATAAAGCATGCAAAAAAGCTATCAGGCAAGCTAAAATAGAGATGGAAAGGGATATTGCAGCTAGGAGTAAAAAGAATCCAAAATTATTTTTTAATTATGTGAATAGTAAAAAAATTAAGCAAGAAGGGGTGGGAACTTTATTATCACGGGGGGGTACGTTGGTTGATGAGAACGGGGAAAAAGCTGAAATTTTGAACTCTTATTTTTCATCTGTCTATACATCTGAGGAGCCAGATAATGAAGGCTTCCCTTTTAATATACCCAGTGCTAGTAATTTAGCTACTGGCGCATGGGTCACTCAGGAGGAAATTCAAAAGAGACTTGAACATGTAAAGGTAAACAAAGGTCCAGGACCGGATGGGATTCATCCCAGGGTATTAAATGAGCTGAGCGCTGTGATTGCCAAGCCTCTTCACATAATTTTTCAGGATTCGTTGAGGTTTGGCATGGTGCCGAGAGACTGGCGGATTGCTAATGTGGTGCCGTTATTTAAAAAGGGATCTCGTTCTCAGCCTGAAAACTATAGGCCTGTTAGTCTGACATCAGTAGTAGGAAAGCTTCTGGAAGGGGTAATAAGGGATAGGATAGTTGAATACATTGCAGTTCACAATACTATTAGTTTGTGCCAGCATGGTTTTATGCGTAACAGATCTTGCCAGACTAATTTAGTTGCCTTTTATGAGGAGGTGAGCAGGAACCTTGATGCTGGAATGGCAGTTGATGTCATCTACTTAGATTTTGCTAAAGCGTTTGATACAGTACCGCACAGAAGGTTAATGATCAAATTGAGGAATATTGGCCTAGAACATAATATTTGTAATTGGATAGAAAACTGGCTGAAGGATAGAGTACAAAGAGTGGTGGTAAATGGAACATTTTCTAATTGGGCCAGTGTGGTTAGTGGAGTACCGCAGGGGTCAGTCCTTGGGCCTTTGCTTTTTAACTTGTTTATTAATGACCTGGAGGTGGGCATAGACAGTACTGTTTCTATTTTTGCTGATGACACTAAATTGTGCAAAACTATAAGTTCCATGCAGGATGCTGCCGCTTTGCAGAGCGATTTGACAAAATTGGAAAACTGGGCAGCAAACTGGAAAATGAGGTTCAATGTTGACAAGTGCAAAGTTATGCACTTTGGTAGGAATAATATAAACGCAAACTATCTACTGAATGGTAGTGTGTTGGGGGCATCCTTAATGGAGAAGGATCTAGGGGTTTTTGTAGATCACAAGTTGTCTAATTCCAGGCAGTGTCATTCTGTGGCTACTACAGCAAATAAAGTGCTGTCTTGTATAAAAAAGGGCATTGACTCAAGGGATGAAAACATATTTTTGCCGCTTTATAGGTCCCTGGTAAGGCCTCACCTTGAGTATGTGGTGCAGTTTTGGGCTCCAGTCCTTAAGAAGGATATTAATGAGCTGGAGAGAGTGCAGAGACGTGCAACTAAACTGGTAAAGGGGATGGAAGATTTAAGCTATGAGGTTAGACTGTCGAGGTTGGGGTTGTTTTCTCTGGAAAAGAGGCGCTTGCGAGGGGACATGATTACTCTGTACAAGTACATTAGAGGGGATTATAGGCAGTTGGGGGATGTTCTTTTTTCCCATAAAAACAATCAGCGCACCAGAGGTCACCCCTATAGATTAGAGGAACAGAGCTTCCATTTGAAGCAGCGTAGGTGGTTTTTCACGGTGAGGGCAGTGAGGCTGTGGAATGCCCTTCCTAGTGATGTGGTAATGGCAGACTCTGTTAATGCCTTTAAGAGGGGCCTGGATGAGTTTTTGAACAAGCAGAATATCCAAGGCTATTGTGATACTAATATCTACAGTTAGTATTACTGGTTGTATATATATAGTTTATGTATGTGAGTGTATAGATTGGTTAGTATAGGTTGTGTGCTGGGTTTACTCGGATGGGTTGAACTTGATGGACAATGGTCTTTTTTCAACCCTATGTAACTATGTAACTATGTAACTATGTAACATATTTGTTCACATTCATATGATTTGGCTTATTTAATGTCCAACTACTGTAGACTAATAAAATATTGCAGAAAACCTATGTTTATGAAAAATTTGCTAAGGGCAATATTTTGGGGTTCCCTACTTTAGCCCCTCTTTGCCATTGATAAACAACCAGCCGTCTATATATTCAGCCAGTAGTCACTCACACCAAACTATGCAGACATTGGTAGACATTACAAACAGAACATTTTTGCACAGGCAGCAGCACAAATATGCAAAATTACAGCATACTCTGTTATACAATATTATGTACTCTCAAAAGCAAGAGAAGTAATCATCAGAAATGTAAAAGGAGTAGTTTACCCTGAAGTTAACTTTAGTATGTTGCATATGGCCAATTCTTTCTTTTTAACTGGTCTTCCTTTTTCTATAGTTTTTGTATTATTTTATTTCTTCTTCTGACTGTTTCCAGCTTACAAATGGGGGTTAATGACCCCAGAAGCCAAAAAAAATATTGCTTTGTGAGGCTGCAATTTGATTTATATTATTACTTATCTTTCTAGCCAGGCCTTCTCCTATTCATATTCAATCTCTCATTCAAACTACTGCCTGGTTGCTAGGATTATTTGGACCCTAGCAACAAGATACCTGCTGAAATTCCAAAATGGAGATCAGATACGTTTTTCCAGTTTTGTTAGGTAAAATTAGGTACCTCGGCTTATATTCGGATTGGCTTATACTCGAGTATATACGGTAAATTCTGCAAAAACTGCCTAGAAACTTACGTAAGTTGCTTATCAAGCTAAAGACAGGGCAGAGTAGCTTGACAGCAGCAAACTCCACTGACCACCAATGAATTAAAAGCTTAATTAAAAAGCTTAAATTCCACTGCCCCAATGAACTGACTTATTAGCACATTAATTATTCATTTTAACTATTTATTTTGACTGCTTATTGTCCAGAATGCTCGAGACCTGTGGTTTTCCGGATAAGGGATCTTTCTGTAATTTGGATCTCCATAACTTAAGTCTGCTAAAAATCATTTAAATATTGAATCAACCCAATAGGATTGGTTTGCATCCAATAGGACTAATTATATTGTAGTTGGGATCAAGTACAAGGTACTGTTTTCGTATTACAGGGAAAAAGGAAACCATTTTTAAAAATTAGAATTATTTGCTTATAATGGAGACTATGGGAGATGGCCTTTCCATAATTCGGGACTTTCTGGATAACGGGTTTCCAGATAAGGGATACCTGTATTACATAATTTATGCAAACAAAGTAAATTACTTTCAGTGAACCTTACATATAAACTCCCCCAAATCAAAATATATACTTAGGGGGGCCCCTAGGTTTCTGATGGTGGCCCTGTCTAGGGGATATAGCACGGTAGTTGTATGCCACAAGTAGGTTGCCCCTCATTATGGATAAAATACCAGCCTACAGATGGAATACAAATAGGCTTCAGTTGCCCTTAAAAGTATATGTTACGAACTATTGGTTGGCATAGTAAGAGAATGACAGGCTGAAGTGGAAATGTTCCCTTTATACAGAGTTCGTACTAACATTGGCCTGCGACTGACGCTAATGCTTACGTACATGAAGCCCGCCCCTCCGGTTACCAGGATCCTCTTGCTGAAGCCCGCGGGCCGCTCCGACCGTACCATCCCATTCATAGTAGCAGGGAAAGAGTCACAGTCAAACCGGCTACAAATAAGCTAAAGAGTCGGTGTTTGGCGACTCATCCGCGAATAAACACCCTGCCACGTCCCGTCCATAAGACAGACCCTAACTTGCCAATCTACTCTTTCTTCCTTCATTAGAGGAGCGCACAAAATCAGCTGTCACAACTTACTACGACAGCACAGGACGGGCTCGCTTTGTGGCAGTGCTTTAACAAAGTACACGTAGCAGGGGTGCGCCTAGCTGTGCGTTCCACGGGATTCAACGCCTACTTGTGACGTCACAGGCCCGCCTGCAGTCGCTGTGCAGATGTGGCGGCTTGAGGCGATACACATGTTACCGGGAAAGAAATAGCAGGCAGTAAGAGATGCTCTGGAGCCTCTTGGTGCTGTGGCAGCTTCTGCACTCGGGACGTGCCAGGACTGTGCATGGGAGCTTGGATAGTGCCGTGGCGTGGCATGGTCGTGGGCAGCATATTGTCACCTTCCTATTCCATGGTGGGTACGGGAGGCAGATGCTTCATGCCATTCATTCTTTGGGCCTCCTGCATCATCAGAGTATTTATGTTTTCCACTTAAGGCATCCTTTCCAGCAAGGCTTTACTCTGTTGCATGTCATCAGGCTCATTACTAGTGCAATTGTATCAAGGGTTTCCAGAAAATCAGGGACATTACTAATAAAACAGATTGCTAGGCTGCACTGTGTTAATATATGTAGCCCTGCTATCTAGAATCTTTCCTATAATACACATAAACCATGATCATCCTGTAAATTATATCCTTATAAACGGTGCTAAGTGATGTGATCAGTTATAATCTTAGTGCTTAGTGATGTCATTTCTGTCACCTGACTATAACATGTGTATAATAATAAATAATCTACCCCCTATGTACCTGTGAAGTGCTGAGAATCAACAGATAGATAGGAAACTACTTGGGACATCTAGGGAAGCAAATATCTTTTACGCTAAAAGGCTGTGGTGGTTATAATAACATAAGGTATAGGATTTATTGCCTAAAGCCCCAGTTGGTCATCATTATATTAAAGTTTATCTAACTTTATACTGTATGTAGTGAATAATGTACCCCCTATTATAAAAATATAAGGATATATGTCACCTCAGTGTTCCATAACTAGTATAAAAGCACACAGCCTTCAGCTTACATTTTATACCCCATGTTTTTGCATTCTGTAGCAATGCAGAAAAGATACTTGACTAGATTCTCCAGTAGTTTCCGATTATCTGCCTGTTGGTTCACAGCACATGCCCTGGGTTGCTGCTGGTTAGGCTCGCAGAGGACACCATAAATTCAATATAATACACAAGAGCTTTGAATATCTGTGATAAGTGATGTTGTTTGTGTCTCACTGAAATGTTTGTACTATTAAAAAATAACGTACCCCCCCCCTGTTGTATTATGTTATTAGAAGTCACCTTGCACTTTCATGACTCTTATATGGTCATGGAGCTCCTTGGTGACTTATGAAATACAATAGGGTTTACATTATTTCCTATGTATATAATCCATTGTGCAAGATATTAATTCAGATTAACATTACATGGCAGGATAGGAAGCGGTGCATTGTGCATTAGAACTTCTTATCAGTGCGGTACCATCAGCTTTTAAAACAGATGTAACACCACTTTGCATAATGATTTGATGAATTCAGATGACTGCCAAGCTGAAGGACTATTCTACACCCTTGGCCACCCTATAGGGGCCTTTTCTGGGCCATATCACTAGTGCAAAGTATGAGATTGTGCTCTCTGCTCTTGAAAACCCAAAATTCTGATACAAAAAATGGAATTTAAATCTTGAAGTTCTCGTCTTTAGCATTTCTAAGCATTTTTTACATCATTTGTAGTATCCTGTAAAACAACAGTGTTTACTAAGGGTAGGTGTTAGATTTGTTTTTTGGTAGATTTATATTATTAAATGTTTGTTTTTGTGCTTCTAAGGTGACCAAGCTGTGTTGCGTGTCAAAATCAACAATGTTGCTGCTGCTGCTGGCAAGGAATCCGCCCTTTACCTCTACCAAGATGAGCAATGGGTACAAATACACAGCAGCCTGGAGGAATATAGCTGCCCTGAGAGATTGTCCCTGGCACAATTCACGAGTAAGTTAGGTCCTTTTATTTAATTGCGGAATGAAGTTCAGTATAAAAAAAAAAATCTGCGAACAACACCATGAAGTTGTTTTGAAGGTATATTGAGAATGTTCTACTGCAGGAAACATGGTTTTACCCTGTATGGAATATTTAACTCAGGTACTGTGCATGCGATCCTCTTTCTGCTTCTTTTTGTGCATGTGCGCATGGGCAGTAGAGTAAAAAAACAAACCTTAACAAAAAAAAGACAGCATTTTTACTCTACTGCTCATGCCTCAGCCCTGAAGAAGGAAAAGGTTCCTGGTCAGTGCAAACAGGAGCACTGTCCTGGGGTATCAGGTAAGTAATTACAATCATTAGGAGGCTGCCATACTAGTATTTAAAAGAAAAATTTGTCAAGGGTCTAAATACTTTTGCAAGAAATTGTGTAAAAAAAAAAAAAAGGGGGGGGGGGTTAGACTAGTGACCTTGTGTCTGAAAGACTCACACTTACTATTTTTATTATGGTTATTTTCACTTACTATTTTGCTGTAGTGGAATTAGTAGCAGAGCCAGGGAACATAAATCAACCACTTTCCATATTTTAACATTACAGAAGATGCCATACTGTTGAAAGGACAAGGAACAGCTAAATCATGGGGGATATCAATTTGTTGACTGGGATGGGCACCCCCCAGTGATTGTAATTGCTAGCCTCAGATCCCAGGCTGAAGCTGCCCAGACTACTATTCTATTAAATGCCATTGGTTTTTTCTGTTATCCATCTGCACAGGGATCAAACAAGTATTTGGCATATATTTACATGTACAGTCAGACAATTCCCTATTGTTTGGCCAACCTTTAATCTCTGAGCGGTGGCAAATTTCGATTTAAATTTAAATTTCGAATTAAACATATTACATTCAGGGCTAGTACCTTTGCCCAGTTTGCCCCCCATTTAGCAAGTGCAGGTCAAAGATCAGACAGACGCATCTTTCCTTGTCTTGCCAGCATTAGATCAGTAGAAATCTCAACAAAGGCAAAATGCAAACTGGAATGTATGCAGAAATAATCTGTGATAAAATAAGTATGCATAAACCAATTAAATACATTAAGAATATTCATATGTAAATATTCTCAGTTCTGCAGAACAGTCAGACATTTTGATCTGCATTTCTAGTCTTAGGAGACTATACATGATAGGTTTCATAATAACAGTCTGATATTTCAGCAATGATATTTCAGTGTAACAGACCTTGTGTTTTACAACAACATAGCTTGTATGGGAATGTTGTAGGATTCCTTATATGTATATTTTTATTTTTCCATTATTTTACAGTTCCCTTAAATCAAACTGAATATAACTATACTCTCCCACAAATGGTATATCCCAAAGCATGGTATGTAATATATGTGGACAAATTTACCTGCCTTGTAAAATATGAGGATCAAAAATCAGATGCTGTCACCTTTGAGGTTACCATGTTGAATCCAGATGCTGCAGGAAATCCGTTTGACCACTTCGGAGCTGATGAGTCAGGTAAAAAATAAGTATTTGCATAATGAATAGATGTCTATGTATTTATACCACTGCACTACTGTTTACATGTTGTATGACAACGGCATTCTTTATAGAGTGAAGTAGTGTAGTTTTGTGAGGTGAACTCCTGTAAAGCTAACTTTTTTTTTTCCTGGCTCTCTTGTGGTGCTCTTTCTTCTTTCTGGCACAAAAACAACCGTTCTGCCACGTTTTATAGCAAGTTTACAACAGGGGTACCTTTCTATGTAACAGACTGTGTGGGGAGGGAGAAGTGAGGGGGCTGATAGAGGGCAGTTAAGGGGAGCTGTTGTACATAGGGGGGTTTTGTTCTCCTTTAAGGAAAAAATAGTTTTTTATGTTCTTTGTGCAATGATTTATTAAAAAATATTAAAAGTATACAGTAATTAATTAATTTTTGCTCAAACAACTTAGTACTAGTGTTCCTGTAATGGCCCAACATCTTTTAAATTAAAATGACTAAATTTTACAGTCATCCATACAGGGCTAATGTGTAGCACTGACTTTGGTTTTCCTTTATTTAATCTCTTTAGGGCAATGACTCACAGGGAGAATTGTCGCCAGCATTAAATCGCTACCATTAAATCTCCCTGTGTGTCATTCCACTCCGGCTTCTTCTTTGTTATAGGTATATTTATTACATATAGCATTCTTTTTTTCAGGACTGCATGAATTTTTCTTCCTCCTGGTACTCGTCTATTTTGTGGCTGCTTGTATTTATATACAGGCTCTCTGGCAAATGATAAAGAAAGGTGGCCCAATGCACACAGTTCTAAAGGTGTTGTCAACTGCTCTGCTCTTGCAGGTTGTGTCAGCCTTGGCAAATTATCTGCATTTCTCCAGGTTTGTAGAAACTTCAAATCGCTGTGTCCTTATAACTGTTGTAACTTTGTTGTGACTGCCTTTCCTTTGAAATCCCATAGGTATGCTACAGATGGCAAAGGGGCACCTCTGATTGGAAGTTTAGCTGAATGTGAGTTTTAATTATAATACACTGGATATGTCAAAGTGGAGAATGGGGAGATTTGTTGTTTAAAGGGAATGGAGGGTTAAGATTATGGCCTCACAGATCAAACTGCAAAATACATGTCTCTTTCTGTTGCTCTAATATATATATATATATATATATATATATTTTTATTCTTACATTGTAGTTTTTAGTTGTACTGGTTGGAGCTGTAAACATGCTAAAGTTCCTAATAGGCAGGCAGATTGACTTTCCTATTACATCTGACAAAGTTATTATTTACTTAAACGATATTCAATATTTTTTCAATTTCTTTTTTTAAATGGTTTCTGCATGCAGTCTTTTGCATGAACAGTTCTTAGTTGTGTTTCTCTGTTTACAGTGTGTGACATAGCCTCCGAAGTGCAGATGTTGTACTTACTACTTAGTCTATGTATTGGTTGGACTCTGAGCAGGAAAAAAAAATCCCAGGGGAGACCCCTGCAGTGGGATTCAACACCAACATCTACTGGTATTGCGGTTCTGGCTGTCACTGCCCAGGTTTGTATCTAGTATCTTTGTATCAGATCTCGTTGTATCTGATATCTTTATTGTACTAATCCCTGCATGCAATTTGCACTGGAAATTCAAGATTCAAATGGGTAGTAGCCCAGCTTTGTTAAGTGTTGTATTCGTTATTGCTTTTATAAGAAAAAATTTCCTCAAAATCAGGAAAGAAGAAAGATCAAATTGCTGGCATTCCTTCTGGAATTGCTAAAAAATATTATTGTTGTAGATTGTTTTTGTGATTTACTTTGCTGAACTTGTTGTTTCTGTTCTCTTCAAATATGGTGGGACACTGGTAATTTAAATGTGGGTATGTTTTGAGGATTGTTCTATGCTAACCAGCACTATATTTTCCCTAATGCAAGCGTGAGTGAGCATAGCCATTTGCAACAGACAAAACAACAATGGTTCTGTACCTGTGGGTTTGGAACCCAGCAATATGTCACCATGCAGTTAAGGGTTGCTCAAGTATAATTAAATGGACCAACAAAATATATTTGGACAATACTAATTTTTCATTCTCATACAAAAAGGTTCAGTAATACACTTCTCTATATAAATGAATGATGTGAAGTAGTCATCATTCTGTACTGTAGTTCATCTGGTTGTTTTGTTCCAGGTAATATTGCTGGTTTGGGAGCTGTTTGAAGACACCAATCATCACAGTTTCCATGCCCATCGGAGCCTAGCAGAGAATCTCCTGATTGCCCTAAAGATTTGCCTAGCTATATCTTTAGCCTGTGGATTATATCGGATAATCACTGTGGAAAGAAGCACTATGAAACGACAATTCTACATCACCTTTGCAAAGGTGGGTTTCTTGTTGATCTGTAATAACAAAATTGAATGGGTTGTTTGATGTTAGCCCATCTAGCATAACCCTATGTTGATGGCAAAACAATTCAATTTGGGGTTTTTTTTGGTTAGTTAGTTAGTAAAATAAATCAACAGATAGGCCCTCCTCTGTATAATGAGATGTATACAAAGTTCATTATAAATAAAACTATTTTCTTTTAGTGCTTTTTAGTGGGAAAGAAAGCAGGAATATATATATATATATATATATATATATAAAATTTATTATTATTATGGAAGATCACTAATCAACTCACACAAGGTCCCAAGCATACATAATAGATCACAAACCTGTATTAGGCATTTAAATAATTACATAATACTATTTCATAGTAAACTTATAGTAAACAAACATAATAAACATTTACATTAATCCACAGTTATCATGATAATATTTTCCATTACATTTAGTTTATACATTCAGTGTCAGTTGCAGCCAGGCTTACCATGCTGTAAAATAGAAATGAATGATGACACCTGTGTTAGTAGACCTATTGACCCTTGTATACGCAGCTTGTGAGTAATTAGCAGCAACATTTTAATGTAAACTTCAACTCTAGAGCGCCAGTGGGGTGAGAATTACAACATGCCTGACAATCTGCAAGTACTTTTTGAGGACTTGTTTTGCCATTTGCTCTCTGGGAGTTGTTCTCATGATGCCCAGTGGCCAAAAAAAACCATTTTGGGCAATTGTTTGGTTGCACACATTCTTTCTACAGAAGTTTTTTGTTTGTCCAGATATTTATTCCAAATACCATTGTTCATAGATTCTTAATTGCCTATCATTGGCTGGGGTGGTAATTGATTACTACTGCTGGACTTCACAGGGGAAATCCTCCCTTTTGCTCATATGTGTTCTACCATCCCTTCAAGGGAATCTCCCAATGTTCAAAAACTGGTCAGGGTCATTGGATTATTTTGTCACTTTACACTGTAGCAGCAACAGGAGCTGGAGAGTGGAGATAGGGATGTATGAGGGAAGGAATTTACTCCTGCGTGAACAATTTTACGTAAAATGTAAAGAAGTCTATGGGGAAAAAAGATAACCTGTGTTCCAAATTAAACTGCACATAGATTAAGCCTTGTGGTAAACTGGGTGCTCATGCTGTGTAAAGGGATCCCAAGGTTTCATGCAGGTTTTCAGCAATAATTTTTGGTCTCTCAATGCGCAACCATAAATAAATTATAGTTAACTCCTGTTAGCAATTCCACTGCCTCACATAGTTTCTTCTGGTTGTTTATTTTTCATAAACCTAGATCCTGCAATAACTTCAGATCTCTGTCACTGACAAAATGGTGGCTTTGAAGACACACTAAAATTGACTTATTATGCAAATGTATGCCATACTTGTGCTTGTAAATTATTATTTATGTATTCCTTGTGTCAGACAAGGTGAATGTGTTGAAAAGTGTAGCTTATGGAAGGATGTAGATATGAATAAAAGCTGGAACATTAATTGGTTCTTTCAAGCTACTTCTCAGTAACATGGTCCACTTTATGAACAGAGGAACCTCTCCCATACCCAATGGAAAGACTGCTACATTCCAGGAATTTTATCATTGCCCAAGACCCAAACCATTAGATTTCTGATCTGGGGCCGATGGATATGAATAGGCCCCTTATATGACCCTATTGTTGACTTGAGTGCTAAACAAATCAACCCCCACCAGCGACAAATTTACGGGGTAAATTTGCAATAAAAGCAGAAATTGGTGCTAGTGAAACAAGCTGTTTTTATTGTCCATAGTTAACATGCTGTAAGCCATAATGCATACCTGAATGCTGATGCATTTCTGTGTTTTGTTTGTAAGCAAAACTGAATCCCATCATTTACACAAGAAATGTAGAACTTTCTATCTATTATTTGTTAACAAAAAAAATATTATTTTTCCCTATAAATGTCAATAGATGACCTAAATCTTTCTTTTGTTTCTTTATACAGGGTTGTTTCTTGTGGTTTCTGTGCCACCCTTGTTTTGTTGCTATTTCTTTTCTGTTTAAAGAGTATCAAAGAGAAAAGGTATGTGTTTTCTTAAAACTATAAGTAAAGAATTAATGCCATTGAGTGATGACCCACTTGATTTTGGGTGTTGCCTCGTTTTCTTTATGCACTTCTCTACAGACGTTACCAGAATATGCTAATGCTATGCTGACATCAGTTATCCTTTTTGTATGTTATACTGACACTGTAGTATTGAAGCATTTGATTCAGAAATAGCAGCAGTTGTTGTTTGGTCTCCTTCGTCAACAAAATTTTCTTTCCCTTGCCATCATTCAATACTTTTGTCTGAGAAGTTGGAAAGTACATCTCTAACTGTATGTTTTTCTTGAGCACACAGACATAAAATGCAGGTGCAGGAGTGTGCCTTTTTGGTGTGTTTGTAAATATATATTCTTAGACATGAAGACAATTTTATTAATGTTGGTGCTTAATAGTAGATTCTACAATCTGTTCCACTTACAGGGTTACAGTTACTATGATTTTTTTAACAAATACCGTACATATAAGTCTACTGAAATACAGTTATACTTCTGTATAACTACAGTAGTGTCAATCAGTGTCTTTCAATAACCCATCCAACAGAATCTGAAAAACAATTGGTTCTTCATTTTTGTCTGGAAATGTTATAGCAAGCTCATTTCATGTAGTGGCCATGCAAATAATCATATGCTTGATAAAATTGTTTTTTTTCCTCATTCAGGTTATTACTGTCGGTGTCATCGTTTCTCAGTCAGTCTCCATGATTATCCTGTATAGACTATTTTTGTCTCACAGTCTCTACTGGGAGGTATCTTCCCTTTCATCTGTCACACTGCCTTTAACAGTATCTTCAGGACACAGAAGCCGATATTATTCTTGATAACCCAGTAAGTGAATAAGGCCACATTGTTGGAATTTTCAAGATTTTGGAAGGTTTGTTTTCCTGCCAGCTGAAGAATGGAGGAAACTGAAGAACTTGAAATAAGTGAAATGATGCTTAAGAACTTACATAAAGCATGAAGTCAATACAACTTATATTGAAACAAGTCTGAGCCTAGATTTAGTCATTTCTAAGCTACATCCTGAATTATTTTTTGTGACTGTACAGCAGAGTTGCCCAAATCGTAGATTGGAATCTACCAGTAGATATTGAACTGCTAGAATCTTGCCTTCAAAGGAATCTATTACATCACCTGTTTTTTAAATGTATAAAATGTGATTAGATGGATGAAAGATGTTTATTTAATTATAACGATGCATACAGTTTTTTATTTGAATGTAGTTCATATATCAGAGGAACATTTTTCTGATGGTGCACTGCTGAAAAGGGACAAAGTACTGCAAGGCATTGACTGGTAAAACATGGGAGACAGGTTATTTTTTAAGTTAATTATACTATTATACTATTTTTTTTTTTATAAAAAAAAAGGAGATTACTATGACAGTTTGAGTGATCAATTCAACTTTGAAAGCAGGCTTAAATGGTTCTTTGTGGTTTTATGTTGCAGGAAAGACCAAGTTTGCATTTGCAAGGTCTAGTTTTAAAGTACTGTGGTCTTGTTGGCTTTGTTATGGCTAACATGTTTTATCAATTTGTATTGTAAGTTTTAATTTATGTGTAATCATTTCAGCATATTTGTTTCCTTTCTTTGTCCAGTTATGTATTCTTATTGGGAATCTAACTTTAAAGAGGCCATTAACTAGTGAAGTGTTAGAGGTAATCTGTCTTAAGGTCAGTTTATCTTACTGCAGCAAGAAAATACATCTTGGGTTTACAGGACCAGTGACACCAAATATTGAACATACTTTATGCATTATACAATTACTGACTGAATGTTTATATTCAGGAAATTGAGTATTTCTATTTCCTATATAGTATAGGAAAGGTTTTCATCTTGTAGGTGTGTGATGAACTATGCATTGTGTTTTAGCCTTGTTTGTCCCAAATTCAGTTAAAAAACCAATGTAGTTTATCTGTTAGCTGCTATGCAGGTCTCGAAAGGCAGTGAAATACCCAACACTTTCTTTGGTGCCTTCCTAGGACCTCTGTTTCCCTAGAACAGTGCTGTCCAACTTCTGTGGCAGTGCACCAAAAAGACAAATGGTTGGTCACAGCAGGGATTTCCCCCATCACTCATAAGTGAAAAAGTTGTCATTATTAAGCCTTACCCTTTAATCCATATGCCTTCTTCTACGTTGTGGATAGCACTGCAACCCTCAGCACATAATTATACATCTTAGGGACCATATAATGACTATTTCCAAATACTAACAAACTCTCAAAAAAAAAAAAAAGCCCTACCGGGCTCACCTCTACCCGTGTGATTATTTCCTGAATTCATAAACTTGTGTTTTTTTGCCTGCTAATTGCAGGGTCAGGGAAGTCTGCAGTGCTTGCCACTGGTCTAAATGTCAAGTGATCTGCAGTAGGTAGTGGGCATTTTCAATGACCCCTTAAAGTGGCAGCCATCAGGTGTTTCATTGTCCTTAGGGCTAGGTGCACATGGAGAATAATTATAGGTGTGTGTGAACAACATTAAAATAAATCATATGTTGCCTGTTTATTGCCAGGCTACTTTAATTTGCTGTCTGAATTTGTCCCATTAGCTAGTGTGTTGAGCCAGGCCTGAGATGGTGTGAAATAATGGAATGATTTTCAGATCTAGTCTGCCTTTAAAGAAAAATCTACACCTTTATAAATACTAACATGTTATCTATGGTAGTAATTCACATAAACGTACTGTGAATACAGTATTTATTTTATGCCAACTTTAATAACATTTTTTGGCTTGCAATATTTTAGACAATTTTATAAATACTGCCCAAAGTATTTTTATTGCCAATACAAAGTAGAAATGTTCCAAATAGCAGGGATGAGCATGTGTCACTTTTTCTCTTGATAGTAACAAGAAGCACAGGGATAAGCCCGTTTTGCCATTGTCACCCACAATGCAGTGTTGCCAGATTTATTGTTAGCGCTTTCCATTGCTATGGCATTCAATCATTTTAAATAATAATTTAAAATATCTTGTATGCCACTGTAATTAAAATGTTTTTTTTATGCCGGAGGATTCACTTGGGAGATACCTAGACAACTTTGTTTGACACCATAATTTAATATATTACAGTCCAGTTTCCTGGTGTATCCGATTTCCTGGTCCATAACTGGCAAAAGCTAAACAGTATTCGTTTTCTATTCCTAAGATAGTTTTAGCCGTTCCTGCATGAAAGGGAATATCACTGAGCTAAGTTCTCAGATCTCTATACTGGGGGACTGCACATCAAAAGCTGGTATTCACAACACACCTTCCGTCTCTCATTGCTAACTTTCTGCACTCACAGTTGCTAAGCCCTTTCATGGCTGTTTGAAGAAAAATAAATACTTATTGACTGGGTATTTTATTTATTTCAGTATGTCCTTTTCACATTACAATTCCACAAAATAAGTGAAAATGGTCACGAAATTGTACCACTTTTTAAGAAATGTTACTGATATTAGATAGACTTGCCTGTAATGTTTTATTGACCATATATTATCTCCATAGGCTTGCATACAGCATAAGAAAGTGTGTCCTCTAAATTAGTTATTCTTTCAAAAGCACAATTTCTCGATGGGTACGCACTCCAGACACGGGTGAAGGTTTTCAAATGTGAAATAAAGCTATTTCTTAAACCACCTTCACCCGTGTCTGGAGTGCGTACACATTGAGAAATTGTGCTTGTGACTGCTGGGTTTCCCTTTGCTATGGGTCTGGGGCGCTGCACCTAGACCATTGGATTAGGGGGTGAGTGTCCAAAAACTGTGATTTACATGATAATCTAATGAAGAAATAGACGTGAAAATAATTTTCCCTGGGTGAAGGGTCCGGGGATCGGCACCCGGACCAACTTTGTGAAGGGGTGAGCGAATGCTACTTGAGACTGGCTGTTTCAAATTTTAAATTAGACTTGATGTGCTGAGTGGCTTAGAGCAAATTTTGGTGTTGTTGTATTCTTTCAAAAAGTTTTTACAACGTTGGTTACATTTGTTTGTTTTCTTTATGGTTGCAGTGTCTTATCCCTTCTAGTTTGTGTGGCTCCTCAATCCAGAAGCTTAGAATCTACAGCACTGGCACCAGCGCCAAATATTCTAATGATCCACAACACTAAAATTAAAACTAGCTTTAAACAAATATTACAGGTGTGGGATCCATTATCTGGAAACCCATTATCCAGAAGGTTTGGAATTTTGTAAGGATTTTATATTTACCTATTTGGGTTTGCTAGGAATTATATGTTTTCTAGTGAATGTTTCCTTTTTTCTAAGCATCTGCCTCCATTAGCTCTATTCCACCTGACATCTGCCTATCACAACAATAATAACATATATATTATCATAGGGGTGGATATTTTGTTGTTGATGAAATACAGTGTATTTAATTATATTAATAATATTTAATGTAAGGGTAGGCTGGTTGACTACATTTTTAAAAGGTACATAGAATAAACTAAGAATATATTTTGAAGAAGCTCCTTGCTTTTCTTTTCCTTTTTTTATGTCTTTAATTATCATGGGTGATTATTGGAGTTTAATTGTATCTTATAAAGATACAATCTTTCAGCAAAAAATACAAGATGGATGGTTCCTTTCAATTCCTCTTCATGCCTGCATTCAAGGCCCCTTAATAATGAATCCTCCACCTACATTGCAGCTCACATCTGAAAATGCACTCCTTCCAACTCCCTACTCTGTGCTTCTGACCTTCATCTCTATTGTCCTCTCATCACTTTGTCTTCCCAACTGTTAGATTCTCTCAAGCTTCCATTCTCTAAAGCTCCCACTGCTCTATGGAGTTCCTATATCACAGAACCTAGTTTGCATCTATCCAGTGCATTTTCCCCTCAGTCTTAGTATAAGTAAATGCCACAATTGCTCTGAATGTTTCATTGATACATGGTTGGTAAGATATAGGTACTGGTCAAGACACCTGGAAGACAGGCCCCTGATTCTTAAGCCTAGCAAGACTGTTTCATGTAAGAGACTAGACCCTTACATTTTTAGCATGACATTGTTTTGCTCATATTATCCACTAGAGGGGGTTATAAGGCAACAGATTTCATACTGGGATTTTGGACTCTGGTATAAGTTTTTGTACAGGTGTATAATTTTAGTAATACGTTTGTGTGATACTCTGTATTATGTCATTTTGTCCAATAAGAAAATTGAGACTTTTTTGTGTTTATATATACATGTACAGGACCTGTTAACTAGAATGCGTGTGACCTTGGCTTTTCTGGATAAGGGGTCTTTCTGTAATTTGGATCCCCATACCTTGTCTTTAAAAAAAATATTTAAACATTTAAGCATAGAATAAAGATTAATTTTATATATACATTATATATATATATAATATATATATATATATATATAATTAGGATAAAGTACAAGGTACTCATTTTTTGGCTAAAATGAAGTCTATGGGAGATGGCTCCCAGATAAGGGATCCCATACTATATATTCTGCTTGCCGTCCCTGGGAAAGGTCACAGTTTTGTGAAAGAAACATTGGACCACTAACATTTTATCTAATAAATCATTTTTGAGTTTGACTTGCAGAGTGAAATGTTATTTCCTGTTATGCAGTTACTTTTTATTTTCCATCCAAGCAAGTTGACATAGTGTATCATGGGAGTGTCTCTTGGGACTTTGTTATATATAATATATATTACTACAATAATACAGTCCTATTCTTCTTAAATGTGTGTATTTATATGCCACACTAACCCAAACCCATACACTGATGCCAACATGTCACACCATGCTATATCTATCCTGATTAAAATCAACGGGACAAGTTCAGGTACCAAAATATTTCTTATGTAAAGTGGTGTAACAATGTCTTTCCACAATATGTCTTGCCATGTCTTTACAGAGGCACTTTTTTTGGACAAACCAGTGTATTTGCTTCCTTAAAATTCAAAATATATATATATATATATAACGGATGTTATTCATTATATTATACATCTTTGTACTAAGGGATATATTGAGAAAATTATTAAATGTAAGGAATGAAAAAAGGGGAACAATTATAAATAAGAAAAAAGTGTCAGAGTATTACACAGTGTCAGCTGTTTCATTGAATAATAGAAAATCAATGCCAAGGATGTTTTTTTATCTTTAAATTAAGTCAACTAACATTTTTTTCTTATATACAGATAATTTAAGATTTTATTTTAATACTGTCATTGTACCTACTGTTCTGACTTAGCAGCTGTTTAGGTCAGTCTGTAAAAATGTAAGTATTATTTCAAAATAGGGCTGTCAATATAGAATATTAGCTGGAAAATGTAGAGCCAACCAGTTCTAACATCACTATATTATTATGTAAAAAAGATGTCCAAATTTATGTCCTCCTAATTCCATGAAATAGCTTTATTCCCTGATGAAATGTAGTTAGTATGGCATCATAACATACATGTAAAATGGTTTAACCTACATACATGTCTTGAACATGTATAAGCAATTTTACATCAGAATTAAGGGGTAAAGAGCAAACTCAAAAATGATTTCTGTCTATATTCTATGCAGCAGTTACAAAATGTTACCTATAAATATATACAAAAAAAAGAATTATTCCTTTATCTGCTAATTACTTCACAATATACCGGTACTCAGAAAGACTTTTGATTAGCTTTTTATATAACTCAAAGCTGCGCAAGATAATTTTTTTGCAATGATGAATTACATAAAAGGGTCCTGTGTATTAAACTGCACAAAAGTGCTTTTTATTTCTATTGAATGAACGTATTCTGTTTTAATAGAGTTACATCTTATACATAATATTTCAGTATAATGTTCAGTTTCCCCAGTGCTTCATGTTAGAAATCTGCATAAAAATACGATACAAAAGTGGATGTCACTTCTAACCAAGAATGCTGTCAAACGGTACAATTTTTCTTAAGAAAAAGGGAATTTATTTTGCTGGGCCTATAGAAATCTTCGCCTAACTACAAAAATCTATTTTCTAAACAAAGGTTTATACATATTTATATGAGCTTAATCCTGCTAGATGATTTTTTATTTCTTTAAAGAAAAATAAACTCTTTGCGGAATTGCTAAGGTAAACTATATGTAAATACTTCAAGTAATAGGCTTGTAGTGTAAATCACATCATTTTATCTTCAATTTTGCATTCGTTTCTCTGGCTTAAAGGTGCATCAGAGATATGCATTTTTAGCATATTCAGAACATGGGGCGTGAAATTAAATGTTTGACAGAGTGAGAAAAATATACAGACTTTGGAGATGCCTTAAAACTAGTAATTTATGCAGATGCAGAGCAGTGAAATGATTTGCTATGGAGTGACCCTCTCTCCAGGAATCCTGTGCTCAGTGTTTCCCTGTAATCTGCAGCTGTATCTCCCCTTCCCATTGAATCAGCCGCTCTGTGCCAAGCAGCTTGCCTGATAAGGGCAACGCTAACACAAGAAAGAGTGGCCTCGCTGGGGCCGTTTCTATTGCACTTTTACCCAAGGCAGTGGGCAGAATTTAACGGATTCCTTCCAACATATGTTTTTGCCAGATAAGTAAACAGTGTGTGTCGGAAATGGAAATGCATTTGCAATTTAATGACATTCCAGCTCTGAGCTTAGGCTGGCGTGCTGCGAGGCGAGGAGCGGAGAGGGAGGAGAGAAGAAAGGGGGAGAAAAAAAAGTCCAAAGTTCATCGTTCCTTTTGTGCATTTTTATCAAGGAAATATTACTTCTTTCCCCCTCTTGTTCTCCTTTCTTTTTCCCTTCTTTGTCTCATCTATTTGCATGGCTCTTTTCTCCCTCTCTGCCTTTTGTTCACTTTCTCTCCCTTTTATTGCCTTTGATTTGCTTCTTTTTATGCATTCTCTGCACTTTCACTGTGTCTCTCCTCAGCCCAAAGGAACTGTTTATCCGGCATTGTCAGGGTTTTGTATTGTCACTTGTCTGCTGTGCATTAAATGGTTCATTTCAAAGCCCTGCAAATCCTGGGCCTCTCTGTATGCATGTGTCCTCTGCTCTCAGGAACAGGGCCTCTCTTCCATGTAATCCCTGGGAATCAAAGCTACTTCCACTGGGATCCTCCAAATAGCATCCCCTCACAGATAAGCTCTCTATACTGCAGGCTTATCCAGTGGCATTTGTATGTGGGACAGGCAACCCTTCCCTGGTTATTATTAATCTGCCTACAGTCATTGTAGGTCTGAAGAGCTCATTTTGCAAGATCAAAGAAATAGGTGCAAAAATACATGCAAATCTTTTTTTTTTTATTTTATGAAAAATGCAGCATTTTTTCCCAGCATTTAAGTGTAATATCAAGTGCTTGCAAAAGAGCATTCACCATAAGGTGCATGTGATTTACTAATAAAGGTGCAAGTCAGTTGAATGAGTTGGCTTAACATGCTATAGGACTTCTCATGTTAAGTCAAGTACTTTGCAACTTGAATGCAATTTATCAAAGCACAGGAGCTAAGGGTAAGTTTCAAGGAGTTTGTTTAGGGGCAAGTACTTTTGGGAATAGCGTTTAAGCTCGATATTGTGCATCTGTAAATGAATACATTCTGTGGGCACTACAAAAATACTTATTCTTCGAATACTTATTAGATTTTACCTACTGGCAACTTCTGGGCTCTGGTTATCACAGTGTGCTGGCAATAACTGCTCACATATATTTCCCCAAGCCACATTAACTGTATTTATTGTGCTTGTGTGCACTGTCCTTGCAAAGCCCAACCTCACTTTGGTATCAAATCCTGGATTCTCCCAAGACCTCCTTCCTTCCCGGTCATCCATTTGGGCTCCTAACGTCCCCCAAGGCAAGTGTCTATCACCGCCTAATTATTTGATCTTTTTGCCAAAATTATAATGCCTGATTATTCACCAGTAGATCAATGTATGAACTAGCATCTGGGCAGCCTAGGGAGCCAGGAAGAGCTGGAAGGAACTAAAATAAGTAACCTCTTGGCAATGGCTGCACTAGGGGTAGGCTCCCAGGAACTAAAATAGGTCACCTCTGCACTAGGGGTAGCCTATGATTAAGTCCAGTGTGGATGAAACGCGTTAGGTGGGTTTAATGATTTGATGGAGAATAAAGGACTTTGAAAAATAATAATGCGGTGTGAGCCTTCTACAAGAAAAAAATCTAATACATTATCTGAGGTTTAGGACTTAGAGCATATGTTTCTTGGCTGAGCTGTGCATTTTTTTTTTTTAAGAACTGCACTAGGAGTAGGCACAGTAGGCACTTGCCTATGGTGCAGGAGATAGGGGGTGTAATTGTGACTGCAAAAACAGTCTGGCAAAAATGGCAAGTAAGCAAGCGAGTGAGCAATTGCTGGTGCACTGGTTTAGATTACTGTAGGAGTGCCACATCACCATCTTCTCTCTCCTATGGATCCCTGCATCCTCAGAGATTGGATTACTGAAGAGTAAGAAGATGGCAATGTGCTGCTCCTACAGTAGTAGCCCAGGCTGGTGCAGTTTGTAGCAAACAGGAATACCAACCAGGGGACTTAAGCAATAATAATCACTGGGGGAGCCTTACAAATTGGCACTTCTTAGTGTTAATGCATTTCCTTCTCCTTTAACTACTGAGCTACTGTGCACCTGTGAGAGACTTGTTACAGGCTTTATAAACCCAGGTACAGGTTGATTTTGCCTTTGTAGAGGTTACCATTTTCCAGGAATCCTGGGAAGGAAATCACATTTTTAAATGAAAACATAAGTGGGGGTTTTTTCACAATTTTTGTGGAATTCCCATAAAATTAAGGTTTATGAGAAACACGGTTTACACAGATCCCTGCCGCTGGGAGTCCTGGAACAAGAAATTCATCAAAACTTTCTAAAATAATGCCAAACAGTGCAATTAACCGGAAGCATGTCTTTGGAACAGGTATTCTGATTCTACAGACAGAGCAAGACTGAAGATGGCCTGAGTACAAGTTGGTATATGCCTACGTTACTAGAAATATAAATACAGGTATGGGATACATTAGCCAGAAACCTATTTTACAGAAAGCTCCAAATTACAGGAAGGCCATCTTCCAAAGACTTCATTTTAATCAAATAATTAAAAATGTTAAAACATAGTTCCATTTTCTCTGTAAAAATAAAACAGTACCTCGTACTTGATCCTTACAAAGATATATTTAATCCTTCTTGGGTTTAATTAATATTGAAATGATTTCTTAGTAGATTTATGAAAATCCAAATCATGGAAAGACCCCTTATCTGGAAAACCCTCAGGTTTCTACCATTCTGGATAACTGGTCCCATACCTGTACCAGTTTAGGTTAGTTACGTTTATTTACTGAAAAGTTATTTTTTTGGCAACATTAAATGCAGCAGTTTTGCCCCATAATTGAATATTAATTCCAAGATTTATTTTAAACATTTTTTCAGTGCCAAATGTAACTTGTCAATAGCATTGTACTGGCATCTGATCCTTTATCTGGAAACCTGTTATCCAGAAAGTTTCAAATTACAGGAAGGCCATCTCCCATAGAGATCAAATTATTCTAATTTTTAAAATGCTTTCCTGTACCTTTATAATAATAAAACAGTACCTTGTACTTGATGGGAAGTACGCTGCATGAATCAGTATTGGTGGCAAAACGGTTCTACTGGGTTTATTTAATGTTTAAATGTTTTTAGCAGACTTATGGTGAGGTATGGAAGTATGGTGATCCAAATTATGGAAAATACACTTATCTGGGAAACCCAGGTCCCAAGCATTCCTATACCTGCATTAGATTACTGAAATGCAGATGCCTTTTTACAAATATATATAAATATATACAGTTATGGGATCCATTATTCAAAAGCCCTTTATCCAGAAAGCTCCAAATAATGGGAAGCCCGTCTCCCCTAGACTCCATTTTAACCGAGTAATTTAAATTTTTAAAATGTATGTCCTTTTTTTTTGTTATAATAAAAAAGATAAAACAAAAGCTTTTAAAACCCTTCTGGGTTTAATTAATATTTTAATGATTTTTACAAGACTAAATTTCCAGAAAGACCCCTAATCCAGAAACCCCCCAGGTCCCAAGCAATTCGGATAATGGGTCTTATACCTGTGTATATATATATATAGTCCCAAATGAGGAGCACTCACACTAAAAAATATATCTTCTGCCTGGGTGCTAGTTATAAATAATGTAATACCCTGTAGTCCCACAAAGTACAGCACTTAATAGGTCTTATGCAAGCAAAAATAAGTTTTTTTATTTAATTTACAAACCCGATGTTTTGGTCACTAACTGTGACCTTTCTCAAGGGAATACAACCAATGTGTAAATATAGGGAATATGCGTGTGTGTGTGTGAGTGTATAGATAGATAGATAGATAGATAGATAGATAGATAGACACACACACACACTTCTCACAAATACACACTTACCACATACTGGAAACCTGGGGAAAAGTTTACACCCAGCATAACTTCTTCAAAGAGGTGATTGATATAACATAGACCACGTGTTCAGCACTAATACAGCCTCTTGTGGTTGGAATGTTCAAAAACATGGCTTCAAAAATCGATTAAAACAATAACTGTGCAGATCAAATATAAACTAGCTCACCACTCTATATAAATAAGAATTAGTGGGCATTTCCATTGATTTTTAGAGAAATATACTAGAGTGGTATGACTATAGATAAAGCTGAGATATCTAAAAAAAATGCTAAAAACCAAACCGCGGGTAATCAGCTAAAGTGTGACAGACTGATCTTGCTGCAAGTTACTGAACTGCAGTACTAGTATTTCAATTTAATAGGTTCAAGTATCTGCAAAGTAATATTGTACTGTACAAGTGAGGAATTTTACCTTATTTTTTGTACACACTTGGGAAATCAATACTTTGTGTGCAAGCACATATCAATACATGTATCTTATTTAAAGAAAACAACTGACAAGTGAATTTTAAGGAGTTTGTATGTAAATGCAGAAACATATTATTACTCTAATTTCTAGGAAATGCCAACTGTAATATTCACTGCAGGTTTTGCTGTGGAAGCATAAGGCAATTCTGAATTTGTACCACTAAATTAATGTTCTGCACATAGAGGAGTATAATTATAGGTAGCCACTCAGTAGCATTTATTGGTCACAGTCATGTCGGCATCTTTTAATGTAATGCTGTTGATGGAGAGGGTCAAGTCTTGGAAAGGATAGCATGACTGGCCAGAACAGAGGTGACTTGTTTGGTCAGCTTTTAAAATTTTTAACAGGGACTTTTTTTTTAGTTGTTGTATTAGTATTTTAGTATTCTTTATTTTTATAGCACTGACATATTCCACAGCAATTTACAAATACTTTACATATTTAACATCTGTCCCTGTTCTAGTGGGGCTTACAGAAATATGGTTAATGGAACTAATTAACCTGCCTATAGGTATATTGGCATGTGGGGGATGCCAGTATGTTAGCCCCCCCCACACTGAATTCAATAACTAGTTTTTTCCCTCTACACTTGTGCTCCTCTTGAGAAAAAATATGCACCAGCCCTTGGAAAAAAGTAGCCCTGCCCAGTCCCTAACAGACACATGCTTACTAGAGTAAAATGTTTTAAATTGACTCTACTGTCTATGGACAAGTCTAAGTCTGCTGAAGGGACCACAGGAAAAAGTAAGATGGCAACACCACCTTTTTTCCTTGGGTCATTGCTTTTTTTTGTTGACTACTGGAGCTGAAAGGATGGAAGTAGAAAAAAAGGGCTTAAGTTCTGTAATAAATGTGGACATATAGCCCTTGCTTGATGAATATCCAGAGGCAGCAAAGTATAATAGAATGTATACATTAGAATGATCAACGTAAAGAAAAATCTTCAGCACACCACTTACATACATACTCTCAGAGGGTGCTTGACTTCCTCAGCTGTTCCCAGGCCTTTTCCATGTATCTTTGTAAAGGGAAGAAACACACCAATATGCCAGCAATGCATTTAACTCATTTATTGCCGAAACAAATAGCACAAGCTTTGGGGGGGATAACCCCTTCTTCAGGTACAATGCACCATGTATAATGGTTTATGTAAGGTTTTGTCTGTCTCTTCACCAAAGATTTTTGGCTTCAAATTCTTGTAGAAAACCATTGTGTACGGTGATTAGTCTGTAAAACTGATGAACAAGGAATATGATACAATGTTACAAGCGTGAGGTGTCTATCGATCACACAGTTATGCTAATAATTGGTGATCATTGTCCCCCAAAATATCTAATAAGTGAGTTTGAAGAAGTCCTGCCTTGCGTAACTCTGTTGCTGTTATATAACTATTATATAATATTTATATTACAATCAATGAAATCAGTCAATTCATTAGGCTCTACCACAATTACTTTTAACCAATACACATCCCAAGAAAAAGTAAAATCGTAACGGTGCAATAGAGTGATAATCACATAAAGACAGCATACTGTAAGGCAATGTGCATATAAAGTGTCAGGAAGACAGCTGGCACCTGCCAGTCCCTACAGTCATAGTCACCACAGCGTTTAGTAGAGGTTCCCCCAATGCTAAAAAGGAAGAAAGTCCAATATCCATTAAACACCATACCTTGTAGTGCTACTGTCCTGAAATCCTTCAAAATGCTGGCTTGCAATTTTTTCACAAGTAAAGTTTTAAGGTCGAGATGGGATTTTTAGAATTCTGTCTAGACTCGCCATACAAGAGGAAAACAACTAAACTGAACATCTAGTATTAAGGATTTTCCATATATTATAAGCATAACTTTGTGTTGATTAGAGCAATGAAGGTTGAACAAACTTGTAAGAGAAGCCAACTGCCAGTCCCCACTCACTGTCACCAAAGACGCATGACCTGTTGTTTTTAGACTGAAAATGCACATTTGCACAGTGATAAAAGGAGTATTCTACTTATCTAAAAGATAGGCAAAAGATATGTGCGTATGGCTGAAACACATAAACTGGAAAACATTAAATTCCATGGGCCTGATTCACTAAAGTGCGATAAAAATTATTGCACGCTTTTTTGAGTTAAATTTGTCATGATAATTAGCGCGCGATTCACCATAGTATTATCGCGTGCGATAAGTCGCCATTTTCGCATGCGGTATTTCTCGCGCTAGTTTTAACGCATGCGTTAATTTCCGCGCTGAAAAGAATACAATCGCATGATTCACTTTAACTTTTGCGCGCTAAATATCGCATTATTTTGTCGCGATAATATACTGTACTGTAGCGGTGAATATTTGTCGTGTAAAATACATTACTATGTATATTTTGGCGATTTTTTTTTTGTCGCGATTTTGTAATCTCGCGACTTGCGGACATTTTGTGGCGATTTTGTAATCTTGTAACATGTGCGACTTGGGGCCATTTTCTGTCATTGAGCCTGCAGCCACCAAACTCAGAGGACCATGCCTGGGGTTTCTGATCTGCTACCAGGGGAGAGGCGCTATATTATCAGCGTGCTCCTGCGTTCAGGATATGATGACCCGCCGCTGGGGGACTTAGGGGTCCACGAGAGGAAGAGAGCCATTCTGCACGACCTCCAAGCCGGGTTGCGCGGGGGCTTCGGAATTGATGTGGACCCCCGCCAACTCCAGCGTCTGTGGTCTGACCTGAAGCGCTGGAGTCCAGAACTGGTTGCTGAAATTGCGGAAGGTAATTATTGTACTTTATTATGCTTTTACAGTATACGTTCAGTAAAAGATTTAACAAGTAATTTGAACTAAAGGTACAAATGTAAGAAATGTCAGGGATGATGAAAGTAACATAGTAACATAGTAAGTTGGGTTGAAAAAAGACATACGTCCATCACGTTCAACCATAATGCCAGTGAGGAACTGAAACGTTGGTCACAATAAACCTCTGAATATTATTTCACATCTTTGTGACTCCTTGTGAAAATCCTGTGTGTGCTGTCACCCCATGCCTGTCTAGATTTTGTTTTGCCACAGGCACCCAGGTATTATTGTTCCTTATGGTGTGCAGCTTCCCAGCACTTCGTATTGTATATATATATATACACATCTATTTTCAAATACATATGCATAAATAAGTTTGAAGCAGGGGGGAAGCAGCAGGGAGCGGCCCATAGTGTGAGTCATTTGGGGAAGGACCACGAATGCTTTAGGGGGCCCTGGCTAACAATGTCTGTGTGTCCTTTGTTGGCCCCGTTATTTATGATGGTGTATGAATGTATATATATATATATAATATATTACACAAAATAACATCTTGCAATACTATCTCACAGAACTTCAGCTGGCGCCTCCTCCCCAGGCCCAACCCCAGGCCCTCCAGGCTCCTGTGGCCCAGCAGGCTCCACTGGCCCCCGAGGCCCGACCACCAGCCCCTGAGGCACCACTGGCCCCCGAGGCCCGACCACCGGCCCCTGAGGCACCACTGGCCCCCGAGGCCCGACCACCGGCCCCTGAGGCCAGACCTGCGGCCCCCGAGGCCCAAGGACAACTGGCCCCTGAGGCCGGACAATTGGCCCCCGAGGCCGAATATGCCCCCGAGGCCCCAGACAGCCCCCCCCTTGATTCCTCCCCCAGTTTCCCCCCAGGCCAAGCGCTGGGCGCCAGGTTCTCCTGCGCACGAGGGACCATCAGTGCAGGAGGACCTGGCCAACATGAAGGCCGAGCTGGCCCAGCTCCGGGGGGAGGTGGATCAACTCAAGAGGGACATGAGAGAACTCAAGGGCAGCAAACCCTAAGTTTTTTTTCCCCCCTTTTTTTCTTCTTTTAGTAAAATTTTATATATTTCTACTTTTGAACTGAGTAATGTCTACTTATTTTGCCTTCCTAGATATGGTATTCTATACTTTCATGTAGTTTCCCCTACACTCTTACATTTATCAGTAACACATCAATATGCTATATGGGTTAAATGTTTGCAAATATTCTGCCAACAATTTAGTCTTTAGCCCATTTTGCTGAATTGTAAAACTTGCGTTAATTAGTACGTAGCGTATTTTCTGGCGAGTGTGATAACTGCCAATCCAATGTTTTGTTGCCAGAATAATTGCAATATTATATTTGTCCCCGTTTAATAAAGTGCCCATAACATATTTGCCATTTATTCTGTGTCTAAAATCTCCCACTTAATTTAAGCCATTTTAGCAAACGGACCCCTAAGTATTTGCCTAAATATTCTTAAATGCCCCCCCCCCCCCATTTTATTATCTCTAGCACTTCTTTTTTTTTCTTACTTAGATTTTTATTGGTTTTTGGGGGTTTTTTTTCCAAATAAACTTTTATACAGCACCTCTCTAGCACTCTGTGCTCTCCCAGGGCAAAATGTCGCCAGTTTTATGCTGCCGATTGTCGCGTGCGTAATGTTGCAACAATTCGCGCATGCGATAAATAGCGTGCATGCGGAAAATACCGCGCACGCTATTTATCGCGACAAACCTATCGCATGAAATACTGCGCGTAAAAAAGCGCAAGTATGCTTATAGTGAATCTTTCGAAAAGTCGCGAAAATTAAGACACAATAAAAATTTTAACGCACGCTATAAATAGCGCACGTTTTATCGCACTTTAGTGAATCGGGCCCCATGTGTAGCACAGCAGCCAGGTCTTGCACTAGGGCAGTCCTCATATCTACAAATTGTAGAACAATATCTCTCAGATCAAGCTATGAGCCAAGTCTATTAAAACTATTATTTAATGAGTCACAAGAAGATTGTAGGGATACAGATAGTTACATAGTTACATAGTTACATAGGGTTGAAAAAAGACCAGTGTCCATCAAGTTCAACCCATCCAAGTAAACCCAGCACACAACCTATACTAACCAATCTATACACTCACATACATAAACTATAAATACAACCACTAGTACTAACTGTAGATATTAGTATCACAATAGCCTTGGATATTCTGATTGATCAAGAACTCATCCAGGCCCCTCTTAAAGGCATTAACAGAATCTGCCATTACCACATCACTAGGAAGGAAATTCCACAACCTCACTGCCCTCACTGTGAAAAACCACCTACACTGCTTCAAATGGAAGCTCCGTTCCTCTAATCTATAGGGGTGACCTATTTCTAGGACAAATAATAATGTCCTAGAAATGTTGTTTCAGTTTTACGGTTTAGGCACTTGACTGTAATATTAAAACAATATATATAATAGATCAAAACTAAAATATATCCTTATAAATTATGGAAATTGAGGCCATTAGTTAGTTAGAAATACACTTGGCCAGCAGCATTGTGCCTTTATATGGTCATGGAACTCTCTTTATTGTGACAGTTGTGACATGACTTGTATTAGGGGTATATGAAATCTTTCTGAATGCCCTTTGCACACCCTTATCTACTGGAAAACTGACAAACTATGTTAAAAAATAGCCGCTGATATTAAGAGTTTGCTTACAGAAGGTAAGGCACTAACCCAGTGATTGCCAACCAGTGGCTCGTGAGCAACATGTTGCTCCCCAACCCCTTGGATGTTGCTTTCAGTGCCCCCAAACCAGGTAGTTAATTTTGAATTCCTGACTTGGTGGCAAGTTTTGGTTGAATAAAAACAAGATTTACTACGAAATAAAGCCCCCTGTAAGCTGATAGTGTGCATAGAGGCTCCCTAATAGCCAATTCATTTGGTACCTCCATGAACTTTTATGATGGTTGTGTTGCTCTCCAAGTCTTTTTACATTTGACTGTGGCTCCCACGTAAAAAAGTTTGGGGACCTAGAAATAATTCGGGATCATGAAGAAGTCAAGGAACTGCAGAGAAAAACCATGTAACTGACATATCCAAGAGACCAATTTTGGTGCCATGCTTTGCAAGGAATAGTTATCATTAATTCTTTGAATTTTTAGTAAAAAATAAAACTAAACCAAATGCAAGCATTTACATCATTGCTGATGACACTGTGCAATATAACATTACCATATCAAGCCTCAAGATGAATATCACCATCTAGCTACACTCAATTGTAGGGATTAGTTCTCTATAATCATATCCTGCGGCTAGGCAGCGTATAAGTATTGTATTATATATCTCGGTAATATTTATGTTATACAATATGTTGTAAAATATTCTTAGAGCAAATTCTGATATGAAATGAACTTATATATACATTACAGGAATGTTACATGTTACATGTTAGCTGTCATACTTAATACAGTGTACCATTTTATGCCTAATTTTAGAGAACTGAGTAGGTTAATTCATGTAGGAGTGTCAATTCAGTATGGGATATATTGTCCCTAATGTTTGGGTCCTTGGGTTTTCCATACAAGAAGTTTTTCTGAAAAAAATGTTTAAAAATATTTAAATGTTATATAAACCCAATAGGATTGTTTTGCCACCAATATGGATTCATGCAGCTTAGTTACCGTATCTAATGATACCTGATAGTGGAGCTCGATCACGTGAAGAGTCACTGCAGGCAACTGGGGCTAGAGAGAGTCAATCCAAGGGGTATCTTAATCCGAGGCAGAAGAATAAGGCGTAGTTGTTTAACAGACAAAAGTCGAGGCAGGCATGGCAGGCATGAGTTCATGTAAATCCAGTATCAGGATGAGGGTCAGTAACCCAGAATTCACCAAAGTCCAAAGTCAGGTAGAAAGTCACAAAATACTGAGGTAGCAAGTAAGTAGCAGGAAAGCTAGGCCTATAACCAATATTCCCTCAGTGGGTTTAAAAAGAGTTATGCTTGACGCGAAAACGCAGCGTCGGCATGTGTCCTGACGTGCGCATGCAGGGCCGGATTTGTAAGACGGGAGCTCCGAGGCCACCCGTCGACTGCCGCCCCCCCCCCCCCCCGCGCACACGCATGCGCGAACGGCGCGCGCGCACCCCCTCTCACAAACACGCATGCTCCGGTCTTTACAATCTTTAATATTTTGGTGCGGTGAAGTGGCATGCTGCCCCCCAATTGGTGCCGCCCTATGCTTGGGCCTTTGTGGCCTTTCCACAAATCCGGGCCTGGGCATATATTTTGTGCACGGATGCACGGACTATCGCGCGTATCACGCTCATAGGCCTGGCGCATGCACGCCCCAGCACAACCCGGAAGCTCCTTACACCATCAAGTACAAGTACTGTTTCATTATTACAGAGAAAAAGGAAATAATTTTTTATTATAGGCTCTATGGCAGATGGCCTGTAATTCAGAGCTTATTTTCTATAAATTTGTAAATGTGATTACAGTGCAGAAAATAAATTGTAGCTCAAATCAGAGAACCCACAACCTGGTCTCTTTGTGTAGTGGCTCAATGGAGAGCTAGTGGCCTCAGTTTTTATCTTTAAATTACATAGTTACAAACAGTAATACGGGGCATGTCGGAGGTTTATGAGTGATACTGGCAAATTCCTATATTTGAAAGAAGCATGTCAGTATCACTAGGACCACAGTACTAATTTTTTTTATAAAATGACCCCTAGCGACCAAAAAGCAGTCCAGTGATATATTACAAATCTTTTGCCATTTATAGTACCATAATCTGCATTATAAAAGTTAGTGTGCATTTTGATTAAAATTACCTTTCTTCCTTTTTTGGCAAATATTTTTTTGTTTCAGGTTTCATTATGCTTTCTTGTAATATTAGAGCCTGGGATTGGATACAACATCCCTAGTTTTCATTGGATTTATTTTCATATTCAGTGTGAGAGAAGTCGACATTGGTTTTTTGTTATTTAGAACTGCCTGCATTAGGCATTAAATGAAAGTGACATTGAGTTGTATATTTTACCAAAATGGCAGATTTCTCTCTTTGAATTCCAGGCATTGCTTTTTGAAAAAAATGCATGCAATTTTAAATATCAGACACACGAAGCTTTCTATCTAATACATTTGAGAGATACTTAAGTAGAACGTACTTGTCTATAGAAGTCTATGTGATTTTTTTCTCCCCATGAAATTACATTACATTTCCAATCTCCAGATCCAGTAGTTGGCAAGAAAACAGAAATCTGTTTAGACATAAGCATGTAAAGTAGCTGGAGGTGGTAATTTAATCAGGCAAGGATATATTTCAATGTTTTTCTACTCTTCAAGGCATTAGCACTTTAAATTCATAATACTGGTTTGACTGATGCTGCCCAAAGGACCAAAAAAAAATGAAATCCAGGAAGTGAAGACGGCTGGAGGATATATGTTGAAGTTAAGAGATTTAAATGGTATAACCAATGCAGGAAGAATGAATTGTAGTGCTTTACCCATTCCTATCGTTTGCTTTATTTTGTAAAAAAAAAAGCCTGGTTTGTCCAAGTGAAGCAGAATTATAATTTATTAGAAAGACAGTACCCTAATTATTAAATATTTTATACATTAATGAGAATATCAATTCAAGATAATCTGTGTTGAAAAAAGGCAACTTAACCCTACAGGGTATCAGCAGTCCAGAATTATAAGAATTTATGAGCAGGTCCCATAGCTGTTAATTTATGTTTTTATTTTATTTTATTTTTAATTTTATTGTCTCTATTTATTTTGTAGAGCAAAATCAAGAAATAAAGAAAGGCAATGCACATTATTCAGGTTACCATGGCCTAGCTTACCACCTATTAACCCTAAATGTGATTTTCAATTTCTCTGCTCAATAAGGGGGAATCATTTTTATGGTACTTTTCTCCTTTGGGACTCAAAGCGCACTAGAGCAAGCCAAACGGCCATTATAGGTGCACTAAGTGTGCAGGGCTGTATTTAGGTCCGGTGCCACACTAGGCACTGGATATAAATACACCCCCTACATGACATCATGTGTAGTGTGCATGTGACATCACATGCACCTATTTAGTGGAAGTGATGTCACTTCCGCTAAGTGGCCCAACCCCTCATCCCCCCAGCTCCATCACCCAGTGTTGGGCTAAGATGGCAGGGGCCCACCAGAAAACCCAGGACCATGGGCCCACTCTCAGAACTTTATTTTCTGCTCTCTTCCTCAAACTCTTTATTATCCTAGTCTCTTTTCTCTACATACTATACTCTAATCTTCCATTTATCAAGCTTCCATGTTCCCATACAGAAATAGAGAATGACCATAAAATCGGCTAAATAGATAGAAGCAAGAGGGCCCTGGGCCCACCGGGAGTTTTACGGGTATCCTGGTGGGCGAGTCCGACACTGCCGTCACCAGATTTCCTACGGAAATCCTTGGCGGAGGCTAGGGGCATTTTTTTTTAATTAAAAGTTGAATATATTGCCAAAATATGTCCACCCCCAAAAACCTGTAACCCTAGGCACAGGCCCTTGGGTGCCTTAATAGAAATACTGTCCTGTAAGTGTGCCAGGACACCAGGAGATTAGGTGACTTGTCCAGGACATTAGGAGTTAACAATCAAACAGGGTCTCTAGCATGAGATCCAACATCAAAGGCTGATATCTTACCCTCTAGGGCTAGGCCTACCCCTTGAAGCCACCATTATGTAGAAATGTTCTTATCCCAGCTATGTATTCACATAAGTGACACGTAAAACATAAAAACGTGCTGGCCACCTAGGCATATAAAAAGATGCCTGTGTGTTTTTATTAGCAAATATATTATATAGAAAAAAATAATAAAAGCACAATCCTTATTTAGAATACATGACAAATAATCACCCTCATTTAGACAGTAGGTTAGAGACTTTGTAGTTTGCTAATTCGTTTAGAGATTACCTAATTTAGTTTTGCCAAAATGTTGCCCCTTTGAGCTACATGTTGGGGAACTGGAGTTTCTTTTAAATTCTGGGTGGCTAGGCTTTCATACGTAGTAGTTCAGTAGTCAAAAAGGACCCTATTGCATGTAAATACCATTATTGATGTCACATGTAAATACCATTATTGATGTCACATGTACTGTTATGTGATCCCTTACTGCCATTAATGGGTTGGTACGTACATTTCAATGTGATGCCATTACAATCATCACCATCATCATTTATTTATATATGTGCAACGTTTAAACATGGAAAGGTTCCCTTCTCTTTGGGGGTAAGTTAATTACCTGTCCTATTCTACTAGAATCTCATTCTGGATAATTGCTCCCTACTTTTGTTACACATTATACACATACTATACACACTGTATGAGAGAAAGGAAAATACATCACCACATACCAGATCTACCATATGCCAAATCCACCAAGGGATCAATTATTATTATTTTAAAAAGAGACAAATCTACAAATTGGCCAGCAAATTACTAGAAATACATATAAGAATTATATAAGAATTATATTTGCTGATTCAGAGATCAGAAGCCCACAGAATTTATGTTTTTAATAATTAACCAAGTTATCCCCCCACCCCATTCGCAGCATGCCTTGTGAGGGTCATAGGACTAAGGAAGAAATGAGGAGACCCACATTTAGGTATAATCCAAATACAGGTATCGGATCCCTTATCCGAAAAACCATTATCCAGAAAGCTCCGAATTACGGAAAGCCCATCTCCCATAGACTCCATATTAATCAAATAATGCAAAATTTTAAAACTGATTACCTTTTTCTCTGTAATAATAAAACAGTGTCTTCTAATTGATCCCAACTAAGAGATAAATAATCCTTATTGAATGCAAAACTATCTTATTGGGGTTAATTATTGTTTTATTGATTTTTTAGTAGACTTAAGGTATGGAGATCCAAATTACGGAAAGACTCATTATCCGGAATACCCTTGGTCCCAAGCATTCTGGATAAGGGGTCCTATACCTGTACTAACTCTATCTTTGGTACTTCACCCTGTAGAAGAGAGTAAATGTTATCTTTAAAATCAGGGCAGGTTAGGAGCATTTCAGCTTGGTTGGTGGTCACAAAGTGATCATCCACCGCATATCACCACAGTGTCACTCAAGGACTTGGTATCAACAAAGGAAAAAAACACACACACATATCTATCTAGAGTATATATATATACATACACATTTATATATATACATATATATACACAGGAGTAGTGGTCAGCTTCATGTTGTAGCTCCCATCATCATCCCAACTACAGTCAGATGATCCCAGTGGCGGGCAATAAAAGGGAAACGATATGGAACTCTTATTCTTGGAAAGCAAGTTTCTCAGATGAAAGTGAGTGTAGGACTGGCCAGACCATGAATGATGTGATGTAGTTGGCCAGCTTGAATATGTTGCAATATATGGACAAACAATTACTATATTGATAACGGGTAAGAGCTGAGTTACATATATATATAATACCAGTGCACAAAATGCTGAGAACAAGCAGATAAATTATTGAATTTTTCTGGTTCTGCTTGTAATTCATGCTCATGCTATGATTTCCCCACATATATACAATTTTTTAGCCTGAAGTTAAAATGGGTTATATAAGGGTGCTTCAATCTAAAGACTCACGAGATTTTTTTTTTTTTAATTTTCTGTTTACAAAAAGTGTAACATTTATTAATATATGCTTCAAAATTCCAATATTAATTTATTTCACTTTCAAAGAATGAAAACCAGAATCTATTAAAAATATAAGAGATGAAGAGCTCATGTTGCTTCTGGTTTTATTAACAGTAGAATTAGCACTTTTGTCATGTACTTAACAAAAAAAACAGCTACCAGTTAATTTCCTACTTACAGAAAAGTAATTGAATTGACGGGCCAGTAAGCACTGATACATTAAATACTTCTGAATTAATAGGGCATGATTACAGGTACTTGAAATAAAAACACTGGCTTGCATTGCTTATATTGTTGCTGGATTGAAACGCCATGTATTAGCCTCATTTTGCCTATAGGGTACCTATATTGTTTGTCCCCAGAAAGTTAGTGTACATATTACCATACACTGGGAAGGTTTCCAAATGGTATATTTCAGCAACCCCAATTGCTCATACTCAGGCCAAGGACCCAATGGTCATGGCCATATATATAAAAAAATAGTAAGGCCATAGCTTAGTATCTTAGGTCTCGATAAAATAAAAGGGACCCTTTGGAGTAAAGACAAACAATAATATATAAAGCAGCAGATGTTTTCAGTATATACATCTGAGATGTTCACCATGTAGCCCTCCAGCTGTTATTTAACTGTGCTTGGATACCTCTCTTTTATGTAACTATCCCATTTCACTCCTTAGAAAAAGTATCTTTCCAATATACATTCATCAAACATTTTAGTAGATTCAAAGTTACAGTATGTAACTGTAATTGCTACTCTAATGCTGATAAATGTAGTCATGCACCTGGGATGTAAAAATACCAAGCCACTTTAACCCTTCATGGGAATGTCCTAGGGAAATCCATAATGGAGAAGGACCTTGAATACCTTGTACATAATAAACTTGACTGTAGAAAGTAATGCCAGGCAGCAGCTGCAAGAGCCAACAAGGTTTTGATTATTAAAAGGGCCATAGATTTACAGGAGGAGAGGGTCTTCTAATTGATCCCAACTAAGATATAAATAATCCTTATTGAATGCAAAACAATCCTATTGGGGTTAATTATTGTTTTATTGATTTTTTAGTAGACTTAAGGTATGGAGATCCAAATTACGGAAAGACTCATTATCCGGAATACCCTTGGTCCCGAGCATTCTGGATAAGGGGTCTTATACCTGTACTAACTCTATCTTTGGTACTTCACCCTGTAGAAAAGAGTAAATGTTATCTTTAAAATCAGGGCAGGTTAGGAGCATTTCAGCTTGGTTGGTGGTCACAAAGTGATCATCCACCACATATCACCACAGTGTCACTCAAGGACTTTGTATCAGGACTTATGTAACTTTCCCATTTCACTCCTTAGAAAAAGTATCTTTCCAATATACATTCATCAAACATTTTAGTAGATTTAAAGTTATACAGTATGTAACCGTAATTGCTACTCTAATGCTGATAAATGTAGTCATGCACCTGGGATGTAAAAATACCAAGCCACTTTAACCCTTCATGGGAATGTCCTAGGGAAATCCATAATGGAGAAGGACCTTGAATACCTTGTACATAATAAACTTACAGGAGGAGAGGGTCATTCTTCCACTGAGCACTGGTAAGACCCATCTAGAATTTGTCATGCAGTTTTGGTCTCCAGTATTCAAACTGGATATTATTGAACCTGAAAGGGTGCAAAGAAAAGGGCAGTTAAGCTTGTAAGAGGTATGGAAAGTCAGTTATGAAGAAAGAATGGCCAAGTTGGGTCTGTTTACGATGGAGAAGAGGTGCTTATGGGGTAATATGATAACTAGGTATAAATACATAAGGGGACCTTATAATAAACTCTTTAATACTTTATTTACCAGTAGACCATTGCAGTGGACGCATCAATTCCAATTAGAAGAAAGTAGGTTCCACTTTAATATTCAGATATTGGAGTGGAAATGTGAAAGTATGCATGCTCTTGTTGATATCCACTTCATGTAGCTCCACATGGGCCGATGCTGTGCTACAGGAAGGAATGTACAAATAGAGAGAGAGGGATGTGTATGTAAACAGGTCCAATTATTGCTTTCTGAAATAACATGTCTTGTTTATCTAATCATACATACACAAAATAAATGAATTAGAGGAATATACAAGTGTGCTATAACAGCATGAAGCAAGATAACTTAGCTGGCCACCTTTCATCACTATTTTTAACTACATAAATTCAATTATCACATTACCACATCCATTGCATTCAAATGATATTATAGGATAACTGCTGTTCAACAGGTACCATCAGTGATGTCTATTATTAAAAAAGACTAAGGGCCAATTCACTAATGTACGAATCCAAATCACGAAATCCGATCATTTCTGAGAATTGCAAATGTCACGAAAATTTCGTACTTATGATCTGAAAGTTGGGAAGCCTCCCATAGGACTCAATGGCACTCTGCAGCGCCAACCTGGCCAAATACGATTTTGTCGCCCAAAAAGTACGAAAAAGTCGCGCAAATTAACAAAAAATTTTGTAGAAAATACGCCCAGTTCTAAATTAGGATTTTTTTTGTATTCGGACTCAAGCTTACATTGATGAATGTGCCCATTAGGGTGCTAAAGGGAATGCACTCAAATTTTGTCTTTCCACATACTAATGTACTATTATAAAAAAAAAAAATGATGTTCCTTTGTTACTTTTAGTTTTTATGTTCTGTTTTTTTCTGTCCTTTGAACTACTGTGATTATGCACAGCTCCAAATTCAGCTTTGGGTGTGTATTTCTTCATTAGGTTCTTTGCAGCATATTCCTTTGAGCATTTTTCCAAATTGTTTTGACAGTTAAGGTAATCACATGTGCACCATAGTATTTCTACCCCACCCCTTAAACATATATGATTTACAGCCCTAGTGTCTGTTAATGCATTTCTCTGTTCAGTGTACAGTATTTCTTTCTTCTTTCCCACACACTCCTAGCCTGATTTGCATTGTTGGACTATCCCTAGTTTGACATGAAAACTTTTTTTGCCTGCATTTTTATTGCTGACACTGATTACTGTTGCCAAAGATAATATCAGTTATAACAGAGGAGACATTGACTGATATGCAGTTTATAGGCACAGAACATGCTGAAATGTGTATGTGTGAATGAGAGCTGCCACATAGATTGATTGTGGTAAGGTATTCTGCTAGCACAAAGAGAGCAACATTATCATCTACTTTGGCTTAACAGAGAGTAATATTCATAAAATCACAGGGTGGTGAATGGAAAGGTACAGTAGTGCAGGAAAATAATGTATTTTCTGTATTTGCAGGCCTTTGGCACACACAGAACCTAAAGTGGAGGAAGAGTTAAATGGAGATTTGAGGAGGATGAAGCTGGGTTAAAAAAAACTACCTTCCAGTATAGCCAGGTGTCTATTGGCACTTCCCCAGTTTACACTGACAGTGGCAAGCACACAATGTCCATTGCTGACTATGGCAGTGCATATAACTAAATGAGAAGCATAGTGCAGCATTTACGGCAGTAATCACAGCGATCATCAGTGATGTCACAAGGGCTGACAAATAGCCCGCCAACCCTCATCTGTTCGACCCTAATATAGTATATACATGTAGGGACCCATAGGGTTAAGCTCCCTATGGTGTTATCCCTTACCTATTCTTATCTGTACTGTTATAGGGCAGAGCCCTCTACACTCAGGTTACAGTTATTAAGCTATTCCCTATAGGTTTAGCCCAGGTTGACTGTACTGCTGTGTCTGTGAGTATAATCCCTGCTGCTCTATTTAAGTTGTGCCTTGTCCAATAAACTTGTACTATAGTTCAATAGCAAGAACCTTTCTGGCGTCCATTATTCTATCTGCATCACACAAGCTCTATCTAGCTGTAGTTCAACTACACCCTCAGCTCCATTAATACCTCCCATAAAGCGGAGGCCCACTCCTGTGCATTAAGGTCGCATGTAACACATGCTCTACAGCACGCTACTAGCCTGGGTTGGCCCTATTATAGCCAAATAGGTGTTACATACACATCTAGCAATTTATCTTGTTGCCCTGGCATTATATGATAACATGAATATTAAGGAGAAATTACACAGTACTAAATATAAGGGAATGTACTGAATGTACTATATTCAGATTCATATAAATCCATACAAATCATAGGAACCTGTGGCATTGGAATTATTTGGCATGATTTCCATGATGTTCTTTTGCAACCATACTCCCTGTGATTCAAAAATTTCACAGAGCTAGCTTCAGGTACTGCTTTGATTCAGTCAGCGCTCTGTTACGACTGCCGATGAATTTCTAAGCCCCTAATGCTGGCACCAAAGGGGACTCAGGGAGATCCGGAAACAACTGGGTGCTGTATTGAATCTGCAGCTAAATATTCTTTGGCTTTTCAGGGCAGGGACCAATAACAAGTAATAATAAGTATACATAACATCACAAAGCAAGTTCTTGCATTTAGCCTTGCAGGTTATTTTATAATTAAGATTACTGTATTGGGTTCAAAGGCATAAATAACCAAAACATAAGTTAGACTTAACTTATTTACAAATTACTCCCCCTTTTTGTCATAACTGCATATACACAGGAACCATATGGTCATTGCTAAGGCTCCACACCCCTCAAAATCATTGTAAACCATTGTGTATAGTAGCTTACAACAGCTTTCATAACCCCCAAAATTATTTGCTGCAGCATTGACACAGCATTCTAACAATCCATGATGTCTTGCAGGAAAAACAATTGGATGTGTCAGCAATTCCTGCGCTAAAACTGTGACTAATGATACCAAAGATATGACTAAAAGTGATTCAGCTGTTTCTTCAGCCAGAATACATGGTGTACTGGAGGAATACATCTGATATTTCAAACACACACACATTTGCTGGCAGTTTGGAGCCGTTTATATCTATATTAGTTCATTTTTAGTTATATTAGCCTTATTTCAATCTATATGACTGGGGTGCCTTTTGTATATAAGCTAGTTTATAACACAAAGTGCAATTTGTAAAGCCAAAACATGTATATTACAGAAATGCTATGGTCAGAAAGTTACATTTATGACTTCATTTGTTCACAAAGCAATATTGTATTTCATATCAAAATATGAAATACAATATTGCTTTGTGAACAAATAAGCAGACCCCAATGCTTGATCCCTTATTTAGCATGAGTGCAGTGAATATGGTTTGTGTTGAACAAGCTTTTTATCTCTTATTTTAATGACAGAAAATCTATGTATTTGTCATTTCTTAAGTTAAACAGGGCAAACAGGGAAATAGAAGCTACTCCATGTTTGGTCCTTGGTAGGCAGATTATTACCAGTCTAAAATACCATTTGCACTTTGTTGTGAATGTCTTGTTAGCAGCAAGTAGGTAGTACTTCCAGGACTTTGCATGTTGCACTTAATAGTATAGCAGCCTAGTAGATGGGACTTTATAAATATTTTGTGATCTAAAAATCTAATTCCATGAATACAAAACATTTTTGTGACAACGCAAACTATTTAGTCAGCACAAAATGTTTTCTGTAAATACAAAATCTAATTCTTGGTAACAAAATTTTGTGATACTTTTTGTTCAGAAAATATGAACCGACAATATTAATTTTGTGACTACAATATCACTTTTGTGTGTACAAATTTCATTTAGTGACTCAAAATAGATTCATGTGTTCACAGAATTAATTTTGTGTGGATAAAAAATGTTTTGTGGTCACTTAATTCCTTAGAAGGAGCAAAAATAATTTTGTGAATAATGGCCACAAGTGTAATGTGGTTAATAAAAATACAACACATGAATTTTGAGTTTACAAAATGTACTTTGTGTTTCACAATGTTCAAAAATACAAATGGCGCCCCATATGCATGGCTTCAAAGATAAAAAGGTTTTAAAATGTAGTAAGCACTCATTTGGGATCATAGCACTTGCAGTCATTTGATCTCCTATAATTGTTACAGCTATGAAAAAATGTATAAAAAAAATAGGGTATTAAAACAAATTCTGTAATATGGACTCCAAGTGACTTTTGCATTTAAACTGGCATATATTTTGCTTTGCTAATAACATACCAAAAACAATGCAAGTATTGCAATAAATGCGGGGTTTTTTTTGGCTACAAATGAAAACTGCAGTTGTTCCATTGTTATTTTACTGTAATTTGTACAAATAAAACTGCCATTTTCTTTGTCCCATTTGATAATGTGTGTGAGATAGCTGTTTCCTACTCTGTGCTTGATTATATTAAGAGTTAAGTCTCAGATATAAATTAAACAGCCACCAGTATGTTACATGTACAGTTTGTATGCCACTGCCCAGGATGAAACAGTATTGTCAAAAAAGTGGAACATACATTTGTGCATCACACAAAAATCCAAGTAGCATTATAAGAAATATTTACCAACATAGAGGTTTCCCTCCTTTGATGAGACGAGCAGTGTGACAATATTTACTTATGGTTGCGTTGCAACCCTCATGTGAAAGGCATCTAATCTCCAGATGTGACCACACTAATAATTTTGTGTGACAGTTTATCTAATTCCACATAATCACAAAAGCCCTGTACAAGATGTCTGGTCAATTCTATTAATGGAGCATAGACAGGGCGTACTGTGTTCCAACAGGAAGGCTAACAAAAGCATTGTTTCTCCCTAAGGAACTGAAGTCCTTTAAATATATCATTCATATATGTATATATATATATATATATAATTGATAAATATATGAAAAATAATAAAGTCACTACTTTGAAAGGTAGTGGAATCATTGAATAGTTCCATGACCATATGAATGAATGACAGTTTAGGTCAAGGAACTTCTAATAATCCTATCCCCATATGTGATATAAGGCACAAAGCTTTGCCAGGTGCAGTAACCCACAGCGTCAGCAGCCAATGAGGTGACCAGTAAAGGCTACCTGATGATAGGTTGGAATTGGATAGGCATTTAAGAACAGGAAATGGGGTTTTCTAATTATTGCCTTCTGCTTATGTATTATAGCTTTATTTTCTTTCATGGGCATTGCTTCAATTGTTTCTGTTTTATTTTAGCCCTGTTACTGGATGTTACAAGTACAAGGTTAGTGTTTATGTTCATATACCTGGTTTTCATGGACTTCTTTGTACGTGAGACAGATTTTAAGGAGGCCTTTGGGGACATAGCATCTTATATCTGGGCAGGCACTGGATTAATACCCAGTAGTAGTGCACTAGGCACACCCCTTCACCCATGCGGGTAGGTGAGGGTTACACCCACCCCCAGTACCGCTGCTGGATTTTGCTCCAAGTACTTCTCTTTTAGCAGAAAGACAGTGGGGTTTAGAATGTGCACAACTCTATCTATCTTGTATAGTGAGTAGGAGCTGGGTCACAGATTATGTGATCAGACATTGGAACAGGAGAAAAGTCAATTTACAGGGCTATTCAGGAACATGGGCAAGGTTTATCATACCCTGTAGCCCATAATATGTTATACCCCTGGCCAGCCAAATTATGCCTCCAATCATTCCAGTTATTCCCCAGCATGACCAGTTATTCACCCAAACACACCCAGCTGCCAACCCTTTCACAATCAACTTCTGCCAATTTACTTCAATGCCCATACATATATATATCCTGTTCTCTCCCATATTTTTCTTATGAATGATCAGCATAGAGATTCTCAGCATCTAAAAGCTGTAAATGAGATCTAGAAATGTTTGACATATATTTATGACATTCTAGTAGTAAAAGATGAGGTTATAGATTGCCTCTTTCTAGATCTTTACCTCTTGTATCGATTATTAGTTGTTTATGTATGTAAATCTGTATGATCAATGTGTACACCCACTTATTGTACAGTGCTGCAGAATATGTTGGCTCTTTATAAATATTAATGATATTTGCATAAGAGGGAGCACCACTACAGCACCTCCTTGGACAGAGATATTATCCGTACCAGCAACTGAATAGTGCAATGTATCTATTCCCCACTAGATGGTGATCTTCTACTGAGGCTTACTTAGAATACCTCCGCCATAGCAAGGGGCATTGCAGCTTTAACTTGTGAATAAATGCTAATACACAGAGAATTCCTTTTCACACAAAAATCTGTCTATTCTATAATTTAAGTTAGCTTGTAGCCATGTATATTTCACATACTTTAACATTTATATTACCTAACATTCAAGTTTCCCCTTTTTGTTACAAACCCACAAGTTTTTTTCAAATATAAGGGTTGTATACATTAATTTTACCTTAACACATGGTACTAAAAGTACTGTAGTACTGCAATGGCACTGCCCCTGTTTGTAGTATTACAGTATTGTAAAAATGTACAGCACTGTATACACAGTAGTGCTATTCAAATAAAGGTGCACCTACACAGAAATCTAACCCACAATAGTAATTGTGGGAATATCGCCAGACACATTGAAGAAATCTGAATATGAATAATAACAGTACCATATAGTAAAAGCGCATGTTGATGTGGCACTGACTGCATCTAGCACCAGTTAACCATTTTGGGCCTCTGAGTTTTACTAAGTAAAGCTACACAGCTAAACTCTCCCTCAATTATTGGCACAGAATCTGCCAAATGGGAATTCATGGCTTCTGCTATTTATTTCTGTATTACCACTTACTTTTCTTCTGGCATAAATACATTTAATTAAGCTGGGAAATTACCTATTTGTAGCCAGTGTTCACATATATTATGGCGGTAAAGGGACCCCTGTACATGTCCCACTAATAAAATCGGTGGCAGATTTATCCACTTGCCTGTAATCTACTATAATCATGCCGTTTTATTGGACTCAATTTAAATTGGAAAAATTGCACTGTCGGTTCCAGAATTCAACTCGTTACATGCCCCTCAGGGGCCACTGTAGGGAGCAGTTCAGCTAAGCTCTGGCGGTCTCTGTATCTGCTGGCCTCTGTATCCGCTCACTATCTCAGTGCCTTGCTTTGCCTTGCTGTCACTCCCACATTAGCACAAGCAGTCTCTGGGGTCACTTGCTACTATTCTCTGACAAATTGAATTGATCCCTTTAAATGTCTTGCCCAGGTACTGCTTGTTCATTCTGCCACTGACAGAAGAGTGCATCGTGGCATGTCTTATACAGTGGGGATAATAGCAGAAAAATACACCACCCAGACAGACACAT